>NC_071409.1:26428455-27045955 GCF_017976375.1 Cuculus canorus
GCCCTTCGTCTTCCCCCAGTGGGATGGGGCTGCCCTTACCTGGCTCGCTCGCTGAATGAGATGGGGGCACTGCCAGGGGGGGCGTTGAGGACCTTCTGAGACCCTGAGTACAGCACGTCAATCTCTGCCCGAGAGGGAAGGCAGCTCCTTAGGGACCAGGGACTCCTGACAGAGTCACTCTGAGCCCCTCCAACCCAGCTTGCACGCAGCAGGTGGGAGCACGTGGTGGCACACGCTGCACGTCCCACGTATTGGGCAGCTTTGGGGGACACCCTGGCTCTGCTGATGGTCCTCTAAGGGGAACAGGCACTTTGGCTGCTGGTGGACCAGTTTCTAGTGCTGCTTGCCCAAAACACGGGTGATGGGGCTGACCCCACTGCCCTCCCTTCCTGGCCCAGGCTTGAAGGTCCCTTGTCTCCTGGGTGATGTGATGGCACTGAGGATCTTACCCTGCTGGTCCATGAAGATGGGGGCTCCCCCAAGTGATGCCACTGCGTCCACGAGCAGCAGGCAGCCGTGCCTGTGGAAGAACAGAGCTCAGTCTGGTGTTCCCACCACCTCCTCTTGCCATCCCTTTCCATAGAATTGTAGAATGGTTTGGGTTGGAAGGGACCACAAAGCCCATCCAGTTCCAAATCCCCCTGCCATGGGCAGAGACCCACTGGACCAGGGGATCCTCTCCCTCCAGCCCCAGCATCCTGGTCTCCCCAAGGCCATGTGTCTCACCGGCATCAACCACTTCCAGGACAACAGTGCCGGAGGAGAGGGGCCTGTAAATCCCCACGCCCCAATCCCTGATGGCAACCTTGGGTGACCACCAGCCCCTGTGGGTGCCAACCATGCACTGACCGGTGACACAGCTCGCCCAGCCCATCCAGTGGCTGCAGCACCCCCGTGGAGGACTCGCCATGGGTGATGAAGAGCACCGAGGGCTTGTGCCGTGCCAGACCCTGCATGGAAAAGAGGAGAAGGTGACTGTCCTTGGGGCTGGCTCACACCCACTGCCTGCACCACCGCTGGCACTCACCTCCTCGATGTCCCGCAGGGTGAAGTACTCGCCTGGGGGCTTCAGCAGCTCATGGACATTGGCTCCTGGGAAGGATTTGAGCAGAGGAGAGTGAAGGTTGGCCGTGCTTCCCACCGGGCAGCCACCAGCTCCGTGGGGGAATCAGGGCCAGGGTCTCGCCTGCTGTCATTTGCCCGGTGGAAAAGCAATAAACCACAGCAAATGGAGGGACATCACCCAGGAGAAACCCTGGAGCGCTCTCCAGCTGCAGAAGCCATAACGCTGGTCACTGCTGCCGGGGTGGGGACAGCGAGCCAGGCGTGACATTCTGGCACCCTGCCTGCCCCCCCTGCCCCCCGAGCCCCCCGGTGTCACCCGCCTGTCCCTGCACACCCAGCCTCCTGGCGATGTCGGCAGCACGTTGTCCCCAGATGCCGTTGACGGCCACCAGTGCCGTGTCGCCGCGCTCCAGGACGTTGAGCAGCGCAGCCTCCATGGCGCAGTGACCGGTGCCGCTGATGGCCAAAGTCAACCGATTCTGCGTCTGGAAGGCGTACTGGATGCCCGCCTTGATCTCGTCCATCACCTGAGGCAGCAGGGGTTCCACTGGCACGGCTGTCGCCCCCCTCGCTGTCCCAGCCCCTCGTGGGGGATGAGGGAGAAGAAGGGAGGAAGGTTGGGTGGGGGCGGCTCACCTGCAGCACCTCGGGGTGCATGTGGCCCAGGAGCTGCCGGCCACCCGCAGCCAGGATGCGGGGGGGCACGTTGCTGGGTCCTGGTCCCAGCAGCAGCCTGTCCGGCACAGCCAGGGGCTGGAGCAGTTCCTGGGGCGGGGGGACACGGAGCAGGCTGGTGGCCACGGTGCGCTTCGCCATCTCCAGGAGCTGCGGCCAGAGGAGGGGAGCGGAGGAGGCTGCCCGCGCAGCGCTCAGCATCCTGGGCCAGCAGCGTCCAGCACCGCTGTGGACCCTGACCCTGCAGCTCAGTGCTCCCCCCGCCAGCCCGGACTCTGCCCCCGACCGCCTCCTTGTCCGGTTAATGTGCCACCAGTGCCATCTCTGCTGTCTCAGCCGCTTCATTTTGGGGGTGTCCCACCTTGCTGCTGCTGGGGGTGTTGCTACCCACGCACCCCAGCCTCTGGCAAGCATCCATGTGGGCGCCTTCCCCATGGCCACCAGGACGCTGTGGTTGACGGTTCCCAACACCATCCCTGCAGGTGGGATCCCTGCTCCTGGGGCACAGCTCCTGTGCCGTGGGACGGTCTGCCACAGCCACCGCAGTCATGACTCCTCCAGCAGCACAAAGCTCGGTTGCTCAGGTCTCCGTGACCAAGGACCTGCCTTGCAAAGGGCACCTGGAAGAGGCTGCCCTTGGGGTGGTTTGCTGAGGGGCAGCACCACGGCGTGGGACACAGCCGCAGTCGCTGCCGCAGCGAGCTGGGCTCCGTGGGTTCAGCCTGGCTTGTGGGCAACACAGAGTGTCCTGACGATGCCACAGGTCACCCGTTCCTGTTCAACATGCTGTGCCTGTCACCCTTCAGGCGCATCCACAGTCCATCGTACCGTGCCCACCTTCTGGCACGTTCTCTGCCATCCAAAATCTGAATCGCTAAGGAGTTGCCAAAGACCAAGAGCCACTCAGTGAGCAAAGCTTTGGGTTGGACATGATGGTTATGGGGTGGAAAGTGTCTCTCCGGGCAGAGCTGAAGGCTTTTGGGGCAGGCGTGAGGAGCTGGCGTGGTGCCAGGCAAGAGCAATTCTGGTTCATCAGGTCATGAGGAGCTGAGAGCTGATGTGGCTGATGTCACATGGATTATGGAAAGCACAGACTGCCTGGGCACTGCTGCCTGGTTGTCATCTACCAAAGTGAGGACAAGAGGTCCTGATGATGTGCTGAGCCAGCCCCTCGTACTGTGTTCCTTTGGCTGAGGGGACTCCCCACCACCAGGATCGCTGCCAGATGCTCACAGCACTACTGAAACACCTACAGAAGAACCTGGAGACCCACCACCTCTGCGGTGCGTGTAGGGATGAATGAAAACCGATTTTCCACAGGATTTGGGGAAAGGCTGGGACAGGGAGAGGAGAAGTGTGGCCTGGAGTAGGATACGCTGCTGGAAACATCTGGCAGCGAGGCCATAAGCTTCTTTCTCAGTGGGAATTCAGTGGCACAGATGGATGAGGAGCCTGCGGGCGGGGGGCTCAGTGGCTTGGAGGGGGGAAGAAGCTCTGGAGGTGGATGCTGGTGGCTGCCAGGGGGGTGGGGGACAGGGTCAGGGGATGGGGTTCCCCGTCCCCCGTCCCCCAACCCCCAGGCAGCAGCAGAGGAGGCGACTCCCCCACCCAGACCCGGGTACCACGCCCAGGGGAGCCAGAGATGCTGAGGATGAAGGGGGGGGGGGGGGATAACGGTTGCCAGGCAACCGTTGCCAGGCGACTGTTGCCGGGTGACGTGAGCACCGCCCATCCCCGCGCCCTTGCGGCGATTCCGCAGCGTGGAGGGAGGGGGAGGAGGAGGATGGTGATGGGGAGGGGGTGGGATGCGCTGACGTCACCGCTCCATCCTCGGTCCCGTGTGGTTCCCCCCCTCTTTCTCTCTCCGCGCATCCCCCAACCAAAGCGCGGGGCGGGGAGCGCAGGGGCGGAGCTGCGGCCACCACCGCACCCGCACCCGCACCGGCCCCGGCAGAGCCCATGCTGCCCCCCCCGCGAGAGCCGGAGCGCAGCGCCCCGCCGGAGCGGGCACAGGTAGGGCCGAGGGCACGTCCTGAGCCTGCCTCTCCCGCTGCCCCCCGCGGGTCCCGGGGGGGCACTGCCCGAGGGTCCCCGGAGCAGCGGGCGGTGGGTGCTGCCCCGGCTCCCAGAAGGATCCCAACGGGGTGGGGACGACACCTTCCCAGGGATGGGGCGATGCCTCCGCAGCGCCGGGTGGGGAGGAAGAAGGCTGCATCCCCACAGACCGTGGGAGGGGCACACGGACCCCTTTTCACCCGCGCCGGGGATGGTGGCGTTGGGCACGAAGCTGAGCCATCGTGCGCCATCATTCCGCTTCAGAGTCAACGGTGGCGCGGCGGGTGCCCCCGGCTGCGGCTCTTCGCCCCGGGTGCTGCAAAGCCGGGGCTCCTCTTGCCCCCCAAGGACGAGCCGCTGCGGCTGACCTTGTGCCTGCGGGGCCAGAGCTGCCGTGTCACCGCGGGGCTGGAGGAGGGGGCGGTGCAGACCCCCACGCTCGGCCACCCTGGCTGCCAAGCAGCAGCCCTGCGGCTGCCCCACTGGATTCCTCTTCTTTCCCCTCCAGACCGTGCAGTCCCCCGGGCGAGGGGCTCTGGGGAGGACAAGGAGCCAGCCGAGCATCCCCCTTGTCACCCCACAACCACCCTCCCATGCCCCAGTGCAGGGAGCAGCCCCTTGGCCCCCGGCTTGGGTGGCACGAGAGGGGACAGCAGAACCCACCAGGGCACGGCCGGGGTGTGGTGGGCTCTGCCGTCCCCCCACGCTGCCGCTGACCTCCATTTTGTCTGGGAGGTGGCTGCTGGCGCTGGCACCGACGCTGCCACCATCCCCCTCTTCCCTGCCTGTGGCTGGTGCTGGACCCCCCCAAACCCTGGGACCAGGTCACAACCTGGTTGTCCCTGTGTCCCCCCTGCTGCCTGAGCTCATTGCCTTTTTCCATGTGGCTTTTCCCCTCTCCAAGTTCTTGCATGCAGAAGAGAGGATGGAGAGAGCAGGTGATGGAGCGTGAGGTGTCGCCTTTGCAGCAGGGCTGGCTGGCGGCGAGCAAAACCCCTCATCCTCAAGCCAAACTCCTCATCCACGGCCTTAAATTTGCTCCTGCAGATATAATCCGCATTGGAATCCTCAGGGAGCTGCAAACACTGCCTTGAAGCGGCATCCCACCCTGGGCTGGGCAGGAGGCGAGGAGGCACAGGGCAGGATGGCACTGGCGATGCTGAGGGGGGTGGATTTCAAGCTGGGGGTGGAGGGGCACCTGCCCCTGCCCTGGGGTGTCCTCCAGGCTGCTTCCCCACCCGCAGGTGCTGCTCCAGGGAAAACTGCACCGTCACGGCACCTTGCCCAGCGCGGGGCGGGAGGCGAGCAGGGAGCAGCCGCCGTGCTCCTGCGGTGCTGCGTCATCCCGGCCAGCTGCCCCCAGGGTCCCCTGCTGTCCCCCACGTCCCCAGGGGGACAGCCGGGTCTCACGGTCCCACATGGAGCTGGAGACCCCAACGACGGGTGCAGGGCTCATTTCAACGAAGCCCATCGGCAGCTGAGCCCCATGGCTCGGGAGGCGCAACCAGATTGGGGAATCATGGGATGGTTTGGGTTGCAAAGGACCTTAAAGCTCATCCAGTTCCAACCCGCCCTCGCCATCGCGGGGATGTGGGGATGCGTGGAGACAAAAGGAGAAACCCGCCTGGGATTTTCCTTTGCACAGGCTGCTCGTCATCCGCTGGAGGTGCCCATGGCCCTGGTGTGGCAGCCCCTGCCCCGCTCCGGGCATGGGGAATGAGGCATCCCGGCCGCACGGCCCCGGGGTGGCATCGCTCGGCACCCAGGGGGACGTCAACCCCTAAGGTTTGCTGCGAGTGGCACCTGGGGACAACGCTCCCCACCCCACCGGTCACCTCCCAATGGCGGCAGGAGGGCTGTCACTCGGTAGCCCTCAGACTTAAGAGAGCACTCGTTAGCTAATCTCTGCCCAATTAATCTCAGCTGATCCAGTTAATCACCGCTCTCTAGGCCTTTCGCTCATCACCCAGGGCTGGTAGGGATGGGCAGGCCCTGGCAGGCTGTGCCGAATGAGGGGAACGAGCTGCCCTACAGAGTTGGGGGGTAAGTTTGGATGTCACCCCCAGCCCCGTGGCCCCAAGTATTCTTCTGCCCCCCTCTACTGCCTCCTTTATGTGGGGGGGGTGGCTGCAGGGAGGGAGCGGGGCGTGTGGCCGCTGTGCTGGCTCGCTCCCAGCGAAAGGCTGATAACGGCTTATTGAATTTCTCTCGATGGCGGATTAAACAGGCAGTGGCTGCCTGGTTGTCCCCAGGCAGAACGAGCTGGCTGGGCTGGAGTCACCCTCCTGCCCTGGGGGACCTCCTGCCGCTGCCCTGAGAGCTGCGGCGTCCCCTCTCCCTGAGGGATGCTGAGCCCCTGCGGGCAGCGATGCCGCTGCGGGCTGTCACGCTGCCACGTTACGTGGGCTGGATTCCTCCCACGGGCTGAATTCCTCCCCGTGGCCCAGCTGGGAGAGTAAGAGTCGGGGGGAAGGAGCTGGGCAAGGGGCTCCCCAAAGGGGTCTCCTCAACTGGTTGTGCAAGGATGCTCCGGCTGCCCAGGGGCCTTGTGCTGCTGCGGCAGAGGTGGGTCTCGAGAGGGACGTGGCGCGTTGCTGACCGAGGAGGCTGAAGGAAATGGATGGAGAGAGAAAATGGAGCCGAGCCGGTGGCTCTGCAGCAGGGAATGCTGGCAGGGAGAGGAACCTGCACCGCTGGGCTAGGTGAGCCCGATGGCTTTGCTGGGAATACGCCAGGGGGTGGGCATCGGGGTGGCAGGGAGAGAGGAGAGGTCCTGCTGGTGAGGAGGAGGTGTCTCATGGCGAGCAAGGGTGGGCTGGGGGCTACTGGCGTGGGGCTGAGTGGGCACAGCCAGCAGAGAAGGGCAAGGAGCCACCGATGGAGGGCACGCGGCAAGACGGGGCGCCCAGAAAAGTAGGATGAAGGAGAAACCAGAGCTTCTTGGTCAGAAGTGATAGGGCTGGAGAGCATTGGGATGGCAGTGATGCAGAGACCAAGGTCAGCATTGGAAGTTGCCCGTGGTGAGTCCCAGAGCTGGTGGGGTCTCTGCTGGGTGTGCTGTGCTGGTGGCTCCTCTGAGGGCTGTGCCAATGAGGGAGCCTGGGGACCTGCCCGTCCCTTCATAGCACAGGGACTTGGAGAGACTGCAAAGCAGCGCGGAGAGAAGTGTCCTGGCTGCGGAGGAGCAGAGGGAAGCGTTTGACACAGGCAGTTGTTGGGTGCTCCGTGGGGTTTAATCCAGCAGCAGATCATGGAATGGTTTGGGTTGGAAGGGACCTCAAAGCCCATCCAGTCCCACCCCTGCCATGGGCAGGGACCCCTCCCACTGGATCAGGGGCTCCAAGCCCCATCCAACCTGGCCTGGAACCCCTCCAGGGATGGGGCAGCCACCACTGCTCTGGGCACCCTGGGCCAGGACCTCCCCACCCTCACAGCAAAACATCTCAAGATCTCATCCCCATCTCCCCTCTGTCAGCTCAAAACCATTCCCTTCACCCTATCCCTGCCCTCCCTGATCCAGAGCCCCTCCCCAGCTTTCCTGGAGCCCCTTTCAGCACTGGAAGCTGCTCTAAGGTCTCCCCACAGCCTTCTCCTCTCCAGGCTGAACAACCCCACCTCTCTCAGCCGTTCCTCACAGCAGAGCTGCTCCAGCCCTCGGATGATCTCCGTGGCCTCCTCTGGACTCGCTGCAGCAGAGCAGCTCGAGCTGACAGCGTCATGGGGATGCAGCCCTTCCACCTGCGAATATATCCCATTGTTTCATGGGAAAAACAACTTTTTTTGGCAGGGAGTTGTTTAATTTGTCCTTTCTCCTCTGTGTGAGGCAGTGGCCGAGGGGGGGTGTGCAGAGGCCCTTTGGAATGTGGCACCTGCTTAAAATTATCCGTGCTCAAGAAGGCTGAGACCAAGTGCTTGGACTCTGGAGCTGGTGGGATTGAAGGGTGTGATTGCTGACGGAGCACAGCGGGAGCTCCGGAGCCATCGCAGCGGTCTGTGAGAGAAGTGTTTGGAACTCTAATGGGAGGGGATTTGTTCTGCTGCTGCCAGGGAAGCAGGCTTGCTTTTAAAACGGGCGAAGCTGTTTTGAAAGACAATGTTGAGCTTATAATACTTTCTGGCCACAACGTTTTCCACTGCGCCATGAATATACCTGCCTTTGGGAAGAGCATACATTGGTTTTTCCTCCCACCGCTTTGGGAAATGAAACCGGAGCTGTCAAACCTCGGTTAGTTTTAAAGCCATCCCCTTTCTCTTGGGATGCTTTCCATTCCGTGGATTTATTTTTTTCTCCTTTTTTTTTTATTCCTCCTTTTCCACAAATTCATCTGTGTTTTTCATTTCCACTGTGAGAAAACGTATCTCATGTTGAGGACCCATCCTTGCTGCTCCACTTCCTTCAGGTCATGGTCTGTGTAACCGGAGCTGTGCCATTGCTCGCTCCTCGTCTCCTTCCATCCCAGCATGAGCATCCCGCTGGCAGGGACCAGGCTCAACCAGCCCCCGGAGATTTGGAAATGCTCTTGCAGGAGTCCTAAAAGCAGGCATGCCCTGCCCATGCCTGGGATGCTGAGCTCCTCCTCCACTGGAAGGCTCTACCTGGGGAGCCCAGAGAGCAGCTCGAAGGTCCCAGGGGTCAAAGGAAGGAGCCCAGCATCCTTTTCTGGCCAATGTCAGTGAGGCTGAACTGGTGGGAGGCTGCTGGGAGCCTGGACACCAGTGCTGAGTTGAGCAGCTTCTCTGGGAGACACTAAGAGAGTTGTTTGTTCCATCTCGTGAGGTTTGTGATTAATAATTTAGTAGCCAAAGGAGTGGAAAAATGATCGGGAGCTGGGAGTTTCAGTGCTGGCCACTGGCTCGCTGGCTGACGCTGCTCCTGCTGACGCCGCGCTTCTGCTGTTGCCGTGAGCTGAATGGGAGGCAAATACCAGCGGTTGTTCCACGGCCGCCTCCTTTCTTGACGCTAATGCCATGGTTTTCCTCCCCTCCTCCACCTGGCCCTGCTGCCCAGTCCCCGCTCTGCTGGGGCTGGAGCGGAGGCAGGAGGACGAGGCAGGAGGCTCGGGTGATGGGCAGGGGACTGCGGGTTTGCTTGCAGTGAGAGGCCACCTGCTCGGTGCCGTTGACACCCTGGGCTGGAAAACCCACCCCTCGGCGATCAGATGGGTGTTGACGGTGCCTACGTGGCCCTGTACCCTGCTGTGAGCACCCACCGGGTGATGCTGCAGGGTGATGGGGGCGCTGGGTGCTGCCCTGGGGTAAGGGTAGGGATGTCCCCCGCGACTGAATCCCAGATACAAGGGAGAGGAAAAAGGCAGTCAGATTGGGCAGTGAAGCAAAATGTCGTCTTTCAGGTAGAGGCAAACCAGCGTTCCCAGGAGGTTTCGTTGCACGAGGCTTTCCATTCATTTTTCTGACGCAGCTGTAAGATGGGGATCGGGATGCAAGCTTTCCTCACTCCCTTTTCTTCCCTCCTTGCAGGACAGTCCCTGATCCCCACTAACAGGACCCACCTCCAGCCGGCGCGATGGCAGGAGCATCCGTGAAGGTGGCAGTGCGAGTCCGGCCCTTCAACTCCCGGGAGATGAGCCGGGAATCAAAATGCATTATCCAGATGTCAGGAAGCACCACGAGTGAGTGCCCGTGTTGAGGGCAGAGGGGCGTGGGAAGGCTTTGGGGGCTGCCCGGAGAGAAGAACGCGTGGCTTGGCCACAGCAGCGGGCACTGCGATGCCAGGATCTCTGGTGCCCACAGCACCTGGGATCACTTGGAGGAGGGAATGGGGAGGTGGGGAAAGTCACCTTCTGTCGGGGAAAAACCATCGTTGTGCTGAACAGGCAGTGGTGGGGTGTATATGGCACCGAGCCCTTGGGTGTTGGTGGCACCGAGCCCTTGGGTTTCCATGGTACCGAACGGGACAGCATCCTCCCCCCAGGGTGAAGGGGGAGGGCGAATCAGAAAAGCCTGGAAATGCCAGTGCGCTGATGTGGGGCCGAGGGTGCCCAGCCCACGGCCGCCTGCCAAAGGGTAGAAGCCACACACTGCTGACACTGCCCGGGGCTGCAGTGCCAGGAGCCATCCCTGCTTCTGCAGCGCTTGGAGTGGGGAGTGGGCTCTGCCACGGGAAGGGTGTGCTTGGAGAGGGGCCATCAGTCCCATCAGAAGCCCATCTGGCATTCACCTCTCCTTAAACAATGTCTGCTGGAAGTGCATGGTGGGGAAGGTGGCCAAATCCCTTCTCTTTAGCTCTGGAAGCCTCCAGATGGGACCATGTCTAAAATAACTCCCTCCCTCCCTGCGTGCCTGCTCGGGGCTTCCTGCGTCACCGGCAGTGGTGGGTGAAACATCGGCGCCAGCCACCACCTCCGTGGTGCTGCCATGACAACCCTAGCGAGAGGGAGAGGGGGGCACCCAAAGGTGCAGGGGGGGCTCTGTCACCCTACCGAGTTCCCCAGTCCCCCCAGGCCAGGGCAGCAGGAATGCGGGGGTCTGTGGGGCAGCATCTGCTGGTCTCTGGCCTCCTAGGTGGGGTCTCCCCGCTCGGTTGTGTAGGGATGCTCCATCCACACGGGGTGCAGAGCTGCTCCCCTCCTGGTGAGGCTTTCTGGTCCAGCAGGAGCTGCGCGTGTGCCCAGACCCGCATCTCTTCTGCCTCTGATGGGTGGGAGCGACCTGCCGTGCCCCAGATAAGGTCAAGGGCATCGGGCATCCTCCACCGCGGCCGTGTTTGCCCAGTGACGCCCCTGCGCCCTGTTTGCAACCCCCCTGGCCGTGCCCCTGTCCCCCTGCCTGCGCCGGGAGGGCTGTGGGCAGGCGTAGGGGCCAGCCCTGTGCTGACAGCGAGGTTTTTCTCCATGAATGGACAAACCCTCTGCTAATCCCCTCGGTCTGGGGGCTGGGGGGCAGGCGCCAGTGGGCTCTGGTTCCTGCTGCTCTGGCCGGGGAGGGGGAGGCAGGAGGATGCCAGTAGTACTGGTTGTTCCCCACCGCAAAGTGGGGCTGGCTCAGCCCCCCGGCTCCTTGCCGAGAGTCATAGAATCGTAGAATGGTTTGGGTTGGAAGGGACCACAAAGCCCATCCATTCCCACCCCCTGCCATGGGCAGGGACACCTCCCACTGGATCAGGGGCTCCAAGCCCCATCCAACCTGGCCTGGAACCCCTCCAGGGATGGGGCAGCCACCACTGCTCTGGGCACCCTGGGCCAGGGCCTCCCCACCCTCAGCGTGAAGAATTTGTCCCTAAGATCTCATCTCCATCTCCCCTCTTGCAGCTGAAGAACGTTCCCCTCATCCCATCCCTGCCCTCCCTGATCCGGAGCCCCTCCCCAGCTTTCCTGGAGCCCCTTTCAGTGCTGGAAGCTGCTCTGAGGTCTCCCTTGAGCCATAAATGAACGTATTTGGGGGGGTAAGAACAAGTTCCTGGGATTATTTGCAGAGAGCCCTGTACGTACCAGGGCGGGGCAGGTTTTAATCCATTAAACCCCAGGCAGGGCAGCAGGGACTGGGGCAGGAAGGAGTCAACCCTTCTCTGCCATCCTTTACCCCTCCCGAACTTATTGCTGCCGTGCCCCTGTCTCACCGCCCACCAGCACTGCCACTTTGTCCCCACGGCGTCCCCCCCTCTACGGGGCCGTGGGTACCAGCCTGGGCACCCCCGGCCCCTCTCCTGGCAGCTTCCACTGGGATGGCAAGGAAGGGACCCCGGCTTTAATCCCGCAAGGCCATTAATATTCTTTGGCCGGAGCTTTGCTTCCGCGGGCTTTAAAATGCTGTGATTATTTTGTCTCCTGTGGGTCTTGGGTTTTATCCTGCTCAGCGCTTGCCCTCTCGCTGCGCTCTGCCCTGCTGCTGGCTCTTCAGGGCGAAGATGAGGGTCATCTCTGTGTTTTCCTCCTCTTCCTCTTGTCTGTATCCCACCCCTTTCACCACCTTTTAATCCCCTTTGGCCAGAGCAGGAATCTTTCGCAGCAGCTTTGCAAAAGCCCTTGGATGCCTGATCACAGGAGAGGAAAAAACAACATCAGCAGCACCCAGGCACGCGGGGGCAAATAAATGGGAACGAAAGGAGTATGGGAGGAACGTTTCAGCTCAGAGACGGGAAACCCATTGCTTCTAGCGCGCTTCCTTCTGCGCCCGTGTCCCAGTGATCCCAGTCTCTGGCCGGCCAGGCCAGCTGGGCAGCTGCAGCTGGGACGCCCGGAGCCACTCGGTGCCGTCCCCGGCTGCTCCTCCGCCCCGTGCCCAGCGTGGGCTGGCACCGGGATGCAGAACAGCCGCCTCGTGTGGCCCCATCCTGCTCGCTCCTGCTTTCGCCCCCGCTGCTCTCATTTATTGGGGGTGATGCTCCTATTTGCTCCACCTCCGCAGGGCAGAGACAGACCCGAGCCAAGAACCAGGAGGGCAGGGGAACCGCAGGAGCTTTGGGAGATGTTCCACCTGACTTCTTGCATGGCCCCCACACCCCCTCAGCCCCCCAGCGCAGTGCTGACAGGGGCGAGGAGGGCTCGTGGCTGCCTTAGAAAGTCCTGGTGCCGCTTTGGTCTGGATCTCAGCAGGGACCTCCAGGTCCCTGTTTGCAGCTGCAGGATGGGCAGTTGCTACGGAGATGTCACTTCCCAGCCCTTTCTCCTGAGACAGCAGCTCGGGCTTTGGTCATGAGTCTGCCCGGGATGCTGGAGGCATCTGGAGCATCTGAGTCACGCTTCCTCCAGCCGGCAGGCAGGGAGCCAGCGCCTCCCGGGCTCCTGCCCGCAGCGAGGGGCATCTGAGTGGCGCTGAGCTGCGGTTTTGCAGTCGGGGCTGGATCTGCCCCTGCTTCCCACCCTCCCCCTGCCTGCCTCGCTGCTCTCAGGCCAGAAGTGGTGGATCCCTCCTGGAGTGAATCTGTCGTGGCAGTGGAGGAGGAACTTGGAACAGAAGACAGTCATAGAAGCACAGAGTGGTTTGGGTTGGAAGCCCATCCAGTGCCACCCCTGCCATGGGCAGGGACACCTCCCACTGGATCAGGGGCTCCAAGCCCCATCCAACCTGGCCTGGAACCCCTCCAGGGATGGGGCAGCCACCCCTGCTCTGGGCACCCTGGGCCAGAGCCTCCCCATCTTCATTGTGAAGAATTTCTTCCTCGTATCTAATCTAACTCTTCCCATCCTAACACCGAGCATCGGGGCATCTGACCGCATGGCGAGCAGGCTGCTCCGAGCCTGGAGCTGCTTGGGAAGGACGCACCGTGGATCCCGAGAAGACGTGAGCCTGGGCAGGACAGTTTGGGGCTGAGTGGAGCACCATCAGCCTTGGTGCTGGACGTCCCCATCGTCCGCGGCGGTGGCCGGGAGCAGCTGGGGGCTGTGAGCAGGGGAGCTGTGCTGCACACAAGGTCATTTCAATGTCGCCTCACCCGGCTGGTGGCTGCTGGATCTCATGATCACTGTGCCAGTTTGGGTTTCTTCTGACGCATCTGTTGTTTCAGAAAAAAAACCCCGTCGTAAATGCTCTATAGGGGGCAAAAAAACCCTCAGCAAGCGAGGAAGAGAAGTGATGCAGTCTCCAATTTCCATGGCAACATCCTTTTCAGCAGGAGATGGGAAAAAGCAGACTCTTGTTTCTGCTGGCAGGGTAACACGAGGCATTAATCACTCTGCCGGGCCTGGGTACCCAAAAGAGAGCACAGGGGAGGAGAGGCAGGAGCTGGAGGGGTCACGGCTGCTCCCACCCCACAGCACGAACACGTGTGGCTTTGGGCATGCCCCCTAAGCTGTGGGGTGAAGGAAAACTGTGGTCCTCCTGTGCCAGTGCCGGTTCTGAGCTCCCAGGGGTGAGTGCTGGAGCGGGAAAGAGCCGTTTCCCCCATGTGGTGCCCAGCAGGATGTTTGGCAAGGTTCTGCCCCGCTCCCCGGGCTGGTGCAGGCTCTGCTGCCCATGGCACCCGCCTCCTCTGCTGGGACCGTTTGTGTCTGGGGGCTCTGGACCTGTCTGCGGAGCTGGAGGATCCTCGTTCCACTTCCCAGGGTGGTTTTGGACTGAAGCCCATCACCCTTCTGCCCTCACGATGTCATCATAGAATGGTTTGAATTGGAAGGGACCTTAAACATCCTGTAATACCACCCCCTGGCGTGGGCAGGGACACCTCCCACTGGATCAGGGGCTCCAAGCCCCATCCAACCTGGCCTGGAACCCCTCCAGGGATGGGGCAGCCACCACTGCTCTGGGCACCCTGTACCGGGCTCACAGTAAAAAATGTCCCCATGTGTTTGCTCGTAGCTATCCTGAACCCAAAGCAGCCCAAAGAGACACCAAAAAGCTTCAGCTTTGACTATTCCTACTGGTCCCACACCACGGTAAGTGGCGGAAGGTCTGAGCCTGTCTGGAGCACTGGGTTGGGCTTGGGAGAGGCAGGAGGACCTCTGTGATGAATATCTTCTCCCTGCAGCCTGCAGACATCAACTATGCATCTCAGAAGCAAGTGTACCGGGACATCGGCGAGGAGATGCTGCAGCACGCCTTTGAAGGCTATAACGTCTGCATCTTCGCCTACGGGCAGACGGGTGCCGGAAAATCTTACACCATGATGGGGAAGCAGGAGAAAGACCAGCAAGGCATCATCCCACAGGTACCACCTGGTGAAAACCTGCTTGTTCCGCTGGTCCCAGCGAGATGCCCTTAGGAACAGCAGGTCAAGAGCGGGTCTAGCTTTTCCCGAGGTCTACTACAGCCCTGCCGTGGCACGGCTCTACCAGAGGGACAAGGAGGGTCACACCAGACGCCTCCAAAACCAGATGAATTACAGTCCAGCCACACAAGAGTGGTTATTGTGAGCAGCAGTAGTCCAAGCAGTGAGGTTCCACCAGCCGTGCTTGCCAAGAGCTGTTGCATTCTGGCCCAGCAGTGCACCAGGGGGGCTATGGGGATGCTAAGACCCCATATCAGCAGCGAGGGTCCTGCCAGCTCCCTAGAAGCCATTCCACCACTCAGGGCCTCTGATTTTGGGGTGGGAAGATAGAAATTCCTGTGGCTTGGGCACCCCCTGGCAGGAGCATCCTTCTGGTTGGGGACTGAGCAGCCTGGCTCTTCTCTCCGCAGCTGTGTGAAGACCTCTTCTCCCGCATCAATGACACAACAAATGACAACATGTCCTACTCTGTGGAGGTAGGTACGGTTTTGCCTGCCTAGTCCGGCCCCAGCCTCCTGTTTGGCTCTGCAAGCCATGCTGGTGTGCAAACCCCTCTTTGGGGATCCCACCCCTGGGTGTAGGGTGGGCAGGGCCATGTCCTGCCGGCCACTAGCCCTTCCCATGCCCTCTGCTATAGGTGAGCTACATGGAGATATACTGTGAGCGGGTGAGGGACCTCCTGAACCCCAAGAACAAGGGGAACCTGCGGGTGAGGGAGCACCCCCTTATGGGCCCATATGTTGAGGACCTTTCCAAGCTGGCCGTCACCTCCTACAATGACATCCAGGACCTCATGGACTCTGGGAACAAGGCCCGGTGAGTTGAGGAAGTAGAAGGTGGCTGGGGTTTGGAGAGTTTGCAGACATCTCCAGAGGGTCCTGCTTAACTCCCTTGCTTTGCTGGTCTGGCTGCTCCAGAGGTGGCAGTCCCCCCACTTATTTTCACCTTATCTCCCTCGTGCTTTCAAAACGCCCTGGAGCCAGCAGGAGAAAGCCTGAAGTTATGCTCCTCTCCTCCCGGAGTCCTCTCCCGTACTCCAGAGTTGCCTTCCCATCATGTACCTTGCCCTGAAATGAGCCCTGGCCCCAGTGCCAGCTGCTCCAGTGTCCCCTGCCCAGTGTCACACCTCCCTGTCCTCCTCTCCCCACAGCACGGTGGCTGCCACTAACATGAACGAGACCAGCAGCCGTTCCCACGCTGTCTTCAACATCATCTTCACACAGAAGCGACACGATGCCGAGACAGACATCACCACTGAGAAGGTGACAGCGGAGCCTGGGGGGACTCGGGGGAACCCGCGTGGACCTGGGGAGGGCTTCGTGTGCTGTGGACAGCACTTGGGATGAGATGGTGCAACTTGATGGAGGGTTGGAAGAGAATGGATATCGGTCCCAGGCACCCGCTGGGCTCGCGGTCCCTGAGGGGACTGTTCCCTGGGCAGGATTTTGGGCAGCTGGTGCCTTCCAGCCTTGCCTTCAAGGATGTTAGCCCTGCTCCTGGCCAAATCCTGGCAAGGATGACCCCCACAGAGCCCACCTCTGCCTCCAGAGCCGGGGCACCTCGCAAGGGGTCTCTGCTCCCTCCATGGCTCTGTGCTGGGGCCGACAGCTTCATCTCTGCCTGCAGGTCAGCAAAATCAGCTTGGTGGACCTGGCAGGGAGCGAGCGAGCCGACTCCACTGGCGCAAAGGGCACAAGACTAAAGGTGAGAGCTGGTGTGAGGTCCCCTTCTGCCTGCAGAGAGGCCGCCTCCTGCCCCCTCGGCCCCAGCTCTGGCATCTTCTTTCCTTGCCTGGTTCCTTCCTTTGCTCTGGTGAAGGGTTTAGAGGGGAAACCGTAATGAGGGGCAGCTGAAGTCACTTGGTCTGTTCAGCCTGGAGAAGAAGAGACTGAGAGGAGACCTCATCACAGTTTGCAGCTTCCTCACAACGGGAGGAGGAGCAGCAGGCGCTGAGCTCTTGTCTCTGGTGACCAATGATAGGACCCAAGGGAACGGCAGGAAGATGCCATTGGGTTAGGTTGGACGTTAGGAGAAGGTTCTTCCCGCAGAAGGTGGTGGAGCACTGGAACAGCTCCCGGGAAAGCAGTCACAGTGTCGAGCCTGACAATATTCCAGAAGCGTTTGGCCAACGCCCTCAGCCCCACAGTGTGAATATTGGGGTGTCCTGTGCAGGGACAGGAGTTGGACTCGATGAGTCTTGTGGGTACCTTCTATCTCGGGTCATTCTGTGATTCCTTGCCCACTATGCTGCCAAAACCCTTGATGGGGTTTTGTTTGAAAGCTGCTCAGGACCAATTCCACCAGGGTCCGTGAGTCGAGCTGGGAGGTGCTGGTTACCCAGTAAGACCAGCTGCTCTTTGCTCACCCTGTACTGGGACTTGCTCATCCTCCCGGGGCGCTGGGCTATAGCACCACTCTGAAATGGGGGCTGAGCATTTGGATTTTTCCTCTCTTCACCAGGAAGGAGCAAACATCAACAAGTCCTTGACCACGCTGGGGAAAGTCATCTCTGCCCTGGCCGAAATGGTAGGTAGCTGAGGCGCAGATGAGTGGTGGCACCACGGGGGAATGGGCTCAGATCAGCAGGGATGGACTCAGCTCCGAGGTACGGAGCATCCTGGCTCCAAAGGGTGGGCAGATACATCCCGAGCTCTCCGTGGGGCTGGGATGAACTGGGCTGGTGAAGGGGCCATCTCCATGGGGACCTCCATGCCTTCTACACCTCTCTCTGCTTGGGGGACACCCAAACTTGGAGCTGTGGTGGGTAGGGAGGAGGGGAGCAGCTCACTGAAACAGTCTCTGCTTTCTTTGCAGGATTCGGGGCCGAACAAGGTAGGTGTCCTGGCTGGACTGGGGAAGAGGGGCTTGGTTTTTAGTGCAGGTGGGTGGGAACGGGTTGCAGGGTGGTTTGGGGGTGAGGCTCTGCTGAGAACTAAGCCGCACTTCTCCTTGGGCCTGGCAGAGCCCTGAGCATCCTCATCCCCCCCCTCCTCCTCCTGTGGATTTCAATTCCTGGCTTTAACCACCAGCCCAGCCCCAGCCCGGCGTTTCACGGGCAGGACCTGTGGAGCTGCTTGAGATCACGGTGGCTGGGCAGAGCCATCCTCCTCCGAGTCCCCGTGGCTGGGGACCAGCTCTCTCCCCTTTGGAGAGAGTAGGCAGCCTGACAGCCCTTCCCTCCGCTTTCCATCCCTCAGAACAAAAAGAAGAAGAAGACGGATTTCATCCCCTACCGGGACTCGGTGCTGACCTGGCTGCTGCGGGAGAACCTGGGTGAGGACATGGGTGGGGGCTGCGGGCTCAGCGGTGGGGATGGCCACTGAGCAGAGGGGGACAGCTGCCGTGGGGGCCACCAACTCCCCGGTGCAAATGTATCTCTCTGGGTAGGGGGCAACTCCAGGACAGCCATGGTTGCTGCTCTCAGCCCCGCCGACATCAACTACGATGAGACCCTCAGCACCCTCAGGTAGGAAGAAGGTCCTGCAGTGGGCGAGGAGGGTCGCTCTTTGAAACCGAGGCACTACCCACACCTGCCTCAGCTCTGTGGCATCCCTGCCGGGGGAGGCGTTGCGGGGGGACCATGCAACCTCAGACAAGAGGCCAAAGGGTTGTCGTGGGCGCTGGGATCCTCCAAAGGATCGCTTGCTGGTGGGGCTCGGCAGCAATCCCGCTTACCCA
Organism: Cuculus canorus; assembly: GCF_017976375.1. Lineage (NCBI taxonomy): Eukaryota > Metazoa > Chordata > Aves > Cuculiformes > Cuculidae > Cuculus > Cuculus canorus. The sequence goes on from NC_071409.1 coordinate 26,446,592, forward strand.
GCAGCTGGAGGGTCTGCCTGTCCCTAGGTACGCCGACCGTGCCAAGCAGATCCGCTGCAACGCCGTCATCAATGAGGACCCCAACAACAAGCTCATCCGAGAGCTGAAGGATGAAGTGGCACGCCTGCGGGACCTTCTCTACGCCCAGGGCCTCGGGGACATCATTGACAGTAGGTACCGCCCGGTGCTCTCCAGCCGGGCTGGAATCCCCCCTGCCCGCGGGGCTGGTGGCCCTGCACATGCCCTGTGTCCTGCTCGGCTGGCCGCGTGATGGCATCACGCTGCCAAAGTGTGGTCACGACGCCTCCAGTGAGCCCCTGCGTGTGGGTTCGCAATCCCCAGCCTACTCCTGTAAGCAGGAGAAGCTGCTTTACACCCAGTAGACCTCTCCTTCTTCCCCTCCCTTCCCATCTTCAGCATCCCGTGCCTGTCTGAGGTGCCCACCTGTATCCTCTCCTCCGTGTGCTGTTGGGAATCCTACTGAGATGAACCCACTCTTGTTCTGTTCTCTGTCTCACCCCCGCTCCCTGCCCTTTCTCTCTCTCTTAGCCCATCCTGCTGCGGGAGGATCCAAATGTGTGTATTCCCCATCACTGGTACTCTCTGTTGCTTCCTGGCTTTGGGGAGGCTGCGCCCAGGGGCACCCGTGCAGCATGGGGAAGGGCTCCGGCAGCCGCCCCAGCTTGCCTGGCGGCCAGGGAGCTGCCAAAGGGGACGGTGGCAGAGTCGCAGCCAACGCTTGGGCTCAGCAGAGTGCTTGGAGGGACCAGCGTCCTCTCCATCCGCCGTGCCAAGAGCCCGGTCCCGCAGGGACTCCTTTCCCCATGCTGTCACGATGTTTCCCGTCACTGCTGCTGCTTCTGCTGGCACTGGGGCTCATGGCAGCCGGAGCGGGACACTGGGGCGGGCTGGCTCTCCGGAGGGAGGGGTGAGTGCTGACAGCCGGGAGGTTTTGCCTGTGGATTTGGGGCCCCGGCTCGGCTCCCCGGGGTGCAGGTGATGGGTGACTAAACTTCCACCCACTGAGCTGTGCCCTGCCCGCCTCCGGCACGGCACACCAAGCCTCTGGAGGAGCATCTCTGGGACCTGAGTCCCTTTGCTGCACCGTCGGTGGCAGCTGATGCTCAAGGTGTGGCAGGCAAGTGTCTGGAAGGGCATGTTGCCACCCTGCCCTCCTTTGCTCCTTGGCTGCCCTGGCCAAGGCGCTGCTCCAGCAGCCCAGGGGCTTGCCTTTGCTGGCGAGGGGATGCCACGGCTCCTCCTGCTCCGTCCCCTGGCCCCTTTGTAGGGTGGGAGGCTTCCATCTCTCCTCCCTTTCCCTTCTCATTCTCTGCCCCCCAAATCCAGCTAATCTGGGGCAGCCAGGCAGGGAAAACCACCCGGGCGGTGTTGGTGGGGAATGGCGCCAGGGGCAGCAGCACGCTCTTGGGGACGACAGCTGAGCCCAGACCTGATGGCTGCAGGATGTGCTGTTGCAAAAAGAGCATCCAGGAAGGCTCTAGGGCCGTTCCCACAGCTGCTTCCCAAACCAGCCCCGTGCTCCTGGGGGGCTGCCTGGGCTGGGGGAGAGATGCACGCGCCCTTGTCCTGCTGCTGCCTGCGCCGCTGTGCTGCCGCCTGTGCCTTTTCTTTGTAATTCCTGCCTTTCTGCTCGCCGCACCTGGGCACTCTTTTTCTTTTCCCAACAGCTTTTCTTGTCTCTATCTTTCTCTCTTTTTTCCTATCCGTGTGTCTTTCCCTGGCCCATCCCTCCTTCCCCACCCGTAGATGTGTCCGACTTTGAGAACAATAATGATGCTAGAGGGGCAGAGCTGAGTCACCGCCATGACAATCTCTCCACAGTGACCAACGCCATCGCGGGCATCAGCCCCTCTTCCTCCCTGTCCGCCTTGTCCAGCCGCGCCGCCTCCGTCGCCAGCCTCCATGAGCGCATCATGTTTGCTCCGGGTAGCGAAGAGGCGATCGAAAGGCTCAAGGTAAGAGATTGGCACCTGGCAGGACGGAGGGCTCAGCTCAACGCTCTTGCACGGAGGCTTTCAGAGGGGAATTGGTGTTTTCTGGAAACCCATTATGGGTGATGCTCATGGGAAACAATGCTCAGATGCACTCTCGCAGGCTGGAAAAATCCAGAGCTGCCCAGTACTCTGGGCTGCTGGAGGGTGGAGGTTTGGTGTGGTAGGGTCCACCTGGTGACTGTTGCCTTTGCCCTGTAGGATGGGTTCTCCCAGCTCAGGATGAGTTCTCCCAGATCTGGATGGGTGCCTGCAGCTCAGGATGGGTGCTCCCAGGTCTGGATGGGTGCCCCCAGCTCTGGATGGGTGCCCCCAGCTCTGGATGGGGGCTCCCAGTTCAGGATGGGCTCTCCCAGTTCAGGATGGGCTCTCCTAGCTCAGGATGGGTGCCCCCAGCTCAGGATGGGTGCACTCAGCTCAGCGTGGCGCAGCAGTGGGCTGGTAGCAAGGGGATGGAGAGGCTGATCCTTTGTGCCTTGCTCTTTGAAGAAGAGGCTGATGGGAAGATGTGGGTGGGTGAAATGCTGCCATGTCCAAGCCAGCCTGAAGCTGGGACCAGTGTCCCACAGCAGTGTGCTGGGCAGCGGCTGGCAGAGCAGGCAGGTCTGCTCGCTGTAGGACACATTAACCCCCTGCTGACTCCACACTCCTCAGGAAACAGAGAAGATCATTGCAGAGCTGAATGAGACGTGGGAGGAGAAGCTGCGAAGGACAGAAGCAATCCGGATGGAGAGGTGAGTGCGTTGGGGTGCGATGGGATGGGATGGGGTGGGGTTCCCGAGTCACTTTGCCTGCAGCACTTCAGTTCCTGGGGCAGCCGGGCAGTTTGACCGTCCAGCCTCACACTGGACAGACCCCTCAGTGCCCACCACATTAGCCTGCACAGAGGTGGTCTTGGAGAAACCTTCCTGAGGCATGGAGAGGGCTGAAGGAAGCCCTACGGCGGCGAATCATGGGGCAAACCTGTGTGCTCAGGCCTCATCCTGGGCCTGTCTGGCGCTGGCTCCAGTGGCTCATGGGGTTTTGACAGGATCTTCTTTCCCTTGCTCCTTCAGGGAAGCTTTGCTGGCTGAAATGGGGGTGGCCATGAGGGAGGATGGAGGCACCTTGGGTGTTTTCTCACCTAAAAAGGTAGGGACATCTTATCCTTTCTTCCTGATTTGTAAACCCGCAGGTTCCCATCCAACTTGCCCTGTCTCCGTCATCCAGCCCCAAATATTTCACTAGGTTTTTCTTGGCTCTGCAACCCTCGGGGGAGATCCCAGTGTAGACGTTGATGTATACCAACACCAGTAGAAACACGCGGGTAAACATGCAGCCCACATTGTCTGGATGGTGGCTCTGTTCAGGTGGGGCTTCACCATCAATCACTGCGGTTGGATTTCAGTGTCAACCTCTAAAAATCCATACTTTGGATTATTTCTGCCCCTGAAACTGGGTGCGGAAATATTCCATCCTTTTTGATTGCTTGTTGCATCCTGGAAAATATTTTTGAAGCAAATCCTGGCCATGCCCCAGAGAGTCTGGTGCCAGGAACCCTGCCAAGCTCCAGCTCGTTGCTGCCCCTCGCTTGCGTGTATGCCCATAGCGGCAGTGATGCTGCTTTACGGCCCCACCCCGGGAAGCCTGTGGAGCACCATGGGGTGCCCAGGGGCCGGCACGCGCCCGTAGGACACTCACTCAACCTTGCCACCACACCGAGGGGTGCTCTGAGAGCTGCCCTGGCAGCTGATGCTGGTTGGCTTGGCTAAAGGTCTTAGTAGGTGCGTATGTCCCCAGCACAGGTGGGAACACTTCATAGAGTCGTATCATAGAATCATGGAATGGTTTGTGTCGGAAAGGACTTTAAAGCCCATCCGGTTCCAACCCCTTGCCATGGGCAGGGACACTCCCCACTGGATCAGGGTGCTCAAGGCTTTGGGACCTTCTCCTTGTGTGCCTTGGCATGGCTCCTGGACAAATTTCTCCACCGTCATCTTTGTTTGTCATTCTTCTCTCAGCTGCTGCCTGTTAGGACCCCAGACCTTTGTATAGAAACTGTGGGGGTTTATTCCCCAAAGCAGGTTGGTCTTAGAGGCGCGATGTTGCTGTGGTGGTCTTGGTCCCTCCTTGCTCTTCAGCTGTCTGGCAGGTAGAAATTCCTGTGACTTCTCCAGTGGCTGCCGAGGAAAATTAGCATTGGTGGCATGCAAAATCCCGTTTTGTTAAGGGCAAAGCGGGGCAGGACTTTGTTGTCCTGCTGCATGCCATGGCGGGGGTGGCTCCGTCTCCAAGGAGCTCGGTGGAAGGTAGAGCTGCCTTGCATATCCGGAGCAAAACCGCAAGCTGGAGGAGTCTCAGACCCCCGGGGCTATGTGTCTGCTAAAGGGGCCTGAGATTAAACATTACAGCCGGCTTATTCCTGCCAGCCATGGAGAAGAACCTGCCTTTCCTTTGACCTCCAGTTCCCCTGCACTGTTTGGAGTGTCTCTCCTATCTGCCAGGGCTTGTCGTGACAGGGAAACCTCTGCATGCTGGGTGGCAGACGGCTGATAAGATGTTTCTTACAGTCTCTAGACTTATTTCTGGGAAACTCACAACTTCACCTACTGATCCTTCCAGGACTTTGCCTGTTGCTTGAAGGTGCAACCACAGCAGCTTGGGATGGGGTGAAATCAGGTACCTGTGGTCAGAGAGGTGTGTGGCCCAGGGAGAAGCTTCCCTCTCGTCAAGAACAAAGTGGTTTGTGACCCAGGGGAAGAAAGTACTAGGAGGGAACTGTTAGGAAGAAGATCAAGGAGTGAAATTCAGATATGGCTTCAGGTCTCCACTACTTTTGGTTGACCCTGTGGTCTCAGACCTGCTCTGTTGGGTGTTTCCCTCCTCCAAGAGCAGCCGTTGCGTGCGACGTGCTTCTGCCTCGGCTCACTACACCATCTCCAGCAGACCTGGGGGCTACGGTGGCAGCACAAGCGAGCAGGGTCCCACCCCAGGAGACACCAAGCTGTACTAGGGTCTCCCCATGGGAAGCGTTCAGCTCTGCATTGGGCCTCTTTGCAGCATGAATTTTCAAAGGCAGCCAAGGGAAGGGTGCCCGGAGCTCAGTCCTTTGAGGAGGAAAGCATGGAGGCACGTGGACACAGGTCATCCTTACCCCAGCTGCAAAGTTCTCTGCAGTCCCCTTGAAAAGTCCCTACCTGATCACATCATCCTGGAGCCACGGGGGGCAGGAGAGCCTGTCCATGTGCGGGGGGAAGCCTGAGGTGCTGCTGAGTTCCTGCCTTCCTTGGGTACACCCCTCAGTGCCCCAGCAGATGGGGCACACCAGAGTGACTCTTTGTTTGTCTCTCCCAGACACCTCACTTGGTCAACCTGAACGAGGATCCGCTCATGTCCGAGTGTCTTCTCTACTACATCAAGGATGGGATAACAAGGTGAGGGCCAGGTGTGGCCCAGGATGTCAGTGCCTGACTTGCCCGGCTGCGCAGCGGGGTGACAGCCATCCCCGGCTGGATGCCCTTCCTAGGGCATCCCCAAAGAGCCACGTGGGACAGATGTATTGGCCTGGCAATCTCGTTAGGGACGTTAGTCCTGGTGGGCACCAAGAGCTGCTCCTGTCAGCGCTGGGGATGACTCTGGGGGGAGGCTCAGGGAGGGGCTGCTCTGAGGAAGGATTGAGCTGTGTTTCCCTCCCACCCAGGGTTGGCCGGGAAGATGCAGAGAAGAGGCAGGACATCGTTCTCAGTGGCCACTTCATTAAGGAAGAGCACTGCCTTTTCCGTAGTGACACCAAAACCAGTGGTGAAGGTATGTCTTGTCTGGAAGGGCTCCACCTCCCTGGTGACCCCCATCCCTCTGTGTGTCCCCAGCATCTGTCCCCAGCCAGGAGTCATGCCCTGCTCAGATGAGTGGGGTTCTTCTGGTGGCTGTGGCTTCTCCATCCTTCCTGAGCAAGCTATGGCCCTCCCCTAGCTGGAAGGGAAGCTTGTGCAAGGCACGTGGACGCTGCTGTGGAGAGGCACACCAGGGAAATCGGGGTGGGAGGGAAGAGCAGACCATAGACAATTGCCTTGACCAAAACATAGAGCAAAGCCCACCCTGCAAACCAAGAGGAACCTGGAGGTGAAAGGCCTTTAGAAATGAGTCCGAGGAGGCTGAAGGCTCTGTTCTCCTCTCACATCCAGTCTTCAGCTGCTGTTAGTCTTTGGGACTGCTCTGATTAACATGAGGTTGGTTGGCCAAACCCCATTGGTCACCTGAAGTGTGAGTGCTGCTGGTGGCTACCCTGGTGTCCCCCTACTCTGCGCCCGGGGTGCCAGCTGGGGAGGTGCTCCCTTTCCAAGGCTGCGGGAGCAGTGGAGTGAGAGATGCAGGATTTATGCCTCTGCTTCCACCTCCTGTTCAGCCTGGAGAAGAGGAGGCTGCGGGGAGACCTTATCACTCTCTACAACTGCCTCAAAGGAAGTTGCAGAGAGGTGGGTGCTGGTCTCTTCTCCCAAGTGACAGGTGAGAGGACAAGAAGGAATGGCCTTAAGCTGCTTCAGGGGAAGTTCAGATTGGACATCAGGAAAAATTTCTTCACCAAAAGGGTTCTCAGGCCCTGGCAGAGGCTGCGCAGGGAGGTGGTGGAGTCCCCATCCCTGGAGGGGTTTAACAGATGGGTGGGTGAGGTGCTCAGGGATAGTTTAGTAGTGGACAGGGACGGTCGGACTCGATGATCTCAAAGGTCTTCTCCAAACTAATGATTCCATGATTTTATGATTCTATAATTTGCGTTCACTGCCTCTCTCCCCTTCCCACCGTCTCTGCAGTAATCGTGACCCTGGAGCCCTGTGAAGGTGCCGACACCTACGTGAACGGCAAAAAAGTGACAGAGCCCAGCATCCTGCGCTCAGGTGTGTCCCCACGCCAGCGCGGCTGCTGCTCTAACCCACCTCCCTCCATCCCACGAGGGCTCTGCAGGTTGTCCCACATGAAACCCATGTCCTTTCCCCCCTCCCCACATGCATCCCTGTAGGAAACCGCATCATCATGGGGAAGAGCCATGTCTTCCGCTTCAACCACCCCGAGCAGGCTCGTCAGGAGCGGGAGCGGACTCCGTGCGCCGAGACCCCAGCCGAGCCCGTAGACTGGGCTTTTGCCCAAAGAGAGCTGCTGGAGAAGCAGGGCATCGACATGAAGCAGGAGATGGAGCAGCGGTGAGGGCACAGGGGCTGAGGCAACAGGGAGATGGGTATCCAGCTTCAGGCTGGTCATCCTCTCCTTCCCTGTTCCTCCCAGGCTCCAGGAACTGGAGGACCAGTACCGGAGGGAGCGGGAGGAGGCGAACTACCTTCTGGAGCAGCAGAGGCTGGTAGGTGGTCAGGACCCTGCTCCTGCTCAGGCTGCCCAGGCATGACTGAGTCCTGGCAGATGTTTGCGTGGGGTGGCTTAAAAGGGCAATCCTGTTGTTCCTGGGGTTGTCCCAATAAACATGGATCCAAAGGAGGAAGGAGGCTGGGTTCCTGCTCTGTGGGAGCAGGGAGGAAGGTCACAGCTTGTGCATCATCCCTCTCCCTGTTTCCCCCAGGACTATGAGAGCAAACTGGAGGCACTGCAGAAGCAGATGGACTCTAGGTATTACCCTGAGGCAAACGAGGAAGAGGAAGAACCTGAGGATGAAGGTGAGGGCTGGGTGCCACCATAGGGTTTGGTGCCCTCTGTGGATAGAAGAAGAGTGGGCTGCAGGTCCCCTGGACACTTCCACTCTATGCCCTCCCTCTGGCAGTGGGGTGACTGTCCCTGCATGTCCCCACAGTGCAGTGGACAGAGCGGGAGTTCGAGCTGGCCCTCTGGGCCTTTAGGAAGTGGAAGTGGTACCAGTTCACCTCCCTCCGCGACCTCCTCTGGGGCAACGCCATCTTCCTCAAGGAAGCCAACGCCATCAGCGTGGAGCTGAAGAAGAAGGTGGGTGCCTGAGGCTCCTCTCACTGTGGCACCCATGGAAGAGGCCACAGATCATAGAATCATGGAGTGGTTTGAGTTGGAAGGGACCTCAAAGCCCATCCAGTCCCACCCCTGCCATGGGCAGGGACACCTCCCACTGGATCAGGGGCTCCAAGCCCCATCCAACCTGGCCTGGAACACTTGCTGTGGGTGGCCAGGGAAGTACTGAGGAGGGGCTCACCAAAGGCACTACCTGGAGGCCACTGTCCTCCCAGGCAGCTCACTGTCCCCCTCTGCCCCTCTTCAGGTCCAGTTCCAGTTTGTGCTCCTCACGGACACACTCTACTCACCTCTCCCTCCTGACCTGCTGCCTCCGGATGCCGCCAAAGACCGGGAAAAGCGGCCGTTCCCCAGGACCATCGTGGCTGTAGAGGTGCAGGACCAGAAGAACGGGGCAACGCACTATTGGACCCTGGAGAAGCTGAGGTGGGTGAAGGATGCCGGTGCCGGGGAGGGCTCAGCGGCCTCAGCTCACTTTCTGACCGCTGCCTGCTGTGTCCCCCTCTGCCCGCAGGCAACGCCTCGACCTGATGCGTGAGATGTATGACCGTGCAGCAGAAGTGCCTTCTAGCGTCATCGAGGACTGCGATAATGTGGTGACCGGTGGAGATCCCTTCTACGACCGCTTCCCCTGGTTCAGGCTGGTGGGCAGGTGAGCTCTTCGGCTCCTTCCAAGCGCAGCTGGGACCCGCAGGCAGCCCTGCGGCAGGGAGCGCTGCCGGCTCTGCCGGGCGCAGGGCGTTTGTCTCCTGGGGCCACACCGCGGGAGGACGTGTTGTCCCCTTGGTGCTGGTCGGGGCCCATCTTGTCTGGCTTTCCTCCACACTGGCTGCCGGGCCCCCGAGGGACCTGTGAGCCGGTGGCAACGCCGCCGCTGCCTGCCGGAACCCAGCGCTGCGAGGCACGGGCTCTTGGCTTGCCACCGATGGGAGGTGGGAGCAGGCTGAGACCTCATGCCTTCATGACGTCCATCCTGGTGGGCACGCGTCCGTGTGCACGTGGTGGTGTCTGAGCATCTGTCTGTCTGGTATGTGCCACGCGTCTCTGTGTGCTTCCCACGCGCTGGGTGGAAGGGTGCGGTGCTGGCGATGAGGACAGGCCACCCCAAAGAAGGGCTCTGCCCTGGTGGAGGTGGGGAGCAGGGGCTGAGCAGAACAGCCCAACCAACCAGCCCTGCCACGGAGGCATCCCCCACCGTGCCGCGGCACGTGGAGAGATTCCCTCCGGCAGTGGGGGTGGCGGCGAGCCTTGTGACACCCGCTCCATCCCCGCAGTGGCTGCAAAGCCTGCGAGGGGGATCCCCACCGGTTCCTTGGGCTGCTCTGTTCTCTGCCCTTCGTGGCCGTCGGTGGCTTCTTTAGAGATGCACCAGACGGGCAGGTCTTGATTTCCCAACGTCTCTTGGTTTAAGCAGAAACAAATCCCACCCCAAAACCCAACTGAGAAAAAAACTAACAACCCCCCTCCCCCCCCCAAAAAAAAGCAAAATTCCTGTTCTTGCTCTCTCTGTTTGGAACAGCTGGTGTTAACCTGTCTTCTATCTTGTTGTACTAACCTTAGTTCAGATATCTCTGGCTGCAACAGCTCTCCTCTTTTCAACACATGCATGAGCGAGCGCATGGCTGATCTCACCCCCTCCCCTACCTTCTCGAACCCCGACTCCGACATCACCGAGCCTGCTGACGAGCAGCACCAGGGGCAGGAGGAGGAGGAGGAGGAGGAGGCGGAGGACCTGGAGGAAGACATCTTTCCGGAGTGCCCGCTGTGTGATGGCCGGGATCCGTTTTACGACCGCTCCCCCCTGTTCAGTTTAGTAGGAAGGTTGGTGAGGTTTTAGGAGAGCATGCCGGGAAGGAACTAGCTCTTTCGCATGAGGGAACTGCTTTCGGACATGATTCCCACCTCCAAAGCGTCCTGGAGGCACAGGGGGTGACCGGCCGGCTGGGATTGCTGCCGAGCCCGGGGCGCCCAGCGAGGCAGCGAGGTGCCCACCGAGGTAGGGCCGTGAGGGGCAGTGTTGGCAGAAGGGGGTAGATGGCACCAGCTCCATCAGAAACCCCTTAGACAGGTCCCTCTTTGGGCAGCCCCCAAGAAGGGGAGCTCGGCTGCATCTCTGATGCCAAAGAAGGGGTCTCAGTCCCAGGGAGAGCCACGTCCCACCTGGGGCCACCCTGTGGTGCCGCGGGCTGGGGACACACAGGCATTTGGAAGCCCCACGTGCGTCTGACACCAGCTTGGCCGTCCCATCTGCATCAGTCAGCGTGGGCCCCCCCAGATGCAGAGGCTTGGATGTCCCCAGGCAGCTGAGGCGGTGAAGCCGAGGGGAGCGAGGGGAGAGCTGGGCAGGGGAGCTTTTCCGCCATGGAAAGCAGCCCATACCCAGTATTTGGCTTGGGTCATCCCTGCTGGAGACGCTCAGCAAGGTCGCGGGGACCTGGGTGCAGGATCCAACTCCTGCTTGGCTCTAGCTGGGGCCGAAAGCTTTGATTTCTCCTACCTGTTGGCCAGGAGACCTCCATGGGTTCCATCAGCCTTGGCCTGGAGAAACCCACCAGGTGCTGCCAGGCTGGTTGGGCCACCAAACCCAATCTGCCCATCCCCAGACTGGGATACGGTGCTGGCACCTCTGCTCCGGGGTTTTCCCAAGCAGGCACGTCCCTGGAGGGAGCTGCTCCCAGAGCTTCTGCCCCAGGCAGGAGCCAGAGGGGCTCACGCTGGTGAACCTCCCCCTGCTGGGGCTGCCCTGAGAGCTGGAGCTGGAGCTCCTCTTCCTCAGGGTGCCAAAGCCAGGCTTCTCCCGGCCGGGAAGGGCGCGGGCAGTGAGGTGGGGAGGAGGGGGAGCAGTGCAGGCAGAGAGGGTGGAGGTGGGGTAAGAGTCCTGCAGCCTCAGACCGAAAGAGCTGGGTTCTTCCCCCCCTTTTTTTTTCTTTTTTTCCTTTTTTCCTTATATAAAACAACCAAACAAACAAAACATCAGAAAAAAAACGACCCCAAAACTCTTGGGGACCCCTCCAAAAGCCCAAGCGAGGCCCCGCGGCAGCAGCCCTTCTCCGTGCTGGGGGCTCATTCCCCGGAGCTCAGCGCCTTTCGACTTCTTTGGAGTCTGCCCTGGGTTTGGCTCCCCGTGCAGCAGCTCTGCCGGCCACATTTCGTGTGAAGTGTGCTTGGATTGGTTTATGATTGGATCCTTGTCTTTGATTTATTTTTTTTTCCTTTCTTTCTTTCTTTTTTTTTTTTTCTTTTAGGTATTTTTTTTATTTAGTTTTTTTGGGTGTTTTTTAGCTGCTGGCTCTGTCTCTCCAAAGCTTTAGCAAAAATTGGGGTTTTTTCACTTTTGTCTTCCTTTGGAAAGGCTTTTCTTTGGTCTGAGCATGCCATCTTTGCACCTCACCAATCTTGTGGTTAGTGTCCCTGCCCTCCTTCCTCTAGTGACACACTTCTCCCCCTCCTCCCCGCCCGCTCCCTGCTCCTTCCCCTTCTTTCCTCCCCTCTCCATCCCCCTGGCTTCATCACCCTGCGATTTCGGGCAGGCAGGCGCACCCGGATCCCTGAACTTCCAAGATGTTGTGGTCGCAGGGCTCTGCCCCGTTCCTGCATGGTCCGGCCACTTGTCCCTGGTGGCCTCCAAGAAGAGATGGGGTGAGATGGGCCTGGCAGGAGACGGGGATGGGGAATCATCACTTTTGCTTCCGCAACGTGAGTCCTTGGAGATGCTTTGGATGGAAAAAGCCCCAACAGTGGTTGGAGGTCAATAGGAGTCACCAGAGCAGTGAGAACCTCTGGACTTTGGGGCTCAGGCTGCAAGCGTGGCGCTGGGTCCTCCTGCAAGAGTTCTCCAGGCACTTTTGATGCTGTTGTGTCGGCAAAGACACCTGCAAGTGCGGGATGTTGCGAGCGGCACTATCAGCCACCTGGAGATGCAGCCTCGTGGGAGGCTCCCGAAGCAGAGGCGTCCTGGCTGGCCCCGGCACCAATCCTGCCCCACGACACCCAACGACACTGCGTGTCAAGACACCAGTGGGCACTCCGAGGAGGGGTGCTGAGCATCCGCAGCCCCTCTTGCGAGAAGCAGGGCTGCTGCACAGGCAGGAGGGGTTTCCAGCGCTCAGCAGCGAGCTCGGTGCCAGCGGTGATCCGTCACCGCTGAGGACATGGCATGCTGCCATCGCCAGTGTGAGGACCATCGAATGGTGAGCCGGCTGGTGGTGAGGTTGAGGAAGGCAGCAAGAGGAGGCAAAACACTTGAGAAGAAGGGAGCTGTGGCCTGGCAGGAGGTCCTGGCAGAGCCGTGGCCATCACGTTGAACCCCAGCGTGGCACCTTGCTGCGGTAGCATCGGCGACTGGACGCCGTGGAGGATGGCAGGAAGGTTCGGAGCTGCCACATGGGGAGCAGGCAGCTCCTTCCTTGCCCACAGGGAGAAGCCCAGGGACCATGAAGCCACGTGCGCAAAGGGATGGGGCAGGGGGACACACGTCGCCGATGCCACCAGCCACCCCTTGCATCATCCCTCCCAGCCAGGCAGAGGCCACCTCAGCCACCAGCAATCCTGCGGCACCGTGGGTAGAACTGGGGCCAGGACATCTTGGCAAGTTCATCTCTGGAGGCTTCTGGACCTCCTCCTCTCCCCTCCTTCACTCCTGCTGGCCTCTTCCTCCCTCGTCACCCTCCCCTCCCTCCTGCCTTGCCCCTGTCCCCGCCACGGCGACTCCGCAGCCACCCCCAAGTCGTGGCACAGCACCTCCTGCCCTCTCCGTCTCTCCTCTGCAGAGAAGGTCCTCTTCCCTCCCAGCTTCACAGTGGCACCAGCGCAGCTCCCTGTCCCCTCCGAGGTGACAGCCGGAGAGGTACGCGAGCCCTGCCTGCTCGCGGTGCCGCCCCGCCTGCCTGCCCGCGGCACGCTGCCCGCTGCCCGCTCCCTCGCCCTCTCGGCTGGCCCTGGCTGCCTTCTCTTTAGTTTTGCTTTGCAGCGCCGCGATCGCGCCGTGAGCGGTGACCTCGGATCCCGGCCGCCGGCGGCCACGCCACGCCACCTGCGCCTGCCGACCCGCGGCTGGGAGCGGTGACCACTCTCCCCCCCGTGTTGTTTGTGTCCCCCCCCTTTCTTCTCTGGCAGGGCTTTCGTCTACCTGAGCAACCTCCTCTACCCCGTGCCCCTGGTCCACCGCGTGGCCATCGTCAGCGAGAAGGGGGAGGTGAAGGGCTTCCTGCGCGTGGCCGTCCAGGCCATCTCAGGTAGGAGGGGACCCCCTTGAAACGTGCCCCTCGCGCCCCCCGTGCCACCCTGCGCCAGCTCACCCCCGTCCCTCCTCCAGCTGATGAGGAAGCCCCCGACTACGGCTCCGGCGTGCGGCAGTCGGGGACGGCCAAGATATCCTTCGACGACCAGCACTTTGAGAAGGTACGGCAGCAGGCGGCTCTTGGGGGGTGCCCGGGGACCCCAGATCTCTTCCTGCCGTGGCAACGCTCCCCCATGGGGACTGCTGGGCTCATGGAGGTGCAGGCATCACCACGTTCCTGGTCCACCTGGCAGCTCTTCAGCAGCCACCGGTGCCCTCCAGCACCCACCGGTGCCCCCCACTCTTGCCCGTGTCCCAGAGGAGCTGCCGTGGGGTGGGAGGGCAGAGCTGGAGGTGCCACAGTGCTAGGGACAGTGGTGACGGGGCGAGTGGGACCTTTGAGGACTACCAGCATCCCTGAGTCCCACTCCTGGTGCAGTTCCAGTCGGAGTCGTGCCCAGCTGTGGGGATGTCTCGCTCGGGGACGTCCCAGGAGGAGCTGCGCATCGTGGAAGGCCAGGGGCAGGTCAGCGACGTGGGGCCCTCCGCCGACGAAGTCAACAACAACACCTGTGCAGGTGAGGAGCTGCTGGTCGGTGGGACCCTCCTGCTGCCACAGAGCAGCCCTGCCGCACACACCAGGGGTGGTGACACCTCCCCCTTGCTGAGGACCCTCTCCTCCCTGCAGTGACCCCAGAAGACCTTCTTCTGGACAGCCCGGAGAAGCCTGCATCAGACGGGCCACTGGACACTGCTCTGGACCACCTGAAGCTGGGCAGCATCTTCACTTTCCGTGTAACGGTCCTTCAAGCCTCCAGCATCTCCGCGGAATACGCAGACATCTTCTGCCAGTTCAAGTGAGCCCTCAGGACCCCCCAGCCCTTTGTCTCCCACCATCATCCAACCATCGCCTCAGGGCCGGCAGTGGATGTTGGGGATCCCCCCTGACCCCCCTAATTCCTTCATGGATGGGGAGGCCAACCCAAGGCCTGCAGGATGAGCCCATGAGCTTGTCTGTAACCTTGTTCAGTCGCTGTTGGAGAGGCTTCAGGGGGCACCTGTGCCAGCCCCAGGGAGAGTATGCTCTTCTCCTCGTCCCTGCCCTCTCTCCTGTCCTTATTCAGGCCTGCCCCCATTCTTCAGCCCTTCTCACCACCTTCCTTCCCTCCACAGCTTCATCCATCGCCATGACGAGGCCTTTTCCACAGAACCCTTGAAGAACACAGGACGTGGGCCACCGCTGGGCTTCTATCACGTCCAAAATGTGCGTACCCCTGCCCTGCTCACACCCCTTTGCCCCACGGCTGCTGGGTTCTCCGTGGGGCCACTGGCTGGATCTTCTCCCCAGGAGAGCAGCTTCCTCCTGGCTTTCCCAGCCCATCACATATGCCCAGCTAAGCCACCCTCGGACAAGGTGGATGTGTGGGGAAAAGACCAAAAGCCACTACCTTCCACATATAAAAAGGCTGGGATTTCTGATTTCCCACTTAAACTGCGCTATCACCATCTCTTTCTGGTTTCCCACCTAAACTGTGCCATCATCATCTCTTTCTGGTTTCCAACCTGAACTGTGCTATCACCATCTTTTTCTCTTCCAGATCGCCGTGGAGGTGACCAAGTCCTTCATCGAATACATCAAGAGCCAGCCGATTGTATTTGAAGTCTTTGGGCACTACCAGCAGCACCCCTTCCCGCCCCTCTGCAAGGATGTCCTGAGGTGGGGGCACCCCGGGTACCCTGGGCGCCGTGGGGCACTCGGTGCTGCTGCTTCTTGGGGACCCACAGAAGAGGGGAAGGTGGCGGGAGGGAGAGGCCCCAGGGCGGAGGTGGGGTTGGCCGGGTTTGGGGATCTCTGTGGATGCTTTGACTGAGCTGGTTCTCTCTGCAGCCCGCTGAGGCCATCCCGGCGCCACTTCCCCCGTGTGATGCCGCTCTCCAAACCAGGTAGGAGGTCTGGCATCGTGCTCCTCTGCCTTCCTGTGGTCCCCAGGCCCGGTGCAGGATCCCCTTCCCCAGCGGGAAGCGTTAGGACCTCAGGGGCACCGTAGAACGTATTGGGGTTCCTAGCACCCTCAAGGCCTTGGCACCCCTTCCTGCAGCACCTGGCTGGTGCAAAGCCCCCTTCTCGTGGGCGGCACCTGCTCTCCTGTGGCGGGGGGGAGGCTGCCTGCTCTGGGGGGCTCAGGTGCCCCCCAACCCTGCCGTCTCGCAGGAGTTGTGGGGTTCCCTCTGCGCCCTGGCTGCCGAGACCCAAGTTGCCGGGTCTTTGCTGTGCGGTCCCTGGGTCTGCCCTGGGAGAGCATCGCTGCGGCTGTCCCCGGCACGGCGTGGTTTGGGATGTGTCTGTGCCAGGGCTGCGCGCTCAGGGGGTGCAAATCGGAGATGGGTGAGGGAGGCCGCATCCTGACACCCTCACTGCTCTGCGTTGGGCGTTGGAGAAGGCAGGGGGGTCAGAGACCTTCCTGAGATGGGGCTGTCCCCGTCTCTCCGCTCTCTCCTGCTGCCTCCCTGCGTCTCCCTGCGGTCCCTGCCTGCTCTGCCCGTTCCCCCCCTGCTGCCACGTTCCTCTCTCCAAACGTCGTGGCGAGCTTCCCCTCTCAGCCATCTTTCTGACCCACCGCAGTGCCTGCGACGAAGCTGAGCACCATGACTCGGCCCAGCGCCGGCCCGTGCCAGTGCAAGTATGACCTGATGGTCTTCTTCGAGATCTGTGAGCTGGAAGCCAACGGCGAGTAAGTTCTGCCGGAAAGGGGAATGGGAAGGAGTGGTGTTGAGTGCAATGATTTGCCCGGTGCTCAACAGCTCTGAGCAGGCTGATGATGAGCCAGCAATGTGCGCTCACAGCCCAGAAATCCAACTGTGTCCTGGGCTCATCCAAAGCCGCGTGGCCAGCAGGGCGAGGGAGGGGACTTTGCCCCTCTATTCCTCTCTTGTGAGACCTTGTCTGGAGGATTGTGTCCAGTTCTGGAATCCTCAGTGTAAGAAGGAGATGGAGCTGTTGGAACAGGTCCAGAGGAGGGCTACAAAGATGATCCGAGGGCTGGAGCAGCTCCTGTACGAGGACAGGCTGAGAGAGTTGGAGTTGCTCAGCCTGGAGAAGAGTTCGAGGAGATCTTATAGTGACAGGGAAGCTGGGGAGGGACTTTTTTTATGAAGGATTGTGGCGATAAGACGAGGGGCAATGGGTATAAACTGGGGAGGGGCAGATTTAGACTGGACATAAGGAAGAATTTCTTCACGATGAGGGTGGGGAGGCCCTGGCCCAGGGCTGCCCCATCCTTGGAGGGGTTCCAGGCCAGGTTGGATGGGGCTTGGAGCCCCTGATCCAGTGGGAGGTGTCCCTGCCCATCGCAGGGGGGTTGGAACTGTATGGGCTTTAAACTTCCCTTCCAACTCAAACTATTCCATGATGGGGCTCTGTGTCACGTTGTAATCCTCTCTTCCAGCTACATCCCTGCCGTCGTGGACCACCGTGGAGGCATGCCATGCCATGGGACCTTCCTCCTCCACCAGGTACTCCCTCCCCAAGATGCCATCCCAGCTCTGGCTCCTGCCGGGAGCTGTGTTAACCACTGCTTCTCTCTGGCCTCATGGCTTCCAGGGCATCCAGAGGAGAATCACCGTCACCTTGGTGCATGAAACGGGCAGCCTCATCCGCTGGAAGGAAGTGCGGGAGCTGGTTGTGGGTAAGCTGAGCCAGTCTCAGTGGGCTGTAAGCAACTCCCAGTCCGCCAAGCTCCCAAGCATCTTCTCAGGCTGTTTCTTACCCTCAATCCCATGCGGGGCTTTACACCGTCTCCCCCACCACTCTGCAACAGCAAAGCAGCGGCTGTCCGGCAGGTGACACCAGGATGCTGCTTGCACAGGGCTTCTCAGTGCTGGCCACTGTGTCCAGGAGCTGGACCAGGACCTCTGGCATTGCGTGCCAGTGCCGGGGGGGCTGCTGGGGGCTGCAGGCAGGCAGGCTGCCCCTGTCCCTCACGGGGACCCTCACAGAGCCACCGCCTGTTGCCTGAATGACATCCTCATACTTCACTTGCAGGTCGGATCCGGAACACCCCAGAAGCAGATGAGTCTCTTATTGACCCCAACATTTTGTCTCTGAACATCCTCTCCTCCGGATACATCCACCCCTCTCAGGATGACCGGTGTGTGCCGCTTCTTCTCTCGCTCTTCTCCTGCTGTGGTGATGGCTGGGTGGCTGCGGGTGGATGTGGGGAGGCTCTTTCTGCCCTGGCATCGCTCTTGGCTCCTCCACAGCATCCTGCTGACCCGTTGCTGCCTCGGGAGGGGCTTTTTGGGAGCAGGAGAGGGTCTCGGGGTTCAGGGCTGCCAGCCCCCTTCCTTCTCCTCTTTGCGCCGGGCTTTGGCACTGTGGGGAATTTGGGTGGGGGTCCTGCTCTCCGGTGGCAGCTGGTGCAGAGCCAGTCGGTTCCAGTGCCGGGAGGATGTTCTGACCCTGCAGCTGAACGGGACCGGCCACAAAGTGCTGTGTGTTCCGTGTCCCAGCAAACTAACTGGAAAGGCCACTTATTGCCCACGGGCAGCCCCCGTCTGTGCGAGGGGGATGCAGGAAAGCCATCCCGCCTCACTGCCAAGTGATTTCGGGGATGCATGTCCCTCCACGCCTGTCCCAGGGCGCTGTGTCCACCCGGTGGGTTCGGCAATGGTGTGGGAGCAGCAAGGTCAGAGGTTTTTCATCTCTGAGATCTTGCTGGTTGGTTCCTGTGGTGGCAGGGGGGAAGGTTGGCTGCGACGGGCAGAGCTCTCGCCTGCACCAGCGCTGCTGGCGAAGCTCCAGGTGCTGCCTGGGGGGTCCTTGGCCCGAATGCGTGTGTGTGAGCAACTGTGACAAGACCAGGGTGGTCATTGGCACCACAGGGAGCAGCAGGACTGGTCCTGGGCTGTGCATTTGGCCATTGCCGGCATAGGAGCGTCCCAGTGGGGAGCAGGGACCGCTGTTCCCCTCGTTTTCTTCAGGGTCACCCCTGCCCCAAGCTGGCCTGTCCCAAGGCAGGGTGTTTTCAGGAGGGGTGACAGGGGTCTCGATGGAAGGTGTCGCTCTGCACCATTCCTGGGGCAGCTCCGGGGCATGCTGGGGCGTCAAGCATGCCGTATCCGGGCAGCAGAGCCCATCATGGCCTTGGGGCTGAGTGCAAGTGTTGGACCCAGGGACTTCGGCGCAGCCAAGACAGCAAGGCCAGGCAGGGACGGTCAAGCAAGAAGGGCTCAGACGGGCAGAGCTGCTGTGGTTTTTGTGGGGCTGCTGGGATCTGGGTGGCTGTGGCACCTGTGGGCTCCCCGTGCTGCGCTGCTTTATGTTGGTTCCTCACCTAAACAATTGGTCCCTGGTGCAGCCAGATCAGATCTTCAGCATCTCTAGTGTGCTCTGGCGGCTCCTGCTCCTGCCTTCCTCCTGCAGGTCCTGCAGGCCACACGGACACAGCTTGGGCTGGAGGTACTTGGGGTGTGGAGAGAAGCAGGTAGAAGAGGGGCTCAGGTTTTGCAAGAATCTGCCTCACCTGCACGCTCAGCGGGTCTGTGTGCAAGGGCCAGCCCCGAATCGGGGCTGCAGCCGGCGTGCACGCTGGGTCTGTCCCCTATCTATTCCGCTGAGCCTGCCCAGGGCCAGGCAAGGGGGAGAAGGGGGCGGCTGGTTTCCCGCGGGATGCCGAGGGGTGCTCTCTGCAACCCCCCCCCGCTTCCACCCCGCATGCAGGCACACACGCTTCGGCCGCAGCCGCCTGCACGGACGGGCAGCGGGAGGGCAGCGGGCAGAGCCAGTGCCCGCTTCGCCCTCCTCCCTGGCTGCTTGCGCTCCCTGCTTCGCTGCCTTACACCACGCAGCCTCCTTCACCCAGTGCAGCCCTGACTCCCTCCTCCAGCCCCGCAGGCCCCCAGAGCTGCTCAGGAGGAGACCGGGGGAGCAGTGTGGCTCCCTCCTCCGCACCCATCTCTTCCTGCATCGAGCACCCAGGGAGGAGCCGTGGGAGGCAGCACCCAGGGTCCCCCCTCGCTTCTCTCCGCTGCCGCCACCCATCTGAGCCCACACTAACCATGTGATTGTTTTGTGTTTTTGCAGGCAGTTTCTTGATTCGGATATGCCTAGGTATTATTTGTTTCCATTGGTTTTTTTTCCACCCTTCCTTCCTCTCTCCCTTCTTTTTTTCTCCCTTTCTCACCTCGGCGCGCTCACTCCTGCCAGAGGCAGCACTTGGGCATCCAGCCCCCCATCCCTCCACACGCCCCATCCCTCCTCCCTCCCACCCTGGCACCTCTCGCTCACTCGGTCCCTTTTGCTGTGCGTTTGGGCCGTGCTCTTGCTGACTGCCGCTCCCCTTCGCACCCCTGCATCCTCATCACCTGAGTTGGGTTCTCTTCTTGCTTTTTCACGTCACTGCTCTCCCATCTCTTCGGCATCCAGCGCCGAGTGTGCCGCCCCCCTGGTCGCCTCCCACCCCAGCCCCAGCTCGGCCTCTGGTGCCGCTCAAAGCAGCTGCAGAGCTGGTGTGGAGCGTGGCAGTGGCTTTGGGGCGCCTCCAGCCATCACCCGGCGATGATGGTGGTGCGGTGGCACCCACCCCGTGCACGGTAGTGCCGGGTGTAGGTGTGGCACACGGGCAACAGGCGTCCATGCGCAGGCACTAACAGTGGGTGTCCACACCCCTACGTAGCACGGACTCTTTCACCCTTGCGGAACGGGGAGCGGCTCTTGGAGGACAGGGTTTCTCAGCTGGGATCAGGGTGAGGCGGCGTGCGGCGTGCAGGCGAGAGCTGCTGGACCCGGCTGCTCCTCTGGACGGGAGCATCACCAAGGTCCTCGAGAAGCGGGCATCCCACCGCTTTGCCCCGTGGCAGACGAGGTGGATGCATCTGGGAGACAGATGATGGGGTCTCTCAAGTCTTAGTGAGCAATGTGACTTTGTGCCCATGAGGTTGTCCTCCTGAAGCAGGTAGAAGCTGGTCCTGCTGGGAGATGCCTGAGGGAAGAGTTGTCCCTCCAGC
Source organism: Cuculus canorus (assembly GCF_017976375.1). Classification (NCBI taxonomy): domain Eukaryota; kingdom Metazoa; phylum Chordata; class Aves; order Cuculiformes; family Cuculidae; genus Cuculus; species Cuculus canorus. The sequence goes on from NC_071409.1 coordinate 26,466,851, forward strand.
AGCACCCTGTCCCCCTCCAAGGTGCAGGGGGATGATCCAGCAGGGATCCAGCCCCTTGCTGCAGGAGCAAGTGGGCTCATGCTGGCATCTCCTGTGAGCTCTCGGCGCAGTGACACGAGGGGACGGGTCAAGAAGTCCTCTCCCAACGTGTGGGTGGTGGTGGGATGGCTGGTTCCCACCATGGGTACCTTCCCAGGGGCTGTGCTGGGAAGGAGCTCCGTGTTCTGGGATGGAAGCAAGGGCAGAGTTCAGGGGATGGCAAGCACACTTCCCAGCTGCCGGACCATGAGAAAGGTGGGAAGCAGAGGGTTTTCACCTAAGCAGGTAAACCTGTCTGCTCTCATTGAGTTTCTGGGATCCGATTCGGGGCCCAAGTACGCAGGAGTTCCTTTGGCCAGCGGTGCTGATACGGGACGAGTCCCCTCGAGAGCGACTCGCCTTCCTTGCGGCCCTGCTCCCGCGCCAGCCCCGTACGGACGATGCTTTCTGACCTTTCGTTTTTCTGTGTGTGTATGTGTGTGTGTTTGTTGTTGGGTTGCCTTCCACGTATAGCATTTCGTTCGGAAATGACACTAGGTATTTCGTGCGCACCTGCTCGGTCTGGTCCCCTCCTGCTTTTCTCTCTTTCTCCTTTGCCTCCTCCCTTTGCTTTTTGCTCTTTCCCTGCTCCCTTGAGGCTTCTCTTCTCCTCCTCCTCCCTGGGGAGCGCTCTCTTCTCAAGCAGCCTGTGTCTGCCAAGCGATCCTTCGCCTTGGCTCTGTCTCACGTGGGGGGGGAATATGTATTTTATACGCCTTCCGAAAGCACCGCTCTCCTTCTTCTTCCAATGTGGGGGCAATAACAGCTGAGAGCCTCTCCCTGCTCCCTCCAGCTGCCCCGGCTCGCATTAAAAGAGCCACCCAACCGCAGGGATACTGCTTTGGGGACGTCTTCATTGAGACATCACTGAGCCACGGCTTCCTGAGGGTGCTCAGGCAGGAGCTGGGGCTGCAGCAGCTCTGGGTGGCTTTGGGGAGCCCGTGACTTCCAAGCCCGAGGGTGGCCTAGGAGGGAGCCCAGGATGGGGTGCAATGGGGATCTCCCATGCTCTCAAAACAGAGCTCCCGTCTGGATTGACCCAAAGAGAGCAGCTGCTGCTCTTGCGCCGTCCTCTGTGGGACCCCATAGGCACCGGGCAAGCGGGACCAGTTGTCCTCCACTCCTCCCAGCCTGGGAGCTATGGAAAATGCAGTGAGGGCCGCGAGGCAGCCCGGTGGGAATGGGGATGGATGGAGCTGGCAATTAGGGCAGAGCAAGTGCTGGGGAGACAGCCTGGAGAGGGACCAGCCACCAAATCATGGTCCCTCTGGGGCTCAGGGCTGGTGGAGGGGATGGCCCTGGGGAAGGAAGGGGACCTGGCTGGCCAGGGGCTGCTCTCCTGGGGCGGGATGGCAGAAACCCTGCAGTGCTGAGCATCCTCCCTCCCTTCCCTCTGGCCAACATCACCTGAACGGTGACAAGCCACTCCTGGTGGGGCTGGGAGGTGCTGCGTGTGCTGGGCTGGATGGTGGGGATCCGGCCCAGGTTCTCTGGGGGTGGCAACCCCCCAACTCTGAGCACGAGGGTGGGGCATGCACCCTCCCTTGCCTTTCCAGCCTGCTCTGCCTTGCCTGCACCCCAGCTGAGCCTCCACTCCTCCCACGGTCCCTCCTCCCCAAATTCCTGGTCCTACGGCTGTTCTGAGGGCACCGCGTCCCCCTCCTGCCACACCGTGTTCCTGTTTTGCCTTGAGCCTGCATCCTCTGGAGTGGCTGTCCCCATCTGTCCCCGCCACGCATGCATGTCCGTGTGTCCTTGCAGGCCTGCCGCAGCGCTGCGGGGGCGGGTGATGGCATCTTGCTCTCCTGGGGTTTTGGGGGGGTTTGTTTTACCGTCTCTGCTGCTTTTTTTTTTGGCAGGACTTTCTACCAGTTTGAGGCGGCGTGGGACAGCTCCATGCACAACTCGCTGCTGCTCAACCGAGTCACCCCGTACCGGGAGAAAATCTACATTACCCTTTCCGCCTACATCGAGGCAAGGACCTTAGTCAGGGCTGTTAGAACGCCAACAAAGCCTGGTGTCTCCCCTACTGCTGGGGCAAAATTCCCCTCCTTGTTCCCCAGGGTTCAGTGTTGGGTCTCGTTCTGCTCAATATCTCTATCCATGATCTGGGTGAGGGGGTTGAGTTCACTAGTAGTAAGTTTGCAGATGACACAAAGCGGGGAGGAAGCGTCAATCTGCTTGAGGGTAGAGAGGATCTGCAGGGGGATCCGAAAAGGGTGGATCCATGGGCTGTGACCAACGGGATGAGGTTCATCAAGGCTCAGTGCTGGGTCCTGCGCTTGGGGCACAACAGCCCTCTGCAGCTCCAGGCTTAGGGAGGGGTGGCTGGAAAGCTGCCTGGAAGGCCCTGGGGTGTTGGTCAATAGTGGCTGAACACGATGAGCCAGCAGTGGCCCAGGTGGCCAAGAAGGCCAAGAGCATCCTGGCTTGGATCAGCCATGGGGTGGCAGCAGGAGCAGGGAAGGGACTGTGCCCCTGAACTCAGCGCTGGTGAGAACACACCTCGAATTCTGGGTTCAGTTTTGGGCCCCTCACTCCAAGAAGGACATTGAGGGGCTGGAGCGCATCCAGAGAAGGGAACGGAGCTGGGGAAGGGGCTGGAGAACAGGGGTTATGAGGAGCAGCTGAGGGACCTGGGGCTGTTTAGCCTGGAGAAGAGGAGGCTGAGGGGAGACCTCATCACTGTCTGCAACTGCCTGAAAGGAGGTTGTGGTGAGTTGGGTGGTGGGCTCTGCTCCCAAGTGACAGATGACAGGATGAGAGGAAATGGCCTCAAGTGGCACCAGGGCAGGTTTAGATTGGACATCAGGAAAAATGTCTTCATGGAAAGGGTTCTCGGGCCCTGTCAGAAGCTGCACAGGGACGTGGTGGAGTCCCCATCCCTGGAGGGGTTTAACAGACAGGTGGATGAGGTGCTCAGGGATGTGGTTTAGTAGTGGACAGGGACAGTTGGACTCGATGATCTCAAAGGTCTTTTCCAACCCAATGATTCTATGATTCTATGATTCCTTAGCTGGTGCTGATGGGGTGCAGGAATCAACCCTGGTTCTTAGGGGTCTTGTGGGACCCCAGGAGTAAAACCTGCTGGGTGCCAGCGCTGGGAGAGCCCTGCTGGGCTGCCAAGCCATAGCCCCCGTGACACCTCTCCCCCTGCCCCACTGCAGATGGAGAACTGCACTCAGCCTGCCGTCATCACCAAAGACTTCTGCATGGTTTTCTACTCCCGGGATGCCAAGCTTCCTGCCTCCCGCTCCATCCGCAACCTTTTTGGCAGCGGCAGCCTGCGGGCTTCCGAGAGGTACTAGGATGCTCTTGTCTTTCTAGAGGAGGAGAGTTGTCACCCAGGGACTGGAGCCCTCCTGGGGCATCCCAACACCTGGGTGAAATAACTGGGGCATCGAGATGGGGCAGAGCGGGTAACGCTTTGTCTTCCTTTGCTCACAGCAACCGTGTGACGGGAGTCTACGAGCTCAGCCTCTGCCGCGTGGCCGATGCCGGCAGCCCAGGTGGGTGCTGCACCACTGCCCGGGTGTTCACCTCGAGGCTGGGAAGCACGGCACGGTGGTCAGCGTTGGGACCGTGCATCTGTCCCTACAGGCATGCAGAGACGGCGACGGCGCGTGCTGGACACCTCCGTAGCCTACGTGCGGGGAGAGGAGAACCTGGCTGGCTGGCGGCCCCGCAGCGACAGCCTCATCCTTGACCATCAGTGGGAACTGGAGAAACTCAGCCTCCTGCAAGAAGTAAGAAATTGGGCTCCAAATGGGCCAAGACGGTGCAATTTGCAGCCCTGCCAGTGCTGGTGGGATTGCCCATCCTGAGTGTCTCAGCCCTCCTGGTCGTGGGAGGAGACAGGAGTAGGGCTGTCTCCTCCGCGTTGCTGCTTGTCCGGTCCCGGCAGACCTGAAGCTGATGAGCAGATGGGGATAATTGGGTCTGGGAAGGTGGTCTCTGAAAGGATGGGGCCACCCCTGAGCCTGGCTGCCTGTGCGCAGGTGGAAAAGACAAGGCACTATCTACTGCTGCGTGAGAAGCTGGAGACGACCCAGCGCCTGGGCCTGGAGACCCTGTCCCCCTGCTCCAGTGAGGACTCTGAATCCCGAAGCACCTCCTGTGTCTCCTCCCCACTTTCTGCTGATGGGGCCCCCGAGGGCCACACCTCTCCCCCCGAGACCCCCAGCGAGAGGCAGAAGGAGCTGGCCGTGAAGGTACCGTCCTGCAGCACCCTCAGCTTCTGGGGATGGAGGTGGGAAGGGGCTCCCACAGGGCAGCGGGGGGTTGCTGCAGGAGAAAGCCCAAAAGAAGTGGGAGGAAGAGGGTGGAGGAAGGTGCCTCCTGCCCCACCGTCCTCCTCCTCTCTCCACAGTGTTTGCGCCTGCTCACGCACACCTTCAACAGAGAGTACAGCCACAGCCACGTCTGCATTAGCGCCAGCGAGAGCAAGGTACCACTGCGGCCCCAGGTTCTGGGGACATGTGGCTGGGGGGACACAGACTGGGCAGGGGCCAGATGGGCAGAGGGGTTGGAACTGGATGGGCTTTGATGTCCCTTCCAACCCAAACCATTCTGTGATTATATGATTCTATAAAATCCACACCTCCGCTCCTCCACAGCTGTCCGAAATGTCTGTGACCCTGATGAGAGACCCCTCCATGACAGCTCTTGGGGTCACCACTCTCACCCCCTCCTCGACCTGCCCGTCACTGGTGGAAGGACGTTACAATGCCACAGAGGTCAGGTAAGAAGGTGGCTGGGGCGTTCAGGTGACACCATGGTGTCCCCAGAGCAGGGCAGCTGCACCACGGTGATGTGGTCCTGGTTGACGGGTGCTTCCCAGATGTCTCTGTTCCTACACCCCTGGCCTCTCCTCCCTTCCCAGACCCCCTCAAGTCTCCTCCAGGGCAGAGAGCCCCGACCTGGAGCCTGCAGTGGAAGGGGAGCAGAAGAAGTCCCCTGCTCGCCGGCCTGAAGAAGAGAAGGAGCCCCAGCGTTTGCTGGTGCCTGACATCCAGGAGATCCGGGTCAGGTAGGAGTGGCTGGGGCAGCCAGCGAGGGGAGCACCTTGGGGCTGGTGGGGACCATGCCTTACCATTGCCACCTCCTCATGGTTGGTGTCACATCTTGAGCTTCGTCCCCTCTGCAGCCCCATCGTCTCCAAAAAGGGCTACTTGCACTTCCTGGAGCCCCACACCAATGGGTGGGTGAAGCGCTTTGTGGTGGTCCGACGCCCATACGTCTACATCTACAACTCGGACAAGGATGCGGTCGAGAGGGCCATACTGAACCTCTCCAAGGCCCAGGTGGAGTACAGCGAGGACCAGCAGGCCATGCTCAAGGTAGGGCATCGGAAGCCAGTCCTGCTCTGCACAACCCCTTGGGCAAGGGACTCAGCCCTGGCCTTCCCAGCGCTGACAGAGGGCCTACAGGAAAGGTTTGGAACAGACTTTTTAGCAAGACCTGTTGGTATAGAAGGAGTGATGGTTTGAAACTAAGGGAGGGGAGATTTACACTGGATATAAGGAAGAAATTCTTCACATTGAGGATGGTGAGGCACTGGCACAGGTTGCACAGGTTGGTGGAGGTCCCATCCCTGGAAACATTCCAGGTCAGGTTGGAAGGTGTTCTGAGGAACTTGGTTGAGTGAAAGATGTCCCTGCTCCTACAGAGGGGTTAGACAGGATGACCTTCATGGTCCCTTCCAACCCAAAGCATTCCGTGATTCTGTGATTCCCCTGGCAGACGCCGAACACATTTGCGGTGTGCACGGAGCACCGGGGCATCCTGCTGCAGGCGAGCAGCGACAAGGACATGCACGACTGGCTCTACGCCTTCAACCCCCTCCTGGCTGGGTCCATAAGGTACCAGGGGCAGCTTGGGAGGGGGGTGCAGGGAAGCCATTGGTGGGGGGTCCACGGGCAGCCGTGCATGCTTCCTGGAGGGGTTCAAGGCCAGGCTGGATGGGGCTTTGAGCAGCCCGATCCCGTGGGAGGTGTCTCTGCCCATGGCAGGGGGTGGGACTGGATGGGCTTTGAGGTCCCTTCCAACCCAAACCATTCCATGGTTGACTTCCTCTCTCTCTACAACTGCCTAAAAGGAGGGTGTAGCAATGTGGAGTTGGTCTCCTCTCCCTGGTAGCCAGTTGCAAGACAAGGGGAAATGGCCTCAAGATGCACCAGGGGAGATTTAGGTTCGCTATTGTGAGGAATTTCTGTACTGAAAGGGTTCTCGGGCACTGGCAGAGGCTCCCAGGGAGGTGGTGGAGTCCCCATCCCTGGAGGGTTTTAACAGACGAGTCGATGTCGTACCTGGGGACATGGTCTGGTGGCGGATTTGGCAGGGCTTGATCGATGGTTGGACTCAATGATTTTAAAGGTCTTTTCCAACCAAAACCATTCTGTGATTCCTCCCCACTTAATTGCCTCAATGCAGGACACAGTGTCATTGTTGTGCTGCATTCAAAGCAACAGCCATGCCTGGCAACAGCAACATTGGCCCTTCAGTACTCTTGAGAGCATCTCACAAAATTCTTGAGACCATCTCAAGTGGCTGGACTAGGGGAATAGGAGTAAATGCACAGAAATTTGTGTGCTTTGGCTGGAGAGATGTTAATCCTGTGTCACTCCAGCTCTGGCTGAGTTCAAGCACCAGTCTGGAGCCAGGACACCAAACCTGGCAGACCACACTTCTCCTCCTTGTCCACATCTCTGACACCTTTTGTCCCTTGTTTTCCAAATCAGATCCAAGCTATCCAGAAGGAGAACAGCCCAGATGAGAATCTAACCTGAAAAACACCCTCCACCTCATCCGTCTGCCAACAGGATCAAGATAGCTGATTCTGTCTCAAGGTTCCCCATGTTAATGTCTGATCTCTCACACCATCTGCTGCCCCAGCTGTCTGCTCCATGGAAGGATCTGTCTCGATTCACACCTTCACAGGGGAAACTCACTTCCGTTCGTAGTTGCAAAAGCCTGGACCTGCCTGGGCAGGATTTCTCATGCGTGTGCCATCTTCTGCCTGTCCCCCCATGGGTGACCTTCATGTCACACCATCTGCAACACTCCAGAAAGGTCCCTGGTGGAGGGGAGGGAGCGAGGAAGGCGGTTTCGGCTAAAAGCTGGTCTTTGGTCTAGAGAGGTGGGCACGTGGTAAAGCTCACAGGTGGGACAGCAGGAGGAATTGCCTCCACGTGAAGGGAAAGCAGTAGTTTAGGTATGGGGATTTCCTAGTTTATTGATGTTTCTGCAAGAGATGGCAGGGTAAGATCAGGTGTCGGTAGTTTAAGATGATATTTATAAAATATTTATTTCTGTTTACTTCACAAAAAAAAAGAAAACAACCCATAAGGTGGGTCCTGACCCCCGAACAACGCCTCCCCCGGGCAGGGGAGAGCCTTGGTGGTGGGCCGGTGTCCCGGAGTTGCCTTCCCCAGGACGTCCCTGGCACGTGCCCGGCAGTGGTGGCTCTCTCGCCCTTCCTCCTGCCCTGCCCCAACCCTCTGCTTTGCCCCCCCTGCGGCTTAAACTACTTCTCCCCTGCGCGGTGGCTGGACAGCCCACCATGTCTTCCCAAAGGAGGCAATTCCTACCTGCCCCATCTACCTCTAGAAGAGGGGAGCCCACTGTCTCGGCTGGCCGGGACACCCACATCCGCGCAGATGGGTCACCTCGCTTTGGAGCTTGGTCCTGCTGGAGGGAAAAGGAGGGCCCTGGGGACGGCTCTGCCTGTCACCTCGTGCAGGACTGTCCTTCCCAACCAAAAGTACGTGGGCCACCTCCGCTATCCTGGCCTGGGACCCCCAGGGGGTGTTGTCCAAAGGGATTCCCCCCTACTTAGGGCAGGATGCTGGAGGTCTCAACCCTGTGGGGAGTGTGGAGATTCAGGTGGCTACTTCCAAAGCCAGATGGGAAAGTCCCCCAGGGCTAGGAATGACCATCCCAATCCACAGGATCCTTGTCACCCTTTCCAAAAGGGCTGTCACGTGCCTTCTTCTCCCAGTGGGACAACAGGCTTGAAGCAGGTTGGAGGGACAGGAGAGAGGCTGGTGTGGAAGTGTCGGGGTGGGAATGGGGCTGCTTTTTACTGTTGTAGCTGGCGTTTTCTCACTCCTCTTCCCCTGCTGCAGAAGTGAGCGCCCACCTCCCTTCCACCCTGCCTCTGTCAGCACGTTAATCCAGGGGGCTTCCCACGGCTCAAGTGGCTTTGCAGAAAAGACCATCTCCTCCAGCCATCACCGCTTCCCACCTCCCTCAGCAGCAGCTCTCCCTCTCCTCCTTCTCCCATCTCTCACCCATGGGGGGATGCTTTCATTTGGGGCTTCCTGAGCGGCCGGCGGCATCTGGCACAGTTCTGGGTGGGAAGGCGAGCGTCTTCCTCCATGCATCTCCCGGGCACCCCCCAGCTTCGCTGTCACGCTGACCTTCCCTCGCACAGCACGGCTGCGCCCTGGCTCTGCCGCACCTCCCCACGCTGTCTGTGGTGTGTATGTGTGTGTGTGCGTGTGTGTGTGTCAGACGTGGTGCTGTCTGTTCCTCGTTATGCTCGTGTCATGGGGCATGGATGGGTTGGGTCATGGCAGGCGGGCAGAGGCTTGCAGGGACCCACTTGCTGCACGTCAAACGCCATTCCGCTTGGGTTTCGGGTCACGGAAAGGGTCTTGCGATCCTTCCTAAGCCCCTGAAGGTTCTGCCTGGCCTCGCTGCAGCTCCATGGGCATCTCGCCCCATCGCTCCAGCCTGAAGCTGCGATGGGGTCGCTCCTCCCAGCCCTGGGCAAGTGGCAGGATAAGTTTCCCACCAAACTCGGCTTTTTCCCTTCTCTGTGATCCTTTTGAGAGACCTGGAGGTCGACTCGTGCCCTTTCTGGAGGGAGAGGGGCCTGCTCAGGGGTGCGGAGGGAGCGAAGCAGGGGCCTGGGCTGCAACATCCTGGTTCCCATGCCATCGCAAGGATTAGTTGGTACCATCCCAAATTTCAGTATAAGGGGCTAGAGGTGCTGCAGGGGAGAGGGGAGGCTCTTCCAGGGCGGAGGCAGCTTCTGGAGGAGACAGAACCCGTGTCTGCCAGGGACCAGAAACGGGTTCAGTGGCAGTGCTGCTGGAGCCGCGGGATGGGCAGCCTCCAGCCGGAGCCGCAGCGAGCCTGAGGCCAGCAAACCTGCAGAGCAGACGGCTCGGCTGGGTGGCCAACGAGCCACATCCACTCACCCAAGGCCCACAGCGTCCCTGCAAGATGTCCCTGTCCTTGTTGGCTTATTGGCAGCACCACGCGCTTCCTCAGTCAAGCCCCTGTCCGTTCATCCCCTCTCCCACTGCAGCCCAAGGAATGCGAACCCCAGGGTCAGGCATGACCAGGAATCCCATCGGAAGGGAGATTTCCCAGGGGAACGGTGGCACGGAGGGCGGGCAAGCAGTGGCACAAGCCAGGGACAAGATCCATGCCCTGCGGTTGCTGCTGGCAATGGCGGAACCACTGGGTTCTGCCTGCCCTGTGCCGGGGATTGGCACCAGGGCTCCCGGCCGTCTGCGCGCACGCGAGGCTTGTTCGGTTCTGAAATAAATGTGGCATTTAACGCAAACAGCCCCACGGAGCACTCCTTGCCACCGAGCGGGTGGGCAGGCAACGAGGGCTGCGTCGCTGTGGGGAGCGCTGAGTTTGGGGGCACCGCGTGCAGGGTCTGAGCAAAGGGAGGGGCAAGAGGCCCGATCAAAAGGGTGGCCCCATCCGATGGGTTTGGGCTGGAGATGACCTCAAAGCCAATCCAGTCCCACCCCTGCCATGGACAGGGACACCTCCCACTGGATCAGGGTCTCCAAGCCCCATCCAACCTGGCCTGGAACACCTCCAGGGATGGGGCAGCCACCACTGCTCTGGGCACCCTGGGCCAGGGCCTCCCCACCCTCAGCATGAAGAATTTCTTCCTAATGTCTAATCTAACTCTTCCCCCTTCCAATTTAAAGCCATTCCCCCTCATCCTGTCACTCCAGGCCCTTGGAAAAGGTCCCTCCCCAGCTTTCCTGGAGCCCCTTTCAGCACTGGAAGCTGCTCTGAGGTCTCCCCACAATATTCTCCTCTCCAGGCTGAACAACCCCAACTCTCTCAGCCTGTCCTCATAGCAGAGCTGCTCCAGCCCTCAGATCATCTCCGTGGCCTCCTCTGGACTCACTCCAACAGCTCCATGTCCTCCCTGTGCTGAGGACTCCAGAGCTGGACCCAGGGCTCCAGGTGGGTCTCTCAGAGCGGAGCAGAGGGGCAGAATCCCCTCCCTCCCTGCTGGTCCCACAGCTCTGGATGCAGCCCAGGATACGGGTGGTTTCTGGGCTGTGAGCACACCTTGCCGGCTCATATCGACCTTCTCCTCCCCCGCACCCCAAGCCCCTCCCTCAGGGCTCCTCCTCATCACCCCCTCCCACCCCCTCTCCCCGGCGCTCTGCCGCGCAGTCCCCGGCCGGTCTCGAACCCGCGGTCAAGTGGGACGGGAATGATTGACAGGCGCCTCGAGGGGCGGGGCCAGGGCCAGCCTCTCGCCTCGCGCCACTTCCGAGTCCCGCGTTGCGTTTGACGAGAGATGATTGACAGCCGAGGGGCGGGACTAACGCCCTCCTCCCCCCACACTTCCGGCCCTGAGGTGCGTTTGCCGGGAGGTGATTGGCAGGCATCTAGGGGGGCGGGGCTAACGGCTTGCTTCCTGTTTCGCCCCCACTTCCGGCGCGGGCGGCGAGTGGCCGCGGGCCGCGATTGGCGGCAAGGGCCGGGGAGGGTGGTGCCGCGGCAGGAAGCAACGGCCTGGGCGCCGATGGATCTCTTCGGGGACCTCCCGGAGCCCGGCTCCTCGGCCGCGGGTGAGGGGCCGCCTCCCCCGGGGCCGCCCGGCCCGCCCGCGGCAGCGGGGGGGTTGGCGTCATTGAGGAGGGGGGTTAGACATGGCTGAGGAAATGAGACTTTGGGGCTTTCTGTGTGGTTTTTCTGCTCCCCAGAGTGAACCTCGTGCGGGTTAGGCCGTGCTGGAGGCTTTCCCGGCTCTGCGCCGCAGGTGACCCCGTTGGGGGCTGGGGAGAGTCAAAGCTGGGGTAATTCTCAATGCCCCGTGCTGGGCCAGCGCTGTTCATTGTCATAATCCATGAGCTGCGTGTCTCCTTAGGCAGTTTGTAGATTATACTATGTTAGGTGGGAGTGTTGATGTGCTGGAGGGCAGCAGTGCTCTGCAGAGACACCTGGCCAGGCTGGATGCATGGGCTAAGGCTCTGCAGAGGGACTGGGACAGGCTGGATCCATGGGCCAAGGCTCTGCAGAGGGACTGGGACAGGCTGGATCCATGGGCCAAGGTTCTGCAGAGGGACTGGGGCAGGCTGGATCCATGGGCCGAGGCTCTGCAGAGGAAGCTGGACAGGATGGGTCAGGACCAGTAGCAATTGTATGAGGCTTAACAAGGCCAAGTGCTGTGTCCTGCACTTGGATCACAACAACCCAAAGCAATGCTTCAGGCTTGGAGAGGAGTGGCTGGAAAACTCCCTGGAGAAGAAACTCTGACTGTTGTTTGATAGTCAGCTGAACATGAGCCAGCAGTGGCCCAGGTGGCCAAGAAGGCCAAGAGCATCGTGGCTTGGATCAGCCGTGGGGTGACCAGGAGGATCAGGGAAGGGATTGTGCACTGTACTTGATTCTGGTAAGGTCACACCGTGAATTATGGGTTCAGTTTTGGGCCCCTCACTCCAAGAAGGACATTGAGGGGCTGGAGTGTGTCCAGAGAAGGGAACGGAGCTGGGGAAGGGGCTGGAGAACAAGAGTTCTGAGAGGTGGCTGAGGGCCCTGGGGTTGTTTAGCCTGGAGAAGAGGAGGCTGAGGGGAGACCTCCTCACTGTCCACAACTGCCTGAAAGAAGGTTGTGGTGAGGTGGGTGCTGGGCTCTGCTCCCAAGTGACAGGTGACAGGACGAGAGGAAACGGCCTCAAGTTGTGCTGGGGCAGGTTTAGATTGGACATCAGGAAAAATGTCATTATGGAAAGGGTTCTCAGGCCCTGGCAGAGGCTGCACAGGAGGTGGTAGAGTCCCCATCCCTGGAGGGATTTCACAGATGGGTGGATGAGGTGCTCAGGGATCTGGTTTAGTAGTGGACAGGGACGGTTGAACTCGATGATCTCAATGAATTTCGTGCTTACGATAGGATGGCTCCTCCATCCTATCGCATGTTGGTCAGGCTGCTGAAGTATGTTCATGTAAGTACAGTTGATTTCCAGAGGAAAAAATAAGCCAAACAAGAAAAACAAGCTGTTTTCAAGAGAAAAGTTCCCGTTATCCCTGGGCAGGTGGTTGTTTTGCTATGTAGGAGCTGCCTGTGTTAGATACGGAAGAAGGGTGGCCCAGGTTCTCCTCAGTTCCCCTGGGGGCAATCCTTCCAGAAACCAAGCCCCGAGCGCCTGCTGTGGGTCCTGACTCTGCCCTGGTGTCTTACAGGAAAGGAAGCCCAGAAAGGGCCGCTGCTCTTTGACGACCTCCCACCAGCCGTCAGCGCTGACTCAGGTATGGCTGCTCTGTTCTTGCCATTGGTTTGGCTGCCTCAGCACCTCTTGAGATGAAACTTATCTAAACTCTTGTCTTTGTTAGACAGCATAAAGACAGTCGAGTTACCAGTGCCGGTGTGCAGAGCAACTGCTGTCCCGGTCTAGCCCCTGCCCGGCTAATTTCGGCATCTAAAACTGAGGAGTTGGGTTCCCAATTCCCTTCCTCCAAACCTCAGCAAAAGGGAAATGAGAGGAAAAAGACTTGCGGGTTGGAAACTAAAACACCTTTAATTAAACCATACTAATAAAGAAAATAATAAAGTATATACAAATAGATGAAATTGTGCCCCCTCTCCTTAATGACTCCACATCACCACAAATGCTGCAGAGCAGACAGGAGAGAAAGGGTCTGAGGTGAGGAGGGAGCTGGGCTCAGGAACTGGATTTTGGAATGCACGGATCTGGGATCAGGGTAAACAGACAGATGAGGTCCTCACTGGACATCTGCCATTGGAGAAAAGAATGAAACCTTCATGATCCCTCAATTTTATCCCGAGTGTGACGTACATGGGACGGAATCCTCTGCTGGTCATTGGGGGCCCCTCTCCTGTCCGCCCCTCCCTGCAGGTGCTGCCCTTTCCCACCCCTTTCCCTTGCGGCTCCCCCAGCTCCAGGATGGCCTGGGTTTCTGCAGGAATAAGGACAAAGCAAGCCAGCACGTCGAGAGAATTGATTCTGCCCCTCTGTCCCTCTCTTGTGAGACCTCATCTGGACTACTGTGTCCAGTTCTGGAATCCTCAACATAAGAAGGATATGGAGCTGTTGGAACGGGTCCAGAGGAGGGCTGCAAAGATGATCTGAGGGCTGCAGCACCTTCCCTACAAGGACAGGCTGAGAGAGTTGAGCCTGTTCAGCCTGGAGAGGAGAAGGCTCAGAAGAGATCTTATAGCGACCTTCCAGTACCTGAAGGGCCTATGGGGAAGCTGGGGAGAGACTGTTCGTAAAGCTTGTGGGGATGGGAGCAGGGGCAATGGGTATAAACTGGAGAGGGGCAGATTTAGACTGGACATTAGGAAGAATTTCTTCACGATGAGAGTGGTGAGGCCCTGGCCCAGGGTGCCCAGGGAGGTTGTGGCTGCCCCTTCCCTGGAGGGGTTCCAGGCCAGGTTGGATGGGCCTTGGGCAGCCTGAGCCAGTGGGAGGTGTCCCTGCCCATGGCAGAGGGTGGGACTGGATGATCTTTAAGGTCCCTTCCAACCCAAACTATATTATGATGACAAGCGCTGGCCTTTCTGCATCCCAGGGCCCCGTGCCATCGCTGCAAGAGACAAACACTGTCTGAAAGACACGCAGGTGACTCTCAGACAGTGAAGTTACTCAGAGGAGACTGAGCTGAAGTCAGAAAATGATTCTGCTTTAGCTCAAACCACAACACCTGCTTTCCTCTTTTTGTGTTTTTTTTCTGAGTAACCAGAATGTTGTAGGCCTTCTACATTCCATAATAATTTCCATATAAATATTCCCTGAAACAAATGTACAGCCCAAGTCTGCCCCCACGTTCTGATAACAGACGTTGAAATTTGGCTCGTTTTGTTAATCTGGCACCAATTTCCCCACTTCAGGCTGGGTGTGCACAGAGTGTTATTCCCTCACAGGGACAAAGGTGGTTAGTTCTTCTTTCCTTTTTCTTGTGCTCCAGGGAAAGGAGGATCTTTACTCTTCGATGATCTTCCGCCAGCCAGCAGCAGTGACCCAGGTAAGGAGCTGTGTCAGCTCACCGAGCTGCTGCCCACCTGCCCTTCTCAGGAAATCCAGTGCTATAGCCTGTTGTGTTGGATGCATCACAAGCTAACCTGGTGCCCTCTGGTCGTGGTGATTGTTTGTGAAGCTGTGTGCGCACATTTGTGGTCAATTGGTTCGTCTTGTTCAGTAATAACTGGTCAGTTCTACTGTGCAAGTGTGTGAGCTGGCACTCCTGAGGGTGCTTTGGTCTGAGAGGACTTGCTGCTGGATTTGTGGAAGCTGGAAAACTTCAGCTGCCTGCTTTTTTTCCTCTCTTTCAGCCTCCAGTGCTACTGAGCAGGACTCGTCAGCAGGGAGCCACAGGAAAGGGGAGAAGAGAAAGTCCTTGGAGGAGGAAGAGAAGAATGGCAGGGAAGAACTTGTGGAAAAGAAAGTTTGTAAAGGTTTTCAGGCAGTTTGAAAACAAATGTACTCAATTTGTACTGTTGATGTTGGGCTGAGTAAGTCCAGACCGAAGCTAAGCTTTGGTTCTTCAGTCTATGTGCATCTTCAGGCTCTCGTAGGGGTCGAACTAATGTCTGTGGCAGCACCTCGAGCTCACTGGCGCTCTGCCTCCCTCACCCGGCCCTTCGGAGCGGCCCTGCTGAAGTGGCAGAGGCTGAGCAGCAAGGTCATTTGCAGGATAAGTTCCTATGCTGCCAAGAGTGGGACTGGTTGTGAAACCTCTGGAAGGCTACAGCCACACCGGTTTCTTCTGCCACATCCACAGGTCTCCCTCCACTGGGTGGCTGCAAAGAGGGCTGAGGAGGGAGGGACACCTGCTGCTGCATGTGGGGCATTTGGCCTCAGTGCAGGTGCCCACGTGTCATGCTGCAGCTTTAAAATCAGTTATGGTCAGGACGTGTTCTGGAGGCAGCAGACCTTGATCTCCTGTCTGTAGCACCCTCTTTAGAGCTGTCCTTTGTTTAATTTGCAGTTCAGTGCCACGTGGCTCCCCTGTCCCTTTTGAGGAAGAGCCCTGCTGGGTACCCAGCAGTTCTGCTTGCCTGCAGCTGCCTGTCATGACAGGGCAAGTGGCTTTTATTGCTGCTGGCCTTGGGGGGACATAAAAGCCCATGTTACAGAATCAGTCTAAGCTGTCCAGCAAAAGGTGCCAGGTGTGTTCCTGCAGGACGAGGAGCTCGCTGTAGGGCCAGGGCAGGGCTCTGAAAGCTGCAGAGCAGTCACTGATGTACTGTTTATCATCCTGAGCTGAGGAGATGGAGGAGTTTGATCTGTGTATGTGTGTCTGCTTCTTTCCCCTTTAGGCTCAGTGGGCATTTTTGGATTGAAGGGTTATGTGGCAGAGAGGAAAGGTGAAAGAGAAGACATGCAGGATGCACACGTCATCTTAAACGATATCACTGAGGAATGCCAGCCTCTGCCCTCCCAAATGTAAGTGGGCTCCACATGCTGAAAAAAAGCTTTGTATGGCAACCATCACAGGGGCGAAGGAGTTCCAGCTTGCTTCACCCAAGCCCATGATAAGGTCCTTTTGCTTTGAGCAGCTGCTGCTCTTAACTACGCCTGCATCGTGGTGTGTGGTTTGGGCTTGTTACTGGGAGACGTGGGTGGAATCATTATCTGTGTTCTGGACAAATCACAGGGCTATTTTATACGCAAATGGCTCCCTGAGTGATGCTCGGTGCATTCAGTCACTGGCTTCATGAGGATTGTGAGGGCACAGTAGTTCTAGATATTGAGCATCTATTACCCGAATGTAGACATGGATGTTTAGAGACCCTCTAAACATTTAATTATAAGTAATTGGGCCTTGTCTTGAGGATTTTATAGTGTGTAAAACCCTAACGGCGGCAGCAGAGAGTGCTTGAAGAAGAGAAAACGAATGTCAAAACTCCCTCATTTGAAAAGTTTAAACCTCTTAGCAAATTTTAAAGTAATGCTCTCAAGCATCCTCCTGAAACTGGATTTAGCTTTTGAACTAATATTGCCCCAAGAGCTGCGTGTGCTGAGGGGATTTGGGTTTCTTGTCTTGTAGCATAGTTTCAACAAGTTTAGGCATGGAAAGAATTGTAGGATTGATGCCTGCATAGTGCAGGAAAGTTGCAGTGCCCTTGAAGTGATATGCTTTTATGCCAACTTGTCATCTATAAACTTTCTTCTGCCCTTCATTTTCTTGAGGGGTGGAAAACCACAAAGAAAGAGGTCTCAACTCGGTTGCTCACACACGTAAACTGTGTAAATGTGTGAGCTTAGACCTGCTGCCTTTGTTTGTGTCTTGAAGCACAGGGCTTATTCCGTCGACAGAGGGCAGGGCGTTACAGAGACGAGGGAACTTAATCCCACCCTCTGGTTAACCCCTTTCTTAGCCCCTTTCTGCTGTTCTTTGTTCCCTCACAGCACACGTGTGTCGTACTTCGCTGTTTTTGATGGCCACGGAGGAGTCCGAGCCTCAAAATTTGCAGCACAGAATCTGCACCAAAACCTGATTAAGAAATTTCCTAAAGGTGAGAGGAGTAGAATAAGGGCTGTAGGACAAACATCACGTTTTCTGGCTTGACGTTATGACAGTGGATAGGGAAAATGATTTGTTTGGGCATAGTTCTTCAGTTCCCATCCCTTATTCTCTGTGAGCTTGCGAGGCTGCGCTGTGTCCTGAGGAAGAGGGCTGGAATCCTTTCCGGCACAAGGATATGAGAAGCCAGTTGTGAACTGCTGAGTGTGTGATGTGCTGTTGCCAGTTTTCACAGTGCCGATTCAAGAATGGAAACATCCCTGGGGGAGACGAGTACGTCACAAATTCACTGCTGTGTGGGGTTTTGGCAGTGTGAGCCCGGGATATACCCTGGCTGCGCTACACAGGGTCTGCCTGCCAAATGTTGGATGAGCAAAGGGAGGGGATGGGACAGGTCGGATAACGTTTTAGTTGGGGCTTAGTTGCTGTTTTCCCTATCTGACAGGTGAGGTAGTCAGCGTGGAGAAAACAGTGAAGAGGTGCCTTCTGGACACTTTCAAACACACAGATGAAGAGTTTCTAAAGCAGGCATCTAGCCAGTAAGTGCAAATGCTTCCCATGCGTTTGTATTTCTTAGCTTGCTTCTTGCAGGCCTTAGTTCTGAGCAGGGCAGAGAAACCCTTGAGTTGTGTCCATGCTTTGGCAAAACCTTGTGCAGCTTCGCTGTGTCAGGCTGTGACCTGGCCAGCTGAGTGCCTGCTAGAGCTGGATCACGGCACGTTCTGGTCTTACTCTATGGTAAGCGATCTGTAGGAGCCCTCAGACTGAGATTTGCGGTGAAGGAAGGAACTAAAACATAACCAAGAATGCACCTCTGTCTTTTTAAAGACTGACCATGTTGCTGAGGTGCCTTACCGCATTCTGCCAGAGGTGGGCTCTCTGTGTTGGCAGCGTCAAAGCATGGCGGGAGAGTCTGTAGAGCAGGACTTTGCAGGCTGCAGTGTGCAGCTTTCTCTAGAGCTGCCTTCCTGTGAGTGAGTGCGTACTTGCCTGGCTGGAGCACGCCTCAGGTCCTTTATAATGCTCTGCTGCAAGACTTCTCTCTCCCAATGGGAGTTGAAGTCTTGCTTTCTTCACTTCTTTTGAAAACAGAGATGTTGATGAGGAATGCCCCTCAATCTTAAGCTTGTTTCTAAGGGATTCTTGCACAGCAGCTGCTTTCCATGGGATAAATACCAGCTGACCCCTTAGCAGGGTTTTGAGCACAAGCATGCTCGCCTTCTCTCGGTCTCTGCTGAACTGACACACCGAGCAGACTGGAGAGAAGTAGATTGCATTTAAAATACAGTAACTTTGTTACCAGTTGCCTACACCTTTGTTTTTTCCCTCTTATTTCATAGTGACATCTCTAACATAGATGGAGACACTGTTGATGCATCTGATTCTGAGATTCAGATTTTCCGTTTTAAGTAAATTGCAAGCTGGCTCGGTCTTTAAACCTACTCAGATCAACAGACTTGACCGGGCAAAAGGAAAAAGCTTCCTTGAGTCTGTCACAACAGTGTCCTTCTCAAGCCAGCCTCCATTTGTCAGAAACATGGCGTACGAGAGAGGTGCTACCAAGGATCGCTAGTGGTAGCTGTAGTGATGATGAAATGAGTGATCTTCAAAATCAGGAAAACTGGGTGGACTATGTCTAGAAATGGTCTCTCAAAGCTAGTTTCAGTAGAGTGCCATCATAGCCAGGCTTTGTTGTGAGGAGGACCAGTGCGGCACCTGTAATCTAAGAAACACTTCTCGTTTTACCTAGAGCTCTAGAGATACAAGGTTAACTACAGCAGTGAAATGCCAGAAGAGTGACTGAGTGAGTGGTGTTGCTGCGGCGGTGCTGAGGACTGAGGCGGGTGGGCAGAGGTGGTGAGGAGAGAAGGAAGGGAAAGGAAAGCGAAAAGGAAGGCAACTCTGCTGCAGTGCTGTCTGTGCTCTGGGCACCCTGGGCCAGTGCCTCCCCACCCTCATAATGAAGAATTTCTTCCTAATGTCCAATCTAAATATTCCCTGTTCTAATTTGCAGCCATTTCCCCTCGTCCTGTCACTCCAGGCCGTTTTAAAAAGCCCCTCCCCAGCTTTCCTGGAGCCCCTTTCAGCACTGGAAACTGCTCTAAGGTCTCCCCACAGCCTTTTCTTCTCCAGGCTGAACAGCCCCAACTCTCTCAGCCTGGCCTAGGATGGAAGGCACTCTGGACTCCTCTGTCAACAGTTGTCCTGGCTGCTTGCAGGCAGCTGCTGGGGGCTCGTGCTGGTTGACATGTGCTGGCATGTGACTGCTTCCTTGAGCCCTCGGGAGGACACTGTGACTTCTTAAACATTGTTTTTCCACCATTTGAAGTCATTGTTGTTCCCCTTAGGAAGCCAGCGTGGAAGGATGGCTCCACAGCTACCTGCGTCCTAGCTGTCGACAATATTCTCTACATAGCCAACCTTGGGGACAGCCGGGTAAGCAGAACAGAGAAGCCTGCTGTTGGTATCTCGATTTCTCAGAGAGATTTATTTGTCCTGAAGGGTGAGGTGTTTGTGTGTGATGTCCCACTTGCCATGAGGTCCTCACATGTTCCTACAAACCAGCTTGTTTTGGATGGGTGCAGGGTGCTTTGTTATCTCCCATAGTGGAAAACAACAGTGTGTGGTAGCTTGCTTTTTGTGGCGCTAAATATTTTACAAGATCTAGGGCAGAACAGAACATTTCAGTTGGAGAGGACCTACAGTGATTATCTGGATGGCCTGACCAACTCAGGGCTGACCAGTAGTCAGTAATAAGGGAATTGTCGATGTGTCTTTCTAAGAATGACAGAGTTGGGGCATCAGCCACCTCTCCAGGAAGCCTCTTCCAGTGTTTGACTACCCTCCCTGTAAAGAAATGCTTCCTCACGTCCAGTCTGAACCTCCCCTGGTGCAGATTGGAGCCGTCCCCATGTGCAGGAAGAAGAGCCCAGCACCTTCCTCTCCTCAGCACCCCAGAGCTCAGCACCTCCCTCTCCATGTCCCCTCCCCAGGGAGCTGTAGAGAGTGATAAGGTCGCCCCTCAGCCTCCTTTTCTCCAAGGGAGACAAACTCAGGCTCCTCATGGCAGGGCAGAGACCTTCCAGCCCTGCCACCAGCTTGGTTGCCTCCTCTGGACACATCCAGGGACCTCCACATTCTTCCCAAATGGTGGGGCCCAGCACCCCCCGCAGCGCTCCATGTGAGGCCGCAGCAACGCCGAGTACAGAGGAACAACCCCCTCTCCTGACCGGCTGGTTCTGCTGTTTGGTGACCCCGGGGTGCGGTTTGTCCTCTCGGCTGCCAGGGTGCTGCTGGCTTCTCCTGAGCTGCCTCCCAGCCCCCCCAGGTCCCTTTCTGCAGGGCTGCTCCCAGCCACTCCTCTCCCAGTTTGTACTGGTGTCTGGCATTACTCCATCCCCAGCACACGATCCGGCACTTGGAGTGGTCAAACCTCCTGCCATGATGATTGTCTGATGCTCCAGGTGTCCAGACCCCTCTGCAAGGCCTCTTCTCCCAAGGGAGTCAGCAGCACCTCCCAGTTGGGTGCCATTAGCAGACTGGCTAACGGGGCACTCAAATCCCACAGCCCCATTACTGATGCGAACACTGAACAGTGCTGGCCCTGAGACTGAGCGCTGAGGAACCCGCTGTGATGGCCACCAGCCGGCTGCAGCCCCGTTCCCAACCTGCAGCTCGCTCTCAAGCTGGTTTTGCTGCGGTTTTGTTCACTTATGAGGTTCTTCTGTCAGCACAGGCGATTCTGTGTCGTTACAATGAAGAGAGTCGGAAACACACAGCCTTAAGCCTCAGTAAGGAGCACAACCCCACCCAGTACGAGGAGCGCATGCGGATACAGAAAGCCGGTGGAAACGTGAGGTAAGTGCTTAACAGTTATGGTAAGTGAGCAAATCTAAACCCTGGCCCAACTTTGGGCCTGAGCATTGAGTTTCTGGAGTTGCCTTAGCCCAGCACTGGTGCTGGGAAGAGCCTGGAGAGAATCTGTTGCTCCTGTGGTGCACAAAGCTTGGGAGAATTTGTGAGTTGGGGGCTGGTTTCTCATGGGTTACAACAGCAGGAGAGTGCTGTGCTGCAGAGGCAGGAACACATGTGAGGCTCCAAGCCCCATCCAGTCTGGCCTGGAACCCCTCCAGGGATGGGACAGCTACCACTGCTCTGGGCACCCTGGGCCAGGGCCTCCCCACTCTCATCATGAAGAATTTCTTCCTAATGTCCAATCTAAATATTCCCTGTTCCATAATATCACTCCAGGCCCTTGGAAAAAGCCCCCTCCCCAGCTTTCCTGGAGCTCCTTTCAGCACTGGAAGCTGCTCTAAGGTCTCCCCTGAGGCTTCTCCTCTCCAGGCTGAACCACCCCAACTCTCTCAGCCTGTCCTCATACGGGAGGTGCTCCAGCCCTTGGATCATCTCCGTGGCCTCTTCTGGACTTAAACAGATCCTTGTCTCTCCTGTGCTGAGAGCTCCAGAACTGGACAAGGGGCTTCAGGTGGGGTCTCACAGGGGCAGAATCCCCCTGCTTTGGATGTAGCCCAGGATGCAGTTGGCCTACTGGGCTGTGAGCACACATCGCTGGCTGGTGTCAAGCTTCTCATGCAGGTGAAGGTGCAGGTGAAGGGTCCTCGTGCCTGTGGATGCAGTGCCCCCCAGTATGGGGAAGGGTGGGCTCCATTCTGTCACGTAGCTATGTCTGGAGGCCTTGTTCCACTTATCTCTGGAGAGCACATGCAGCTGCTTGTGCACAGCACTGATCTATCTTTGCACACAGGAAAGAGATGGGCCGGTGTCTGTTAGCTCTTCAGAACTAGGGGAACGTGTCTCGGCTACCTGGAAGCCTCTCCCACTCTTCGTAGTTCAATATTTTGGACCCAAGAGATAAGTTGCAAAGTATGTGAGCATCACGTCCCTATGACGGGCCTCGCTTCTTGCTTTTATCTAAAGTAGGGCTGGTTGGACTAAGAGATGAATGAGCTCATGTCTTTCCAGAGGGCACGGAAGAGCCCTTTAAGGGAGAAGATGCTCAAGTGTGGGAAGGTGGAGTGTGGGAAGCTGCTTCTGTTGGGGCAGCACTCAATTAGTAGAGTAGTTCAACAAACAAAACTGCTTCCTGAGGAGGATTGTAACCGGGGTTTCACGGAACTGGTTGCTGCGATCATGCTTAGTAAAGAGCAAGGGATCAGGAGAACGTGCTGTAGTTCCCAATCCCTGGAACTGCCCCCAGCTGAGCCAGTCCCTAGGGGTTGATGTCCTGATGGGCACAGCACAAGGCTGACTGCTGGCTTGTCTGCTGCCACTCTGCTTCTGTCAAAATACAGTTTGCTGGATACCTTGACGAAAAATCATCTGTCAATTCAAACCTCCACCTCCGGGAGTACGGCTCAGTGTGTAACTCTTGCTCCCTTGGCCTGCTAGGCTGAGCAGGACTTGAGTCAAGGCAGGGAGACTGAAAACAGCCTAGAATTCTCCTGACTTCGTTTCTTCCTCCCCCTCTCCACTTGTTTCACAGAGCTTCATGCAAACGTGCAGAGAAAGGAGGAGACTTTGGGTCAGGATTTGTACAAGGCAGCTGAATGCACCATGAAGGGTCCCCATCAGATGTGCCTGTGTGGGGAGGGCTCTCGATGTTCTCTTTCTTTGTGCAGGGATGGAAGAGTCCTAGGAGTGCTGGAGGTTTCCCGCTCCATTGGGGATGGCCAGTACAAACGCTGTGGTGTTATCTCTGTGCCAGATATCAAGCGCTGCCAACTCACACACAACGACAGGTAAAGTGTGCCCACACACTGCGGGGGGAGACTGTGTCCCAGCTCGGCTCAGAAGCTTCACGATCCCATATGTACTGCTGTTAGGCCCGAGGCATGTCATTCTGATCCCCCAGAACTGGAGGATGCTCTCACTGCCAACATCACTCCTCTTCTGTATCGCCATAGTGGGATAACACTGTTGCCTCGATCTGCCAAGACTCTGTGAAGGCTCCTCTTGGAGAAACAACAATAACGGTCACAGGCTTAAGACATCCTTCATACTCTGCATAGGTTCACACACCAGCGTTCAAGCAGTTGATTAAGGCTTGAATTCTTGGATTCCTGTCCTGTCCAAGAGTTTTTTCTAGCAGCCATGTTGCCCACAAATCCCACTTCATTTGGCTCTGGTATTTGAAGGCTAGAGATACTTTTCTAACATGATTGGCAATGACAAGTTGCTGTGAGCTTTCATGTCGCTGTGGCCCACAGGCTCTCCGGAGTGAGAATGTAACCCAGTACTGCTGCTTTCTCTGGGATTAGAGTTCCCTATCAAGTGATCCACTAAAATAATTCTAAAGATATTCTGAGCTTCAGGCTCTGAAATGGTGTCTTTGGAAACACGCGCTACTCTGGCTGCCTGGCCACCTCTAGGCATGGCTGTAGTTTTCCTTGTCTGGTGACAAGGTTCGGGCTCCTGGTTAACGCAGACCCCTGTGCGGGCAGCAAGGGTGCAGCGAGCTGTCTGCCCCATCCCTGGTGGGGAGCTGGGAGGCTGGCTTTGTATCTCCTTTGTATCTCCTGTCTGGCTTTGTATCTCTTCAGCCTTCTGCGGCCTGTGGCAGTGTTCAGGGCCAGGTTGGATGGGGCCTTGAGCAACCTGCTCCCGTGGGAGGTGGGTGGGGGTTGGAACTGGTTGGAACTGCCCATCCAACCTGGCCTTGAACCCCTCCAGGGATGGGGCAGCCACCACTGCTCTGGGCAACCTGGGCCAGGGCCTCCCCACCCTCATCATCAAGAATTTCTTCCTAACGTCTCATCTAAATCTTCCTCCTTCCAATTTAAAGCCATTTCCCCTCGTCCTATCACTCCAGGCCCTTGGAACTATCCCCTCCCCAGCTTCCCTGGAGCCTCTTTCAGCACTGGAGGCCTCTCTAAGGTCTCCCCGCAGCCTTCTCTTCTCCAGGCTGAACAACCCCCAACTCTTTTAGCTTTGGAGATAGCTTGGAGGGATTTTGCTCTAGCTGGGGAGCTGAAGATTCAGCGTTGGCACCCGTCTCTGCTTGATTTCCAGGTTCATTCTGATAGCGTGTGATGGCCTCTTTAAAGTCTTTACACCAGAAGAAGCTGTGAACTTCATTGTGTCCTGCCTGGAGGTGAGGAGAAGGCAGCGTGGGGACTGGGTTTGTCAGTGCAGGGAACACAAAATGGAATGAATTTGAATTGCAGAAACACACTTCTGCCAGGGTATCTTCCCTTACACCCGACGTTGTCTTTGTTTTGCTTGGAAATTACCATGTCTTGCAGCTTTGCTGGGTGCAATCAGTGTTGTCTTTCCTCATCCCAACAGGATAAGAACATCCAGATGAGAGAAGGGAAGCTGGAAGCAGATGCCAGATACGAAGCTGCCTGTAACAGACTGGCCAACAAGGCAGTACAGCGAGGGTCGGCGGACAACGTCACGGTCGTGGTGGTCCGGATAGAGCACTGAGAGATGAGATGCAGCAGCAGGATCCCCAGCTGTGGATGTAAGGGAAGGAAGAAGTTGGTTTACGTGCATGTGTGGTCAGGAGGGAGGATCCTGCTGGATGCTCTTCAGTGTAAATAAAGGTGGTTTGGTTTTTTTTCTAATAGTTCTAGCTCACTTGGCTGGCAGTGTTTTCTAAGCGGCTGCCACAGTGGATCAGCCTACGTGGAAATCTCTTGTCCTGTCAAACCCCCCATGAATGTCTTGGCAAACCAAATAAATTCATTTGGCAGAGGCGCTAGCAAGAGCAGGCATCTGCGGGCATGAGCTCTGCCGGCTGTTCCGAACGCTGCAGTTCTGCTGTTCCTTTCTTTGAGCTTTGTGTGAGGCCCTGGGAGAGTCCTGAGCTTTCAGGACTGAAAGCACAACTCTCACTTGGAATGTAATACCCAGTGTTATGGTACAGTTAACAACTGTTTCTATAAACTGAATTGGATTATCCATTTTTAAGGGGAAAGGGAAGCGCTGTGGCGCAGGTTTCACCATGCGTGTGAGCAGTCAGCCAGTTAGAAAAGCAGGTTCAAATCTAGCTTTAGTGGAAGTCAACAGCTCGTAGTCCCTGGTCGGGTGGGGTCTACAAGAGGTTTCAGGGGAACGAGCTGTCCCTGCCTCCTTACTTGTAGCTTCCTGCTGCCGGGGGGAGCCGAGACCCCCGGGGCCTGCATGAAACGTGCAGCTCCCCTTCATGGGGGCTGACTGAGCTTCCAGCTCCCTCCTGAAACCTCAGTTGTCCCCCTCGGTAGCTCCAACGTCATCAGTTCTTTTGATTTGGTGTTGAAGTGCACTGGGCTCTTTCTGTCTCGCTTGCAGATGACGGCTTATCAGCTTGGCAAGCCCCGCTCTCCAACAGGGAGTCCTTTTGGATCTCCTCAGGGGTGCTTGGTAGGGAAGGTGTCATCGTTCAGCCATAGCCCGGCCTGACTGGCAGCTAATCCAGCAGCAGTTGGGCTTACAATTCCTTCCCACAGCCAGGAAAGGGAAATGAGAGGAGAAAGACTGGTGATTGGAAACTAAACCAGCTTTAATGATGTAGTAATAATGATGATGAAGAAATACTATGAAATTGCTCTCCTCGCACACAATTTCATCATCATCAGTGATGCTGCAGACCAGGCATGGGGAGAAGGTCTATGGCTGGACTTGGGAATGGATGGATGCAGGATCAGAGCAGACAGACAGATGAGGTCCTCACTGGACATTGGCCATCGGAGAAGAGAGTGAGACCCTCGTGATCTCTCAGTTTTATCCCAAGTGTGATGTACACGGGATGGAATCCTCTGCTGGTCAGTGGGGACCCCTCTCCCGTCTGCCCCTCCCTGCAGGTGCCGCCCTTTCCCGCCCCTTTCCCTCACAGCTCCCCCAGCTCCAGGATGGCCTGGGTTTCTGCAGGAATAAGGACAAGCGCTGGCCTTTCTGCATCCCAGCGCCCCGTGCGATCACTGGGAGAGGCAAACTCTGTCTGAAAGACGCGCAGGTGACTCTCAGACAGTGAAGTTGCTCAGAGGAGACTGAGCTGAAGTCAGAAACTGATTCTGCTGTAGCTCCAACCAGAATAGAAGGGGAGGTGGCTGATGTGAGGGACGCTGCCTTGGCTCAGGTAACAGGGAGGCGCTGCCTGGGCCGAGGTGCACTGGGCAGGGGCTGCCATGGCCTTGACTCTGCTGGGATGCTGCTGCCCACCCAGACAGCTGGGGGGAAAACACTCCTTTCAGAGCCAAGTTCTCTTTGCCTTCGGGAAGCGGTCGGCAGGAAAACTGCACAGCCAGAGCCTCTCTGCACCCCTGATCCAAACCCCCCACCCAGGAATGGCTGCGGCACCAGCTACCTCACCCAGCTCCTTCAGGAGATGCATCTGTGGAGAAGGTCAGGAAAGCCCACCTGAGCGAGGTACAGCACGAGGAGACTGCCTACGTGCACAGAGCCCTCGGGGAAGGTGGGGCTGGCTGCCGTCCGGGCTATCGCGCGGTGCTGCTGGCACAGCTTGCCCAGAGCTATGTGCTACTCGGAAATCAGACGTGCGGCTCCCTTGCCCCACGCCCAGCCTTGCCCCACTGCTTCTCCTGCAGCCCTCGCTCAGGCACGTAGCCCTCTGCCCATCCTCAGCTCGGTGGCTATCGGAGCCCCAGCAAGGAGCGTATCTGCGCTGCCCACAGCCTGGGCCCTGTGCCACGGGCAGGGAACGCCTGGCGTGGAAAGGCACGGGGCAGGAATTGGCTTGAATCAAACATGTGGTGTTATTGGAGCAGTGCTCTGCTTTGGAGATTAGCTGCTAAGGATGCTGGCTTCTGCCACTTCTACTACATCGCAGGGAAGCAAAGGTGATAGAAATAATCTGGTGAGAAGCTGGGCAGGGAAATCTGCTGAGAGCAAAACGAGAGCCGTGGGAGCTGAGCCCTGTAAGAGAAAGCAGCGTTTTCCAAGATAAACTTCCAGCCCCAGCCCTTAGATAAAAGTGAACTCCTTTATCTCCTTGTCACACTTCTTTTTTTATTGTTATTATTAGCCTTCCCTCTGCAATCTTTTGTCCAGCTTCAGATGGTTCTGCGGCACAAGCAGTATCGGACCAGCCTGCAGCTCCCGTGGCACGGAAAGGTCTTGCCTTGGTGCGGAGCAGGGAGGGGTGACGCTGGCTGGCAGAGGGCAGGGCGCAGCCACGTCTGGCACAGGGTCAGTTCCCCGCGTGGTACCCAGTGCCTCTTCACACCCCCAGGAGAACGGCGCTGAAATCAGAGCCGCTTTGAACAGTGAGGGGAGAGTCTGCAGCGTTGTCCACAAAAACAGAGGCATACTGCCCGGCCTGGGGGGAGAGAGGGTGGAATGGGGCTGGGAGCCTTCCTCTGGGCACCAGCACAGCCTGGCAGAGCAGGGAGAGCTCTCCTCTGCGCCCGGGAGCCGGGGGGGCTGCTAAGCCCCTTCCTTCTGGGAAAAGGATGACAGCAGCTGGCAGGGCCGCCCAGCAACCATCTGTGCCGCAGTGTCCCAGCAGACCTCAGCCCGGAGCGGCCTTTGGGCTGGGAGAGAGACTCCGTGCCCAGCCCTGGCACTGGGACTGTGGGGGCACCATCCTGCCCAGCACAGTCTTGAGTGGAGCTGCAACCACTAACCTGCAGGTAAAGGACTCCGGTGACAGAGACAGTGAAAAGGTCACCACCGCTCTCCAGCTGGGACACGGTCTCCAAACTGCTGCAGAAGAGGGAGGGTGGACGCTGGGTTCCTGACCCCGTCCCCCACCCAGAGCCCCCCTCCCAGCATCCCTCAGCTGTACCTGTTCTGCTGGCAGCGGGACTGGACGCAGATCAGCACCCGCAGACCCTTCCCCTGGCAGAGCTGCCCCTTCCTCCGCCGCTCTCTGCGCACTGGGACAGAGGGGAGGGCAAGAGCTGCCCCAGGGGGGGTTGCTGGTTTGCCCGAGGGCTCACCGATGCGCAGCGTGGCCCTGAAAGTGTAGAACCCCGCAACAGGGGCCGTGTACCGCCTGCTGGTCAGGTTCAGCCCCAGGCCACGGTGAAACATCCCCTTTGTCTCTGGCTGGTGGTGGGGAAAGACTTGGGTTACAGAATGACCCCTGCACCAGGGCTCCTCGGGCAGGAAAGGTGCTGCGGGTGAGAAGATGCTGCGGGTAGGAAGATGCCGTTAGCAGGAAGATGCTGGAGGTAAGATGCTGCAGGTGAGAAGGTGCTGGAGGCAGGAAGGTGCTGGAGGCAGGAAGGTGCTGGAGGCAGGAAGGTGCTGCGGGTAGGAAGGTGCTGGAGGCAGGAAGATACTGCAGGTGAGAAGATGCTGCAAGTGAGAAGATGCTGCGGGTGAGAAGACGCTGCAGGTGAGAAGATGCTTTTGGCAGGAAGATGCTGGAGGTAAGATGCTGCAGGTGAGAAGATGCTATGGGTAGGAAGATGCTGTTGGCAGGAAGATGCTGGAGGTAAGAAGGTGCTGGAGGCAGGAAGATGCTGCGGGTAGAAGGTCACTCACAATGTAGTAGTGCCGCAGCTCCTGCCGTGCTCTCTGCTGCACGGAGACGCTCCCCCGTGTCTGGCAGTGGAAGGCTGCTTCCACACGACGCTGGCCCCGAGCCCGTCTGTTGCCTTCACGGCTTTCCTCCTCTTCCTCGCGCCCTTCCCCGGCCTTCCCGCACAGCTTCACCCTCTCCTTCGACGCTCCTGCCCCGGACACGCAGCGGGATGGGCTCTCGGCGGGAGCCCCGGCTCCCCGCACCCCCCCCCCGTCCCCGTCCCCTCGCCCCGCGGGTACCTCGCAGCGGGCCCCGCGCCTCCCTCGGCGGCTCCTCCAGCCCCGGGGCTTTCCCCGGGGTCCCGGCCAGCAGCAGCCACGCCTGCCGGGGCTCCAGGGCTCCCGGCACCCCGGGCGGGCCCGCGGCGAGCAGCAGCGCCAGCCCCAACAGCAGCCCCAACATCCCGCGACGCCGCCGCCACCGCCACCGCCTCGGGGCCGCCACAGCAGCGGCACCGCCCCGTCACAGGGCGGGAGCGGGGAACCCCCAACCTGAGAGGAACCGCCGGGACACCCGCGGGGAACGCGGTGAGAAACCTCCGTGAGAGACCCTCTGTGAGACCTCCGTGAGAGACCCGATGGGAAACCTCTGTGAGAGACCCTCTGTGAGACCTCCGTGAGAGACCCGATGGGAAACCTCTGTGAGAGACCTGATGGGAAACCTGGTGGGAAACCTCTGTGAGTCATTTGTGAGAGATCCACCGTGAGACCTGATGGGAAATCTCTGTGAGAGATCCTGTGTGAAACGTGGTGGAAAACCTGGTGTGAAACCTGTTGTGAAACCTTAGTGAGAGACCCTGTGTGAGAGCCTGGGTGTGAGACCTGGTGGGAAACCTGGAGTGAAACCTCAGTGAGAGACCCAGCGTGAAAGCCTGGTGTGAGACCTGGTGTGAGACCCTGGAGTGAAACTGGCTGTGGAACCTAGTGTGAAACTGTGTGTGAGACCAGGTGTGAAACCTGTTGTGAAAGCATGGAGTGAAACCCCTGTGTGGAACTCTGATGTAAAACCCCCATGAGAGACCCAGTGTGCAAACCTGGTGTGAAACTCCTGTGTGGAACCTGGCGTGAAACTGGCGTGGAACCCTGTGTGAAACCCTAGTGTGAAACTTCCATGAGAGACACAGTGTGAACCCAATATGAGACCTGGTGTGAAACCTGGTGGGTAAAACAGGTTGTGAAACCCTGGTGTGAGACCTTGTGTCAAAGCCAGTGTGAAGCGATTTGTAGAACCTGGTGTGAAATCCCTGTGTGAGACCCAGTGTGAAAGCCCAGTGTGAAACGATCCGGTGGGAGGTGTCCCTGCCCATGGCAGGGGAAGGAACTGGATGGGCTTTGAGGTCCCTTCCAACCCAAACCGCTCTGTGATTCTACTGATCAAATGGTACTGGCAGGGTTACCACACCCCAGGGCCATCGTGGGACCTGCTGTTGGGGAAACGTCGCCCTGTGATCACCCCATCCTGAGGCATCTTTGCCACCAGGTATGAACGGGGATGGGGATGGGGCAGGAGGTGCCGGCGGGGTCTGTTCCTGCCCCAGGAGTCAGGAGCCACCGAGGTACCAGCCACTTCACACTCAGGGTCGCGTCCCAGGGGCGTCTGCTGTGCATCCTTGGAGAGAAACCAGGGTGAAGCACCCCATCGCAGGCCACCGTGCCTCCAGAGTACACAAAGCTTTCAAAAGCTGGTCTATCTCCTGCCGTTCTGCTCCACGGGGTGCTGGAGCGGGTCTGGCACTTCAACATGGGACAGCGAGGTGCCAGAGAGCTCTGGGTGATGGCAAAGAGAGATTTCCCCTAGTCCCCCTGGTGTTTCCCCACTCTGGTTGTCAATGTAATGAGGAAAGGGGCCGTGGCCACCACGCAGCGATGCCAGGCTCTGATGGGACGAGCCACGCATCGGGAGGCCTTGAAGTAGCCTAAAAGCTTTGGGTTTTGAGAGGCAGAAAGAGGCGGTTCTTAAAGAAAACCCACCAAGAAAGACGGAGCATTAGCCAAAGCGTGTTTATAAGGAAAAGCCTTTTTCCCGTGCTGGTGAGGAGGATGTGTGTGGGGGAAAACGAGGAGAACACGCTTCTGCTGCCCCAGCCAGCCTGGCGGAGGGGCTTCCATCTCCCCACCTGCAGAGCCAGACCAGCAGCAGGGAGAGGGGAGAGGTGGTGAAGGGCTGTGCGGGGTGACAGGGGATGCTGCAGGCTCTCCTACCACCCGTGGTCACCTTGGAAAGCCTCAGTCCACTTGGAGGTGTCCATGAAGATGGAGGAGGAGCCGTGGAAGAGCCAGCGGCAAGGCAGAGAGCCCTCCCGCGTCCAGAGGTCCTTGGTGCAGTCATACATCTCCATCTCCACCCGATAGTCCCCATCCATGCCCTTCCAGTGGCCGCCGGTGACAAATAGCCAATCGCCCAGTGCCACCATCCCACCATTCTCATGGAGCGTGTGCAGGAGCTGCACCTGCACGAGGAGCAGGGTGAGATGCACGGGGACCTCCCACTGCAGAGAAAATTGACCCGCCCAGCGCATCCTCCCACCCCATCCTCTCTGTGAGGTTTTGGGGTCCCTCGGGCCTCGTCTTGCTTTTCCCAGCATCCCCATGTCGTGCCTGTATGGGAGCAAGGTTGGAGGAGATGCCGGGAGATGGGGGTCTGGAGGGTGGAGGGGACAGGCGGGATTGAACTGAACTGTGCAGGCAGGAGCCCCACACGTCCCGCAGGAGGAAAAAGGGGGGTCCCCTGGGCTTCCCGTGTTTGGAGTCAGCAACATGATGCAAAAGCCATGCTCTTGGTGTAGATGTGATGGGGGAGCGTGGAAGACAGGACTGGGGCATCTTCAGCTCTGCAAGGGTCAGTAGAGCCAAGAGAGGACCAAGTAAGAGGGAGAGGGGATGCTGGTCCCAGGGGGTGGTTATGGGGGGCTGGCAGGGAGAGAAGACTTGCCCCACATCCCAGGAGGGCGATTGGGCCTGGCCTTGCATCCCGTTACCTTCTGCCAGATGTTGGCCTCTGGGTTGTACACGTAGACCTTCTTGGTGTTGTCCCCGATGAGGTAGATGAGCCCGTGCAAGGTGGCACAGCGCGGGGCCGAGAGGTACTTGGGGATGAAGGGTGATGTGATCACACTCCACAGATCTGCAAGGAGCAGCTGTCAGCAGGGTGTCCCACCAGGGGACTCCTCAGGCAGCTGCCGGGGACCCAAAAAAGCATCATCGAAGCCCGAGCTATTTAAGGGTGAGTTTGCGAGGGAGGGACACTGTAGCCAGACTGGCAGCCGTGGTCTCCATCCCAGAAAAAGCTCTCACGCAAACAAAAAGTAAGGGGGATGTTGTTGAGATCGTACGGGATGCAGGAGACCACCACAGGCTGCACAGAGGCTGCCCAAGGAGGTGGTGGTGTCCCAGGGGTGTATTTTTTCCCAAAGTAGGGTAGTCTCCTCCACCCCGTCTCCCTCACCCCTCTGCCTTGGAGATGCTGCTCCACTGAAGCTCAGGTCTGGGCTGTGCTGGAGGTCTGTGGCTCAGGTCTGAGCTCCTGGCTGGCTTTGTGTGGTAGCCACCAGAGAACCCATTAGAGCATGGTTGCACCCCATGGGAATGGCTTTAAATTGGAAGGGGAAGATTTAGATGAGACATTGGGAAGAAATTCTTGACACTGAGGGTGGGGAGTTCCTGGCCCAGGGTGCCCAGAGCAGGGGTGGCTGCCCCATCCCTGGAGGGGTTCCAGGCCAGGTTGGATGGGGCTTGGAGCCCCTGATCCAGTGGGAGGTGTCCCTGCCATGGCAGGGGGGTTGGAATTAGATGACCTTTGAGACCCCTTCCAACCCAAACCATTCCATGATTCTATGACTGTGCCTGGCAGCAGAGGGTGCCCCCTACCTGGGGTCCCCCAGGAAGGCATTGGTGGGGCTCAGCAGTAGAGCCAGCTCTCACCTTGGACAGGGTTGTAGCACTGCAGGGTGAGGGCGTTGTACTTGACGGCGCAGGAGCCCACCAGGTAGAGCTTGCCCAAGCAGCTGGCAGCCGCAAAGTTGCTGACGTACTTAAGGGCTGGGCTGATGGCACACCAGCTCTTGTTGTAGGGGTCATAGCGCTCCACCTCCACCACGTCCACTGTTGTCCCTGCAGGATGGTGGGACACTGCAGCCACCCCACTGCTCCGGAGCACCCACAGATCCCAACCTCAGCAGCACCCATGAGGTCTTTATGGCCTTACCCCCAATGACGTAGATCTCACCGTTGAGGATGGCGCTGGTGTGGTTTGTCCGGGCTCTCAGCATGGAAGCAATGGGCTTCCAGGCGCCATCCTTGGGGCAGAAACGCCAGGCCTGGGTCGTCGACCATGTGTCATTCTGGGACCCCCGGGAGCCACCTGGGGAGGGACAGGTCAGGTGGGGCCATGCTCTGAGCACAACCATCCCAGGGCATCCATTGTGTGTGGCCGGATCCACCCACAAGGGGAGCGAAGAGAGGCTTTGCTTGGAGAGGAGGACAGCCCCTGTCACCGTGCCAGCGCCCTGTACCCATATCTTCATCCCCCACCCTCCATCCCCACTCCTTGTGGACCCTCATCCCACAGCAGCAGCCCCAGCACCTACCCGTGACGTACACATCGTTGTTGAGAGCCACCAGGGAAAAGCCCCATTTGTTGTAATCAGGGAAGTCGGGCAGAGCCATCCATCGTCCTGCAACCCAGCGGAACCAAGCGATGACCCTCCTCCAGCCAGCGATGGGGCTCCTTAGCCAGCCCCATTTCACTCTTCCCTGCTTCCCCACCCCGCACCCCTCCTGACACCCCATCGCTTGGTAAGAGGTGGCTTTGGGGTAGACAGAGGGTTCATCAACACGGGGGGAGGGGGTGCGCGTGCCCCTTCCCTTCCATGGCCACTTACGGCTTTTGGGGTTGTAGAAGGCGAAGTTCCTGGTGGCAGGTGGCATCTCCTGCCCCTCATCCTCACTCTCCTCCAGCACACGGCCACCCACCACCACCAGCACCTCCTCCAACTTCTGGGGAGCAGTTGGGAGTTTCTTCTGGGCACCAGCATCACTCTGTCCCTGGTGGAGACGCCGAGGCAGAACTGTCAAGCTCTGAGCTGAACGTCCTCCTGGCTCAGGGGGTTGGGGATTTGGGTCAGGGAGTACCCACCATGGAGCGTGATCGAGCAACGAGGGCCTTGCTGGCATCTGAGTCACGGACGAGGGGCTCGGTGGCGAGCAGGTTCTGCAGGTACTGGTCGGGCAATGAGACCAGGTGGGCGAGCTCCAGCAGCTCGGGCAGGAACTGGGCTCGGGCCCCTGGGTCGTGGCGTACCCAGCGCAGCACAGCCTTGGCCAGGCTCTGCTCCTCCTGCACCTGCAGCTGATCGTTGGAGAGGTAGATGGCCAATCTCTCCTTGGAGAGCTGGAGGAACTCCTCCTGCCGAGAGACGGCTTCAAAGTTCTCCTGCAAGAAAGACCAGGCCTTGGAGGAGACCTCAGGGCAGCCGTGGCTCTCACCGAATTCACAAATACCTAGGCAGTTGGTGGCGTCCATCTGCTGCCGGAGGTAGCGGCTGCAGACCTTCTGAACCGTGGGGAAGTGGAGCTGGCTGGAGGTCCTCATCAGCCTCTCCACGTTGTCCTGGTTGATGGTGACCTTCCCTGTGTAGGCAAAGTCGAGCAGCATTGCCAGTGCAACGGGATCCACGTCCTTCAGCTCCACCTGCGCCACGATGCTCTCGGCGAAGTCACCGGAGAACATGGCGTGGAAGTAGTGGCTGCAGAGGGCCAGGACGGCGCGGTGGCAGGGGAATTCCTGCCCGCCCGCCACCAGCGTCACATCCACCAGCTTGGGGTTGGCACGTAGGCGCTGCAGCCCCTCCAGCACACCCTGGGCGTGCGAAGGCAGGCAGAAATCAAAGTCGTCCACGTTCTGCACCATGATGCTGGAGATGGCTGCAGGGCCCGGCCGGCAGAGAGAGCCTGAGCACAGCGTGGTGAAGGCGTCCCTGCCAGGGCAAGGTGATCATCATAGAATGGTTTGGGTTGGAAGGGACCTCAAAGCCCACCCAGTGCCACCCCTGCCATGGGCAGGGACACCTCCCACTGGATCAGGGGCTCCAAACCCCATCCAACCTGGCCTTGAACTCCTCCAGGGATGGGGCAGCCACCACTGCTCTGGGCACCCTGGGCCAGGGCCTCCCCACCCTCACAGCAAAACATTTCTAAGATCTCACCTCAATCTCTCCTCTTTCAGCTCAAAACTGTTCCCTTCATCCCGTCCCTGCCCTCCCTGATCCAGAGCCCCTCCCCAGCTTTCCTGGAGCCCCTTTCACCCCTGGAAGCTGCTCTAAGGTCTGTCCACAGCCTTCTCCTCTCCAGGCTGAACAACCCCAACTCTCTCAGCCTGTCCTCGTACAGGAGCTGCTGCAGCCCTCGGATCATCTCCGTGGCCTCCTCTGGACCCACTCCAACAGTTCCATATCCTTTTTGTGCTGAGGACTCCAGAACTGGACCCAGGGCTCCAGGTGGGTCTCTCAGAGCAGAGCAGAGGGGCAGAATCCCCTCTCTCCCTGCTGGTCCCACAGCTCTGGATGCAGCCCAGGACACGGGTGGTTTCTGGGCTGGGAGCACTCTTTTCCGGCTCATGATGAGCTCCTCCTCCCCCGCACCCCAAGTCCTTCTCCTCAGAGCTGCTCTCAATCACGTCAATGACATCTCCCTCTTTCCCCTCCACAACCCCTCCCCGCTGCCCCTCATTTACAGGCACCAGGAGAAGTGTCCCCTGGAGCCCTGACAGCCGCTTCCAACAGTGGATGTGTTTCTCTCCCCAAGCTGCCCTTGCTGGGGGCTGCCACCAATTTTTTGGGGTGGTGATGGTGGTTTTGGGGCCGGGCTGAGCCCCACTCCAGCTCGCTCCCTCCTTCCCGCTCTCACCTGGCCTTCCCAGCCCTCCGGCCGGCCACCACAAAGCAAGCGTCCAAGCGCTGAGCAGGGACACCGTGGTGGGACACGGGATCCAGACGGCGCAGGGAGGGGACACACTATTTTTAGGGGACACCGCTCCCTGCTCTTAAAGGCACCGTAGGGGCAGAGCTCCCCACCGCCGCCAACCCCGACACCCGGCGGCTCTCTGCACCTTGGAAAACCTCTCTTCGTGGCCAGCAAGGCACCAGCAGCCTGGGGACAAGGCTTCCCCCAGCACCCCCTCCCCACGCCCCATGGGTCCCCACGATGTCTCTCGTCACCCGGCCGTGGCTGACGATGCCGAGTGTTAAATATAGAGCTGTTATCTCACTGCTTGGCGGCCACAAATAACCAGCAGCAGCCGCCTCGCCACGTGGAGCTGGGGGCCAGGACATCGATCCTGGGGGTGGGTGCCAGGTGGTCCCACTCTGCCCAAAAGCCTTCTCCATCGCCTTGGGAAGCCTCGTTCAGCTCGGACAGAACTGAAAAGGCATTAATTGCAGCCCTCTGCCCTCCCCATCGCTCCTCCAGGCTGAAGATTGGGGTGGAGGGATGGGTTTCAGGGTGCATGGGCTGTCCCCCTCCACTCAAAAGTCTTCCCTGTCACCTCGGGAAACCTCACTAGCTCAAACAGAACTGAAAAGGCATTTATTGCAGCCTTCCACCCTCCCCATCACTCTTCTGAGCTGAAGATTGGGGTGGAGGAGTGAGTTTAGGGGTGCCCGGGTGTTCCCCCTCCACCCAAAAGCCTTCTCCATCCCTTTAGGAAGCCTCGCTCAGCACAAACAGAACTGAAAAGGCATTTATGGCAGCTCTCCATCCCAGCCATCACTTCTCCGAGCTGAAGATTGGAGAGGAGAGGTGGGTTTTGGGGTGCCAGGGCAGTCCCCCTCCACCCAAAAGTCTTCTGCATCGCCCCAGGAAGCCTCACTAAGCTCAGACAGAACCAAAAAGGCATT
Organism: Cuculus canorus; assembly: GCF_017976375.1. Taxonomy (NCBI): domain Eukaryota; kingdom Metazoa; phylum Chordata; class Aves; order Cuculiformes; family Cuculidae; genus Cuculus; species Cuculus canorus. Next base: position 26,503,069 of record NC_071409.1, read on the forward strand.
TATTGCACTCTCACTCCTCCGAGCTGAAGATCTCGGCTTCTTTCTCCTTCCAGAAGGCGAAGCTGCGGTCAATGTAGCGGCAGATCTCGTCCCCGTCTTCCCCGTCTTCCCCCGGCCGCGGGGCCGAGCTTTGAGGGGACCCGAAATACCTGGCTTTGATGTCCTCGAAGCCGTCTCGCCACTCCCGGCGGCCAGCAGCGATCTCATCGGTGACGGCGCGGTGGAAGGCACGAACCACCCGCCAACCGTGCCTCCCCAGCTGCTCAAACACCTCGAAGCAGAGGAGGTGGCGACCTCGCCGCTCGTCCGGGGGCAGCTCCTGCTCCAGGATGCGAAAATAACCCAGCATGAAGAGCTCCAGCGAGAGGCTCTCGTAGTCGGCTGGGCCCCCTCCGGCTTTCGACACAAACTGCTCCGGGGAGAGCGGGACACGACCAGGGGGTGGTGGGGGTGGTGGGGAACGGCGAGCAGCGTCCCGCCAGCCGCCCAGAAGCTTCTGGATGGCCGCTCGCTGCCGTGCCAAGCGGGCTGTGCCCCCGCCGCCCCCATCCCCAGGGTCCAGTGGCGTCGGGTCATAAGCAGAGCGTCTCCAGTGGCTGAGGAAGAGGAGCACGATCCGCTCCTTCCTCAGGCTGCCCTGCTCCGCTCCCGTCCAGCCGCCGTCCAGCGCATCCTGGCTGGGGATGCCGGTGGACACCGTCCCGCTGCCGGCGGTCACTTCTCCCCTCCGAAACTCAGGCTCGAAGGCTCCGCGGAGGCTGCGGACACAAACCCCGCACTGGCGGATCTCCCGCTCGGCAGCATTGCTGGAGGGGCCCCGGGAGTGTCCGAGGTGGGGAGCAGCCGAGGAGGGACTGGGGGAGATGGGATAGGGGGATGCGGGCTGGGGAGACGGGGGATAGAGGGATGTGGGATAGAGGGATGCGGGATGAGGGGATGAGGGATTGGGGGATGCAGGATAGGAGGATGTGGGATGGGGGAATGAGGGATTGGAGGATGCACGATGGGAAGATGTGGGATGGGAGGATGAGGGATTGGGGGATGCAGGATGGGAGGATGCGGGACGGGAGGATGAGGGAAGGGAGGATGAGGGATAGGAGGGTGAGGGATAGGAGGATGAGGGATTGGGGGATGCGGGATGGGAGGATTTGGGTTTGGGAGCTGCAGGATGGGAGGATGTGGGATTGGAGGATGAAGGATAGAGGGATGCAGGATGATAGGATGCTGGATGGGAGGATGCAGGATTGGGGGATGCAGGATGGGAGGATGCAGGAAGAGGGGATGGGGGACAGGAGGGTGCAGGATGGGAGGATGTGGGATGGGGGGTTGTGGGATGGGAGGATGTGGCAGGAGCGGATGGAGGATAGAGGGATGCAGGATGGGAGTATGAGGGAGGGGAGGGAGAAGGATGGACGGATGCAGGATAGGAGGATGTGGGATGGGAGGATGCGGGAGGGCGGGATGAGGGATGGGGGGATACAGGAGGTGGAGATGAGGGATGTGGGGATGTGGGATGGGAGGATGCGGGAGGGCGGGATGAGGGATGGGGGGATACAGGAGGTGGAGATGAGGGATGTGGGGATGTGGGATGGGAGGATGCGGGATAGAGAGAAGCGGGAGGAGGGGACGAGGGATTGGGGGATGTGGGAGGGGCAGATGCGGGGTGCGGGGATGCCGGATGGGGGGATGCGGGGTGCGGGGTTGTGGGATGGGGAGATGTGGGATGGGGGGATGAGGGATGCGGGGATGCGGGATAGAGGGATGAAGGATGGGGGGATGAGGGATGGGAAAGGATGGGATAGAGTGCTGCGGGATAGAGGGCTGCGGGCCGGGCAGCCGCTCCCGGCTCCGCCCGCCCCAGCAAGGCAGCCAGGCTGCTGACGGCCCCGGCCAGGCGGCCGCACCAGACGGGCAGCGGCTGCCCGGGGGCGGGCGGGGGGCTGCACACGGAGAGGTGCAGCAGCGGGGAGGGCAGCAGCGCCCGCAGCTCCCCGGCCAGGCGCCGCAGCTCGCCCTGGTACTCCTCGCCGCGGCGCCGCAGCCGCAGGCTCTCCACCTCCCGCTCCAGCTGCCGCAGGTCCTCCTCGCTCAGCAGCTCTCCGAACGGCCCCGGCCGCCACGAGCCCTGCGGACAGCGGCCCTCAGCGGCCCCGCCGCGCCCCCCCCGGACCCCCCCCGGACCCCCCGGCCCCGCACCTGCCCGCCCGCGGCCTCGTCCAGCCGCGCCCGCAGCCGCCGCACCATCACCTGCCGCTTCCACTCGGGGATCGCTCGGCCCTGCGCGTCCTCCGCCGGGACCAGAGACTCCGCGTCCACCTCGGAGCGGGGCCCGGCGGCCTCCTGACCCCCGACCCCCGCCGTGAGCGGGACAGGGGCCGGGGGGGACCCGGGGGGATGGGGGGGTGGGATTGATGGGATGGGGTGGGGTGGGATGGGGTGGGGTGGGATGCGAAGGATGGGATGGATGGGATGGGGTGGGGTGGGATAGGGGGGATTGATGGGATGGGGTGGGATGGGATGGGGTGGGATTGACGGGATGGTATGGAGGGGTGGGATGAGATGGGGTGGGATGAGATGAGGGGGTGGGATTGATGGGATGGGGGGGGGATGGGATAGGATGAGGGGGTGGGATTGATGGGATGGGATGGGGGGTGGGATGGGGTGGGATTGATGGCATGGGGTGGGATGAGGTGGGATGCAAAGGATGGGATGGATGGGATGGGGTAGGGTGGCATTGATGGGATGAGGTGGGGTGCGATGGGGGGGATTGATGGGATGAGAGGGGTGGGACAGGATGGAGGGGGGAGGGATTGATGGGATGAGGTGGGATGCAGTGGGGTGGGATTGATGGGATGGGGGGCATTGATGGGATGAGGTGGGATGTAGTGGGGTGGGATTGATGGGAGGCGAGGGGTGGGATTGATGGGATGGGGTGGGATGGGGTGGGATTGATGGGATGGGGGGGGTGAGATTGATGGGATGGGGTGGGATTGATGGGATGGGATTGATGGGATGGGGTGGGATGATGTGAGATGCGAAGGATGGGATGGGGTAGATGGGTCAGGATGACATGGAATGGAATGAATGGGGTGGGATGGGATTGATGGAATGGAAAGGATAGGATGGGATGGGATAGAATGGGGTGGAATGGAATGGATGGGATGGGATTGATGGAATGGATGGGATGGGGTGGGGTGGATGGGATGGGGTTGATTGGATGGATGGGGTGGTGTACAATAGTATTGGATGTGAGGGATGTGAGGCAATGGGATGGATAGGTTAGGATGCGATGGGATGCCGTGGAATAGAATGAGATCGCACGGGACAGGATAGGATGGGGGGAGTTGGGAGCACGGGGTGGGGGGGAAGAGGACATTGCATCCTGTGAGGGCCAGAGGGATGGGATGGGGTGGTGTAGGGAACGGAGGGATCACCAGCCCAAGAGTGAGCCGAGGGCCGCGAGCGACCTACCGAGTGGGCGAGGAAGGATGCCGGGATCCTGGCCCGCTGCGGGGGGTTGCGGAGCTTCAGCTGTGCCGGCACAGACCTGGCTGGCTCCATCCCTGCCGGGCTGGGGGCTCCTCCTGGGGTTGGTGGGCAGGGGAGGTGGGGTTCCAGCACCCCCAGGGTCTCCACCAACCCTGGGGTCCCCATTAACCTCAGTGTCCCCAGCACCGCAAGGCCCCCCCCAGGATCCATATCACCCCCATGGTCCGCCCCACACAGAGCCCCCCGCACCCCGAGGATCCCCAGCACCGCCAGAGTCCCCATCACCCTCAGAACCCCTCCACGTGTGATGGGTGTTCCTTGAGGACACCCGGCACATCTCCTGGTCCTTGAGGGGAACCCTCCCCAGGAAAGACCCAGAGAACAGAGCTGAGCTGCCGAGCCCCCCTCTTCCTCCGGAGGACACCCCTAGAGCAGAGGACCGAGGCCGGGACCACCCCATCACCACCACCTCTTCTCCAGGTGCCCCACAATCCTATTGCACTGGGGGGCTTTCCCAAGGGAATGGGGGTCCCCCATCCCCAGCGGTACCTTACCCACCGTGAGGGGCTGAGCCGGCTGCGGGGACGGGAGGCAACAAGAGTCCCCGCCGAGGGGTCAGATGCTGTCCTGTCCTACCCAGGCATCAGCCAAAGGTGGGTCCAGCTGCACCCCAAAAATCCTCCTCAAAAAGGGGAGGCCGAAGGGGTCTGGCAGCCCCGGAGTGAGCCGGAGCTGCGGCTGCAGCGCTGGGGTGGAGCAGGGAGCACAGCGAGCAGCGCATTAATATTTGACGGGGGCATCAAGTGGCAGCGCTGCGGCTCAGTGGGTGGTACTGGCGCCGGTCCTGGAAAGAGCAGCTCCGAGCCTCATCCCGCTCCTCGGGCCAGCTGGGAATGGCCCGGGCTGCTCACAATGCCCGTCCCACACGTGGCCAGGCCAGGTACGGGGAACAAAAGTGGCTTTCCCTGGCTGGCACAGGAGGCAGGTGGGGACAGCAGGGGATCTTCAGCAGAGGGTCCTGCAGCGCTGCTGCCTGGACATCGTTACCAACGCACAGCGGCGTTTGTGTTCCTTCTCTCCCCAGCCATCCATTATATATGGCCAGGATGGATCAGCGAGGCTTGGTTACAGGGAGAAATTCAATCGAGGGGCTGGAATAAAATCAAGAAGCAGCAGATCAAAGCCTTTAAACACTGATCGCCTGGCAAGGATCCATACATACGAATATTCAGCCTTTTAACTACTGTCCTCACCTGGACACGGGCTGATGTGGGCACAGAGAAGCTCTTGGTGTCCCCAGCATCCCCAGTGTCCCCCTGGGGGAGGAACCGACACCACCCTGGCAAAGAGCTGCAGCCCCTGAGCGGGTGACACTGGGCTGGTGGCAGCGTGGGGCTCTACAATATTGATGGGGATGTTGTACAAAACATGGGAACATGTCCCGGTGCTGGAGACGCCGCACGTCTCAGGTTAAGCAGGGAGACGCTGCACGCTGTGACACGAGCCACAGGCAAGCCGGCTGCTGTCTCCTCGCCAGCGTGGAGGGGGGAGGCAGAGCTCTACCAGCTACTGGGCCAAGGGGAGACTTTGCCAAAAGCCTTACAAGGGTTGGATCTTCCTTGAGGTAGAATCATGGAATGGTTTGGGTTGGAAGGGACCTCAAAGCCCATCCAGTTCCATCCCTGCCATGGGCAGGGACACCTCCCACTGGATCAGGGGCTCCAAACCCCATCCAACCTGGCCTGGAACCCCTCCAGGGATGGGGCAGCCCCCACTGCTCTGGGCACCCTGGGCCAGGGCCTCCCCATTCTCAGTGTCAAGAATTTCTTCCCAATGTCTCACCTAAATCTTCCCCTTCCAATTTAAAGCCATCTCCCCTCCTCCTATCACTCCAGGCTCTTGGAAAAAGCCCCTTGCCAGCTTCCCTGGGGCCCCTTTCCATACTGGAAGCTGCTCTAAGGTCTCCCCTGAGACTTTTCTGGGCTGAACTCTCTCAGCCTGTCCTCAGACAGGAGCTGCTCCAGCCCTCAGGTTATCTCCGTGGCCTCCTCTGGACCCGTTCCAACAGCTCCATGTCCTCCCTGTGCTGAGCACTCCAGATCTGGACCCAGGGCTCCAGGTGGGTCTCTCAGAGCGGAGCAGAGGGGCAGAGTCCCCTTCATCCCTGCTGGTCCCACAGCTCTGGATGCAGCCCAGGACATGGTTTCTAGGCTGTGAGCACACCTTGCCTACTCTGCCTCCTGCTCCCCTTCAGCCCATCCCTTCAATGGCACATCCATGCCTGATCCTGCTGCTTCCACAGCACTATTCTGGCTGCAGAAAAGGGTCCAGGAGGTTGGATCTGCAACCCAGCACCCGCTACGGATCAGGCATGACAAAGCCCCTCTGTAAGCACTGCCAGAGCAGAGGGACACGCAGATCGCTCTGCAATCACGCCCACGGGCACAGCCATAAAAATAAAAGCTTTTTTATTTTTTTTTTTTTTAATATACCATTACAGAAACATCTGAGGAACATTCTCAAGAGGACGGGCAGCTCTATGGCCCTGGGGAAGAGAGCAGGCAGCCAGCTCCAGGGTCTGCCAGGCTGCGCTCCCACGCTGCCGCTGCTCTCGGTGCACAACAGCCCGCTCCTCGCCCTCGGCAGGGAGGCTCGGCCCTCCTGGCGTCAGGGCATCACCTTTTTGTAGGTAATGTGAAGGTGCTGAGTCATGGGCTGCGTAGTGGTTGCCATTGAGACAGTTTGTTCGAGTTTGCCATCAGAATTGAGCCTGAATTTTCTGGTAATCTAAAAGGGGGGTGGGGAAACAACGAATCAAGCAAACAGCATCCACGGGCTCAACTCCTTCCCAGCACTTTCTCATCCTCCCCTTTGCCATCCTTGCAGTTGCTGCCAGTGCCACTGAGGGAAGGATTGGCTCCCTACAGCCACGCCAGGAAAGGAGAAGTTTTCTCTCCTAAAGAACACAGCCCTTTCCGAAAGGGCAGCTCCCAGCCCCGGGACCATTATCCGCAGAGCAAGGCAGTGCCCTTGCACCGCTCCTGTAATTAAAGCATGCTAATCAACCTGTCCCATCAACTAGACACCTTCTGGGGTGAGCAGTACTGCGCGTGAGCTGCTCACCATGTATGCACTCACCTGCTCTACGTGGGGCTTCTTGGCAAAGGAGATCCTGGCTATGGAGTGAGAAGCTATCGACAGCTCTTGTCCATTCACCTCCCCCTCCTCCACCTCCACCAGACCTAGTGAGAAGCAGCGTCACAGACATTATTCAGCTACAAAGCTTACTTCACAATATCACAATTATTCGGCTACGTAACAGACTACCACTCTTCCTGAAGAATGGTTTGAGTTGACACACCAGATACTGAATTCTGCCTCAAAAAACCTCACCAGACAGACTTAGAATCACAAAATCATGGAAAGGTTTGGGTTGGAAGGGACCTTAAAGCTTATCCAGTGAAAACAAATTAAAAGGAACCGTGAGAGGTGCAGTAATCTGGGAAAGTAACACAATGGCCCATCCAAGCAAAGAGCTCCTCTTTTCCCCAACGTGGCTATCAGGAGTGTACCTGTGTTCTGGGCACTGATGAAGGCCACCTTGTTAGTGTCGGGTTTGAGGCGGATGAATCCACATTCCCGGTGCATGGGCTTCCTGGTGTCCGGATGGAAAGCGTTGAACCTGAGGGAGAATCAAAACACAGAGGACGCTGTTCACTACGCTGACAATATGGCGTCTGGTCTGGTTTCATAGAATCACATTTGGTTGGAAAAGACCTTTGAGATCATCAAGTCCAACCATCCCCGTCCGCTACCAAACCTGATCCCTGAGCACCTCACCCGCCCATCTGTTAAACCCCTCCAGGGATGGGGACTCCACCACCTCCTGTGCAGGCTCTGACAGTGCCTGAGAACCCTTTCTGTGAAGGATTTTTTCCTGATGTCCAATCTGAACCTGCCCTGGTGTAACTTGAGGCCATTTCCTCTCATCCCATCACCTGTCACTTGGGAGCAGAGCTCAGCACCCACCTCACCACAACCTCCTTTCAGAGAGTTGCAGACAGTGATGAGGTCTCCCCTCAGCCTCCTTTTCTCCAGGCTAAACACCCCCAGGTCCCTCAGCCGCCTCTCATAACCCTTGTTCTCCAGCCCCTTCCCCAGCTCCGTTCCCTTCTCTGGATGTGCTCCAGCCCCTCAATGTCCTTCTGGGAGTGAGGGGCCCAAAACTGAACACACCATTCGAGGTGTGGTTTCATCTCAGAGGAAACAGTATTTTATTTAAGCACATGATTGCCTGCAGTGTGATTGGAAGAGAAAGACTGACAACGCTTCCTGGCTGGGAGATGTAAACATGGAAAATGATGGATAATTTACAGCTACTTCTTAGAGCTGGAGCTGAGTATTTAAATTGCAGGCAGTAACAGAGCAAACTTATTTCTCCCCCTTCATGAAGAATAAAAGTTCAGCTCATATTCCAATTTATTGTTCATGAGGCCTTGGAGTTCTACATTTGGTCACTCAGAATGAAAAAGCTGCTGCTGACAGAGATAAACCCTCATACTTACGAGAAGTTGAGCATGGGCTGCCCCACGTGAGAGATGTGCACCTCTTCCAGGTACTGGAAGGGCTTCATCGTAGGGAAAGTGCCGTCTCCCGGCGGGTCCGAGAGCCACGTGCCCAGCATCCAGGAGAGGGGCTCCATCACGGGATTCAGCTGGGGAGTCTCTGTGGAGGGAGAAGGAAGAAAATTCAGGGCTGTGTGCTCTGCAGCTTGCTGGGAGCTGGGTGGAGGTGAACACAAACCAACGTTGAACGGTCCAACGTGGCAGCAACACTTTTTTCCACAGCAGCATCAGCTCCGAGGTCCGAGGGGAGACAGGGAACAGTGAACAGAAAGCAGGTCTGTTTCCAAACCTGCTCTGGGGCTTACACAGAGCACAATCTAGGCAGTCCATTTCCAACTCCCCTCTGCAGCTTGGTCTGAAGAGAAAGCCCCCTCCCACCTACACACAAGGAAGGAGAAGACTGAAATCTCAGTGTAAAGAATTATCACTAAATGACAATTAAATCTCTAATGGTCTGGCCTGATTCTTCTCAAGCACTGAGTATGCACCACGTTTTGGAGAACAAGGCAACACAGCCTCACTTCAGAGGAATCATGGAGTATTTTGGGTTGGAAGGGACCTCAAAACCCATCCAGTCCCACCCCTGCCATGGGCAGGGACACCTCCCACTGGATCAGGGGCTCCAAGCCCCATCCAACCTGGCCTGGAACCCCTCCAGGGATGGGGCAGCCACCACTGCTCGGGGCACCCTGGGCCAGGGCCTCCCCACCCTCACAGAAAACATTTCTGCCTAAGATCTCATCTCAATCTCCCTCCTTCAGCTCAAACCCATTACCCTCATCCGATCCCTGCCCTCCCTGATCCAGAGCCCCTCCCCAGCTTTCCTGGAGCCCCTTTCAGCACTGGAAGCTGCTCTAAGGTCTCCACTCAGCCTTCTCTTCTCCAGGCTGAACAACCCCAACTCTCTCAGCCTGTTTTCGTACGGAAGGTCCTCCAGCCCTTGGATCATCTCCATGGTCTCCTCTGGACTTGCTCCAACAGATCCATGTTTTGTGAGCACAGAGTGTATTGTGCCCCCTCCAACTATTTGCCTTCCACTCGCACACACTGCATTTCCCTCCCAGCTCCAACTCCCACCAGGGAAGAGAGGAGGAAAGCTTTGGAGCAGCTGGAATAGGCTGCAGCCTGGGCTGCTGCTGCCCTCTCCTGGGGCAGGAGGTGGCACACACCTGGCAGCAGGATGCTCTCCATTGAGTGTTTGCATTTCCATCAGCCTTGGGGCATTTCAGGACAAAGCATGGAAACGACAGAGGGAAAAAAAAATGGCATTGGCCATTCCCATGTTTTTAAGCCAAGAGAAGCCAACAGATTGTTTCCAGCACCCACAGCTTGGCTCCAGAGCCTTGCTGTGTAATGTCCAGCCTGGCTGGAGGTGCCTGACCAGGCAAGCTTACCCACTTCTAAAGTGGCCTCCCACTTTGTGTCCTCCTCTGGACTCGCTCCAACAGATCCACGTCCTCCCTGTGCCAGACTTCTGTTCCTCTACAAAACCCGACTGAAATCAGCCAAGAAGCTCACAAGATGCAACAGTTTGGGAGACAAAAACCACAGGCACATAAGCAACCTGATCACCAAGATCTCTTTTCTTCAGGAAGTCACTTGGACCAAAACTGCCTTGTCCCGCTCCTGGGCACATGACTGAGCTCCGTTTCACCCTCTGATGCCACTTCATTCCTCCAAACTCCACATCCTTCCCATTCACAGAGGGTTCAGAAGTCATAGAGTGGTTTGGGTTGGAAGGGATCTTCAAGATCACCCAGTTCCAACACCCCTGCACTGCCGGAGTAAGGAGTAAGACTGGAACCGGGTGTTGAGGCCTTGGAGCAGGAGACAAACCAGACAGAGCAGCCGGACAGCCCCCCTCAGGCCATGTCTGCACAGGTTTCAGCCAGTGCGGCTCTCAAGTGGGATCCCTGGCATGGAAAGTTACGCTGGCACAAATTCCTACGCAGCTCTATCAGCAAAACTGCAGCGTGAGCACTCCGCCGACCTGTCTCACCTAAGCTGGTGAATACCTGATGGAGGAAACTTAAGCAAAAATGATGCTTAAAAAAAACCCAACAGAGCCAAACCAACTCATACAGCAGCTTCTCAGGCTTCAAAATGTGGGACGTCCAGCAACAGCTGGACAGGCTCCTGCGGTCCCTTCTTCAGCCGAGTCACTGACTGGATTTAAATTGCCACCATCAAGGTTCTGGGAACTCGGAAGCAGCCTTGTTCCACATACTTTTTCCATAGTTAAAAACAGAAGGAAGCTTTACGCTCTGCTGCCTTTCCTAACTGTTGCACCCTTTTTACACGCCTTGTGATGCTTCTCCAGTAAACCAGTACAGCACAGAATCATGGAATGCTTTGGGATGGAAGGGACCTCAAAGCCCATCCAGTCCCACCCCTGCCATGGGCAGGGACACCTCGCACTGGATCAGGGGCTCCAAGCCCCATCCAACCTGGCCTGGAACCCCTCCAGGGATGGGGCAGCCACCACTGCTCTGGGCAACCTGGGTCAGGGCCTCCCCACCCTCAGCATCAAGAACTTCTCCTAATGTCCAATCTAACTCTTCCCCCTTCCAATTTAAAGCCATCCCCCCTCATCCTGTCACTCCAGGCCCTTGGAAAAAGCCCTTCCCCGGCTTTCCTGGAGTACTGGAAGGCCCTATAATGTCTCCCCAGAGACCTCTCTTCTCCAGGCTGAATTCCTAGCGCTGACACGCTCTGGCTCAATCTCCGCTCTAAAAGCTGAGAATGTGGTTATAATCATAAATTTTCATCTTATGGCCTTAGTAATTAATTTCATGACCAAGCACTGCTGCGTTCCTGTCTCCGTTTCTCACCTCCGTGGTGAGACACTGCGGTGCCTGCAGCCACGGTTGGAGCTCTCCTGCACTACAGAACACAGAGAAAACACTTTAAGCCGATCCACTGTTATAAGAAGGCCAAACATCCTGTCCGAGCTTCCCTCAATATGTTTAACTTTCTCTCCAGTTCTCCTTAGTTAGCATTTTCATTGCTTCCTCGTTGCGAGCTGGTTCTTTGTTGAGAGTCACTGCCGACTCAGTGCAAATTAAATGCTTAATGCAGAGGAAAACACTAGAAAAAAGGAGACCTTTCCACTGGGGAAAAACCCCCACAGGAACAGCAGAGCAAAAAAGTCTCGTTTCACACCTTCCAGCCCCCTTTCTCTCCATGGTGCCATAAAGAGCCACCCTCTCCATGACCAACATCCCAAAGCTGCTGTGTGTCAGGCAGCGCCTGCACACCGGTCGCTCCTGTGTGGAGCACAGCACCTCCTGCGCAGACTCAGCCCTGCTTTTCACCTCTGCACATATATTCCCACCCCTTATCTTATTCCTGGCTGACTTTATAGCTCCCTTGCTCCTTGTAACACCCACTACTGATCAACCTTCTCCCCTGGCCCTTCCCATCCCAGGAAACAAAACCCACAAGCAGCACCTTTCACCCCAGAACAACAGCATTTCTCTTCCCAAGTCATCATTTTACTTTGGAAATCTGGGTGGTATTTTCTCGACTGAGTGCCTGTTGGGAGGTACTTCTGCACGAGCAACTCCAGCAGCATCCACCAACAGACACATCCTTCGCTCCAAGTCATCGTGCAGTTCACATCACCTGCCCTGGTAGAGGCAATTTTCCTAAGGGCACAGCTCTGTGATCCAGTATAAACGTTTCCTTTTCAAGCTAAACTGGCCAGGGATGCTTTGGTGCTTGAGTTCTGCATAGCCAGATGAAAGCACAGCATCTCGTGTCCCTGCGCAGCCCCACTTCTCATCATCAATGAGAAATGTGATTTTGCTGTTCGTTTTCTGCAGTAAGAACAAAATTCTGTTGCCAGCTCGATTGGTGTTGTGGTTTCAGATAAAGGAGAATCAGTTTCCGACTTCAGCTCAGTCTCCTCTGAGTAACTTCACTGTCTGAGAGTCACCTGCGTGTCTTTCAGACAGTGTTTGCCTCTCGCAGCGATCGCACGGGGCACTGGGATGCAGAAAGGCCAGCGCTTGTCCTTACTGTGTTTGCGTCCTTCGGTTTCTCCCCAGAGTTCACCAATTATGCTTCATTCACGTGTCAAAACTGTTAGAAATGACCCTGTTTCTATGCTGTCTTTGTACAAACATTTAAAGACAAATCTAAAGCTGGAAGGAACACGGTTTCGTACAGATTCCTAGCAACCTTATCATTTTTCATGTGGACTCTCGCAAACTCTCCTGCCTTTACTACGACCTTCACGAAAGCAGCACAGCGTGGAAGGGGCTCCACATCGGCTCCAACAGCTGAATTCCAACAGCTTTACCTCTGTGATAACCACAGTCCCCAGGAATCGTACCTGTGTTTGCAGCCATGGTCTGTTGGGTTAGGCCTCTATTGCTTGGTCTGGCTCCCAAACCACCCTCGCTTACCAGTGCTGGGCACAGGTTGACAAGATGGCTATAAGGGAAGTGAGCTCGGTATTCCGTAAGACAGTTATCCCAGTTGCCTGCTGGGAGATGTAGTTTTACTACAAACCAAACTGGAACACTAAGGCACAGTGATCCTGCAATGTCTGCTCTCCCACCTGCACTACCAAAGCTGTGGAACCTTCAAGCAGAACAAGATGGTCAGACAGCACTTACGTACCAGAGGACACTGCTGTTGGAATAGTCTTCCCTCCCCCAGGACACTGGATCCATATTTGCTCGCTGGCTCTCCCTGCTTTCTCCTAGAGCATCCTGATGTAGGATGCATCCTGATGCAGAAGATGCATCTAACCGCGCTCTGCCTGGTGCGCTGTGCCTAACTGCGCTCCTCTGCTAGAGGCGTTCCTCAGCCTTCAGCCCACGAACCTCAGAAGGAAACATTATCCTGCCAAACACGCAGCAAATCCAAACATTAGATGGAAAAGGTCACTGCGGCAGCTGTGCAGGGAACAGCATGGGGCTTCTAAAACCATTCAGTCCGTCCACCTGGTAAGACAGGTTGGGAAAGGCTGCTTGAGCACCCTGTGACAGTCGGAGCACTCCAGGAGCCAAACTCACCCAGCTGAGTCACCAGCCTCGCGTGCAGCTCTGCAGGAACCTGCTCTTCCCAGTCATCTGCTGTTTGGATCCAGTCAGCAGGAACACACCTATGTCGCTGGAGGAAAACCCCAGTTGGGAACGAGCACCCAAGCGAAGATCTGCTCCAGGGGTCAGGGCCCAAAGCTCATCCTTGTGCTGGCGACTGTGCGGAAGCAGGTGAACGCCAGGCAGCAGGAGAGAGATCCTGCAGCGCGGAGAGCTGGGATGCAGGCAGGTAAGGACCTGCACGGTCAAACCAGTCGGTGACTTTACTGACGCTCCCCATCCCAAAGGCACTGCCTTTAGAAGGCAAAACCACGCGGGCTCAGGTTCCCAGCTCATAACATCACCATGGCTACGCATCGGGTGAGTCGGGACAATCGAAATGTAGCTACCAACAACGACTATCAGAGAGACAGGGAATGGTTTGAGTAGGAAGACACCTCAAAGTCCATCCAGATCCAAACTCCTGCCATGGGCAGAGACACCTCCCACTGGACCAGGCTGCTGCAAGCCCCATCCAACCTGGCCTGGAACCCCTCCAGGGATGAGGCAGCTATGACTCTTCCCTTTATTATCCATTTCCTGACTTCTTCTGCCTTCCAACTGATTAAATGATCAAACCAAACACAAGAAGTGACCTTGCTGTGCACCACAGCGTCACAGAATCATTAAGGTGGGAAAGGATCTCTAACACCATCCAGTCCAACTGTCAGCCCAACCCCACCGTGTCTACTAAACCATGCCCCGAAGTGCCACCTCTACAAGCTTTCAAACCCCTCCAGGGATGGAGACTCCATCACCTTCCTGGGAAGCCTCTGCCACAGCTTCACCACTCTTCCCACAAAGAAATTTTTCCCAATATCCAACCTAAACCTGCCCTGGTGGAACTTGAGGCCATTTTCTCTCGTCCCATCACTCGTTACTTTGGAAAAAAGCCCAGCACCCACCTCACCACAATCTTGTTTCCAGGAGCTGCAGAGAGCAATGAGGTCTCCCCTCAGCCTCCTTTTCACCAGGCTAAACACCCCCAGGGCCCTCAGCCGCCTCTCAGACCTCCTGTTCTCCAGCCCCTTCCCCAGCTCCGTTCCCTGCTCTGGATGCGCTCCAGCCCCTCAATGTCCTTGGAGTGAGGGGCCCAAAACTGAACCCAGGATTTGAAGTGCAGCCTCACCAGCGCCAAGTGCAGGGGCACAATCTCTTCCCTGCTCCTGCTGGCCACTCCATGGCTGATCCAAGCCAGGATGCTCTTGGCCCACTTGGCCACCTGGGCCACTGCTGCCTCATGTTCAGCCGCTGTCAACCAACACCCCCAGGGCCTCCTCCTCCAGGCAGCTTTCCAGACGCTCTTCTCCATACCTGTAGCTGCACGGGGTTGTTGTGTGCAGGACCTGGCACTTGGCCTTGTTAAACCTCATACGCTTGGCCTTGGCCCATGGATCCCGCCTGTCCTGGTCCTTCTGCAGAGCCCTCCAGCACATCGACACTGCTGTCTTATTTGGTGTCATCTGCAAACTCGCTGAGGGGGCACTCAATACAGATTAGGGATAAAGAGATTAAACAAGACTGGCCCCAACACTGAGTCCTGGGGACGCTCCTTGTGACCAGCAAGTGACACCATCCCAGATGACACCTTCCACCTCATGAAAGTCTCACAGATCCCGAGCGTAGTACATGAAATGTAAGATCACAAGCACTTCCTACGTGACTGGAGAAGTCTACAGCAGCTTTCCCAGATACCTGCTGCCCACGGCAGCTCATTAACACACCAAAACGCTTCACAGGCAAAATCCAAGGGAAGGCAAATCCCAACCAGTGCTGAGTCACAAATGAGTTAAAACATTCCAGGAAGAAAAAAAAAAAACCAACAACAAATTCACCAAGAGAGTTGTCTACAAAAACACAATCTAACTCCCCATTCCGCACCAGGATTCGCCTTAAGTCTAAGAAATGTGCCCAAACCCCTGTCTGTCTAACCTCTATCACTTGGTCTAACACCAGCTGCTACTTCTCCTTCCAAAACCATACTTTGCTCATCCCTTTTACCCACCACATCTTCACCACCTCTAACTCCAACAGCCTTATTGCTCAGAAAACGTTGAGCTTTGCCTCACGGCAAAGCCCCTGGGAATACTAACCACAGTCCTGGGAGAGCAGGCTGTTCAAGTAAGGGAAACTAATCCTCTTCAGCTCATCGAGCTTCTCCTTCAGCTTCCTGACTTGACTGTCCGAGCGGCTGATCCTCTGCCTCAAGAGTTTCAG
Source organism: Cuculus canorus (assembly GCF_017976375.1). Taxonomy (NCBI): domain Eukaryota; kingdom Metazoa; phylum Chordata; class Aves; order Cuculiformes; family Cuculidae; genus Cuculus; species Cuculus canorus. The sequence continues at coordinate 26,518,490 of NC_071409.1, forward strand.
CTCTCCGTTCTTCTTCTCTACCTGCTCCCGCAGGCAGCACACTTGGTTTTTGCTCTGCCGGGAGGAGAAACAGTACGAGTGGAGGGAGTCGATGAGTTTGCAAGCTCCGGAGGCCGACATGATCACCTCGTTGATGGACATGGGGTTGGCATCCGTGTCCCCCTTCTGTCCCACCACGGCCTCAGTGGCCGGCTGCGGGGTGAGGTCTGCTGGGGATGCCGATAAACCCTGGGAAGGTTTCTGAGGGGTGGCAGTCAGGGAGGAAGTCGGGGAGCCTTCGGCTACGGCTTTATCGTGTCCCACGAGCTGGTTGCTGCAGCTGGGTTCCACATCTCTCTTTGGCCTTTTCCTTTCTAGCTGCTCTTTTGGGAAAGAGGGCCTCTCCCTGGTGTGCTTGGAGGAGAAGCTGTAGGAATGAAGGGAGCCGATGAACTTGCAAGCACCAGACGCGGGAGGTGTGAAGTCGTCAACAGACACGCCACTCCTGTCTGCCACCCAGCTGCCCACCCAGGCAGCTTTTGGACAGTCCTCCACAGAAGATCTCTTGGGCTTCTTCTGAGTCCTACGCTTTGCAACCAAATTATCACCTAACGTCCTTCTGCGAGAGCCGTCCAGCTGACCGCAGAGGCTCTCCTTGTCCTCGGACATTGATCCGATTTCTGCTTGTAAAGTCTCCTCCTCCATCTCTTTCGTCCCTTGCATCACCATGAAGTCCTGGCCAGAAGATGAGGTCCTCTGAGCTACCTCACAGCCTCCTTCCCCTGGATCCTCTCCATCCCGCAGCGGCGCCGGGCTCGCTATTTCTCTTTTGTGTCCAACATACCCCAGGTCATCATGTTTTTCCTCTGCGAGCTGGAAGATGGTGGGGACGGCCGTGGGCTTCAGCAACCGGTGCTGGTCCTCCAGCCGCTTCGAGAAACTGTCTTTGGTGAAGTGCTCACTGCAGAGAAACGAGTACTTGGTGGGCGTCCAGTTGTCTCTCTTAACTGCTTTGAGCCACTGGATCAGGCGCTTTGAGTCCTTCAGAGGGAACCTACAACAAAACAAACGAAAACTAGGAAAAAATAAGTAGCGATTTGGAGGTGAGAAGGGTTGGGTTTGGATCATGGAAGCTGCATTGAGGGGTTACATTTGTTCCAGGATGCGTTGCTTTGGGCCAAAGAGCTCACGACCAGTTCGCTCCACCCACAAATGCCACGGAGCTGAAGAGCATGGTCGCCTCTGTCGCCGGCGATTCATCCGCTTGCCCGGCTGGTGACCACCGGGCACCCTGGCCACGGATAGACGATGCGACCATCACCGGCCACTCTGGAGACTGCGACCCTGGCTGGAGGGACGTGACCACTGCTGGGCAGCCTGGAGAACGCAACTGCTGCTGGACAACCTGGCTGCAGCTGGGGGACCTGACCACCGCCAGGCAGCCCCTGGCTGGGGACCACTGCCAGGCAGGACGGGGACCACCGCCACGCAGCCCTGGCTAGCAAGGGTGGTGACCACTGCCAGGCACCAGTGACCACTGGCCTGTGAGGATGGTAGCCACTGCCAGGCACTGGTGGCCACCAGCCTGTGAGGACGGTGGCCAGTGGCCGGGCACAGGTGCCCACTGGCCAGGCACCGATAGCCACCCCTAGGCACTGGTGGCCACTGTCAGGCACCGGTGGCTACTAGCCTGCAAGGATGGCAGACACTGGCCAAGCACAGGTGGCCACTTCCCAGGCAGAACAGTGGCTACTGGCCTGCACGGACCGTAGCCACTGGCTAGGCACGAGTGACCACTTCCCAGGCACTGGTGGCTACTGGCCGGCCAGGATGGTGACCAGGGCTGGTCAGCCCTGGCTAGGGAGGGTGGTGACCACTGCTGCGCACTGGTGGCCACTGGCCTATGAAGACAGTGGCCACAACCGGGCACAAGTGGCCACTGACCGGGCACCGGTGGCCACTGGCCTACAATGACAGCGGCCACCCCCGGGTATTGGTGGCTGCTTCCCGGGCACTGGTGGCCTCCCCCGGGCACGGGCAGCCCCTGGCCCTGCTGGGAGCGCTCCCCGTTTCCCCCCCACACTCTTCCCGTTCCCCTTCCGTTCCCCTCAGCGCCGCGGGAGACAAAGGCGGAGGGGGGGCGGCGGCTATGCCCGGGCCCGGCGGGCGGCCCTTACCTGTGGAAGGAGACGGCGGCGCAGCGCGCCTTGCCCTGCCGGTTGGAGCAGTTGGCGGCGGCGCAGCTGATCACCATCTCCCCCGGCCGGGCCCGCCCCGGCCCCCGCCCGGGCTGCCGTACGGCAAGATGGCGGCGCCGGGTCACCCCGGCATCGAGGCTCTTGACTGGCGCTGCCCGCGACAACATGGCGACCGCCACATGGCCGCCGCCATCTTTCGGCCGTAGGGCTGCGCTGACGGGGGATGGATGGGGAAGCGGGAGGTTCGCTCCCGGCGCCGCTCGCTCGCCTACGGGCACCGCAGGGCGTCCCGATGAGCCGCTGGGGCCGAAAAAGGCGCCTCCGAGAGGAGCGGGCGAGGGGGGGGCGGCGCTGCCGGGGAGGGAGGGGCGGGGCTCGGCCGGCTCCGTACAACACGATGGCGGCGCCCGCGGGGCGGCACTTACCCGGGCGTTCGTGTCATGGGCCGCTCCCGCCGGCGCCGCGCGCCACGAGCGGAGCCGCTCCGCGCCGCCGTCGCCAGCCCGGCCCGCGCCGCCCGCCGGGCACCCCTCCGCTCCCCACGCCGCCGCTCCGTACGGCAAAATGGCGGCCGCCACGGGTCGGAAGGAGCCGCGCGGCGCCGCGGAACGTGACGGGCCTGGCTCAGCCAATCGCCGAGGGGCAGGGGCAGCCAGGGGCTCTCCCATTGGCCGGGCGGCGCGTGCGCGCCGGAAGTCGCGCCGGGACCGGATGTGGCGGCGGCGACGGCAGCGGCCGCAGCCCTCGGCGGGGCCGCCGCCATGGACGCAGGTGGGTGGCGGGGGCGGCGGAGGAACCGGGGGCTCGGGGCGGCCCGGCGAGGGCGGTCTGAGCCCGGGGCAGGGTTGAGGAGGCCCTCCTGCGTCGCCCAGCGCTGGCCGGGGCGGGGGGGGCGATAGCGGGGCCGGTGCTCTGCGCGCTGGGCCCCAGCGAGGGGTGCAGAGCCGCTCCTTCCCTGTGCCAGAGCGCCCGGGAACAGAACGCGTTCCTGCAAGTCGAATTGCACAGCCTGAGCCGGGAGATCCCTTTGCTTTCCGTTTGTGTGAGTGCCACAAGGCTCATCGAGGGAGGGGGAACCTCTCTGCGGTGGGGAGAAGGGCTGGGTCTCCTGGGCGAAGAGCAGCCGGGGCTCTGGGCTTAGGAGCAAAGAGGGCTCCAGCCCCTTGGCACCCAGCCCTGCCCCTGGGGTGCTCAGGGAGCTGATGGGCAGACTTTAAGCTGTTTGCTCTGGGCCTCCAGGAAAGCACCACTTGCCAGCACACTGACTTTCCTCCCTGGCTGTCTCCAAATTCCTCCGTGTTTCATAGGTAGTTGGGATGTGTTCTGTTCGAAAGAGCTTAGGAGAAAGAAAAGACACGATCTTTCTCCTGTAAAGGACAGAGATAAGAGTTCAGGCTGTTCTTTTGCAATTGCTCTTTTGCAATTGCCTTCTGCTCATGACTCTCTTTTGAAGCCTCCCACGTCAGTAGCTTTCCTCCTCTCCGAAGTTTGTTTCTCAGCTGTGGGAAGTGATCGTCCACCCCATTTCTGGTGCTTTTGTGGAGGTGCTAATTGGAGGCTGATGGAGTTGGGGAAACGTCTCTGAGGAGAGGCCTCCCCAGAGGATGAGGGAAGCCCAAGAAGAAATTTGGGAAGGAAGAAAAACCTGGTTTTCCCTTCACTCCAAATCCCTGCTTCAGTATTTTATATAAAAAGTTTTTCAAGAAAAGCCGTGCAGGGAAGCTGTGTGTGAGGTGATTGATGCTGGAGGGAGTGGTGGCTAAATTGCTGTGCAAACCATGGGGAAAATCACTTGCTGTGTTTCCATTTGAATCATCAAAGTTTTGACTTCAATGTCTTTGACAGGCTGAGAGAGTTTGAGTTCTTCAGCCTGGAGAAGAGAAGGCTCCAGGGAGACCTTAGAGCAGCTTTCAGGACTGAAAGGGGCTCCAGGAAAGCTGGGGAGGGGCTCTGGATCGGGGAGGGCAGGGGCAGGATGAGGAAGAACGGTTTTGAGCTGCATGAGGGGAGATTTTGATTGGGAAGAAATGTTTTCCAGTAAGGGTAGGGTGGCCCTGGTCCAGGTTGCCCAGAGCAGTGGTGGCTGCCCCATCCCTGGAGGGGTTCCAGGCCAAGGTTGGATGGGGCGTGGAGCCCCTGATCCAGTGGGAGGTGTCCCTGTCTATGGTAGGGAGTGGGACTGGATGGGCTTTGAGGTCCCTTCCACTCCAAACCGTTCTATGATTCTGTGAGCAGAGGACCCTGACATTTGTTGCTGTGACTCTTCTGGTGTGCATGATGGTGCCTCTTGTGGGAAGCAGAGTGCGGCTGTCGGATGAGGTCCTAGATGTTTCCTTGACCATTTTCTGCATCCGGCAGAACTTAGTGCTGACCCAGCCTGGAAATCCCTCTTGCTTTTCTGCTTGTGGAGCAGCCAGGGCTGCGTCAGCAATCAATGCCTTCCAGAGCTGGTGGTTGCAGGGGGAGCCAGGCCGTTCCTTGCCAGTTAGAGCCAGGTTCTCTGGGTGTGGAAGCTGCTCTGATCCACAGCAGCTCCGCTTCTGTAGTTCTGTGTGATTTTAAAACACAAGGAACAGCTAAGTGTCATTTCATTTTTTCTCTTTCCAGCCACTCTTACCTATGACACTCTCAGGTTTGAATACGAAGACTTCCCCGAGACCAAAGAGCCCGTCTGGATCCTTGGCCGGAAATACAGTGTCTTTACAGGTAGGTTGCATGTGCGATGCAACGTGCTCTGGTGCTCCAGAGGACTCTGTTAACGTTGCACTTTGCTATCTGAGCAGCAAGGTGACTGCAGACCTTAGAAGTACAGTCTGCTGGCAGAGCACACTGACTGTCAGTGCCCTGCCCATCCGTCCATCTGCTTGAGGATAGGGAGGCTCTAGAGAGAGACCGGAACAGGTTGGATCCATGGGCTGAGACTAACGGAATGAGGTTCAACAATGCCAAGTGCTGAGTCCTGCACTTGGGACTCAACAACCCCATGCAGCTCCAGGCTAAGGAAGAGTGGCTGGAAAGCTGCCTGGCAGAGAAGGACCTGGGGGTGTTGGTCAACAGTGGGTGAACATGAGCCAGCAGTGACCCAGGTGGCCAAGAAGGCCAACAGCATCGTGGCTTGGATCAGGAATAGCATGGCCAGCAGGACAGGGGAGTGATCCTTCCCCTGCACTCGGTGCTGGTGAGGCCGCACCTTGAATCCTGGGTTCCGTTTTGGGCCCCTCACTCCAAGAAGGACATTGAGGGGCTGGAGCGCGTCAGGAGAAGGGAACGGAGCTGGGGAAGGGGCTGGAGAGCAAGGGTTCTGAGAGGCGGCTGAGGGACCTGGGGGTGTTTAGCCTGGAGAAAAGGAGGCCAAGGGGAGACCTCATCGCTGTCTACAACTGCCTGAAAGGAGGGTGTGGTGAGGTGGATGCTGGACGCTGCTCCCCATTGACAGGCGATAGGACTAGAGGAAATGGCCTCAAGTTCCTCCAGGGCAGGTTCAGATTGGGCAATTTCTCCACCAAAAGGGCTCTCAGGCCCTGGCAGAGGCTGCACAGGAGGTGGTGGAATCCCCATCCCTGGAGGGGTTTAACAGACGTGTAGGTGAGGTGCTCAGGGGTCTGGTGTTGTAGTGGACAGGGATGGTTGGGCTCGATGATCTCTAAGGTCTTTTCCAACCAAATGATTCTCTGCAGGCCCTGGGATACTTCTGTGCAGAAAGTTGGCTTTTTAGAGTTATTGGGCCTTGCCTCTTGAGGCCAGGATGGCTGAGGCAAAGGGATAACGCAGGTGAAAGGCAAGAAAATGCTTTACTGCTTCATATTTTGCTCGTGGCTGTGATATCTTTGGGTTGATTGCACTTATTACGGGAGACAAAAAAGGAAGTTTGTTCTGCACAGCAGTGCTGCCGTGTTCCTCAGCCAGGTTTGCCTCTCTGCATACACCAAGTCAGGAGCGAAATGCTGTTGTCGTTAGTGAAGCTGGGTGGGAGGGGGGTTTAGCTGTGTTTGGTGCCAACCTCATCTGTGTGCCTATTGATGCTGGAAAACTTGCAGAGAAAGAAGAGATCCTGTTGGATGTGACCTCTCGGCTTTGGTTCACCTACAGAAAGAACTTCCCTGCTATCGGTATGTACTCTGGATGAGTCTAAGTGACAACAGTCCAGTTATCTCTAACAAAACAGTCTCTACAAGTATGATATTAATTCACTTCTGGTTAAAGGAATCTGAAATGCATTTCATGTAGTTGATAGGGTAGGCTTTGTCCAGTTCTGGAATCCCCAATATAGGAAGGAGATGGAACTGTTGGAATGGGTCCAGAGGAGGCCACGGAGATGATCTGAGGGCTGGAGAACCTCTGCTATGAGGATGGGCTGAGAGAGTTGGGGGTGTTCAGTCTGGAGAAGAGAAGGCTCCTGAGAGACCTTAGAGCAGCTTCCAGTGCTGAAATGGGTTCCAGGAAAGCTGGCTGAACAGCCCTAACTCTGTCTGTCATATGGGAGGTGCTCCAGCCCTCAGGTCATCCACATGGTTGCCTCTGGACCTGTTCCAACAGTTTCAAGTAATCGGGGAACATTTCCCAGCGAAGTCAAACGAAGACGTCTTGGTTCCTTAAACTATTCTTTGTGGTGTGGTTTTGTGTACTGGGTGGGAGGGGTGTCGGAAGAGGTCTGAGAGCAGGTGAGTGGGGATGCAAACCCCATCTGTGTCCCCACTGTCAGCATTATCCCCAGCAGCTGATGAGGAAAATGGCTCAGATTTGAAGAATTCTCCATAGCTGGTCCTTCTGGCTTGTTGTGTTCTTTCTGTGCTGGGAAACCCTTTGCTAACAAGTTACGAGACACCTTTGATGCAGCGTAATCCCTTTAAATACAAGTTTTTAACCATAGTGTTAAACATATGTGTGAAATTGCAGAGTTAGCGTGCATTTAACTATGGCTCACAAACATGACTGAGGTTTCTGTGTGAGTTATTAAAGGGTAAGGATGGGAAGAAATCCCATTTTCTGAGTCATTTCCCATTTACAGCAGAGCTGTGGTTTGCATGTTGCGCAGTAAACCTTTTCCTTTGCAGTCTCTTTTCTCCCAGCCACCCCTTTTGTCGCTGGCCGCCGCTCTGTGCTTGCCTGCTTAAATACTGTAAGCTTCTCCAAGGCTAAGGGGAAAGTCCTGTGTTGATTTTATAAAGCTTTATCAATTTTGGATGTTAGACGTGATATAAATTGCAGATTGCTGCTGACCATCGAGAAGCTGATTCAATGGTTCTCTGGGGTGATGCTCCCCACGCTTTTCGCGCAGGGCACTTGCATGGGATGGAAAGAAAAAAGCAGCATTACAAAGCAACTCCTTCTTCCAGCCATGCTGAAGCGCAGCTGACTGCGCACTTGTGAGACAGCTCCGTTGCTGCGGTCACGCGAAATGTTTTATCTATGAAGGCTGTAATAACAGCCAGAGCCTCAGTGGAGGAGCAGCAGTTTAGCCTGGAGAGACCTTAGAGGAGCTTCCAGCACTGAAAGGGGCTCCAGAAAAGCTGAGGAGGGGCTCTGGGTCAGGGAGTGCAGGGAGAGGACAGGGGGAACGGTTTTCAGCTGAAAGAGGGGAGATTGAGATGAGATCTTAGAGAGAAATATTTTGCTGTGAGGGTGGGGAGGCCCTGGCCCAGGGTGCCCAGAGCAGGGGTGGCTGCCCCATCCCTGGAGGGGTTCCAGGCCAGGTTGGATGGGGCTTGGAGCCCCTGATCCAGCGGGAGGTGTCCCTGCCCATGGCAGGGGTGGGACTGGATGGGCTTTGAGGTCCCTTCCAACCAAAACCATTCCATGATTCTATGATTTTGTCAAGGAAATGCTTTCAGCTTTGAAGCCTTTGTCACAGACTTTCCAGCGTGAGCCAATATCCAGATTATTCTCCCAGTATTCTGTAGGATATGGGAGCTTTGTTGCTGTAGTCTTTTTTTTTTTTTTTTTGCTGGTGAGATTTTTTTTTTGGCCTATGTTGTTCATTTTGGAATCTCCTCCTGTCATAGCTGCTCATGATATGGGAATTCCTTGGGGCTGATTTTTTGCAGGATGAGTTGCCTGCTCATGAGAAGGGTTACAAGAAATCACCTGTAATGAAAGTCACCTCTCTGAGAAATGTCTCTCTGAACTGGGGTTGGATCTGCCGTTTGGCTCAGGGGCTGCTGCACTCCTGCAAAATACAGCTCCAGTTCTGACTGAGCTGTTTGAATTTCCCTTGGATGTTTGTTCCCCTTTCAGTTAGTGTTAGAGGAGTGAGTTTGTTCATTTTTAAGGGATGTCATTAAGTTAGTTGCTGGTAACTACATCTTTGTTCCTCAGCCATAGGTGCGGGAGCTAAGGGAGTCCTTAGTCCCTGGTTTCTTGAGTGAACCTCCTACCTGTACAGTGCTTTCATTTCACCTCCCTCTTGGCCCTGTTTTGCTGCTCATTCCATGTTTCTTTTCTGTCGTCGTTTCCAGGAGGAACTGGTCCCACATCGGATACTGGCTGGGGGTGTATGCTGCGGTGTGGCCAGATGATCTTTGCTCAGGCCTTGGTCTGCAGACATTTGGGAAGAGGTAAACCAGCACGCAGCCGGGGCCTTGTCCTTCCACAAGCGCAGTGCTCGTAAGGACAGCAGATAACAAGGGCGCTGCTCGGAATTGCTGAGGGCTCTATTTCTTCAGCCTTCCCAAGTTCAGGGCTGTTGAAAGAAAAAGCTGCTGGATCTCCTCCAGTGGGATTTCCCCTGCTATCTACCTGGATTGGTGCAGTTGTCCAAGCCCTGAAAAATGCAGAACGCTGGAACACGCTGCTTACATCCACTGATGCCAAGCGCATGCGAAATTTTTCTCGAGGTTTTTTTGTGTAGCTGAAGTTTAAAACTACTTGGATTGTTTCTTGTTTATAGTTGTGTTGCAAAGCTGAGTGGAGTCTCCTCTCCCTGAATCCTTCTATTCTTGTGCTGCGTCTGAAAGCGGCTCCACCAGAGCATTTTTTGGACAGTCATTGATGGCCTTTGAATTTGGGTGGGAATAATGTTTGTAGTGAGTAATAAAAGAGTGACATGAATACTGGGTCAATTGGTTGATGCACAGGGAAAACAATTGTAGCTCACAGCCTCTGTCTGCTAATAAATATGTTTTATTTGTTTCCCCTTCTCTGTTGTAGACTGGAGGTGGATAAAAGGAAAGAGGCAGACGGATAATTACTTCAACGTTCTTAATGCCTTCATTGACAAAAAAGACAGCTACTACTCCATTCACCAGATTGGTAAGAGCCTGGGGGCTGTAGAGCACAGAGGTGTTCAGTCTGGGTTTCCCATGAGTTTAGAATATCACTCTGTGTTTGTTTTAATAGCTTAGCCAAAACCCACCTACTAGTAGGACAGGTAGTACATGCCGCTGCGCTGCTTGTTTTGTGACGTGATGTAAAACTGCCACTCCTGGTGCTGGATTGTGTTGGATTTTTCCTCTCAACTCGGATGCTTAAGGCTGCCGGGTTTGCCTGATGCTTTAGGTTATATTCAGCATCTCTTCCCATGTCCGAGCTAGCAAAGGTGAGAGGAACGCATTGGTTGCAGTTCTCACTAGGACCTCGTAATACGAGAAGACTGCTGAGCAAAGGAATTCCCAGAAATAGCAAATGGACTCGGATCTCACTTTGGTATCAACTCCCTGACAAATAAAAGAGAAGCAGCCTCTTCCAGTTCTCCTCGTAGGGCACTAAGGCACCTATAGCTTCAGCAAACAGAACATCGGATTACAAGAGTGCTTCTGGTAATCAAACGCTCCAAGCATAGTTTCCTCCAAGGTGACATTGTGTTTTGAACTTCTCTGTTACTGCCTTGTGGGGAGAGGATTTGCTGTGCAGCCCTTGTGGAGATGCTTCTCTCTCCTGTCTACACTAAGATACGCCATGGAAGGGCAGATTCTGCTAACTCAAGAATGTTTCCAAATGAGATTTCTTGAGGAAGGGACACAGCGTAGGTGAAATTACTTCCTAAATTCTTCGGTTTTTCTTTTGTGATGCAGCCCAGATGGGAGTTGGAGAGGGAAAATCCATAGGGCAGTGGTACGGACCAAACACAGTCGCACAAGTGCTCAAGTAAGTGTTGCGTATTTCCTTGATATCATCCAAACGCACAGTTGGGTCATTTGGTTTGTAGATACCTCCTGGCTCATGGGTTCCTGCCCATTGACTGCCGTGGCTTTCAGCAACCTGATCCAGTGGGAGGTGTCCCTGGCCATGGCTGGGGGTTTGGAACTGGATGGGCTTTAAGTTCTAAATTCAGGCTAGTTTCTCTTTGCTACACCACTATCTTTGTCTTGCAGTTGGAAGTAAACTTTGCTTGCTTTCTTTTTATTTTTTCTATAGGAAACTTGCGACTTTTGATACCTGGAGTTCCCTGGCAGTCCATATAGCCATGGACAACACCGTAGTGATGGAAGAAATCCGTAAGTATCACATAGGGGTACAATTTGGTAGATCCCCTGGCAGCAAGAAGCCAGAAAAATATTGGAGAGCATGAAGTACAACCCAATAAGCATGAAGTAAATGTTCTAGCTTAAAGTTTTGGCCAAACATGCTGAAACCAAATGAGAATTGTTGTTCAGGAGCATTAGAATCATCCTTTTGAATCATCAAAGTTTTGACTTTGATGTCTTAGACAAGCTGGGAAAGTTGGGCTTGTTCAGCCTGGAGAAGAAAAGGCTGTGGGGAGACATTAGAGCAGCTTCCAGTCCTGAAAGGGGCTCCAGGAAAGCTGGGGAGGGGCTCTGGATCAGGGAGGGCAGGAATAGGATGAGGGGAATGGTCTTAAATTGGAAGGGGGAGATTGAGATGAGATCTGACAGAGAAATGTTTTGCTGTGAGGGTGGGGAGGCCCTGGCCCAGGGTGCCCAGAGCAGTGGTGGCTGCCCCATCCCTGGAGGTGTTCCAGGCCAGGTTGGATGGGGCTTGGAGCCCCTGATCCAGTGGGAGGTGTCCCTGCCCATGGCAGGGGTTGGGACTGGATGCGCTTTGAGGTCCCAGTACCTGGCAGCAGCTGTAACAGGATATGTGTCAGATCTCTTGGAGTGTGTTCGCAGTGAATGGTTTGGATGCAGCAGGGTGGCTTTAGGCTGTGTTGTGGTCCCGCAGTGCTGCCAAACCTGCCAGCGCAGCAAGGTGAGCTGAGTCTCTTTAAACTTGGGTTGAATGTGTTTGGATCACAGCACACAATTGCCAGCTGCTTGGCCTGATGAGGAAACCTGCAGTGATACCTGTGCAGCAACAGCCCTTGCTTGGCGGCTGATTTTAGCTCATCAGAGCAGGCCGGCTGCTGCAACAAAAAACCCCGTGACAGCAGGATAAATCACATCAAATAATGACTTTCCATTTTCTCAGGGCCTCCTGTAACTCTAATATGATGCACATGTACAACTCCTCCCTCCTTGGGGACAGCACAGGGAGCAACCACAGGCTCCTCAGTGCAGGTCGTCTCACACTGCAGCATTAGATCAAAGTCCTATTTCTTCCAGCCCTGGGTGTAACGTCCGTTCTCCTCGTTCAGCTGGGTTCAAAGCCCTTGGTAGTGAGGAAACACCCTGGTGAAGTGGCCAGTGATGAAGTTGTTTGTTTATGCTGTGTCCCACCTGCTGAGTGTCCTGGCATCCAGCTACAGCCAGGAATAAATTAAATGAGCCTCCAGCCTTTTGTTCAGTTGCCTTGACTTCAGGATTAAAGTGCTGTGGGTTTCTTTGGGGCTTGGGTTGTTTCTTCACACACCCAGCGAGTAATGAATTTGGACAGTGGGACAGGTAGGCTGGGAGAGGTTTCTGTATGTCATTTCCATAATTGGTTGCTTTGCAGCCTGGATCTGTGTTTGTCAAGCCCGGAGAATGAGGGTGCACAGTGTTTGTGTCATACGTGTACCCGGAGGAGTTTTACTGCCCCATATCTCACAGGCAAAGCTCACACTGAAATTGTGGAGTTGAATGATTGTCCTGCTTCAGGTCTCTAGAGCGGCTTCTGAATGATCCCTGGTGAAGGCTTTAGTGAGCTCCAGCATAGCTACAGCTGCTCCAGACAGACACTGTGTCTCATGGGAAGGTTTAGGCTGGAAGGGAGCTGGCAGGGACACCTCCCACTGGATCAGGGGCTCCAAGCCCCATCCAACCTGGCCTGGAACCCCTCCAGGGATGGGGCAGCCACCACTGCTCTGGGCACCCTGGGCCAGGGCCTCCCCACCCTCACAGCAAAATATTTCTCCCTAAGATCTCATCTCAATCTCCCCTCTTTCAGCTGAAAACCATTCCCCGTGATCCTATCCCTGCACTCCCCAACCAAGAACCCCTCCCCAGCTTTCCTGTTCATATCACCTTACAGCACTGTTTCCAGGTGAATATCTCCTGTGTTAAGCCGTAACGCTTTCCTCATTCGGTTCAACATCATATCCTCCATTAATTTTTTGGGAGTTGAGCACTCCAGGTTCTTTTCTTCCTGCCTCCATGCTCTCTGAATTCATAACACTGGCCTGACCTGATCAGCTCGCTCAACCACATCGGCACAGCTCCTGCTGGATGGGTTTGGATTCCAAGGGCCCAGCAGGTGGTGGCAGTGAGTGCTGCACACTTTGGCATCATCTTGGATGGAATGCAGAGCCCTAGAGGACTGCTGCAGGAGTAAACACACCACATTATCCAAACACTGGACCTCGTTAAGGGTCCCTTTTTTTTATAGGTGCTGTTGGCTTCTAGTAAATAGCAGTTGTTGATCAGAGGTCAAATAGAATGACTCAAGGTCAGGTAACAGAGGTGATTTCTGATGCTTTCTGCTCCTGTTCCCTTTCCATAGGGCGGCTGTGCCAGTCCAACTTCCCGTGTGCTGGAGCTGCAGCGTGCCCAGCTCTGGAGTCAGACGTGTTCTACAATGGGTGCCCGGCGGATGCGGGCGTCAGAGATCGGCTCTCCCTGTGGAAACCATTGGTGCTGCTGATACCTCTCCGCCTTGGGCTTACAGAGATCAATGAAGCTTATATTGAAACACTAAAGGTAGGGGACCTGGAGCTGAATTCTGGGTATTCTGATGCGTAAGGACTTCATTTCGGTCCCTCTTTGTGTTTAGATAGTCCCGACCTGCTGAAGCGTTTGCTCAGCATGACTGTGGTGTGCGTGGTGGCAGCTGAAGCGTGGATGAGCGCGGTGTGGCAGACGCCCAGTGGCTCTGATGCCAGAGATTGTACTGCAGAATGAGGCTGGAATATGGCTGATGGTTGCAGTGTGGAAGATCGGGAGGCTGCAGGATTTATGGTGTTGATACACAAAGCAGGGCACACAGTGTCTTGCTGTACAAGCTCTGATCCGAGTAGTCACGGAAAGTTACTTGCCCTTAACTCAGTAAATGTTGCGTGGGTACTTCAGCTGCATAAGGAACTGAATGACTGTTTACTCTCAAGGGCACTGTTGCAACCTCATGACAGCTGCAGGACTTACCCAGCCTAGGTTCAGGAGTCCTGCTGCTGCTTACATTTGCTCCCACCTTTGTGCTCCTGTCAGCAGTTAAACGTGTTTTTCAGCTGCTTCTGTGTTCCTTGAAGGCCCTGCGTTGCACTTTTCAGCCTTCCTGGTGGAGCTTTTCTCCAGAAATGGCTGTTCTTGCTGATTTTCAGTATCCCCATCTTTCTTTCCCGCTGCATTTTTTGATGTTTGTCGTTGTTACCACCTGCTGTCTCACTGTCTTATCAGCTGTGTGTTTTCTGTATTGCTTTTCCAGCACTGCTTCATGATGCCCCAGTCCCTGGGAGTGATCGGAGGGAAACCAAACAGTGCTCACTACTTCATTGGCTATGTCGGTGAGTGTGTGGAGTCCTGCAAAGACTTTGCAGTTAAAAAATATCTGTGGAGTGGTACAGTTCTCCTTCTTGGGCTGCGGTGCCTGCTGCAGGGTTCTTTTTGCCTGATGGAAGCATGGCCTGAAGCTCTTTGTGAGGACCTGAGTGATGTGGCTTTGAACAGTGGCCATAGTACAGGCCGTAAACATCCACTGCGTGATGCTAAATCCTGTCTGTAAACAGCTCTGTGTAGACACTTCCTACAGAGAGCTGACCTCCCTTTAGGGGCCTGGCTGGATTTAACTGTCCTGTAGCTGTCCCCGTTTTGAAACCCTACAAACTGTCGTCGTTTTACTCTCGTCCTTCCCTCTTATTTTCTCTCTTTGCCCAAGACCTTCATCTGGTTGTGCTTTGGATTTCTGGGGCTGACTTGAGCTTGCACAGGACGTTGGCACCGTACCCAGGCAGTGCCTGTGCCCCAAGCCGGGGTGTCTCTAGGAGTGGGCAGCGCAGTTCTGCTGGTGGCTGGCTCTCGCCAGATGAGAAGCATCTGGGAAAGTGGCTGGAAGCAAGTTACCCTGATAGAACATGGGTTTCCATGTGATAGAACATGGGTTATAAGAGCTGGTTCTGTCATCACTCTTCCTTCTCTTTGTATCTCGCCATTTCCTTCTCAGAAGACCAGCTTCTGGCATGGTTCTTCCTGCTGATGTCTCCTTGTCTGTCTGTCCAGGTGAGGAGCTCATTTACCTGGATCCCCACACTACGCAACCTGCAGTGGAGCCCAACGATGGCAGCTGCCTCCCCGATGAGAGCTTCCACTGCCAGCACCCTCCCTGCAGAATGAGCATCGCTGAGCTCGACCCTTCCATCGCAGTGGTGCGTTCCTGGTGCTTGTTTCCCATCTCCCGAAGGAGCAGGGTTGCGTTCTCTCTGTTTCACAACCGTATCCCTTTCCCCAGGGAACTGGCGGAGGCAGTGGGGATGACTGGGTACTCCCCAACCCTGCCATGCACTGGGAAGTGCTGCTGGGGGTTTCAGTGATGCGGGTGACACAGCTCCTCATGAAGGAAGCGGTTTGGTAGAGGGAAGTCCCCCTTTCCTGGCAATTAAGCACCATTCCTCACGGAGCACTGTCCGCTCGGGTTTGGTATCGTGGTTCAGTGTGGTTTGCTTGCTGTTGAACCCTTAACGCTTGCTCTTTGTGTCCATGTGGGTTGGTTCTGCCCATATCCCTTCTGCAGGGAGAGCAGACTGATGTACCAGCACTTGGGTGGTGCTCACAGCAAGCGTACGGGGAGTGTTCACGTTAACGGGGCAGCACAAGCCGTGGTTTAAAAGAAAGGCAAGCAAGTATTGCCACGGCTCACAGACCTGGTTGTGTTGCATTAATACAAGGCCCTATGCCTGAAATGATCAATCTACAATATATAAAGATAAATTCTTCTTTTTCAGGGCTTTTTCTGCAACACAGAGGAGGACTTTAATGATTGGTGCCAGCAAATCAAAAAGGTTTGTGTTCATATCACTGGGATTTAAGCTGAACGAGGGGAGATTTAGATGAGATCTTTGGAAGTGGATGCCTCAAGTGGGAGGTGTCCCTGCCCATGGGAACTGGATGGGCTTTAAGGTCCCTTCCAACCCAAACCATTCTATGATTCTATGAAGAAATGTTTTGCTGTGAGGGTGGGGAGGCCCTGGCCCAGGTTACCTGGAGGAGTAGTGACTGCCCCATCCCTGGAGGAGTTCAAGGCTAGGTTGGATGGGGTTTGGAGCTCCTGATCCAGTAGGTGTCCCTGCCCATGGCAGGGGGTGGGACTGGATGGGCTTTGAGGTCCCTTCCAACCCAAACCATTTTATAAAAGGAAAACAGTTGTCTTGTTTCCAGACTGCTTCCCAGAGAGCACATTCTCTGCAGCACAATCCCATTTTGAAGCATATGAAACCAGTTTATTAAACTCCCAAACTCAGAGCGCTGCTCTGAAATTCTGCTGATGGTGCGAGTAAAGGTTTCAGAAACATTTTTGCAACTGCAGTCAAGTCCCAGCAGATCATTATTACCCCTTAAGAAGCACTGGAAGTAGGGAGTTGCTGGTTCTGATGGCTCTGCTCTTGCTCCACAGCTGTCCCTGGTAAGAGGAGCGCTGCCCATGTTTGAACTGGTCGAACGTCAGCCATCACATTTCTCCAACCCTGACGTCCTGAATCTCACACCAGGTGAGGCCACACAGAGAGGCAGAGCTAAGGGTGAGCCAGTCCCTTTGGTTTTCTGGTAGTTGTGTGGAAATTGTGTCTTCTAGTATGTTCTTGTTTGCCTGGAGCTGGAGCTTGGAGGTCAATTGATCCAATCCTTTGGCTTTCAGCTCACAGATCCCGCGGTGTCTTTGGATGATTTCTAGAATTGGTTTGTGAATGGTGATGGTGACTGAGGGGAAGTGAAAACAGGTTCCTGGGCTCTCACTGCACTGTGGATCTATGACTTGTAAAGGGATGCTTGGAGGAATCAAAAGGGTCCATTGAAAAGGCTGAAAACAGAGTTTCTAGGTAATGAAAATGGTCAAAAAGACAGGGCTGGTCAAACAGTCCCAGCGTAAGGTGCTCCGTCCCTGTGCACGCACCACTGCTGATGCCAAAAGGAGCAAGTGCTGGGCAGTATCTTGGCTGTCAGGCTCTGCTTATCATGTTTGTAATGTGCACAAACATTTTGGGCACTAAAAGAAAGACATTGAGGGGCTGGAATGTGTCCAGAGAAAGGAATGAAGCTGGGGAAGGGACTGGAGAACAGGGGTTCTGAGAGGAGACTGAGGACCCTGGGGCTGTTCAACCTGGAGAAGAGGAGGCTGAGGGGAGACCTCATCGCTCTCTGAAGCTCCTGGAAAGGAGATTGTAGTGAGGTGGGTGTTAGTCTTGTCTCCCAAGTGACAGGTGGTAGGCAGTGGCCTCAAGCTGCACCGGGGAGGTTTAGATTGTATATCTGGAAAAATGTCTTCATGGAAAGGGTTCTGGGGCCCTGGCGGAGGCTGCACAGGGAGGTGGTGGAGTCCCCATCCCTGGAGGGGTTTAAAAGACAACTGTCAGTGGCTCCTTGTCTGTATTAAATTGTCCTTAGTTTGCTGTCTTTCTTTTATTGGTGACGGGCCACTTTTACTTCTTTCCCCTAGCTCACAGAGCTTCTTGATCTGCTGTAGCTGTTCTGTTTCCCTCGCAGTCCTCCCCTCACCAGAAGAGTTGATCTTACTCCCAGCAATGCTGAGCCCTGGCCAGTCGGGTTCTCTCCTGTGTTACTGGAGAGAAGAGGGCTGCTCTGCTGAGGAGCCCCTCTGGAAGTGGTGCTGCTGGTGCTCGTAGGTGCTGCAGTTTGGTGAAGAACAGTGACACTGGCTGTCTGCACAGGTCATAAAACGTCCAGGGGCTCTGCAGCTTTGCCCTTCTCCTGTCCTCAGCCATCGGTTATCGCAGTGTAGCTTTTGGCTGCCTACTCCGCCAAGTCTGGCGAGTGCTTTCCTGCAGCCGGAGTCCACATCGGCTTCTCCTCTACTTCTCTACTTTGCCCATACGTTCTCACCTGAATTTCCCCTGTGGTAAAGTTGCCATCTCGTTAGGGAAGCGCTCCCTCCTCACCATGGAGTTGGACAGGAGGGAACAGGTAATCACCCTTCCTCACAAAATCCGTGCTAATTGCTTTTGGGGGAAGTCCACATTGTGTGATTATGTTCTCCAGTAGTTGGATCAAAGGCAACTACAGCAGAAAACAATGCAATGGGAGAAAAAGTGTTCCTTATCCCTTAATCTTGACGGATATTAGTCCAGACCTGAGCCAATTCTCCTGTTTGGAGCCTCTTGGGTCAGAACTGTCTCCTGCTAATACAGAGCTGCTGCACAGGAGACTGTACACAACAGGCACAGCAGAGTTGTGCTGCAGCTGTGTTGGGATCTGTGCGATGTAGCACACCTCCTGCACCCCAGGAGAGCCTCCCCGGTGCATTTCCACGCTGTTGATGTATCCTATTTCTCATCCCTCCTCGGAGCCTTCACTCAGGTGTGTCACAGAGACTCTTGGAACTTGTGGGCCCCTGACCTGTGATTCCTGCTGCCCTCCAGCTGCTGCTCTCACTCATGCTGAGCAGTTCGTGCATCCCACTGAGATCACGCTTGCTTTTTCTCTTGCAGACTCCTCCGATGCTGATAGATTGGAAAGGTTCTTTGACTCGGAAGACGAAGACTTCGAAATCCTATCCCTTTGAAATCAAATAGGAAAACTGACTCCGAATTTGTGTTACGTGTGGGGAGAAGGGGGGGAGGGAAGCTCCTTCGAGAGCCTGGGGCTACCGGTTTTCATAGGCGCTTGCTGCCATCCCCGCCTCTTGTCCATCCTGGCACTCTGTGCAGCCTCAGCGGAGCGCGCATTGTCTGCGTTGGGATGAAGAACCAAGTGGATGTTACAGCCTTACTGGCTGGAGTCGGAATTTCTCAGCAGAAAACAGTTGCTGGCAGCGGATGCGGTGGCGCTTAGGAGTTCCAAGTCTTTCTATTCCATCAGCAGGTCCATCGCCCTTCCGCGGAGGCACAGAAATCGTTAGAGCACTAAGTCCTCCCCTGGGGACTCCCCTCCGAAGCTTAGAGCTCCCCCACCACTTAGCAGGTGAAATGCGTAGTTCATTCCTTTAGCAGCTTCTCTTCTGGCTGGCCGACCTGGACTGCAGCTCACCGTGCAAATGAACAGCAGCCACGACCCGAGACAGCTGGGAAACCCCTGGAGCAGTACAGCTCCTGTTCACTCATACCTTCCTCGGGGGTGTAAACCCCTTCTCTTGTGCGCATCTCGTGAAAAGGAAGCGGAGGGAACTCACAAGTGACTGGTAAATCAATAAGAAAGGCTGTCTGCAAAAGCGTGGAGCAAACCTGTGCTGCTGGGGAGGAGCGGCTCCATCTCAGTTTAAATAACGGCAGAAAGAAGGGAAGGAGAACAGGAAAAGTGCGTGGCCTTGCTGGGTGAGTCCATAAAGTGTTGTGTTTTTCCAATGGGTCCATCTCTACAGTGAGTATCTTCAGGAAAGCTGCTGTGAGCAGAGAACTGGGTTCCGTAGCCCTGGAAAAGGCAGGTCCACAGCTGAGAGGCGAAACAGGACAGCTGAGATCTGCCGGTCGTGTGCCTGCGCCCCAGCATGGCATTTAGGGCATGAATCCAGTCAGTACCAAGACCTGAGTTAGCAAAGCTCCTCAAGGTACCCTTGGTAGGTTGTCTGGCAGCTCCTCCTGGGTAGACTTTCCTTTTCCAAATCTGAAAAGGTGCCTAAAGGTCAAGTTGGTTTCCCAGCTGCGGCGGTGCCTTTCTTTCCTTCCTTCTCTGTGCAGAGTGGGCACAGAGGGACTGCAGGAACTGACCCAGAGAAACCCATTTCGAGTAGTCATCTGGAGGAGGGCAGTGAAGACAGGAGGCCTTGAGAAGGTCTGGTTATACTGGAATTGTAGTTGCCTGGAGGCTGGCTCTGCCTAGAGCCCTTCTCCACATGGATTTCTGAGGAAGGAACCATGGAAGAGAGTTGTCTTAACACAAGCTGCAACGAGTGGTGCTGCAGTCGCTTCCTCAGTGCGTGCTGCGCGTTGCAGACCTGTTCGTAAGGCTTTGTGCTGCACATTTAGGGTTGGAACCTGTCACCTAAAGCTTTTGTGCCCAAGGATGGCGGCCGCTGGCCAGCAGTGACCCATTCCCCCATGTCTGCCCCACCGACGCTCTAACTGTCCCTGTGCTACCCAAAGGCAGAGGTTTGAACCGGGAACCACAATGCTTCTGTCACTAAATTATTATTTGCTGCTTTCTGCCTGCTTCTCCTCTCCTCCGCAGCAGTCGGGGGGAAAAGGCAGCAGAGGAAGTGGGGCTGTGCTCCATTCAGCTGCTCTCTATTTGTATCTGAATAAACAGATCTCAAACCTTGCCCTGTCCCAGGGCCTCATGAACTGGAGGTGGGGATGGGTGGTGTCCAGTCACCCTGCGGCGCGGTTGGGAATGCTGCTGGAATGGTTTTGTCCTTTTAGGATGAAGGAGGTGGATTGGGAGCAGAAGTTGAGATGGTGATGTTGTTTTCTCTTGAGTGTTTCCGATACAATAGAGGCTGCCTGGCACTGCCGAGCTGTTCCTGCCCATTTGACGACAGTGCAAGCAGCAGAAAAGGCCCAAACTCCCAAATACTGTGTGAAATCAAGTTTTACCTATTAAAACAAGAAAGGTAACAAATGATCCGTAGTGATCAACAAGTTAACAATAACAGCTTTTAAGACAATGGGTCTGATTGTCACTACAAGAACTGGTTAAGAAAGATCTATCAGCAATTGCCCCATTGTCATCATCCAGATCCTCTCCCTCTGTTCCACAGCTCGAGCAAAGTGTTCTCCCTGGATTTCATGCCAGAGCCGCAGCACTGTCACCTCCTGTGTCCTAGAGGAACAATCACACAGGAAAAATCATGGAATGGTTTGGGTTGGAAGGGACCTCAAAGCCCATCCAGTCCCACCCCTTCCATGGGCAGGGACACCTCCCACTGGATCAGGGGCTCCAAGCCCCATCCAACCTGGCCTGGAACCCCTCCAGGGATGGGGCAGCCACCACTGCTCTGGGCACCCTGGGCCAGGGCCTCACCACCCTCATGAGAAAGAATTTCTTCCTAATGTCTAATCTCAGTCTTCCAATTTAAAGCCATTCCCTCTCGACACTCCAGGCCCTTGGAAAAAACCCTCCCCAGCTTTCCTGGAGCCCCTTTCAGCACTGGAAGCTGCTCTAAGGTCTCCCCACAACCTTTTCTCCAGGCTGAACAACCCCAACTCTCAGCCTGTCTTCATAGCAGAGCTGCTCCAGCCCTCGAATCATCTCCGTGACCTCCTCTGGACTCTCTCCAACAGTTCCGTGTCCTCCCTGTGCTGAGGACTCCAGAACTGGACCCAGGGCTCCAGGTGGGTCTCAGAGTGGAGCAGAGGGGCAGAATCCCCTCCCTCCCTGCTGGTCCCACAGCTCTGGATGCAGCCCAGGACACGGGTGGTTTCTGGGCTGTGAGCACTTGTTGCCATTGAGCTTCTCATCCCACACCACCCCCAGTCCTTCTTAGGGCAGCTCTCAGCCTGGATTGAAACCGTGGATGGCCCTGACCCGGACCTTGCACTTGGCTTTGTTGAATCTCATCAAATGCCCTGCACAAAATATTTAAAAATCAGATTTATTAGCAAGTCCTCTAAAACCTGGTGTCAGCATGGGGGATGCATTTCCTTGAGAGGCAGGAGAACCGGACACATGGCTGCACCCTGAAACTGGGAAGGCCACTGCCTGCCCCTCGCTGCCGTCCCCGGAGCCCCGTGCTACACCTGGGGCTGGAACGAGCTCCCACGTGAGGCAGGGAGGTCGGTACAAGGAATTTGTTACGTGCTCATCCTGTGTCCGTGTATAAAAGACAGCAGGGGCTGCGCAGGCCGGAGGGGAGGAGCTGATAAAAACACCATGCTGGACCCAGAACACACGGGAACAAAGCTGGAGTCCCGGGAAGGTGATGTAGAGTCTTCACAAGTGAGGAAGATCCAAGAGGTGCATTTCCCATTCAGGCCAAACGAATAAACCTGTGTAAAGTTCTATTTCCAGAGTTCTCCCAAAGGTTTATTCTGCACCTCCTGCATGGTTTCCTCTGCAATGGACTTGATTTCTTGGTGCAAGTCTTCTATGCTCTTTGAAGCATCCATTGTCTGTTTCCAAGAGAAGAAAAATAGACAGAAATGTGTTCATTAATTAACAATACAAGGGAAAAACTCACCTTGCCATTAAATCTCCTCCATCATTATTGTTACCATCCATAAGCAGTGACATGAGCGATTTACAGCTCCTGCACGCTGCTTCTGGCGTGGCTTTGGGAGAATCCATTTTATTTAGGGAGACACTTAAGGAGATGGGGGGCTGGTTGAAGCGAAGCAGAAGAAACCTGTGCTGCATGTTGTTTGCTGAGTCTTTCAAGCATAGGACAGAAAAGCAAGGAAACATTCTTTACCCTGCACTGTAGCCCCCCCCCAGAAACACCAGTGCATTGATCCTTTGGTGGTTCTCCAAAACCAACGCCATGCATGAGAGCAGGGTCCTCTACAAAGGCATTATGTGAGGGTCCAGGACGGCCCCTCGGTGTTAATTCCTCACCTTCCAGTTTAATGTCTTGTCCTTCATCAGGTGATGGAAGGACTGTAGAACTTTCTCTTGGAAGGAGCTGTTCTCATAACGTTCATTTCCAAAGTCCCCTCGTTCCGCTGCTTCTTTCGGGCTTAACTGAAGAAATAGGATCAGATCTGGCTTTGGGAGTCCAACATCAGGCTGTTTGCACCAGTCCAGGCAGAAGTTCTGTCCCAAATAAAGAAAACAGAGTTTGAAGTGAAAGAACAGAACACGAAGAAAGGAAAAAAGCAAGTCAGCTGGAAAGCCAGGGGGAGAAGGAACAGCCAGAGGAGATGCAGCCCGAAACACTAAGAGCAGGTCCCCAAGCACGGAGATCTAGAATAGTTTGGGTTGGAAGGGACCGCGAAGCCCATCCAGTCCCACCCCTGCCATGGGCAGGGACCCCTCCCGCTGGCTCAGGGGCTCCAAGCCCCATCCAACCTGGCCTGGAACCCCTCCAGGTTAGGAAGAATTAGGAAGAATTTCTTCCTAATGTCTAATCTA
Organism: Cuculus canorus; assembly: GCF_017976375.1. Lineage (NCBI taxonomy): Eukaryota > Metazoa > Chordata > Aves > Cuculiformes > Cuculidae > Cuculus > Cuculus canorus. The sequence goes on from NC_071409.1 coordinate 26,541,138, forward strand.
AATTTTCCCCCTTCCAAACTGCAGCCATTCCCCCTCATCCTGTCTCTCCAGGCCCTTGTGCAAAGCCCCTTCCCAGCCTTCCAGGAGCCCTTGTCAGGGCTGGGAGCCTGGATTACAAAACGTAACCAGATAAGTGTCTCCACTCTTTCTGGGCTGATCTGAGCAAACAGCCCATGTCAGTCCCTGCGCAGAGACTTTCACCCCTCATTTTGCATCCACCTCTCCCCAGCGGAGGAGCCCGGGCCCGGCACGCCAAGGTCTGTGTCAGGCCTCCAGCTGGAGCCGTTTCCCCCCGCACAGAGCGCAGGGGTTGCTGCAGGTTTCACTGACCTCTTTGGCACTTGTGAAGGCCACTCCAGAGAAGGCGTATCTGTCAACCACAAGCGTGATCCCCTGATGCAGTTTCTCTTTCATCAAGGGTCTGATAAACGTCAGAGACAAAAAATTATAAAGTTATCCTCCTTTATAGCAATCCAAATGGCTGCCCCATCCCTGGAGGGGTTCCAGGCCAGGGTGGATGGGGCTTGGAGCCCCTGATCCAGTGGGAGGTGTCCCTGCCCATGGCAGGGGTGGCACTGGATGGGCTTTGAGGTCCCTTCCAACCCAAACCATTTCATGATTCTATGGTTTTTGTTCTGTGAAACTTGAAAATCACAGCATCACTCACATGAGTTCGAAAGAAAAGCCTGTCTGTGACAGCTGGATTTAACTTCCAGGGATGGGGCAGCCACCACTGCTCTGGGCACCCTGGGCCAGGGCCTCCCCACCCTGACAGAGAAACATTTCTCCCTAAGATCTCATCTCCATCTCCCCTCTTTCAGCTGAAAACCGTCCCCCCTGGTCCGATCCCTGCACTCCCTGATCCGGAGCCCCTCCCCAGCTTTCCTGGAGCCCCTTTCAGCCCTGGAAGCTGCTCTAAGGTCTCCCCACAGCCTTCTCTTCTCCAGGCTGAACAACCCCAACTCTCTCAGCCTGTCCTCATAGCAGAGGGGCTCCAGCCCTCGGATCATCTCCGTGGCCTCCTCTGGACCTGTTCCAACAGTTCCACCTCCTTCTTATATTGGAGAATCCAGAACTGGACCCAGGGCTGCAGGTGGGTCTCTCAGAGCGGAGCAGAGGGGCAGAATCCCCTCCCTCCCTGCTGGTTCCACGGCTTTGGATGCAGCCCAGGACACGAGCGGTTTCTGGGCTGTGAGCTCCTCATCCACCTGCAAAGACCAAGGGGCCAAACGCAAGGACAGCCACTTCGGGCTGAATGCAGCCTCTGCCCAGAGGGGAAGCCTAGACACGATGCCGTTCCTGCCCTCTGTCACTCACACGGACTCCCCTGCAAAGCAAAGTCTCCTCTTTCAGGGCAGACAGCAAATCCAGCTCCCCGAGTCTTGAATCCAGTAGGAGCAAATGGACTGGAATTATCCCCCGAGATGATTTCCAAACACAAACCCTGGGGTTTGATCTAGGAAGATTAAATCCAGAGCTGCAAGAGGTGCTGCCAGTCCTTGAGACGTTGCTTCCAGCCATGTTTCCTTTGCCCCCACTGTACCCGCTCCAAGCTGGAACCCCCGGGAGGGCTCAGCGCCCCGTGGTTTAATTTTACAGCTTAATGAAGATGAGCTTTACACGTGTTCCCAGCGGTTGGCGGAGAAAAGCAGGTGAATGGTGTGGTCCTCCAGGTTCTTCTCCTTCCCCAGGTAGGAGCTGATCAGCCGTCCAATCTCTGTGCTCCTCTCTGTGAGAAAGGGGGGCAGAAGGCACAAGGGCTGCCCTGAGCCGCTCTTGCCAAAGGGGAGTCCAGCTCTCCCGGGGAATGTCAGTCTGTCCGGGGTCTGTCCGTCTGCCTGTCTGGGCGTGGGAGAAGGATGGTTTACCTATCCTGAGTGGGAGGATGTCGGTCTGCCTGGGGCAGAGGGTTTGTCAGTTCTGGGTGGTAGGAGGTGGGTCTGTCTGTCTGTCCAGGGTCAAGGTTAGCTATTCTGTCTGTCTGTCCTGGGTCGGAGGAGGTCGTTTTAGTGTCCTGGGTAGGAGTATATTGGTTGGTCGGGCTATCCAGGGCTGGGACCATGCTTGTCTGCCTGGGGTTGGGTGTCTGTCTGTCTGTCTATCCGGGTCTGTCTGTTTGTCCGGGGCTGGGGGCTCTGCATATCTGTCTGCCTGCCCGTCTGTCTGTCCGGCACTAGGGATCTACTTGTCTGCCCGTCCGGGGCTGGGGCTCTGCTTGTCTTTCTGGTGCTGGGGGCTCTGTCTGTCTGTCTGTCCGTCCGGGGCTGGGGGCTCTGTCCGTCTGTCCCAGCGATCGCAGCCCGGTCGAGTGGCCCTCCCGTCCCACCGCCCCGCGTACCCGGAAAGCGGAGCAGCTCGGCGCGGTGCCCGCCGTCCCGCAGCGCCTCTACGAGCCGCCGGCCCTGCGTGCTCTTCCCGGCGCGATCCACACCCTCCAACACGATCAGCGCTCCCCGCCGCGCCGCCATCACTCGCCGCTGCCCGCGCTCCGATCGCCCCGCCCACTTCCGCCCAACGCGACCAATCGCTGTGCTCTCCCCGCCCCTTTCACACCGTCCGGCCAATCACTGCGCTCGCTACCCTGCTATCGCCCCGCCCCTTTCACCCCGCCCGACCAATCGCTGCGCTGTCCCCGCCCCCCGCACTAATCGCCGCTCTCTGCGCTCCCCGCTCGCCCCGCCCCTTCTCCCCTCCCGGCCAATCGCAGCGCAGCGCGCTCTCGGGGAGACCCAACCCCCGCCCCTCATTACTATGCAGCGGCGGCTGCCAATGGGCTCTGGGGAGCTCATGAATATGGATGAGGCCGGGGCCGCGGCCCTTGTCATGCGGGGCTGGCGGGAAGCGGCGCGCGGGCGACAACATGGCGACCGCCATGTACCTGGAGCACTACCTGGACAGTAAGCGCGGGGCCGGGGCGGGCGGGGAGGCGGGGGGGCGAGGCGAGAGGGAGCGGCGGCGGCGGCCGGGGCGGGAAGGGGTTGGGGAGAAGGGAAGGGGAAGCGGCAACGGCGGCAGCGCGGGAATTTCAGCTGCGCCACGAGCTGGGCGGGCGCCGCCGTTGACGTCATCGCCGCGCGCCGGGCTGCGTGGAGCTGAGGGGCGGCTCCGGCGCCGAAAATGCCGGGAAATGGGAGCCTCGAAGGGGCGTTTCGGAGCTTTGAGAAAGCGAAGAGCCGTTCCTGTGGGGTGCGCAGCGCGGGGCGGAGAGCGCCATCGACCGCGGGCAGCGAGGCGGGAGCGGGGACCGGAGAGAGTCCCCAGGCCCGGGGGTGAACTCGCCCAGAGCTGTGGGGCGTGTTCGGTTAGAATCATCGAATCGCTTGGTTGGAAAAGACCTTTGAGATCGAGTCCAACCGTCCCTGTCCACTCCTAAACCAGATCCCTGAGCACCTCATCCACCTGTTCGTTAAACCCCTCCAGGGATGGGGACTCCACCACCTCCTGCGCAGCTTCTGACAGGGCCTCAGAACCCTTTCCCTGAAGATGTTGCTCCTCATGTCCCACCTGAACCTGCCCTGGGGCAACTTGAGGCCATTTCCTCTCGTCCCATTGTCTGTCACTGGGGACGAGAGCGCAGCACCCATCTCACCTCCAGCCCCTTCACCGGCTTTGTCCTCCCCTAGATGCTTGTGTATAAATTTTCTAAGAAATCTTATGCAGATTCTGTTCCTTTCCAAGGACTCATTTTAATGTTGTTATGAACCTCACAACAGTCAAAACATTTGCTGCTTTGTAGCAGGCTCCAGCTCAGCCTGACCAAGCATTTGAGATAGGATGAGACTGCAAACAGAGGACAGAAGACACATCTGTTCAGCACAGATCAGGCTAAACATAAAACATTATCATTTCCAAAAGAACCAGGAGTGTAACAGTGCCTGGAAAAACAATACTGGTAAAAAAGATTGTAGAAGAAAACAGCTCTCAGGGGGTCATTCTGTCTAATTTTCAAAAAATACGGTTATTTGGTTGAAAACATAACTCTACTTTAACTTAAATCAAAATATTCCTCTTTTTGTAATAATAACTATTTTATATCAGCCTGTGGGGCAACGCCAAGCACAAACGTGGGCTGGATGGATAATCAGTTCAGAGGAGACCTGAGGAGAAGGGCTTGGGGTGCGGGGGAGAATCTCATCATGAGCCGGCAAGGTGTGCTCACAGCCCAGAAACCACCCGTGTCCTGGGCTGCATCCAGAGCTGTGGGACCAGCAGGGAGGGAGGGGATTCTGCCCCTCTGCTCCACTCTGAGAGACCCACCTGGAGCCCTGAGTCCAGTTCTGGAGTCCTCAGCACAGGAAGGACATGGAACTGTTGGAGCGAGTCCAGAGGAGGACAGCGAGTCCACGGAGATGATCTGAGGGCTGGAGCAGCTCTGCTGTGAGGACAGGCTGAGAGAGTTGGGGTTGTTCATCCTGGAGAAGAGAAGGCTGTGGGGAGACCTTAGAGCAGCTTCCAGTGCTGAAAGGGGCTCCAGGAAAGCTGGGGAGGGGCTCTGGATCAGGGAGTGCAGGGATGGGACGAGGGGGAATGGTTTTCAGCTGCGGGAAGGGAGATTGAGATAAGATTTTAGGATCTGTGATCCTAACATTCTCTGAACAGGCTGCTCAGAGAAATCCTGGCTGCTCCAACCCTGGAGGTGTTCAAGGCCAGGTTGGATGGGGCTTGGAGCCCCTGATCCAGTGGGAGGTGTTCCTGCCCATGGCAGGGGTGGGACTGGAGGGGCTTTGTTGTCCATTCCAACCCAAACTATTATTCTATGATTCTCTTTCTTACAGGTATCGAGAACCTGCCCTGTGAACTCCAGAGGAACTTCCAGCTGATGCGAGAGCTGGACCAGCGGACAGAAGGTGCGTGTAGGGATTTTGGCTGCACAGTTGCCTTAAGCCAGGGGACACCTCCTTGCTGCCTTTTCTCCTTTCCCCAGCCTGCAGCATTTGTTTCCCTTCCCTGACAGCTGCCAGGACTCAGGTTTGCCAGTGGTTCTGCTAATTTTCAGCTGTTGTCACTGTACCTGTGGCCCCTGGGATGGCCTTGCACATGGAATCATGAAATCATTGTAGGTGGAAAAGATCTCTCAGCTCATCCAGTCCAACCATTAACCCAACCCCCCATGCCTGCTGAGCCATGGCCCGAAGTGCCACCTCTACACAGTTTTTGAACTCTTCGAGGGATGGAGACTTTCCCCACTGCCCTGGGCAGCCTCTGCCAGGGCTTCACCACTCTGTCAGTAAACAAATCTTTGCTAATATCTAATCTGACACTGCCCTGGTGCAGCTTGAGGCCGTTTCCTCTCATCCTGTCGCCTGTCAGTTGGGATCAGAGCTCAGCACCTGCCTCACCACAACCTGATTTCCAGGAGCTGCAGAGAGTGATGAGGTCTCCCCTCAGCCTCCTCTTCTCCCGACTAAACACCCCCCGGTCCCTCAGCCGCCTCTCAGACTCCCTGTTCTCCAGCCCCTTCCCCAGCTCCGTTCCCTTCTCTGGACTCACTCCAGCACCTCAATGTCCTTCTTAGAGTGAGGGGCCCAAAACTGAACCCAGGATTCAAGGTGCAGCCTCAGCAGCACTGAGTCCTGGGGGACAATCCCTTCCCTGCTCCTGCTGCCACCCCATGGCTGATCCAAGTCAGGATGCCCTTGGCCACCTGGGTCACTGCTGGCTCATGTTCAGCCACTGTCGACCAACACCCCCAGGGCCTTCTCTGCCAGGGGTTCAGTTTCTGGACAGAGCTGTGAGCCCCTCTAGAGCAGTTGTAAAACACCTGAGATATCGGAATCCCACCACGAGAGCTAAAGAGTCAAAGACTTGATGATCTTTGAGGTCTTTTCTAACCTTTACAATTCTGTGTTTAGTTACATTCCTTTTAGGAAAGGTAAACTCATTGAGGGAGCTGAGGAAGTCTGAAAACTGTCTGGAGCGCTCTTCTAAATACTGTAATGAGGTAGAAGGAAAATCTACTTGCCCTGGCAGACAGTTTTCTCATGTGTGTGCGCTTTACTTTTCAGATAAGAAAGCAGAAATTGACCGTCTTGCAGCAGAATACATTGAGTCGGTGAGGAATATGCTGCCTGAGGAGCGAGTGGAACACCTGAAGAAAATCCAGAGCGCCTACAGCAAATGTAAAGAGTACAGCGATGACAAAGTGCAGCTGGCCATGCAGACCTACGAGATGGTGAGCATCCCAGCCCGCGAGGCTTCTGCACGGATGGTCCTGCTCGGGAACGGGGCATGGGAGTCATGTCCGCGGCGTCTGCTTTGCCTAGCGTAGTTATGTTTTTGCTTGAGTGTCTTAGGAAACAAATTATTATTTCTCAAGCTTATTTGTCTTACTGTTGCCACCCTCAAAAAGCTGCCTCTTGTGCTACCAGGTTTTGTATCAAGTTTTCTTCTGTCCTAGTGAAGAGTTAAATGAGTTTTTACCACTTGGAGATGGGTAGTACCTGTCTGCTGTGTAATATCACCGACACGTTCACCCCACTCCCTCCGCCCCTGCAGCTCCTCTGTCACTCGATAATTCATTTGGGGCTGCTCTTAGTCATAAGCAACATTTCTGAATCATAGAATGGTTTGGATTGGAAGAGACCTTAAAGATCATCTGAAGTCAACTTCAATAGCGTGTTGTGGAGGAGTGGAAGGAAACATCATCGCTGTCTGCAACTGCCTGAAAGAGCGTGTGGTGAGGCGGGTGCTGGACTCTGCTCCCAAGTGACAAATGATAGGACAAGAGGAAATGGCCTCAAGTTGCCCCAGGGCAGGGTCAGGTTGGACATGAGAAGCAATTTCTCCACCTAAAGGATTCTCAGGCCGTGGCAGAGGCTGTGCAGGAGGTGGTGGAGTCCCCATCCCTGGAGAGGTTTAACAGACGGGTGGATGAGGTGCTCAGGGATCTGGTTTTGTAGGGACGGTTGCACTCAATGATCTCGAAGGTCTTTTCCAACCAAGCAGTTCTATGATTCTATGATACTTGGCCTTTTACCCAGCTTGTAGTGGTGCTTTGGCTGCTTCTAAATCTGCATCTGTGCTGTATTTGATTGCCATTGAATACTGCAGTGAAGGGAATTATTTTATGGGGATTGAAACTTGTCCTGGATAAGTGGATAACCACACCGATCCGCTCCACGCATTTCATGGGCAATAGTTGAAAATTGCAGGGAGGAAATAATTATTTTTAATATCCCTCATCACCGTGTTGTGTTCCACAAAACATTAGTCGGAGTTGCTTCCATTCTACTTTTTGCCACCTCACTTTTCCTTCCTTCCTCTTTCTCTGTCAAGGGATTGGGTCCTCTTGCTTTTTCCTGTTTGCTTCTCTTTACTTTAATTCCCATAATTTAATTTCCCTTTTCCCAGTTTGGCACCCCTTTCCTGCCTTGCTCCAAAGTTCTGTGCTTCTGATCTTGCTGATAACAGCCATGTTATTTAAAACTTTCTTGTTTTGGCTTGGAGATGTTGTATTTTTCTTCACCGGGTTTGTGGTTTCCTCTCCTGTGCAGGTGGATAAGCACATCCGCCGGCTGGATGCAGACTTGGCGCGGTTTGAAGCAGATCTGAAAGATAAACTGGAAGGCAGTGACTTTGAAAACCCTGGATCTCGAAGCCTGAAAAGTACGTAGATTATACGTCTTTGACAGCCTTTTCCACCGCTGCGTGTATCTAACCGGAATGGCTGCGATGTCAGTTAGACTGCTGTTTCTGGAGGAAGGGAAGAAGTTCTGCGTAGCATGCTTCTTGGCTTGATTTTAGGATCATAGAATCACAGAATGGTTTGGGTTGGAAGGAACCTTAAAGGCCATCCAGTTTCATCCTCCTGCCACGGGCAGGGGCACCTCCTACTGGACCAGGCTGGAGCAAGTTCGGTGGAGGCCATGGAGATGATCCGAGGGCTGGAGCACCTCTGCTATAAGGACAGGCTGAGAGAGTTCCACTTGTTCAACCCAGAGAACAGAAGGTTCCAGGGAGACCTTAATGGAGGTTCCAGTATGGAAAGGGGCTCCAGGAAAGCTGAGAGGGGCGCTTGATCAGGGAGTGCAGAGTTAGGACGAGGAGAACAGTTTTCAGCTGCAAGATGTGAGATTGAGATGAGATCTTGGGGAGAAACGTTTTGCTGTGCGGGTGGGGAGGCCCTGGCCCAGGGTGCCCAGAGCAGTGGTGGCTGCCCCATCCCTGGAGGGGTTCCAGGCCAGGTTGGATGGGGCTTGGAGCCCCTGATCCAGTGGGAGGTGTCCCTGTCCATGGCAGGGGTGGGACTGGATGGGCTTTGAGGTCCCTTCCAGCCCAAACCATCCTGCAATTCTATGACATGGTACGGAGCGGTTTAGTTGCCAAACCTGTGCACAGGAGAGCTGGATGCTCGGTCGTGCTGCTTGCTAACTCGACTTGCTTGTGGCTGATTTGAGAATCAGCGTTCATATGCAGTTACGTGTGAACAGAGAGTTTCAAAATGGTCAGTGCATCAAAAGAAAAACATCTGGGGATGTTTCTGGTACTCAAATCGGTTGTAAATGATTATTTATTAGTGGGTTATTTTTTTCCTTTATAGAGGGACGAAGTCAGAAAGACAAGAAAGGCTCTCGTGGTCGAGGCAGGCGAGCATCTGAAGAAGATACACCAAAGAAAAAGAAACTCAAAGGAGGGTAAGGCATCCCCAGGCACAGCTGGGTGACTGTGGCTTGACACCTCATGCATTTTCTGCAAGCTCCTGTTGTCCTCGTTGTGGCTCAGGTCTGGGTAGTGAGCGACATTAGTGTTTTGGTCTTATTCCATTTCATTAGTGTCTTGCTTTTGGGACAGGTCAACGTTGTTAATTAACTCCTTGATTGGCCTGTGGCATGTTTGGAATGCCCTCTGACTGGAAGGACAAGATCAGCCTCTGTTGCTGTTGGCAAGCTGGGAAAAAATAGATTTGACTTTTGTCATGGGGCTATTTTTAACAGTTGCTCCTGGCCTTCATTGTAAAAGGCAATGCTTGCCCATCAGGACGAAACATGATGTTGTGGTGTTGTTTTAGAAATCTTGGAGAGTTTTGGGGATTGTTTTTGAAGAATAGATAGTTCTGACTAATCTAATTTGGTTTTTTTTCGAGCAAAGAAGAAGACAGATCCTCTCTTTACAATACAGTTTAGGTGAAAAGCGCCCTGTTAACTCCAGTATTTTATGTTTTCTAAATGGAGGAGTGGAAAACTAAAGATAGTTCCCGTTGACCATTGCTGATATGTCTGCAAATATATTCCTGTCGGAGCAAGAGGGTTCACTCACACCTGACAAGGAGAAGAAAATATATATTGAACAGATGGGGGAAATCAGATTCTTCTGTCCTGAGGCAGAAGTGATCTGTATCTCAATTTTGTTGCTGTACTCAATGGCATTTACAAGTCATTGTCTAAATCCTTTCTAGTCCAGGTCATGTTTTATGTTTGATCAAACGCACTTGGTGGTTTTAATGATTGGATAATATATGGCAGCATAATCCAAACTCTGAAGTAGGATCACTGGGGTTTAGGGTTTAAAACCAGATTCTCCTAAGTGGATTTACGTCTTGGAACCATGGGGTTGCCTGCAGCTGAGGTGTTTCATCCTCCATCCGTCTCTGTCTGCAGGTCGGAGTTTGCCGATACCATCCTGTCGGTGCATCCCTCGGATGTCCTGGACATGCCAGTGGACCCCAACGAACCTACCTACTGCCTGTGTCACCAAGTGTCCTACGGAGAGATGATCGGCTGTGACAACCCAGATGTAAGCCCTTGGAATGATTGATTTTGAGGTGTTTGCGACACGGCAATGCTGTGCGGCCTGAGGGTGGGGAATTTGCCCAGCGTGCAAAATGAAAGTAACGCTCAGAATCTCTTCTGTTTTGCAGTGCCCGATCGAATGGTTCCACTTCGCTTGCGTGGACCTCACCACCAAACCAAAAGGGAAATGGTGAGTACAGCACCGTACAGCTCTGATTTTCCTCAGGCTGAGAGTTCCCTCCACTAGAATCGCAATAATAGTTAAAATCCCACTGCAACCCTTTGTTACTGAGGAGCCTCACTCTTGTCATCAGAGGGTTTGCATCCTCTGTGCCTTGGGAATTGTGATTGTGCAAAAGTAGACAGTACCAGGGCAACCTTCTTCCTGCAGGCTGCTCCCACGGGAGCCTCGGCTGCTGTGGATCGTGGTGGGAGCAAAACAATGCATGAAGGAAGGTGAATCTCAGCTGTGAGGGGCTGAGGAGCCCTGGATGCGTCCCACCCTGCCCACCGCAGCTGGTGCTGTCCTTTTCCTGGTTTGCCCAAGCTTCCTGCATATCCTGACAATCATGCAATTACTTAAATTAGCTGTTTTTAAACTACCGTTAGAATCACTAGGTTGGAAAAGACCTTTATGATCATCAAGCCCAACCATATGGGTCCACTACTAAATAGGAAGCGTTCTTGGCTGTTATCTTTTGCTGAGTACTGTTAACTTCAGGAACTAATTGCTGTCTCTTTCACCTCTGCAGGTTTTGTCCTCGTTGCGTTCAGGAGAGAAAGAAAAAGAAGTAAGGAGCAGAGGGGGAATGCGTCCTCTGAGGCAAGAAGAGTTTAATATATTCCTTCCTTCGTGTTGCAATATTATCTTTGATTTTGTTTTTTTCACCTACCCTCCCCCTTTCTCTGGTTTGATATTTAATTGTCCGGTGGCCAGTTGTGATTCCTGTTCTTTCAGAAGAAAATGACTTTGGGAGGGAGGGGATTTGCCGCAGGGATTTTATTTATGTCACTCTTGCACAGCACTGAAGTCGGTGTCACTCTGAAGTGCCGGGGCAGCCGGTACCTGTAGTCTCTGCTAGTTCAGGGGAGGCTGTGAAACCATGAAAGGCGCTGCAGGAGAGGGAAATTCCTGTCTCTTCAACACGGTGCATCGCCCACATGGAAGTTGTTAAAACCTGGAGCTCACCGTGGTAGAGAAGGACAAATTCTCTCCCGTTGTTGAGGTGTGAAGCCCACTTTCTGTGCACAGGAAGGAACAGGAAGGCTGGTGAACTCTTCCCAGTGTCCGTTTCCTCGAAGCCAAGCACCGTGCTCCGTGTCGGCAGGGCAGGGCGGCAGAGAGGTGTAATAACGTCCTTTTCCTGGGGGATTTCTTCTGGCTGCCTTTCCCTGCCTTTATCATTCTTGATCCTGCCTTCATGGAAGCAACAAGCCTTTTAGCTCCTTACCTCCTTCTGGAAAAGGCTCGTCTCTTTGGGGAGAAAACCTTTGAGCAGCAAAGGAGTTGTCCCGCAGCGTTCCTTGGGGCCGGTAACATCGAGAGAGGGTGTTGTCTTTCCTGGCTGTTCCCATTTCTCTGAAGATCCTTTAAATTTGTGACTGTGAAGATGAAATGGACAGTATTCTACGGAGAGCAGGTCCAATTTAGTCATGAAAGAAGACAAAGGCTTGTTTTTTGTGTGTGCCTGTGTTGGGCCTGGGTAAACCAGGAGAGCGGGATTGAGGGGAACGCTCAAAGGGCGATGTGTGCTCCTGCGCTCCAGCGCTGGTCCAGGTGGTGACTTGGTTTGGTGTGAATGGCACTGGCTCTGATCGCTGCCATCCTCTCTGTTCAGTGGGAATGTGTTAAAGTCACTTCTTATCTTTTCTTAGTGAGGGCATGTTTGCGTGTTCCTGACTTCCTTATGCTGCCTTTCCGATCATGAATGTGAACCTTGCTGGCATCACAGTGTCAGTGGCTGCAGGGAAGGAAGAGAAGGAAATCAAGAGTAGGAAAACAAAGTCCTTCTGATTCCTTTCCTTTCTCTGAGTTATAGTGGATGCAGAAGTTGAGGGAAGAGCAGAGGTAACTGCTGTGTTCTTATCTCTCTTGTGGTACTGGGCTTACCCGCCTACGGTAGAGGATGTTGTGGGGAAAGGGGGTTCTGCTGGTGGAAGGAAAACATAAAAAGCCCCAATGCACCCCTCCCGCCGCAGTGGGGACCTGGGTTCCTGACCTCTGTTCGAGGGCTGCTCTGTGCAGGGCTGTGCGCTGCTTTGCGTGCCATTGGGCAGGAGCTCTTGGTACAGCCTGCAGGAAAGGCAGGAGAAACTTCCAGATAAGCTTTTGTTCTGCTGTGAAAAGAATCTGGATAAACAGTGCAGAAGGAAGAAAACAATTCCATTCAAGTTTTGGCATCTATTTCCAAAATAAAAAAGGTCTGTTTTTCCCTGTCACACTGACATGAAAGAAAGCAGAACACAACTCTTGCTGATTTTCCTTCCCTGCTGACCACGTTGGTGCTGCAGGTGTGTTCAGACAGAGGAGAAACCTGGATACTGAGAGAGCGTTGCTGTGAACACTCGAATTTATTGCCTCTGCTATGGAAGGCCCCTGTCTGCAGTGGCCTTTCCCTTGAGGTGGGATGTTAGACATCTCTTTCCTACCATGCATCGATCCACGTGGAGTTTCCATAGCCGTAACAGCACCTGCAGGGACACCCACAAGTCCAAGGCGAATTGCTGGGAGCAGGCGGAGGAAAAGCAGAGCTGAACGAGCCTGAACTTGGAAATGCAGCTAGCCCTCCTCTCTCTGTGGGAGTAGATGCCATTGAGGTGGTTCACAAGCCCTGTGCCCCTCTCTCTGCCTGGGCTGGGCTGACTTAGGAGCATCTCTGTCTCTGGAAGCTGGTTCAGGATTTGTGTCCCCTTCCATCCAATAGTCTTCTGTATGGCTTTTTTATTTCTTTTCCCCTGAGGCTTTATTAGCAGTGGTGTCCCTGTAGATAAAGCATTTGGTTTGGAACAGTCTGTCACAGTGCCCCTCTCCGGATGTCTCGCTGGGACTGTGCCCTTATGGAAGCGCCAGCTACAAATGAGTGTGTGAATGTGCTCAGGTAGGAAAGCAGAGAGCGTTTGTTACCTGGGGCTTCCCAGGGCTCCGGAGAGCGGACACTGCCCGTTCTGCCAAGTCCTGCACTTGGGACTCAACAGCCCTGTGCAGCTCCAGGCTTGAGGGAGGGCGGCTGGAAAGCTGCCTGGTGGAAAAGGACCTGGGCGTGTTGGTTAACAGCGGCTGAGCCAGCAGTGGCCCAGGTGGCCAAGAAGGCCAAGAGCATCCTGGCTTGGATCAGCCAGCGTGTGGCCAGCAGGAGCAGGGAAGGGATTGAGGGGTCTGAGAGGTGGCTGAGGGCCCTGGGGCTGTTTAGCCTGGAGAAGAGGAGACTGAGGGGAAACCTCATCACTGTCTGTAACTGCCCGAAAGGAGGGTGTGGTGACGTGGGTGCTGGGCTCTGCTCCCAAGGGACAGGCGATGGGATGAGAGGAAATGGCTTCAAGTTGTGCCAGAGGAGGTTTAGATTGGGTATTGGGAAAATATTCTTCACTGAAAGGGTTCTGGGGCCCTGGCAGAGGCTGTGCAGGAGGTGGTGGAGTCCCCATGCCTGGAGGGGTTTAACAGACGGGTGGATGAGGTGCTCAGGGATTCAGGTAAATAGTGGACAGGGACAGTTGGACTTCTCAAAGGTCTTTTCCAACCAAGAGATTCTACGATTCTAACCAGCAAAGCCCAAAGCTAAACAAGCTCTGGAAGCCCACCCCGGCCCGCAGGAAGGGAGATGCTTCACCGAGCTGCAGCCTCTGAGCTCAGACACCAGCAATAAAGAACCTGTCCCACACAGAATGGGCCAGCGTGCGGCTCCGGCCGCCTCACCAGCAGCTTTAAAGACTCCCAAAACTCCTTACACACGGGAATACCGGTAGCCTTCATTTCTGCTTCCGAAAGGATTTTAATCTTCCTTCTGAATTGTGAATGTAGAGTTCAATGCTCTTTCCCAGGGAAGGGCGAACACAGCATGGCTGGAATGTTGCAGCGTGCCAGCTGGAACGCTGGGAACCATGCGGGTTCAGCTTCATTGCAGCTCGTCCCAACTGGAGGGGAAGCGACCTCAACCCCATTGTGCTGTTTTCTAAGGGAATTGGATCTCTGTTCCCTTTGGAGATTGAAGAGAAAATGCATTATATTAAAAAAAAACAATGAATGTAAAGTAAATCTGTATAGCTGTATTTTTGGATCACGTTGCAGACAACAGAGATATTCTTATAAATAAAGTATTTTTGGGAGCAAAGCGGTGCAGAGCGTGGTGTGGGGCTCAGGGAGCGGGGTGGGCAGGCACTAGGACCCAGCGGCGGCGCAGGCGCGGGCGGGCGCTAGGGCCCAGGGGCTCTGTGTTGGCGGGCGGGCGTCGGGACCCAGGAGTTCCGTGATCCCGCGGGCTGGAGGGAGGGCGCTACGACCCAGCGGCCGCGCGGTGCGGGCTCAGGGCGGGCTCCGTGCCGGCAGGGGGCGTTGTTGGCGCAGGGCGGGTTGGCGCTAGGACCCAGCAGCTCCATGGCCCCGCGGGGTCGGGCTTAGGGCAGGCCTGCGCTGGGACCCAGCAGTCCTGCGTGCTGGTGGGAGCTGCACCCAGGCGGCTCCGCAGTCCCGCGGGGTCGGGCTGAGGGCGGGCAGGCAAGCGGGCGGACGCCGGAACTCAGCGGCTCCGCGGTCCCGGGCGGGAGGGCACTAGGGCCCGGCGGGTTTAGGGCGGGCGGCCGCGCGCCAGGAACCAGCGGCCGTGCGGGTGCTAGGACCCAGAGGCTCGGCCGTCCCGAGCGGGCGAACACTAGGACCCAGCGGCTGCGCCGTGCGGCCTTAGGGCGGGCGGGCCCCGGACCCAGCGGGGCGGGCTCCGTGCCGCCAGGGGCGCTGTCGCCGCGGGGCTGCGCGGGGGCGCCGTGCGTATGGGCGAGCAGATCGGGAGCCGTGGCTAGCAAAGGGGGGACCGTGGCGAGCGGAGCGGGAGCCGTGGCGAGCAAAGCTTTGGCCGTGGCGAGCGGAACGGGAGCCGTGGCGAGCAAAGCGTTGGCCGTGGCGAGCAGGCGGCTCGCCCCCCGCTGCTGGTGGCCGCGCTGCCCCGGGCCGGGCGGGCGGCGGGGGCTGCGGGTGCAACGCTTGCCCTTCGCCCCGCTCTCCCCCGGCGACCTGGCGTTCTTCGAGCGAGCCCTGCCCGGGCGGGCCAGCACCGACCCCGCCGAGCTGGAGCCCCGCAACGTGGACTGGCTGCGCTCCGTGCGCGGTGAGAGCGGCCCCGCGGCTCGGCTCGGCCGCCCCTCCAAACCCTTCCCCTCACCCCATCGCTGCCCGCCCTGAGCCAGAGCCCCTCCCCAGCTTTCCCGGAGCCCCTTCCAGCCCGGGAAGCTGCTCTAAGGGCTCCCCGCAGCCTTCTCCCGGCGGCACAGCCCCGGCTCCCAGCCTGTCTGTCCCTGGAGCTGCTCCAGCCCTGGGATCGCGTCGCTCTGATCCAGCGGGAGGTGTCCCTGCCCATGGCAGGGGTGGGACTGGGTGGGCTCTGAGGTCACTTCCAACCCAAACCATTCTGTGGTTCTCTGATTCTATTCCATGACTCTATCACCTCCTGTGGCCTCGCTCCAACTCTACTGATGCACAGAGTAGGTACAAAAAGTGGGATATCTTTTATTTAAGCTGAAGCAGAGCTCAATTTCATGGAAATGTGTTCTTTGGAAGCTGGACACAATGTCCCTCTGCGCAAGCTGCCTTTCAACCAGTGTTTTCACAGAATCATAGAATGGTTTGGGTTGGAAGGGACCTCAAAGCCCATCCAGTCCCACCCCTGCCATGGGCAGGGACACCTCCCACTGGATCAGGGGCTCCAAGCCCCATCCAACCTGGCCTGGAACCCCTCCAGGGATGGGGCAGCCACCACTGCTCTTCATCCCTTCCGACACCAAACATCCCATGATTCTACACTCCGTGTCACACTGGAGGCAGTGTTGTTATTCCAGACATCCTGCTTCACCACCCTGTTTCTTTCCAACTTCTCTGGACCCCACGGCTTGCCCTGAGCGTCCCTTGCTTTCTTGCAGGCTCTAGCCAGCTGCTGTTGAAGCCGCAGACGACAGCAGAGGTGTCTCAAGTGCTCAGGTAACATCCACCTTTCCTGCTCGACTTTGTGGGGAGGCCCTGGCCCAGGGTGCCCAGAGCAGGGGTGGTGCCCCATCCCTGGAGGGGTTCCAGGCCAGGTTGGATGGGGCTTGGAGCCCCTGATCCAGTGGGAGGTGTCCCTGCCCATGGCAGGGGTGGGAATGGATGGGCTTTGAGGGCCCTTCCAACCCAAACCATTCCACGATTCTAACACTTCCCTCGTTCAGGGCTGTGGGCGCAGCTCTGCGTGGGATCGCTGTGTGCCTTGAGCTGAAGGCTGCGTTGCTGCCCTCGCTCTGTTAACCCAGGGGACAGTAACGGCTTTGCGGGAATGTTGTGTTTGGAGAGGATGCCATGGGCGGTGCTTGGCAGGGAGAAGCCAGGCTGGAAGGTGAAGTGGCTGAGGCGCGGATGTGCATCCTTCCCTGCCTGCAGGGCACTCATAGTAGCACTAGGTTGGAAAAGACCTCTTAGATCATCGAGTCCAACCGTAATTCGCTTCCTGAGAGGAGGAGGAGGGCAGTTATGACTTAAAGCTCTGCCAGGTCTGCCCAGGGGTAACCCCGGCGCTGGTTCCTTGGCTCGGTGTTGGGTGAGTTTGGGAGGAGCCGGGCTTCTCCCCCTCTGCAGGAAACCGTCCCATCGTGCCAATTTAATCCTCAGGCTAAATGCTGCTCAATTTAACCGTAGGTGTTCACGTGGAGGTGAAACTCTTCCAGTAGACTGGGTTATGGCCTTGGGATGCATAAGACCTCTGAAAGCTTTTCCTTTCCAGGTACTGCTATGAGAAGAACCTGGCGGTGACCCCGCAGGGGGGCAACACGGGCCTTGTCGGGGGCAGCGTTCCCATCTTCGATGAGATCATCCTCTCCACTGCTCTCATGAACCGGATCATCAGCTTTGACAAGGTGTCTGGTAAGGATCGTAGGGATGTGAGGGAAAGGAATGAGCCCTAAATCCTGGCAACGATAACTGCAGGATCGGCACAGTTCAGCCCAGCACGGGCAGCAGGCATTTGTTTCCCCCGAGCTGCTGCTGTGATGCTTAGGTTGGAACAGTAGCAGGTGTGAAAATAAATCTGGTGGCAGAAAGAGGATGAAAGAGATAAGAGAAATATAGACGTGCTGTTATCTGCTCATAAATGAAATGAGAACCCAAGCAGGTGGAGCAGAACCCTGTGCAGCTCCAGGCATGGGGATGGGCGGCTGGAAAGCTGCCTGGTGGAAAAGGCCCTGGGGGTGTTGGTCAACAGTGGCTGAACACGAGCCAGCAGCGGCCCAGGTGGCCAAGAAGGCCAAGAGCATCCTGGCTTGGATCAGCCATGGAGTGGCAGGAGGAGCAGGGAAGGGATTGTGTCCCTGCACTCGGTCCTGGTGAGGCCACACCTCAAATCCTGGGTTCAGTGTTGGGCCCCTCACTCCAAGAAGGACATTGAGGGGCTGGAGCGCATCCAGAGAAGGGAACGGAGCTGGGGAAGGGGCTGGAGAACAGGGGGTCTGAGAGGCGGCTGAGGGCCCTGGGGCTGTTTAGCCTGGAGAAGAGGAGGCTGAGGGGAGACCTCATCACTGTCTTCAACTGCCTGAAAGGAGGGTGTGGTGAGGTGGGTGCTGAGCTCTGCTCCCAGGTGACAGATGATGGGATGAGAGGAAATGGCCTCAAGTTGTGCCAGAGGAGGCTTAGAGTGGGTATTGGGAAAAAAATTCTTCAGGGAAAGGGTTCCCAGGCCCTGGCAGAGGCTGTGCAGGAGGTGGCGGAGTCCCCATCCCTGGGGGGGTTTCACAGACGGGTGGGTGAGGTGCTCAGGGATCTGGTTCAGTAGTGGACAGGGACGGTTGGACTCAATGATCTCAAAGGTCTTTTCCAACCAAGTGATTCTATGATTCTATGAATCACAGCATTGACAAAGGCTGCTGGTAACTACACTAGCAGAGGGAAGGGAGGGGTGTAGAGAGCATAGAGGTTCTTTGGATTTGGAGAGTTAGGGATCAGGCTGGTGTGAGTATTTCAGTTCTTGAAACAGAGAGAGGGAGGCAGAGAGGGAGCTCATGTCACTGTGTTTGGCCTGTCTGGTCTTGTGGGTTCCTGATATTAAGGCAACAGCCAAGCTCCCCTGGGCTTGAGGAGAGGTCTGGTAGTGTGCACACACTGCTTTCGTGTTTAAATCAATCCCAGAATATTTTGGAGGAAGAGGTGGTTGCTTGTTCTCATCTCACCCCCTAAGGAGGCACCTTCTTCTTGGGAATCGGCTCATAGCAGAATATTTCTCTTTCAGGAATCCTTGTGTGCCAGGCTGGCTGCATCTTGGAGAAGCTCAATGAATACGTGGAGGAGCAGGGCTTTACCATGCCACTTGACCTGGGGGCAAAAGGTAGCTGTCACATTGGTGGGAATGTGGCCACGAATGCTGGAGGCTTGCGGCTCTTGAGATACGGCTCTCTCCGAGGGACGGTGCTAGGGCTAGAAGTGGTAAGGCGAGTACTTGGTCGTTCCCTGCCAACGAAGGGAATCAGTAGGAATCAGTTCCTACTGATTCCTGCTCTTCTAGACCTTAGCTGTTCATGATGTAGATAAGTCCCTCTCCAGACCTCTGCTGTTAATTTTTCCTGGCATGGCTCTTTTCTGAAGGGTCAACAAGTGTCTTCATACCAGTGATATTTGTTATCACTACTGGTAACAAGGTCCAGAGGGACCTGGACAGGCTGGAGAGGTGGAGCTGTGGGAACGTGTGCTCACAGCCCAGAAACCACCCATGTCCTGGGCTGCATCCAGAGCTGTGGGACCAGCAGGGAGGGAGGGGATTCTGCCCCTCTGCTCCGCTCTGAGAGACCCACCTGGAGCCCTGAGTCCAGTTCTGGAGTGCTCAGCACAGGGAGGACATGGAGCTGTTGGAGAGAGTCCAGAGGAGGCCACGGAGATGATCCGAGGGCTGGAGCCCCTCTGCTACGAGGAGAGGCTGAGAGAGTTGGGGTTGTTCAGCCTGGAGAGGAGAAGCCTCAGGGGAGACCTCAGAGCAGCTTCCAGTGCTGAAAGGGGCTCCAGGAAAGCTGGGGAGGGGCTCTGGATCAGGGAGGGCAGGGACAGGACGAGGGGGAACAGTTTTCAGCTGAAAGAGGGGAGATGGAGATGAGATCTTAGGGAGAAATGTTTTGCTGTGAGGGTGGGGAGGCCCTGGCCCAGGGTGCCCAGAGCAGTGGTGGCTGCCCCATCCCTGGAGGGGTTCCAGGCCAGGTTGGATGGGGCTTGGAGCCCCTGATCCAGTGGGAGGTGTCCCTGCCCATGGCAGGGGTGACACTGGATGGGCTTTGAGGTCTCTTCCAAACCAAACCATTCCATGACTCTATGACCCCCACTGCAGCCCATTCTCATCACTCTTTCTCCACTCCCAGCTCTTCCTCCCCTCTAGATCTTTCCTGAGTCCTCCCCTGGACTTTTCTGCTTCTTTTTTTTCACGGTGCTGTTTGCACATGTCCCAGCAGAACAAGAAAGAAGAGGCTTTGACTGGCTCCCCATGTTCCTGCAGGTGCTGGCTGATGGCTCCGTTCTGGATTGTTTGACGTCTCTACGCAAGGACAACACTGGCTACGATCTGAAGCAACTTTTCATTGGCTCTGAGGGGACCTTGGGCGTTATCACTGCCGTCTCCATCCTGTGTCCTCAGAAGCCTAAGGCTGTGAATTTGGCCTTCTTAGGTAGGAGCTGGTATAGAGATTTTCACACCTGAAATCAGAGGCTGAGAAGGGAATGGGGATGGAGGAGAGAGCGCTGATGAGCTTCAGCTTCACTACCAGCACCGAATTGTTTCTGAGGAAGAGTGGGGGGATGTGTCTTTCGGTACCTGTGCGGGTGTTTCACACGTTTATACCGTGGATATAAAATACTGGCAGGGTTGCTCTGCGGGAGGAGGGAAGCTGGGACTTATCAGGGAGAGGCCGGCAGAGCAGAGCCCTCGCTGCCCGGGGCGGACAGCACGCGAGCGAGGCGAGGAGGGCGAGTGGGGACAGCAGCCGCAATCCAGCCGTCCCCGGGTAAGGCTGTTGTGACAGGGCAAGGCTGGGCAGTCACGACGGCAGGTCGGGCTCTGCTTACCCCGCCAGGCACAGCTGCTTACGAACTGCATCCGAGTCTGCTGTTTAGCAGAGTCGTTTGTTGGGAGCCTTCGCGGAGGTTGGTTTTTGCTTGCAAAGCCGGCAGGGACTTCTCCAATAGCTTCTTCGTGCCTTGAGAGCAGAGCCAAACCCCCAGGAGGGGGTGAGTAGACTCCAAGTGCCAACAGACCCGTGGAACTTGTGCTGTGGACCCCAGAATTTACCGGGACTCTCCCAATGGCCTCTTGGTTCCTTTCGGGCTGGAGCTGAGAGGGGAGCAGGCGCTTTGGGATGAACTGTCTTAGTGCGTTCCAGAGGTCTTTGTTCAGCAAACAGTAATTGCTGTGTCCTCTCCTGCTCCGCTCCAAAACCTTCCCTGGCTCAAACCATCAGGAACTGTGGCTCTAAACCCACACGGGGCAGATGTTTATGTTTTCTGGAGACGGGAAGGACAGCTTGAGGCCTGGCAGAGGTTTTAAAATACAGTGTTTGGGGGTCTGTATTTTGTTTCTCATTGCCCTCTGTGTTCTGTCCAAAGGGTGCCAGAGTTTTCCTAAGGTGCTGGAAACATTTAGGACCTGCAGAGCCATGCTGGGAGAAATCCTGTCTGCCTTTGAGTTCATGGATGAGAAGTGCATGGAATTGGTTGAGAAGCACCTCAAGCTGTCCAACCCGGTGACAGGTACCAGTGACATTTGTGCTGTAGGAAAAGGCATTTTGCTGCTCGAGGGTTTTTAACTTTATTATATATCTCTGTATCAGTGAGTGTGTGGACATCCCTCATTGTTTTTTACCCAATATTCAGTTCCAAACACATTTTATAGAATCATGGAATGGTTTGTGTTAGAAGAGGCCTCAAAGCCCATCCAGTTCCACCCCTGCCATGGGCAGGGACACCTCCCACTGGAGCAGGGGCTCCAAGCCTCTTTCAGCACTGGAAGCTGCTCTAAGGTCTCCTCAAAGCCTTCTCTTCTCCAAGCTAAACAGCCCCAACTCTCTCAGCCTGTCCTTGGATGGGACGAGCTTCAGCCCTTAAATCATCTCCAACTCCTCTGGACCCGCTCCAACAGCTCCATGTCCTTCCTGCTCTGAGGACTCCAGAACTGAACACAGGGCTCCAGTACTTTGGTGAAAGTCTTTAAAGATAAGGCTTTTTACTTCTACTTGTTCAAACAAACCTGCTTGTTTTGGAAGAGCAATGCCAGGCCAAGGGCAGGCTGTGCAAGTGAGGTGCCATATGGAAAGAAGCCACTTGAGATGTCCTGCTGGGCTCCAGAAAATCTGGGCAGTATAGCATGAGTTTCCCAACTCATGGCACATTGGGAAAGCTCCAGAACCTGCACTAAATTCCTCTGCTTTTACCCCAGAGCATCTGCTTATTCTGTTCTCCCTCACTTTTAGGCAGCCCTTTTTATGTTTTAATTGAAACTTCGGGCTCCAACTCGACCCACGATGAAGAGAAATTGAACGGCTTCCTTGAACAGGTCATGACTTCTGGTTTGGTGACTGATGGAACTGTTGCAACGGATGATAAGAAAATAAAGGCAAGTCATTGTTTCCTCTTGCGCAAATCTCTTTGTCACGATTCTCTGTTCGGATTTGTGCTTTTAATAAGGAAGTGTTCAGATTGTCATTTGGTATAAATGTCCCCAAGTGATCTGGGAGCTTATTTGGCGTGTTGAGTAAGAAACACCTCCCACTGCTGATTCTTCTCCAAAGGCCTGAGTGTGTAGGGTTTCAGTGGACATTTTCCCTTTTAAGTAGATAAGAATGAGTCACATCTCTCAGTATGCTGAGGTGGGACCCAAACAAGAAGCTGAGTTGTCAGCAAGGCCAGAAGTGAGTAAAATCCTGTAGGCAATGTGTTAGAGATGGTGACGGTGGTCTCGTGGGAACAAGATGGACACGGAGTGTATTGGTAGAAAGGAGAGTGGTTGTGTCTGTCTAGGGAACACGAGTCCTTTACACTGACCTGTGTTTCAAGGCCAGGTTGGATGGGTCCGTGAGCAGCCTGGTCCAGTGGGAGATATTCCTGCCCGTTGCAGGCAGCTGGAACTGGATGGGCTTTAAGGTCCCTTCCAACCCAAACCATTCTATGATTCTTCCAGCCCCAGGTCCCAAACTGCCCCTTGCGGAACTAAACTGGAGGAGGCACATCCCTGCTTCCTGGGAAACCCAGAACAGGTTTGGAGAGAACAGCTATGCCTGTGTTCTTTCAGTCCGGGTACTGACAAGACTGAAGAGTTGGTGCTTCACTTCACTGTACGATGCTGCTGAGAAAGTGTTGTTCCTAGCTTCCAAGAGGCAGAGGATATTGAGGGAAATCAGATGTTGGGGTTACATTAAAAGGGTCGAGGCTCTTTTTACCTTCGTGTCACAAAGCCTGGAACCCCAGAGGTACTTGGTTTATTTGGGTTTCTTTGCTCTTTGGTTCCTCAGGCGCTATGGAGCCTGCGGGAGAGGATCACGGAGGCCCTCACTCATGACGGCTGTGTCTACAAGTACGACATCTCGCTCCCTGTGGGAAAGCTGTACGATCTGGTGATGGACATGAGGGCTCGCCTGGGCCAGAGCGCCAAAAACGTCGTGGGCTACGGCCACTTGGGTGAGTGGAGGTGCTGGAGAGGAGGTGGTTGTTCTTTTGTGCTTCAGGTTTTGCTGTGCAACTTCCCAGCAGTTTTAAAGGTTGCTTTAATTAGTTTTTCATTTTAATTTTTGATTAGTGAGAGGAATAGATTACATAGAATCATTGAGATTGGAAAAGCCCTCTTAGCTCATCCAGTCCAACCCTCAGCCCTGTGCCTGCTAAACCATGGGCCAAAGTGCCACTTCCATATGTTTTTTGAAGCCCTCCAGGCACGGGGACTCCAGCACGGCTGTGAGCTCTCAGAAGAGGAGGACGCATAAGGATCTTTGTGTTGGAATTTTGCTGCTTTCAGCCAGTGTTCCATATTAATGGCAGGTTGCCAGCGAGGCACTGAACTGGTCATCTGTATCTGCTTGCTCTGTGGTTTTGTTTAAGTATGCAGGTTGTTTAACTGGATCATTCTCTCAAATGAACACAGTCTGAGAGAGTTGGGGTTGTTCAGCCTGGAGAAGAGAAGGCTCCAAGGAGACCTTAGAGCAGCTTCCAGTGCTGAAAGGGGCTCCAGGAAAGCTGGGGAGGGACTGTTCACAGAGGCTTGTAGTGATGGGATGAGGGGCAATGGGTATAAATGGAGAGGGGCAAAGATAGACTGGACATAAGGAGGAATTTCTTCACCACGAGGGTGGGGAGGCCCTGGCCCAGGGTGCCCAGAGCAGTGGTGGCTGCCCCATCCCTGGAGGGGTTCCAGGCCAGGTTGGATGGGGCTTGGAGCCCCTGATCCAGTGGGAGGTGTCCCTGCCCATGGCAGGGGGTGGGACTGGATGGGCTTTAAGGTCCCTTCCAACCCAAACCATTCCATGATTCTCTGATTGATTTGATTAAGGTACTTAGATACATTTGGTAGCTAAAGGCTTTCTTCTCCAAAGTGATTAGTTGTATTGGAAATCAATTATGTTTGAGCCATTAACCCTCTAAAAGAGAGTGATAAACATAATGCACGGAAAGGCCGGTGCATTTGTCAGAATGCTTTGAAGCTCCTTCGATTTTGGTAAATTGGTAACTCGGAAGAGTTGTCCCATTGAACAAAAAATACAACAAACTCTTCCGCACTGTTGGATTTGGGTTGATTTAAAAGACATGGAAAGACACGTCTGTGTAACAAAGGCTGCCTCTGGTAGCTCTTGGTATTGAGGATTAAGCCGTGTGCTGTGAGGGTTTGCTGGGATGCAGGAAGAGGTTCCAGGGTGGGAATGGGAACGACTGGGTACGTTGTGTTTATCGTTGTGTGTTTTGTCTTGTGAGTACCCAGAGCTATGTGCTTAATCAAATCCCATCACACGCAAGTGGCAGGAGGAGAAATGTTTCGCTTGTTTTGTCTCTGTTTACCCGGCGCCACAGTGCGTGTAGAACACTGCACAAACATAATAGCGGGAGAGAAAGGGATGAAGGGCCATCTTCAGGTCTAGGGTTTGTTATGAAATGGCGTTAGGGAAGTCTTTGGATGATAATTAATGCAGCATGGTTGTTTGAATTGTAAATCGAAAGAGTTGGAGTTTGAAAGGAGCTTAACTCACAACACTTCCTCAAATATTGCACTGAAAGCATGGAGAAACAAAGATCCTATTTGAATTATTTGGGCATGGAGAGGCCTAATGTTTGTAGAAGGACAGTGAACTTGTCCTTTTTTGTGCTGTTTGGAGACTGACAAAGTCATCATTGTTTGAGTCCGTGGAGGAGGCAGTAATGAGTTTCCACTGCAGGGTCACCGAGTGTTTCTTACACACCCATCTCTGCGATGGTTTCTTCTAGGAGATGGAAACTTGCACTTAAACATCACGTCGGAATCCTACAGCCATTCCCTGCTGGCTGCCATCGAGCCGTTCGTGTACGAGTGGACTGCAAGATGCCATGGCAGCATCAGTGCAGAGCATGGGCTGGGCTTCAAGAAAAAGCAGTTCATCGAGTATAGCAAACCCCGGGAGGCCGTCCGGCTCATGCAGCGCTTCAAAGCCATGCTGGACCCCAAAGGGATCCTCAATCCCTACAAGACGCTGCCCCCGGCTCCCAAGAGCGACACGCACTGAGAAGCGAGCAGGTTCTGTCACACGAGGGTGGTGTCTCTAGCTCGGTGACTGCACTTTAGCCATAAACAATGTGATGGGTTAAGCAGGCGGGTGGAATGCGCCGTGTTTTATTTCTTCACTGTGATGGGACGAGTAAAAGAACATGGTTCTTCTGTTCTGTTCTGCCTCCTCTCTCTGAAGGAGAACCCATTGCTGGGTTTGACCACGTGGGTTTCCTGGTTAATGTGAACAATGAAACCAGGGACTCAGATATCGTGTGTGGATGCAGGGGTAGGACAAGGGGGAGATTGAGATGAGATCTTAGGAAGAAATGTTCTCCTGTGAGGGTGGGGAGGCCCTGGCCCAGGGTGCCCAGAGCAGTGGTGGCTGCCCCATCCCTGGAGGGGTTCCAGGCCAGGTTGGATGGGGCTTGGAGCCCCTGATCCAGTGGGAGGTGTCCCTGCCCATGGCAGGGGGTGGGAATAGATGGACTTTATGGTCCCTTTTGACCCAAACCATTTTGATTCTGGACTAGCTGTGGGTTGAGCAGGTTCACTGGGTGAAGAATTGGCTGAGGGAGCATCAGGCAATCATCATGGCAGGAGGTTTGACCACTCCAAGTGCCAGACCCTGCGCCGGGGATGGAGTAATGCCAGACACCAGTACAAACTGGGAGAGGAGTGGCTGGGAGCAGCCCTGCAGAAAGGGACCTGGGGTGATGGGAGGCAGCTCAGGAGAAGCCAGCAGCACCCGGGCAGCCGAGAGGACAAACCGCACCCCGGGGTCACCAAACAGCAGAACCAGCCGGTCAGGAGGGGGTTGTCCCTCTGTACTCGGCGTTGCTGCGGCCTCACCTGGAGCGCTGCAGGGGGTGCTGGGCCCCACCATTTGGGAAGAATGTGGAGGTCCCTGGATGTGTCCAGAGGAGGCAACCAAGCTGGTGGCAGGGCTGGAAGGTCTCTGCCCTGCCATGAGGAGCCTGGGTTTGTCTCCCTTGGAGAAAAGGAGGCTGAGGTGCTGAGCTCTGGGGTGCTGAGGAGAGGAAGGTGCTGAGCACTTCTCCAATATACACAAGGGGTGGTTCAGACTGGACATGAGGAAGCATTTCTTTACAGAGAAGGTGGTCAGACACTGGAAGAGGCTTCCTGGAGAGGTGGTTGATGCCCCAACCCTGTAATTGTTTGAGAGGCACGTGGACAATGCCCTTATTATTGACTTCTGGTCAGCCCTGAAGAGGACAGGTCATCAGTTGGACCAGATGGTCCTTGTAGGGCCCTTCCAACTGGACTGTTCTATTTTAAGATTTTTTGTTGTTGTTGTTGTGGGTTTTGCTACAGTCCATCGGGTTTGAGATGGCAGAAGGGATTATCATTTACAGTTTGGTGTACAGACCACACAGTCATCCTGTCATCAGAGGGCCGGCCAAGCCCCTTCTGCATGAATCATCTTCTTGTCTGCTCAGTGTTTGCAGGTTGCATCTGTATTTACATATCACTCCCTTAACCGAGGCTTTATTGTATCCAGAGGAAACAGGTGGCTGGGAAAAGCCAACAGGGATTTGCCAAAGGTAAATTTTGTCATACCAGCCTGGTCACATTCTACAACAAAATAAATGGCAATAACAAGTGAAGGCTGTTGTCTTACCCAGTGGCCATCATCTCCATTAGCTGCTTTCCGGTGATTTCTGCTCTTCCACACTGCACTGAATTAGGTGTTCAAGAGCCTTTTTCTTGGAAGAAAATCATCCTACAGTCGTTTTCTTCTGTTTTTCACCAGAACACGGTCTCTGTGCAGCTGCAGGCTGTTGAGTTGCATTAGTGGTGATGGCTTACAGTCAGCGCAGGGTTGCAAAACCCTTCGCGATACAACTCTAAGGTCGCACAGCTCTCAACGTGCCTTTAACAGAAATACATCCATGTTCCACGATCTGCAGCGCCGATATCCAGACCTGCACTCTGGTCTCTTCCATCCAGCTCCCTCTACCAGTGTACTCCTCACGTCTCCCTTTGTTCCTCAAGAGCACTTGGAGAGGAGCTGATCTTCTGGGGCTCAGCAGGGTGAACGGAGCTGGGGACGGGGCTGGAGCCCGGGGGTTCTGGGAGCGGCTGAGGGACCTGGGGCTCTTCAGCCTGGAGAAAAGGAGGCTGAGGGGAGACCTCGTCACTGTCGGCAGCTCCTGGAAGGGAGGTTGTAGCAAGGTGGGTGATGTGATAAGATGACAGGAAATGGCCTCAGGTTGCACCAGGAGAGGTTTGGATTGGATATTAGGAAAAATTTCTTTCCTGACAAAGTGGTGAAGCCCTGGCAGAGGCTGCCCAGGGCAGTGGTAGACTTTTTATCCCTGCAGGTGCTCAAAAACCATGTAGAGGTGGCACTTTGGGCCATGGTTTAGCAGCACAGTGGGGTTGGGCTGATGGTGGGACTGGATGAGCTGAGAGGGCTTTTCCAACCTTTATGATTCTATGAAAGATGCCATCATTAGCAAAGAGAAAAGTGAGTGTGAGGCGTGGTCGGGCCGTGCTGCTTGCGCATCGGGGGATGTAAAATATGGAAAGTCCCTGATGTTGTTAGAGAAGAAGCGCACAGGATTTGCTCTGGGCCAAGTTGAGCTGATGCAGCTCGTTCTTTCCGGATCAGGCTGTTTATATTCTGTGCCTTTTCCCTACACCATTCTTTCTCTTTTTTTACCCCTAAACTACTGACTGTAATCGTTTAAAACGCAGGCTTTACGTGTGAATGGTTCTTTTTGAGAAGTGGAACTTTCCATCCTGCTTTTTTTTCAGCTACATATGGAGAGCACGGCAGGGAGGGAGACGGCTGGCGGATAACCTCGTGCTGTGGCCAGGGGAATTCTGGCACAGCTACATTTTGCCATCTTCCTTACACATGAAGATCCTTAAGCTCAATGTAAGTTAATCCTCTCAACTAAACCACAGAGCAGTTGTCCTGAGGGCAGGGAAGGCAGGAGTCATTGTAGAGATATTTTGTAGTATCTTTCCTAGACCTTAAACACCAACCAGGGAAGGGATTGTGCTCCTGTGCTCAGCACGGATGAGGCCACACCTCAAATCCTGGGCTCAGTTTTGGGCCCCTCACTCCAAGAAGGACATTGAGGGGTTGGAGCGCATCCAGAGAAGGGAACGGAGCTGGGGAAGGGGCTGGAGAACAGGGGTCTGAGAGGCGGATGAGGCCCTGGGGGTGTTTAGCCTGGAGAAAAGGGGCTGAGGGGAGACCTCATCACTGTCTGCAACTGCCTGAAAGGAGAGTGTGGGGAGGTGGGTGCTGAGCTCTGCTCCCAAGGGACAGGCGATGGGATGAGAGGAAATGGCCTCAAGTTGTGCCAGGGCAGGGTCAGATCGTACTTCAGGAAGGATTTCTTCATGGAAAGGGCTCTCAGGCCCTGGCAGAGGCTGTGCAGGAGGTGGTGGAGTCCCCATCCTGGAGGGGTTTCACAGACGGGTGGGTGAGGTGCTCAGGGATCCGGGTTAGTAGTGGACAGGGACGGCTGGACTCGATGATCTCAAAGGTCTTTTCCAATCAAGCCATTCAATGATTCTATGATATTATCCTTCTCTTCTATGTTCTCAGTGATGATTTCAACCACTGGTTCACTGCTGTCTATGAGAGTGAGAAACAGGGTGGGTATGTGTATGTGGGAGGAATCTCTTGTCCCAAATCCTGTTTTTTTGTGTTTTTTTTTTTTCTGGGACAGACTTAAATATTACACCGCTGTGGGTGTGAACGTGCAATGCTTTGAAGCAATGGTTTTCTGGTGCAGCAAGGAACTGCTTGGCTCTCTGTCATGGCTTTGCCTGGGACACAAGTTGTTTTCTTCATAAGTAGCTTCTACAAGGCTGTGTTTTGGACCTGTGACCAAAACGTGTGGATGGCACAGGGATGGTGTAGCTGGTGCTGAGCAGCGCTAGCACAGTGTTGAGGTCTTTTCTGCTCCTCATGCTGCCCCGCCAGGCTGGGGTTGTGCAAGAAGCTGGGAGGGGACACGGCTGGGACAGCTGATCCCCACTGACCTGGGGGATATCCCACACCATGCGATGCTGCGCTCGGCGGTAAAAGCTGGGGGACGGAGGAGGAAGGAGGTTTCAGAGTTACGGTGTCTACTTCCCAAGTCACTGTGAGTTGTGATGGAACCCTCCTTTCCTGAGTATGGCTGCAATGAGAAGTAGTGAATGAATTCCTTGCTTTGCTTGGCTTGCACCTGCGGCTTTGGCTTTACCTGTTCAACCTGTGAGGTTCTGCTCTTTGACTGCTGATTCTCCTCCCCATCCCGCTGCGTGGGGCTGAGATGCCCGCGGGGTTGCCCCACCACCCTCTCCCCTCATGCTGAAGTGAAGGCACGGAGCTCGGAACTCAACATCCTGCCCAGCGAAGTAATTCTGCGTCAGAATTCATGACTAATTCTTCCAGGCTCGGAGAAGCCCAACCCCACGGGAAGCCAAGCGTTTCTGCGTGGCACCGTATTCTTCTGTGGAACCAAACCTGGTGGTTTGTGTCCGGCGCCCTGGGAGAGAGCCATGAATCAATCGTAAAAAAAAAAATGGGCAGTTGGGCTTCGTGGGCTCTACCGGCTTCTGAACAAGCAATCGCACCGCTGACGTGGAAGGTAACAGGAGAAAGGAGTCTGTTCAACGTGACCCCCCTGCCAGCAGCAGCTGACGCTGTGCCAAGAGTAACCCTAGAAATTCTTTGTAGAACAAGCGCGTTGACTCATGTTCTGCTGAGAAACTCAAGGAAAGCAACCCTAGACTTTGCTAATCTCTGAATTTTGATTAGCACTGGAGTTGGAGCTGGCCTGAGGAAGCTGCGATTGCAAAAGAAATGCTGGATAGATGTAGCAGCCGAGGTGAGAGATGCTGGAATGCAGAGGATTTGGCTCTGAGTGTGGCAGGGTGGGCCACCAGAGTACAAAGTTGGCATTGTGGGTGGGGAAGGCTCTGACCATGGCACCTCGTGGCCATGAAAGACCAAAAGCAACAGCTTAAGCTCAGGCTGAGAGATGTGGATAAACCTTTCGTGGCTCAAATGAGGAGAGCAGTGATTTCATCCCCAGCGTGGGGAGCAGGGGGAGTACCCCACCTCCAGACCTGCAGGACAAAGCCTGCTCTCTCAGGCCAGTTTGCAACCATCAGACCCGATTTGTGAAGTGCTGGCATACAGCAACCTTGGTGGAATCTCAAATTCCTCTGGGATGAAAGTTATAATGGTTGTTAATAGCACCAGAGAGTCACTTTGTAGACTAAAATAACGCCTGCTGAGGGGCAGGAGCTCTCTCTGCCAAGGCCTGGACACAGCGAAGTCTCTGAGCTCTTAACCTCCAGCTGCGATAATTGCATTTTCACTGGGAAAGAGTTTGGAGCTTAAATGTTTTAAGGAGAACTTGTGATAGGTGAACACAATTCCCATTTTGCTGTAGTCCCTAATTTCCTGTTTGCAAATGTCCGGCAGAGAATTCCAGTCCTTGAACCACTGAGAAAGAAGAGGAAAGGTTCTGACCCCGGCACCAATCAGGGAAGGGGATCTGAGCCAGCGATGTGACGGTGTGCTGGATGATGAAGGGGTCGCTGATGCCCTCCAGCCACCAGCACCCTGCCCAGATCCCGCTGTCAGCCCCCACCTCCCTCCCGCAGCCAGGAAACACCCCATTAAGGTTTCCCCACTAAATCCTTACTTCCCTGCAAAGCTGCTGGAACCTCATCTCCCGAGGCAGTTCTTTGTCCTGGTGGGAATGTCGTGTTCTAACAGGGTTTCTCTTGGCTTATTAATTAACTTCCCCCCACCCCTGGGAACACCTGGCCACTCCCTCTGTCCTCCCCTATCCTGGCCATTTATAACAGCCATGGGATGCTGAAAATAAAGCCGTATTCTCCAAGAGCTGGAGGAGCCCGTAGATAAAGGAGCATTGGAGTCGATTTGCGAAGGAGATATCTCCTGGTTCACAGCATGAAAAGCCCTGGGTGCACTGCAAGGTAAAGGGAGAGGGAGGTGAGGGCTGTGGGTGCAGAATTCAACGGGGTTTTTGGGCAGGTCTGACTCAGGTAATCCCTGTAAACTGTTCTTAACCTGGAGAATTAGTTACAGTTTGCTCCAGGGTAGAGATTAATTTTGCCATGAATGCTTCTTTCCTGTATTTCAGGTCTCTTAATTTGGCAGAACCTCGTTAGGTCGACACGGAGGTCTGTTGTTTTCAGCTTAAGCCAAATGAACAAGAAGGTTGTCCCAAGCCTTAAAGCATCCCTAGTGGCACCTCCAAGCGCCACCTAAGAAAGTTTTCTGCATTTTCTTCCCGGCTGGGAGATGGCACGGCACAGGGTGGAAAGGCGAGTGGAACCCCTGGCACCAGCCCTACTGACTGCTCCCGTTTGGCTGCTTAGGAGAGTTTTGTGTCTTAGCAATCAGCTGAGATGTCACAGTCGTCTTGTTTGAAAGCAAGGCAGAACAAGTCCATTACGGGTGCTGTTGGGTTATTGATCGGTTTTCTGTATTGAAAAATCTCAGTTACATTGAAAAAAAATTAGGTCTGTGTTTCTTTGAGATCCTAATCTTCTGGAGTGATGTGATTGCAGGAGCCACTGGGATTTCTTACCAAGGAAATCCTTGTACCCCTCAGAACCTTGTTTTCTAGTGCTTGGTGGTTGCTGAGAAGAGATTCAAGTGGGACCAGCTGGGAGGGAGGGGATTGTCCCCTCTGCTCCTCTTGGTGAGACCCACCTGGAGCCCTGGGTCCAGTTCTGGAGTCCTCAGCACAGGGAGGACACGGAACTGTTGGAGTGAGTCCAGAGGAGGCCACGGAGATGATCCGAGGGCTGGAGAACCTCTGCTCTGAGGACAGGCTGAGAGAGTTGGGGTTCTTCAGCCTGGAGAGGAGAAGGCTGTGGGGAGACCTTAGAGCAGCTTCCAGTGCTGAAAGGGGCTCCAGGAAAGCTGGGGAGGGGCTCTGGATCAGGGAGGGCAGCAGTGGGTTGAGGGGAACGGTTTTAAGCTGAAAGAGGGGAGATTGAGCTGAGATCTTAGGGAGAAATGTTTTCTGTGAGGGTGGGGAGGCCCTGGCCCAGGGTGCCCAGAGCAGTGGTGGCTGCCCCATCCCTGGAGGGGTTCCAGGCCAGGTTGGATGGGGCTCGGAGCCCCTGATCCAGAGGGAGGTGTCCCTGCCCATGGCAGGAGTGGGACTGGATGGGCTTTGAGGTCCCTTCCAAACCAAATCGTTCCATGATTCTATCGTACAGGAAGGTGGTGGAGTCCCCATCCCTGGAGGGGTTTCATGACGGGTGGATGAGGTGCTCAGGGATCAGATCTGGTAGTGGACGGGGATGGTTGGACTCTATGATCTCAAAGGTCTTTTCCAATCGAGCCAGTCTATGATTCCGTGAAAGTGCAGTTTCTGTCTGTGCTGCCTCCTGTGCTGGAGCTGTTGGCACAGCCGGGGCAGCACAGAGACGTCAAACTGTGCTCCTGGTCACCTGAGTTCCTAAGAGCAACATGCAAAGTTTGTGGTTTGCCTTCAGGGAAGGACTATCTGATAAAAATCCACTCCAACTCTGTTTTCTTTCCAGGCACATCAAATGTCTCATCATTTTCAACCTTTGCCTGGGACTCCTCTTCCTGTCGGGATTCTTCCACATAAAGAATAAAACTTACATGTAAGTGGAGCAGAAGCATGGTTGCCCGACTTCACCTGCCCAGGGCAGCAAGGGTCTGACCTGCGATGCTCGATTTAACTCTCCTGGGGTTTAGGCTGATATGTGAAGGATGGCAGCCCAAAGTTAGTTCCTAGGTCCATATCTGAGCAGAATCAGCTGTATGGAGCAAGGAAAAGGGGATTGAGCTGAAGGCTTTGGGTAAGTGAGGATTTGGAGCAGCAGAAAGCCATCCAATGTCTACGCCTAATGGATGGGGCTTGTTTGGGTTGGTGCTTTGCACCACCTGCCTGTGTGGTATCAGGAGAACCTGCTGGGGTTTGGCTTTTCCAGGTCTTGGAGATGGGGTACGGCACCAGAGAGGCAGTTTTCCCCATCTGTTGCCTTCCTGCAGAATCCTGAAGAGCCACGAGGAGCTGCCGGTAACTTCCACACCTTGCCACGCCAAGACTAATGTTATGTTCCTCAAGATCCACAAGACGGCCAGCAGCACCGTCCTGAACATCATGTTCAGGTTTGCAGAGAGGTACAACCTCACCGTTGCCCTCCCAGCTGACCAGCTTTTCCACCTCGGCTATCCAAAGACCTTCAAGGCCCACTTTGTGGAGGAATTTGAAGTCATAGGACAGAACTACAACATCATGTGCAACCACCTGCGGTTCAACCCCTCGGAGGTAATGAAAGAGCCATGACACCTGTAGAGAAACCTGGTCAAACAAGTAGTGCCTGTGGACTAACAACTTTTCTTCTTCCTCCCCACAAATAGGTACGAAAGGTGATGGCAGCGAACACCTTCTACTTCTCCATCCTGAGGAACCCCATTCCTCTGCTGGAGTCTTCCTACATCTACTACAAGAACAGTGTCCCTGCCTTCAGGCTCTCCAAGGACGTGAACGAATACTTGGCGTCACCTTTGAAGTATTACCATCAGGCGGATTACAAGCAAAACATCTATGCCAGGAATATCATGTGGTTTGATTTTGGCTACGATAACAATGCAGAGGACGACAAAAAGTACATCCAGGCGGTCCTGAAGGAGATTGAACAGAACTTCCACCTGATTTTGATAGCAGACTACTTCGATGAGTCCATGATCCTCTTGAAGCACACTTTGTGCTGGGATCTGGATGACGTGGTTTACTTTAAGCTCAACTCCAGAAGCCAGGACACTGTCCAGACCTTGACTCCAGAAAGCAAGGAGAGGATAAAAGCATGGTGCTCACTGGACTGGAAGCTCTACCTGCACTTCAACCAGAGCTTCTGGAGGAGAATTGAGGAGACCATAGGACTCAAACTGCTGGAGAAGGAGGTGAATCGCCTGCGAATGAGACAGAAGGAGCTCATGGAGATCTGTCTCTTGGAGCAGGAGGGAGTGGGGAGGAACCACATCAAGAACAAAGCTCTCCAGCCTTTCCAGTCAGGGGCTGCAAATATCCTTGGATACAACCTCAACCAAAACTTGGACAACAGGACTCTGAGAAACTGCCAGAGAATGGCTATGCCGGAGCTGCAGTACATGTCCTACCTTTACGCTGTTCAACATCCGCACAAGAAGAGGAAGCAGTTGGGCTTTCCTTTGCTCTGGACTAGTTTCTAGGAGAAGACACTACTCTCAACTCCCACCTAGGGCACGTGACAACCCACGGCAGTTTCCCACTGCTTTGCGTCACCAGCAGGTTGCTGATCCACAGGACACATGGGCACCAGTGGGAGGTTGGTGGGGAGGAGAGCTTTGTTTGGGGCCACTGAGCTGGTGGTGGGTCCCTTTCTGGCTCTGCGTTGGCTGGATCCTGCATGATGCCTTCTCCTGGTCCCGGGCAGGGGGACAGCCCACCGCTGCTGAGCACTGGGCACGCTTTCAGGTGCCTTAGACGTTCCTGCCTCTTAATCATTAATCATGGGCTTAATCTTTTTGTTTGCATTCTACGTTATTTAATAGCTGTCATTACGTCCAGGCTGGTCACAGCTCATAACTCCTGATTATTAGTGTTGAGGGTGAAAAAAGGGGAGGGGGAGGGAAATGAAGAGAAGAATGTGGTGTAGGGATGCAGCACCGGAAGGAATAGGAGAGATGTTGGGTTTCCCATCCAGCAGCATCCATGCCCACCATCGTGCAACCGCTGTACAATGTCTTGGCTGCTCTTCAGATGGGAGGTCCCGAGCATCACGCCCAAAGCTGGGTGCTGGCATCCGAGTGCTCCATCTCACATGGCGTGAGGTGTGGGGCCCTCTGCACCACTTGGGCCTGCTTGGTGCTCCCCTGGGAGGGCCCATTTCATGGTTTCACCCCTCAATCTTGGGCGAGGGCCCTTGGTCCCTGGGCACAGACGCTCTCCTGGGCTCAGCATCCCTGAAGACCTTTATCAGCAGAGGCTTCCTTAGCCACCTGTCTTGCTGTGTTTGCTAAAGTCTCCAACACCGGTTATAAGAGGAGTGGAAGAAGGCACGGCCGCTGCATGTTTAGGACATGATCTCAATAATTATATTGAAGGAAGTAAACCTCCGTGGGAGGTCCAGCTTTTCCTGTGTTAGTCCTGGGAAGGTTCATCAGAAGGACAACAGGACCAAGTCCAAGGACTTTAGCATCACCGCAGTTAGTCATAGAATCACAGAATCATTGAGGTGGGAAAAGCCCTCTCAGCTCATCCAGTCCAACCCCACCGTGCCTGCTGAACCGTGGCCCAAAGTGCCATCTCTACCTGCTTTTTGAACACCTTCAGGAATGGTGACTGTTAATGTTGTCCATCGCTGGTTACCAGTGTGCCCACTCCCCACTCATGGCAGTGGGGGATCCGAGGGCTGGAGCACCTCTGGGAGAGTTGGGGTTGTTCAGCCTGGAGAAGAGAAGGCTACAGGGAGACCTTAGAGCAGCTTCCAGTGCTGAAAGGGGCTCCAGGAAAGCTGGGGAGGGGCTCTGGATCAGGGAGGGCAGGGATGGGACAAGGGGAATGTTTTTGAGCTCAAAGAAGGGAGATCGAGCTGAGATCTCAGGCAGAAATGTTTTGCTGTGAGGGTGGGGAGGCCCTGGCCCAGGGTGCCCAGAGCAGTGGTGGCTGCCCCATCCCTGGAGGGGTTCCAGGCCAGGTTGGATGGGGCTTGGAGCCCCTGATCCAGTGGGAGGTGTCCCTGCCCATGGCAGGGGTGGCACTGGATGGGCTTTGAGGTCCCTTTTGACCCAAACCATTCCAAGATTCTTTGGTGTGACTGGGATGAAGGATCCAGGGTCTCTTGGCTTCAGCCTTGACTTGTGGGCTCTCATCTGGAGAAGGAAATCAGCACAGGGATTTTTCTCAGCGGTGTTTACACCTGGCAGGTAGGCGGGGAAGCCGGCTAAGGCAAGGGTTAACCTCCTGCAAAGCAACCTGTTCTCCACAACTCATGTGATGGAGAACAGTAGCAACACTGAGGTTAGCAGTACCTTCACAGTTTTCTGCTCCAGCAACCCCAGGTAAAATTAACAAGGTTTGGGAGGCATCCGGAACAAGCCGGGGCAGAGGAGACAGTGGCCACATATGTTCAGCCTGGGCAATCCCTGGAGGCTTTTCCTGGCCAATTCTGCAGCCAGAGCCTGGGCTTTCACCTTGGAGCTTCTGATCCGTGACTTTTGTCAAGCTCCCTTAGCTCCGCTGACGCTGGGGATGGATTAAAAGCACTAAAATGGTATCTTAGTGGCTGACCTGCGTGCAGGTGGCGATCTTGGCACCCTCCAGACCTGTTGCCTGGGGAGCTCACAACTGGGGTGGAGGTGGCTTGCAGCACCTGGATGGGGAGGCTTGGCCTCTCCCAGCCTGGGGAAGGAGGGAAACTGAGGCAGGAGATGCTAGCACCCTCCAGTGTGGCTCCCTTTGCATCGCCGAGGGGTCTGAGCAAGGTAGCGCGGTGGCCGTGGGGCCCCCAGCTCTGCCCAGGCTGATAAAGGCACCTTTGTGAGCCCCAGTGCTGCGCGAGCGCTGCCACTGCTGACTCAGGGCTTTTTCCCAGCCCCGTGACCCATTGTCGGGGGGACCCTGCCAGGGAGGGTGGCACCAGAACGGTGGGGGCCACGGGCTCTGCAGGAAGCCAGTGGCTGCGGGAGCCAGCGTTCCCCTGCGGTGGGGCGAGGGACGGAGCGGACATCCCAGCTGAGCAAGACCCGGTGAGTGCCTTTGCTTTCTCCCTGGGGTTTTTGGTCAGCAAAGTTGGTCACTCTGGTGGGATGCCCCTGTCCTCCTGCGGGGATGGACTCGGGGGCACGGACTGGGGGGGACAGCCTGGGGACAGCTGACCCTGGCAGCAGTCCTGCTGTCCCCAAAGGAAAGGCAGTTGGGGACGGCTGCCGCAGGGACAGCCCGGCCGGGGACGCCGTGGTTCATGTTGGGCACCCCAGGGCTTAACCCACAGCGAGGGGGAAAGGAGGAGCCGGCTGGGGCCACTGCGCTGGAGGCACCAGGAACGCAGGGTAAAATGCTCCCTGATCCCCTCGCAAGGAGCCGGGGTTGGTCCTGGGGTCTTGGGATGGGCTCTGCCCGCCAACACCCGCTTGGTGATGGGAGTGAGGAACCACAGGTCTTGTCTTGCTCATAGCTGGCCTCAATTTACCAGAAACCCTTTTTGAAGAGCATCTTGCCAATCAATTTAATTTAATTTAATTTAATCTCACGATAGCCCATGTCAGCCTCTTCAGTCGCCCCCAAAATCCCGTCCCGCCTTTGAGCGATGGGGACTTGCCATCACAGCAGCACATGTTCAACCTCTCTTGATGCTAAACCTGCCCTTCATCCTATGTTCCCGGGGGGTTCCTCAAATCCAAACCCACCAAGTGAAACCCCAAACCCTTCCACGGGCAGCCCGGCTCCCAGCCCACGCACTGCCTTACCTCCATCCACCCGTCAGAGTCGGGGCTGCGTCTTCTCCCCGCAGACGCCATGGGCTCCCGGCACTTCCCCGCCCGGACCGTGCTCTTTGAGAAGGAGTCCAACGGCGTCACGTACCGCGTGCCTGCCCTGATCTACCTGCCTTGCGTGGCCAAGCTGCTGGCTTTCGCGGAGGAGCGGCTGAGCGCTGATGATGCCCACGCCAACCTGCTGGTGCTGCGCCGCGGCACCGTCTACCGGAGCTACGTGGAGGTGGGACGGGGCTGCGCCCGCGGCTGGGGGGACACACCGGGATGGGGGGCATGCGGACAGCTGGGCGGTTTTCTTCCACTGCTTTTTCATGGCACAGCTGAGCTCCTGGAGGCACCTGCATGGGGAGGTGAGGGCGTTGGATGAAATGGGGTGGTCCTCACCCCTCTCCATCCTGCTCCGTGGGCAGTGGGAAGACATGCGTGTGCTGGAGACGGCGACGCTGCAGCACCACCGGTCGATGAACCCCTGCCCGCTCTACGATGAGTTCACCGGCACCCTCTTCCTTTTCTTCATCACGGTGCTGGGCAGGACACCTGAAGCCTACCAGATTGTCACCGGCCAAAACGTCACCCGCCTCTGCTGTGTCACCAGCACTGACCAGGGCCTGAGCTGGAGCAAGGCCACGGACCTGACTCAGCAGGTCATCGGCGGGGCCATCAAAGGTAACCCACCAGAGAGGGGCAAGGACGGGCGGACAGCCACCAGGAGGGGTTTGGCCTCCTGGAGCCACCCGTGGTGTAGCCAGTAGTGGTTTTGGTGTGGGAAGCCCACCAGCATCAAAGAGAAGAGGCAGAAAAAGACGCCGGGTGGAAGAGGAGGGGGGTGGAAAGAGTATCTGTATTGCCTGCACTGGGAAAAGGAGACGGGGAGGCCCTGCGGCTGTGGGTAGGAACACACGTGAGGGCAACCTGGCAGCACGGGGCTTTGCTGCTCTCCCACCCCAGCACTCTGCTTGTCTGGGCCGCGGGGGATGCTCTGGAGGCCCCTCCACGCCAGGCATGGCAGGGGCACCGTGGACGCTGGCTCTTCCCGTTATTTTTCCCTGGAAGGAGGGGAGGCCCTGGCCCAGGTTGCCCAGAGCAGTGGTGGCTGCCCCATACCCTGGAGGGGTTCCAGGCCAGCTTGGAGCCCCTGATCCAGTGGGAGGTGTCCATGGCAGAGGATGGGACTGGATGGGCTTTAAACTGCCTCCCAACCTGAACCTTCTGTGATTCCATGATCCCCTCTCTGCTCCCCAGACTGGGCGACGTTTGCGCTGGGCCCCGGGCACGGGATCCAGCTGCGTTCTGGCCGTCTGCTCGTACCCGCCTACAGCTACCACATCGACTGCAAGGAGTGCTTCGGGCAGCTCTGCAAGACCACCCCTCACTCCTTTGCCTTCTACAGCGATGACCACGGCCGGGGCTGGCGCTTCGGGGAGTTCATTCCCAACCTGCAGACGGGCGAGTGCCAGCTGGTCTCGGTGGATGAGGAGGATGGCTCCAACGTCCTCTACTGCAACGCCCGCAGCCCCTTGGGCTTCAGGGTCCAGGCACTGAGCACGGACGACGGGGCTGTCTTTCACGGGGGACAGCTGGTCCAGCGGCTGGTTGAGCCCCCTCATGGCTGTCACGGCAGCGTCATTGGCTTCCCCGCACCTCTTGTGTACGTCCCCACCAGCCCGCCGGACCCTGCGGTGCCACTCCGGGGCTCAGCTCACCGCCTGCTCCCTGGGGTGCTCCCAGCACCTCAGTCCCTGCCCGCCCGGCAGGCAGCGGGCGATGAGCTGCTCACCATGGCCACCAGCAGCCACCACAAGCCAGCGGAGCCCCAGGAGAGCTCTCTTACCCCACTGCACCTCAGCCAAGTGGGTGGTGACATCTTGGTCCAAGAGGACCCTATGGCAACTCCCAGTCCTGCTCCCTTCTTCCAAGCACCGACGTGGATCCTCTACTCCCACCCCACCAGCTCCATGTCACGGGTCAACATGGGGGTTCACCTGAGCACCTTCCCCAGAGATGTGGAGAGCTGGACTGAGCCCTGGGTCATCTATGAGGGCCCAAGCGCTTACTCGGACCTGGCTTACATGGAGCTGCCCTACAACGAGGCCTCCATCGCTGGTGGCACGGCCATCGCTTTCGCCTGCCTCTACGAGAATGGGACACGGTCACCCTATGAGCAGATCTCTTTTAGTATGTTCACGCTGCACGATGTGCTCCAGAACATCCCCCTGACAGCTTCTACTCCGCAGA
Organism: Cuculus canorus; assembly: GCF_017976375.1. NCBI lineage: Eukaryota > Metazoa > Chordata > Aves > Cuculiformes > Cuculidae > Cuculus > Cuculus canorus. Next base: position 26,580,554 of record NC_071409.1, read on the forward strand.
AGAACAGCTGTCCTCGATGCCCCAGAAAGCAGGGGCGAAGGCGCTGCCTGGTCTCCTAGTGCCCTCCCAGATGGGCTCATCCACGTTGGACCCCGACCCGCAGCCCGATGTCTCAAGGATGCTCACAGCCCAACGTCCTGCCATCGGCCAGCACGGCCACATCACACAGCAGGAAGACACTACCATCTCCAAACGGTTTTTTAACCTCATTCTTATTGCTGTTTTTTAATTATAGGGTTGGGTGGGCATGGAGGTTTGTGCCACCAGCGCAGCCCCAGACTCCTTCGGGAGCGCAAACACAGACCGGAGGGGCAGCAGTAGCAGTGCGGGCGAGAAGGCAGCTGGGGGCTGCCGCGCGTGTCACCGCAGGGGGACAGGATGCTCCGGTTGTGCCCTGTCTCGTCCCACCACTCTGCTCCAAGGGGGTTTCCTTCCATGGTCATAAATATTGATGGTCTTTTTTAATTGCTCCTTTTTAATGGTCCTGTTTGAGGCGGCTCCTGTCTTTCACAATGGTCTCCCCACAATCACCCGGTTACAAGTTCATCGGAGGGATTGCTGGGATGGTTTTTAAGCTACTGTGGACGTTGGTACCTTTCTCTGACCCCTGTCAGATCTGGGGCAGCTTCCTGCCAGGCCCCGGGCTCCGTCCGTGTGTCCCCACGCAGGGATGAGGGATGTGCCAGCCCTCCAGTGGGGCCCGGCGTGGTGGAGATGAGTGGCTGCTCCCAACATTCTCTGCGTGCTTCTGGGTGAACTCTGGGGGGGCTACACTTCGTCTTCAGTGTTACCTCCTTCACCACAACTCCAACTAAGTCTCCTCCAGCCCCAGCCTGTTCCTGCCTCAGCTCCTTCATCCATCCTGCCCCACACAGGAGAGGAACACCTGCACAAGCTGCCCTAAGTGCACACTGATTAACGACAATAAGTTCATGTTCCACACAGAACATTAGGGTTGTTCAGCCTGGAGAGGAGAAGGCTGTGGGGAGACCTTAGAGCAGCTTCCAGTGCTAAAAGGGGCTCCAGGAAAGCTGGGGAGGGGCTCTGGATCAGGGAGGGCAGGGACGGGATGAGGGGAACGGTTTTGAGCTGCACGAGGGGAGATTGAGATGAGATCAGAGGGAGAAATGCTTTCCTGTGAGTGTCGGTTGGCCCTGGCCCAGGGTGCCCAGAGCAGTGGTGGCTGCCCCATCCCTGGAGGGGTTCCAGGCCAGGTTGGATGGGGCTTGGAGCCCCTGATCCAGTGGGAGGTGTCCCATGGCAGGGACAGGATGGGCTTTGAGGTCCCTTCCAACCCAAACTATTCCATAATTCTAAGATTCCAGCTTTTCTCTCTGCAAATGATTTAGTAGTGGATGGGTACAGTTGGACTTGACGACCTCAAAGGTCTTTCCTAACCTGCTGATTCTATGATGATTCTATGATTCTGTGATGTCGCATTTTGCACTCAGGTGAGTGGAGGCTGACAAGGAGCAGCCGAGGAAGCTGTTGGGCTCGGTTTGTGATGCCAGGAGCCAGGTCCCCACCTCCATCACTCACTGGGCTTCCAACCCCGAATGGCTGCCAGCCCCGAGGGCAGCTGCTCCAGGGTGAAGAGGCATTACCAGGGCTCTTCGAGGAGGCAGCCCTTTGCACGCCGACCCCACGCACGTCGCTTCGCCGTCTCGCGTGAGCTGGGGTGTCTGTTCTCCAAGGGTAGTCTGTCTGCCTGTCTTGCACCAGGCTGGTATCACAGCTACCTTGTGCCGTATCCCCACCACTGGCTGTGGGACATCCAAGGACAACACCTCCTCCAAGCACCAGCCTCCTGGCACCACAGCAGGCCCCTACTTCCCCTCACAAAAGCCACAGAGGAACCCGAGGCAGCCGTTGAGGATCTGGAGGGAGGCCAGAACCATCTCAGCAGCACTGAAGAGCAGCAGAAGAGAAAATAGGACAACATTCCAGACCACAATGCCCGCTGGCTCCAGGCAGGTGCTCCAGGTGTGAGGATTGTACAGGTAGTTCTCTGTCCTGCGTGATGGGGAGGGAGAGGAGGAGGTGCAAGATGCATAGGTCAGGAATTGCATTGAGTTCCACCATGTACCTGTGCCCCGGCCACCCCGTCCTTCAGCCCAAGGATGAGCAGGGTCAGCAGGTGATGGGGATGGGAAGCACAGTGTAGAAAGCCATGGAAGTGAGGACTTTTTGAGCTTCCAGCATCTTGCCTCACAACCAGCAAGCCCACCAACCCCTACCACCATAAATAACACCCAGTTAATTAACAATACACCAATGAGGTGGCACCAACGAGGTGGCACCAGCGACTCAACCCCACTGCCTCACCTGTCAGGCTCCTGGCTGCCGGAATCCAGGAATGGGTAACCCCAGAGGGTGCCGAGTCCGCTGCTTTGCTGGGAGGCATTGTAGAAGCAGAGGGGCCCGTTGGTCAGACCCACTCCAGAGAGAACGAAGCAGGCAGTGGCGCCCAGGAGCGCCAGCTTGGAGAGCACGGCAGAGATGAAAGCCTGTGGGCAGCAGCCAGGAATGGCGAGGAGGGATGGAAAAATCAGGTGGGCTCCAAAACATGGATGTCCATTGTCAGTGGAATTTGCTAAGGAGACAAAACTCTTCTCCTCTTCATCCCAAGGGACTCCAAGCCCCTGGGAGTCAAGGCTGGGGATGGAGCCGTCACTGGGTTGTTTCGAGATGGGCAGAAGTGAGCATGGATGGGCAGGGAGTGCGGATGAGCAGGGAGCAGCCGCATGGAGCCTGGTGGGGCAGAGCCCACGCCAGCAAGCGGGGGAAGCCTCTGGGGAGGTGGCACCATGCAGCATCCCACCACGGAGCCATGGGAGAGGTCTTACCCTGCCACATCCTGCCATGGGGCCATGGGAGAGGAGGATCCATGTCACATCCTACCAAGGGGCCATGGGAGAGGAGGATCCATGCCACATCCTGCCATGGGGCCATGGGAGAGGAGGATCCATGTAACATCCTACCAAGGGGCCATGGGAGAGGAGGATCCATGTCACATCCTACCAAGGGGCCATGGGAGAGGGGGATCCATGTCACATCCTGCCAAGGGGCTATGGGAGAGGAGGATCCATGTCACATCCTACCAAGGGGCCATGGGAGAGGAGGATCCATGTCACATCCTACCATGGGGCCATGGGAGAGGTGGCACCCTGCCATGTCCCACCATGGGGCCACCCACCAGAGCCCACCAAGCGCTGCCTGGGCTGCTGCCTTACATTGCGACGGGTGCCACAGTCGGAGCAGCCGGAGCATCGCCATCCCACCGCCGTGATGTGGGTCGCTGCCAGCAGCACCTGCAGGAGGGAAAAAGAGGCTGAGGGACGTAGGGGAGCCACCTGCTCCACTCTTTGCCCCTGCTCCAAAGACAGGTGAGGAAGGACACGGTGGAAACCGTGGTACTCACGATGATGCCACCTCCCCAGACGCCCGGCATGACCTTGGCGTGCTTGCTGATGTGCCCCTCCACCAGGTACTTCAGTTCCCCACCAGGGAAGAGCAGGAGGACGTTGGCTGCCACAGAAAGCGTGCCCAGCACCAGCAAGCAGAGCCCCACAATCCGGCTGCACGTCCCTACGCACATGGCCACCCTGGGTGGGGAAGGGAGGAAAAGGAGGAAGGGAAGGGGCTGCTTTTGGCCCCGCGGCTCCGTCACCCTGAGCCCACCTCACAGCCATGGGTGGATGGGCAGTTGCTGCTTCGTGCTTTTGGGTCCCAGCCTGCTCCCCCCTCAGATTCACGGAATCACAGAATCATTAAGGTTGGAAACGCCCTCTCAGCTCATGCAGTCCAACCATCAGCCCAATCCCACTGTAGTGCTAAACCATGGCCCCAAGCGCCACCCCCACGGCTCTCTGAGCCCCTCCAGGGATGGAGACCCCCCCTGCCCTGCGCAGCCTCTGCCACGGCTTCACCACTCTGTCAGGGAAGAATTTTTTCCCAGTATCCAACCTGAACTTTCCCTGGTGCAACTTGGGGCCATTTCTTCTCGTCCTACCACTTATCACTTCGGAGCAGCGCTCAGCACCCACCTCCCCACACCCTCCTTTCCAGGAGCTGCAGAGAGTGATGAGGTCTCCCCTCAGCCTCCTCTTCTCCAGGCTAAACAGCCCCAGGGCCCTCAGCCGCTCCCACAACCCCTGTTCTCCAGCCCCTTCCCCAGCTCTGTTCCCTTCTCCAGACACGCTCCAGCCCCTCAATGTCCTTCTGGGAGTGAGGGGCACAAAACTGAACCCAGGATTTAGGGTGCAGCCTCACCAGCACCGAGTCCCAGGCTTGCTGTTGTCCCAGATTCCCGAGTTCTTTCTCCCTGCCTTCATCATTTCTTCAGAGTCTTTTTATACACTTTCCCCCTTCCCAGTGAATTCCAACGCATTTTGCATCGACTCAAGCTGCTCCTCGCTCTGGCTGGTTAACTTCAGGCAGAAGCAGAAGCGACGTTGCAGAAGCAAAGCAAGCGGCCGCCTCGTGGCTGTTGGTGTGGCGAGAGCTGCCTCAGCTGCCCCCGCGCGGCATCGGCCATGGGGCAGAGCAGTTGGGGGGCTTCACACCGCGGCCACATTCTGGCAGCCAGGAAGGGCTGAGCATGGAGAACAGGGCTGCCAAACCCCGCTGCGCGGAGAGGATGCGCACCAAGGAGCCCAAGGTGGACCACCAGCTCCACCCATCCTGGAGCTTCATCTCCCCTCTACTTTCTGTCCTCCCTGCCTTGGTTATAAGGAATTGAGGGCCTCCCACTTGCAGTCCGGTGATTGCGCGTGGTTCTCTCCCAGAGCTACGAGCACCCAGTGCTGAGTCCCACCTCCCCGCTTTGGAGGACTGTTCAGAACAGCTCTTGCTCCTCTGGAGCTCCCAGGGTGGGCTGCTCACTCCAGCCAGATGCTTTCGTGGTCTTCTGCAAGTCTCCCCTTGATGTCCCCAAGGCCTCCCGTTCCTGTCCACCGCTGCCCCCTCCCCAGAGAAGGACGGAGGTCCCCTTTTCCCAGGAGGCTCTCCCCAGCTTGCTGCCCCACAACGCTGCCCTTGAGCAAGAGGCAAGCTTGCGTTAGCTGCTTTCTTCCCCCTCAGCCCAAGCAGACAGAGAAACCTCTCTGTAAGAGGAGGAAAAGCGAAAATGCAGCTGAACCAGTGTCTGGACATTCAAAAGAGGTTTTTCTTCTGTCAGGCAAGAGGATTCCAGCAAAGCCCAGGGAACCTGTCTGCCCGCCTGCCTGGCTTACCTGGGAGCGATGTCACATGGAGCCAGCACTGTGCACCCCTCGGATGAGCCGTGTCCTGGAGGCATCACCCATGGGTGACTATTTATGGTGTCCCAGCATGTGCTCCATGCCTTCCTCCTCCACCCTGGAGTCCACCCACGGCATCAGTCATGATCCTTCCCTCTCCCACACAGCCAGAAGGAGGAAGAATGACTGTCCCTTCTGGATGAGGCAGCCTCTGAGCCCCCGCCGGCATTGCGGCCGATCCGTCTGTTCGGTTATGAGCCTTCCACTGGCAGAAGCCACCGGCCCACCAAAACATCCACAACATCAGATTTTAAGGCTTCTGCCATGTCTGCCCTAAAAGCTTTGGCCATTGTCGGAGCAAGAAACACCATTTCCCCTGGAATGACTGCAACAACTGTGGGTCATAGAATGGTTTGGGTTGGAAGGGACCTCAAAGCCCATCCAGTTCCACCCCTGCCATGGGCAGGGACACCTCCCACTGGATCAGGGACTCCAAGCCCCATCCAACCTGGCCTGGAACCCCTCCAGGAATGGGGCAGCCACCACTGCTCTGGACAACTTTTATTCATAAATAATATTGGCCTCTAAAAAGCAGCAATGGCGAAACGTGTAGGACAGGCAGGACTGCCCGGAATAATCCCATTTTTTTTGTTCCTCTCTTTTTATACTTAGAAAGAGGGGAAGCATTTTTCACTCAACTGGAAGAAAATATGTTGCAACCTCATCTTGTGCCCTTCCCTACGTCACGGCAAACTGAGCTTCCTATGTTGCCACACACATGACCCTCTCAATCATCTCCCACAGCCAACCCATGCGGCCAGCGTGGAGCGTCAGAGTGAATCTTTTTGCCAGGATTGCCGATCTTCCCCTTTACACCCACTCCAGCCCAAGCCCAGAACAGTAGTAATAATAAAAAGCTAATTTTAGCCCCGTGGAGCTTCCCAAGCCCCGTGCGCCGCTGCATGCCTCACACAGGACCCTAAACCTTCATTAGGAAAGTGTCAGCCCAGCAATCACAAGCAAGGGTTGCGCTGCCAAAGGCACTCGGCCACAGCGCCGCCCAACGCGGCCCCACGCACAGCAATTCTGGAGGGGCTTTAAAGTCCCTTCCAACCCAAACTGTTCTATTTTTACTATCAAGGCACCAAAACTTTGTCTCACTTCAAGATTTCGTTACCTCTGGAATGGGCTGGAGCTCTCCTGGGCCAGGCAAGGAGCTCAGCGGGATCAGCAATTCCATATCAGCTGGAACTGGGTGCTTCAGTGACTCGGTCGCATCTATTACCAGACACCGCGCTGCAAACAGGCTTCAAATTCAGGCACGCTCTGTCCGTGCTGGCTGGGATCTGAAATAACAAACATTTGGAGTCTTCCAGCTGAGCCGTAGCTTCTGCTCCTTGCTTTGTCAGGGGACTCGAGGGCAGGGAAAGCGGCTACAGCCAGGATAGGAAAACCAGGGCCTTCCCAGGAGCTGTGGCACCAAACCTGTTTTGCCAAATTGGGATTCCCAGCCCAGGAGGGAAAGAGGACACCTCCCACTGGATCAGGGGCTCCAAGCCCCATCCAACCTGGCCTTGAACCCCTCCAGGGATGGGGCAGCCACCACTGCTCTGGGCACCCTGGGCCAGGGCCTCCCCACCGTCATCACGAAGAATTTCTTCCTCACATCTAATCTCAATCCTCCCCCTTCCCCCCTTGTCCCATCACTCCAGGCTCTTGTGAAAAGCCCCTCCTCAGCTTTCCTGCAGCCCCTTTCAGCACTGGAAGCTGCTCTAAGGTCTCCCCGCAGCCTCCTCTTCTCCAGTATGAACAACCCCAACTCTCAGCCTGTCCTTGTACGGGAGCTGCTCCAGCCCTTGGATCACCTCCGTGGCCTCCTCTAACTGTTCGATGTCCTTCTTACGCTGAGGATTCCAGAACTGGACACAAGATGTTCATTAGAACCCACCCACCAAAAAACGCATCCCCAAGCCGCGAGAGATGGAACCAGCTACCGAAAACAGTTTGTTTTATTTCCCGGATCCAATATTACAAGAGGACATTTACAAGTATTTATAAAAAATGCAGCAGTTGTGTACATAGATCAGAGGTTTCCTTGAGTTTGGTCCCTCCCAGCACAGTGAGCTGAAATATTCCGCGTGGATCCTCTCCCTTCTCCCGCGTGAAGTCGCCATCGGAGCAGGAAGTCACTCCCGCACAAACCATTTTGAAACTGCAAGTTCACCCGTTTGAGGAAACGGCCTCATTTAAGAACAGTCTGCCCTGGAGTCCGGCGTCTCCGCTGAGGCACCGCAGCCCCGAGGTGAGCTTCACCCCCGTGTTCTTCACCTCCATCTGCTCTCTAAAGCAGCACCTCATCCCCTGCTCCGTGTACTCTGTTTCTCCTCCTGCACCGTAAAGTCTCATCAGCATTTAACGAGCAGTTACAAAAACGACTTCTCTCCGTAGCACTCGCAGCGAATAAAGACAGCGACTGAATCTCACCCTCAGAACAAACCGATTTAAACCAAGAGAAGGTAAAACCGAGGCAAGGTGAGGCACGGGGGTGAAGGGCCGCCTTCTTCATTAAAAATGTGTAAGTCTGTACATATGGCTCTATTTATCAGGAGGGGACGGACGCTGAGCTCTCGCGCACAGGAGGAGGCTGGAGGAAAAGCCATCCCGTACAGCACCGCAGAAAAGGGGTCCATTAATGCCGCTGATGGCAGAGTGCAGCCGAACTGCACCGAGACCGAGCGAACCCGGTCATCAAACACGTTCGGATCAACTCCAAGCAAGGGACTGCAGGTATTTCCAACAACGCAGACAGCCAATGCAGGGCTCAAAACATGCCTTTTTGTTCTGCCTATAGAACAGCAGCTGTTCCATTTCTAGCAAATCACTCCTGTTAAAATCAATATATAGAAAGGGCCGAGGAGAGGAGCGGTTGCAGCCAAATCTCTTAAAAAAACTGGATGAAAGCACCCAGCCTCTAAGGACTGAGTCTTTGCGCTTCACCCACCTACTGGCCATCCCTGCTCCCCCTCCTCTTGGAACACAGCACCGCCTTGGCTAACAATAGATTAAACAAGAAGAAAGTAGTGACATTTACTAAAAACTAAGATGGGATAAAAATTAATGACATGCGTCATGCCAGAGCTGCTCCCACGCGGGTCTCTCTGCTATCCATTTCTTTTAGAAAAACCACCACAAACACCAAATTCGATGCATCTCCCAGTGTTTGGTCCCTGATAAAACACAGCCCAAGTGATCCCTCACCCTCAAAAGTGTTTTAGTTTAGCCCTCGGTGCTCTTGAATCCCTGCCAGCAGCCTGGGTGCTGTGGCAAGAACAGACTCCAGCAGCCAGGATGCGGCATCTCAGAGGCAAGGAGCTCGTTCTCAACCTGTCCCGAGCTGCAAACCACGCACCAGGCCTCTGCACAGGCAGCTGTGCTCAAACACCTCCTGCACGTGGGTGAGACATTTCATTTTTCAGGGTGTTGGCTTTTATTTCCTGTTCTTTGATGAAACTTTCCTCCTTGGCCATCAAGAACCCCAGTGCATTTAACAGAAACGCCTTCAGCAACTCACAGGGGCATCAGCCTAAGCACACGGTTATGTGGGAGGCTTCTATAAAGGGAGAACTCAGGCCCCTCAGCGGGGACGGTTATTGATTGAAACACGCACTTAAGCCCAGTTGCTGCTTTCCGCAAGGGTACAAACCGTAGCACCAAGAAAAGTGGGAGCTGGCGCGAGTATAAAGATTGGGTTGTCTCTACAAAATGCAGCTACTAAAGTAGAGGGACCACGCCGAACGCGATGAACAACAAACGTGTTTGACAGCTGCAGATCTAGCGGGCTCTGGAAAGGGTGCTGATGCAAAACTGCTGTTCAAATCTACGTGGGAACAATGGTGCCTTCCTGGGCCTTTTATAGACAGCCAAATTTTACACGGCTATTACGCACATACACGTACACTCTCTTAATATTGAAGTTGTCAGCTTATCTGATTTACCTGCAACTTATCTGATTTATAAGAAAGGGCAATATCCTTCACTCCACAAATGTCAGACATGTCAAAACCACGGACCTTAATTCAACGCCCAATGGAAATAACGCAAATACCCCCAGAAACGTTTGGCTCAGCCTTTATCTGCCCTTTCCATGTCAGCAGGGAATGCTGTGACGGTGCACAGCCTCTCCAGTGACAGCAGAAGCCCCCGCTCCCCCCTGCACTGCAGTCTCGCCTCTCCTCCCCCGCTGATTATTTTCGTGGTTATTTTCTATCGGATGGCTTGGACACCTCCCAGCCCAGCACCACATCCACCAGGGCCAGGGGGAAGCAGAGAAGCTACCAACAAAACAGAGCCAGCGCTGAAAAGGCAGAATCATTTCTGTATTGAAATGATTTCACTGCCAGAGAAGTGGAACAACGTTTCTGGAGCGGACATAAACTCAAGCCTGTTGAACCGAGCTGGCCCTCCACCAGCAAACGCTGCCAATGAGCAGAAGAGGAAGGTTTCTCTTCTGAGGAACCAGTGGAAACACACAGGATCCCTGTCATACACTAGCAGGGAAGTAGGAAAGGTCACCATGCTCCCACTCCAGCCTGCCCAAGGGACACAGGACTATCAGTACACGTGCAGGGACCTGCGTCCTGCTGGCAGCCTGCCCAACCACGGAGGAGGGAATGGGCTTCAAGACAACAAACACCAGAGCAAGTTATTTCACCTAGACAGCGAAGCGTCAGACCTACACGGAAAGGGTTTCCTTCTGGCCAGCTCTCCCATACACGCAAGTCCGAATTACAAATCTGGATATGCCAGAAACGCAAAGGATCCTGCAGCCGAGAGGTGCCGCTTCACAGGAAAAGCCCAACCACCCACTCCTCTGCCAGCCTTGTACTTCACCTCCCAGTGCTGGAAGCAGCCTCTGCCACAGGGCCTCTCTACAAACCAAATGTGACATCTGACGTCACATCAACCACTGATCAGGAACCCATGATTGGATTTTGCTTTCCTCATACTGCATCTTGCAGCAGAACGCAAACCGGTTTTTGTATAGAAGGGAAATCAATTCATACAAACGTACGGTTACACGTGAAAACTCACTTGTGAGCAGAAGGCAGCTGTGAGCCAGTATCAGCATGGGGAATGCAAGACATCTTCTGTAATCTACTATTAAAGCCTCCAAAGTGTGCAGCCTAGTATGAAATTAAAGGCAAAATATCTCAAAAAGCTTTAGTCCATGGTAAATTTCTGCCCACTACAGTCTTTAACAAGTAGAATCCCTCGGCAGTTGCAGAAGTGGTTAGCAGTTACGGTAGGTCTCAAATGCCTTCTTCCCCACTGGTGAAGAGCACATTAAGCAGAGTTCTGAGCTGTAAATACACACAGCTGACACCCACCTTGAGGCCAGCAGTGTTAGTTAGCTGTCACCCAGCTCTAATTCCTATTTTAACACCAATGGATCAACAGCTCAATGTCTGGAGAAGCCACTGGGAAACCAGGGCACGCTGCATGCACGAGGTGCGCCTGCACTGCTGCCGGGGCTGAGAAAGCTGAAACAAAGGAGCAGCTTTCCGTACAACCTCCCAGATTGACAGGAAAATGGAATACGAAGCAGCATACAGCGTTCCAGCCACCAGGCTGTGGAGTCTTTTATAAAGCATTAATTCATTGCACAGATGGACAAGGCTACGTACGGTTACAAAAAGAAAACCTGCTTGGGACTTGTGCTCTAAAGCCCTGCAAAGGCAGGAGGAAACAGCGCCACGCAGGGAAACGCAGCCAGCTAACCGCCAGCTTGTTACGACCGGTGTTTGCAGAGAGCCCAGGGTCTTTCCGGTACCCTGCCACCTTCTAGCATCATTGGCAAAATCCTGAGAGCAAGTAAAAAGGAGACACTTAAGAAGAGAACAAATGGAAACCACTCATCCTTCTATCAAGGGAGCAGCTCTGGTCCATGAGCAGACACGCAGCTTCCCGCGGGCCAAGCAGTCAATCCCACTAAGTTTGGGGATTTTTGGTGGTTGGTTGGCTTTTTGAGTATGAGCGCAGAACACACATGCAACCTCGAAGCCTTTAAATCAGCTGGGGCAGAGCATCTCGCCACAGCCCAACCCCACTCCTTCCCAAACAGCAGGTTTTGCAGAGTGCCAGAGACGTGAACCCTTGAGAAGGCTGCCGGGTTAATGGAGACCCTTCCCAGAGAGGATCAACACAAAGGAAAGCCTGTGCTGGAGGTTACGCTCTCTCCTAGAGAGATGACTCAGTGCCTTATCACACACTACTTTCAAAAATAAATTAAACAGAACAGATTTAAGAACAGCAGCGAGAAGGGGATGTGTATCACGGCCACTCCGAGCGCCAGCACTGATCATCATTTTACTTTATTCCATGAAAATAAGGGAAAGATGTTCTTCTCTGCTCTCCGCAGGGCCCAAACTGAGGAATAAAGTAAAACTCTGACCGCTTTCATTTGGTCAATAGAGAAGGGGAAGGGAAGAAGAGAGAGAAGGGCCAAGCAGCTGCCTGCTTAATTCCAGCACTGCAGTCCTGCAGCCCTCAACTGCATATTTAACAAGTCAGTGTTCCAGGCCAAGAGGGAAGGAAAGGAAGGCTGGGAGGCCACAGTGTTAATTCCTTTCCTGCACAAAGACAGTCTCTTGAGGACACAGGCCTGCCTCCTGTAACGTGGTCTCATAGTCCAGGTGGGAGAGATTCCTGCGGGGGAAGTTGGTCAGGAGTTCGTAGCGTTCGTTGGGGTATCCTTTAGACTGGACGTGTTTCACGAGAGCCTGGGGAGAAGGAAAGGCAAAGAAAGGTCATATGAGTTAAAAAACCCACAAAAGAATGTAAAAAAATCCTGTTTTCCTTTAACAAAAAAAGAAGCTTGTAATCACAGACAAAGAAAACATTGAAATTTTGCACAGCAGAGATCCTCTTTTACATCCCTGTCCGATTTTGTCCACACGTTCTGCTGCATCAGGGCAGACGAGCAGGAAAGCGGTAAGGATGCACCTCAGCCAAAGGAACCAAAGCCTTGTGATGCAGATAGAACGAGATGGCCACAAGCAAGACACAAACCCAGGGAGGACGGCAACTCGTGAGGGAAGGCGCCCTGGAGACCTGCAACTGCAGAACAGCTGCTCTTCTCTCCTTTGGAAAAACAAGATACCACTGGACCCACGGGCCCTACCCAGCAGGAAGAAGCAGTGCACGCCAGCGGAGGGGACTCATCTTGCAGAGGACAGAGGCACCCGACTGCCAATCTGACTCTGAGTCCTGGAAGCCCACCGCTTGCCTGGAGCCAAGATTTGGGATGTGAGGGAGAGACAGACAGAACTCATCCAGAAGCTCAGCTCGTTTCTCCAGATCACCCCTGCAGCAGTGACGGCAAAACTGAGCTGCACCAACAAAAGCATTCCAGCAGATCAAGGGATGCGGTTACCTCAGCCTGCGGGGCCACACCTGGCATATGGTGTTGGGTCTCTATATTCAAGAGGGAAAACTGGCAAGGATCCACTAAAAGGCCAGCAAATTGAGTACAGCACGCACTTTGGTACAACCAGGAAAGGCTGAGAGACTTGGATTTGTTCAATCTCGAAAGCAAAAGGCTTGGTGGGAATATCCCCGTGGTATTCCAGTGCAGAGAAGATGAAGGTATTTCTTTCACGAGGACGCACGGTGGCAAAAGACAACGCACACGAGTCACTCCAGGGGAAATTTCATCTGGATATAATTCTTTACTGTGAGACAAGTTAAACTTTGGAGCAAGTTGCCCAGAGAGGTGGTGGAACATCCCTCACTGGAAGCATTCTAGGGCTCAGTTAGAGAGGAAGCTGGATAACCTCATCTACAGCCTTGCTTTCAACAGCGGGTTAGAACAGATCATCTCCAAGGATCCTTGTCAACCTGGAGTCCTCCAAGATTTGATGACTGCAGATCAGCCATGGAAGAACTTTCATGGAGATTTCTTCCAAATGCATCCAAATGGAGACACAAACCCTCGGTATGAGGGCTCTGCCGCTTGAACCTTCACTTTTAACCTCTTTTCCAACAGGCTTTGCAGATCATCATGTCTGTGCCTGATGAAGAATGCAAGTAAGTGGGTTTGACTTCCTTTTCAGGCAACAAGGATGATCAAAGTTCCTTTACAGTGTTGGAACACTTCTTCAGTTAAAACTCCTAAAACTGCAACTGCCTCCTTCAACAGCTTCTTTTTGGACAGCTTTAAAATGGAAGGGATGAGGGCTGAAAAAACCATCACGAAAGAGATGCTCACCAAGAAACATCTTGAGATTCAATCTTGATTTGATTGAAAGGCTTTAGAGGACCACATAAAGCGAGCACAAAAGCTGCTCGCTCAGCTCTGCAATAAGGAGATCTCTTTACCCACAAACCTTGACTCACCTAAACCCCTCTGCTGACTGCTGAGCAGGCAGCGGCAAAGGAAATCACACATCGAGATTAACTTCCTGTAAGCACCATGGGCCATAAAAGGAGTCAAACCAGAAGGTTATCAGGAATATAGCAGTATCACACCTATCACCTACATACATTAATTAAATATTCAAAAGTGATGCACGTTTAATAATAAGTACAACTTTATATAACAAAAAAAAGCACTTAAGATATAAAAGAGCATTTGGAAAAATATTACACAGCAACAAAGCGAGAGCAAAGGTCTGAGAGCAAAGCTGATTCCTGGAGCTGTGAGCAACGCTCTGCCAGTGGTGCTCAGCCTCTGCATTTCAGCCCTAGGACTCCAAATGTAGCGCTGCCAGCATTCCACACCCTACCCACCTACGCGTGGCTTTGAGAGCACCGATGTTGTAGCAAAAGCCACTTTTTGTTCTCTTCTTGTCAAGCAAAAGAGTTACAGATAAGAATATGAGCTCGAGACCCTCTACATTCCAAGAGTGCTGCAGCCTTGGTTACAGTCACATTTTCCTTAAGAGACATGACATTTCTCTGCTAAATCTGCACAAGCTCCTTCTGAAGAGGTGGGCTTTTGCCTTCCCCAAGACTTCAGTATAGAGCTTTTCAGTTAATTACATGAAAATGAGCTTAACTGGCCACTTCCAGCTAACAGCGATATGGTGACCTCTTTCTACACTGACTCCAGACCTGCACCTGCAAAGCCCTGATGCAAACACCATCCACACTGCCTTCTCCAAGGTCAACCAGCCCAAAGCGCAGTTGAGACGCACGCTGGAAGCTCAGTAATGAAATAATATCATAACAAATCTGTTCAAGGAGAACTTCCTCCAAAGTCTGCTCTGTCATCCACATCCGCAGGGGAGTGGGGAAGTACAGTGAACGAGAGGGAGGAAAAGAATGAAGAACTTTGTCTTTGATTTTACCATTGCCTGACCACGGGCAGTGGCTGAACTGCTCCATTCAGAACCCCGCGCCTCAGGAGTGAGCTGAGAGTACCCTCCAGTCACTTAATGATTAATGCAAAAGGCGTTTAGAGTAATTTTGGAAAGGAAAGCGGACGGTTTGGGACTAAGGAAAACACTGGAGTGCACACACAACCCAAGCAGTGATGGGAACATAGAGTCAGCAGAGTTTGTCAATCAGAAAAAAGGAATGACACGGAAGGGACATAATGGAATGGCAGTGCTAGTGCTCTGTGGCCACTCCACTGCACCGGATCTGATTTCAACAGGAAAAGAAACTCCAGTTTCAGCTCTCCTGTATTCAAACCAGGATTCCAATTGACTCCACTCACCAGCAGTTTAGCTTGTTCAGGCAGTGAGATCTGTTCCCTCTTTCCGTCTGGATACCTTAGCATCAGCCGCGCCTTCTTTGGTCCTGGAATAAAGGAAGTTACTACCAGTTAGCAAACAGCAAGGCAGCAGAACCGAGCTCTCCCGCAGGTGCCGGGTCAGGCTCTGCTGCACACCACGGCCAGGACAGGCACAAGGGACAGGACAAGGCTCCAGTCTGTGAGGATACACCTCCACCACGTGTTTAAAAGCACAAAATCGGGACTCAAGAATTAACAGGAGTGACTAGAATGAGTCAGCGTCCCCAGAGAAAAGCATACTGTGCTCCCTCTGCCTCCAAGACCACCTTGCTCTGCTGCACCCCAGCTCATCTGCCAGCAGGAACAGAGCCTCTGGGGACTCACTTGTGTTGGCCAGTCGTGCGACAGAAGCCCAGCTCAGGCTGCCAAGCAAAGCGAGTATGAGGTGACTCCACTTCCCTCTGTCACACGGGCAGGAGCCCCACCACGTGCGCCTGTGTGACACCAACACGTGCTCTGTTGTGGCATGGCCTCACACCAAGAACCTGAGCTCAGCAATCAACACGACTCCGCAGTCTGAGGCATCGCCACACCAAAGCAGGACTGGTGAGAGCCAAACAGGTCACACGTCTCATGTTGAGAAGGAAGAGAGACAAAGAATCACAGAATCATGGAATGGTTTGGGTTGGAAGAGACCTTAAAGCCCATCTAGTTTATAGCCCTGCCATGGGCAGAGACACCTCCCACTGGATCAGGGGCTCCAAGCCCCATCCAACCTGGCCTGGAACCCCTCCAGGGATGGGGCAGCCACCACTGCTCTGGGCACCCTGGGCCAGGGCCTTCCCATCCGCACAGCAAAACGTTTCTTCCTAAGATCTCATCTCAATCTCCCCTCTTTCAGCTCAAAACTGTTCCCCTCATCCTGTCCCTGTCCTCTCTGATCCAGAGCCTCCCCCCAGCTTCCCTGGAGCCCCTTTCAACACTGGAAGCTCCTCTAAGGTCTCCTTGGAGCCTTCTCTTCTCCAGGCTGAACAACCCCAACTCTCTCAGCCTGTCCTCATCAAGGAAGGCTCCAGCGCTCAGATCATCTCTGTGGCCTCCTCCGGACTCACTCCAAAAGCTCCATGTCCTTCCTCTGCTGAGGACTCCAGAACTGGACCCAGGGTTCCAGGTGGGTCTCTCAGAGTGGAGCAGAGGGGCAGAATCCCCTCCCTCCCTGCTGGTCCCACTGCTCTGGATGCAGCCCAGGACACGGGTGGTTTCTGGGCTGTGAGCGCACATTGCCGGCTCATGTTGAGCTCCTCATCCCCCGCACCCCAAGTCCTCCTCAAAGCTGCTCCCAACCCATCCTCCCCCCAGCCTGGATTTGTGCTTTAGATTGCCCTGACCCAGGGGTAGGACCTTTCCCTTGGCCTCGTTGCAACTCCATGAGGTTCCCACAGCCCCATCTCTCCAGCCTGTCCAGGTCCCCCTGGATGCCATCCCTTCACTCCATTGTATCAAAGCAAGGAGCGAAACCACGCTTTCAGCACAGAAATTGGCCACTTACCGTTCACATTTAGGCCCCGCAACGTGCTGTCGGGCTTGTCAGCCGACTCCTCTGCTGTCCCTGCATTAACGCAGGGCAGCGCTCTGCAATTTGATGTCCCAGGCTCAGTCCGTGCAGGAGGCTCAGGCTGAGGCCTCCGGCTCTCCTCTTTTTTGTGCCCAAAGTCCTTATGTGGAGACTTCCTTATCTTGGCAGGAGGTTCTGATTCCTCTTCCTCCTCAGACCCACAAACTGAAATAAACTCCTCGCTCCCAGAAAAAAGCTCTGACTCTGACTCCTCATCTGACCGACTGTCCTGTTTGGGCTGCGAGGAATCAAAATGTGTCTCCTGCAACGAGGCCTTGATAGCAGCTTCCAGCTGGCTGTCCTCACTGGCATCGATGAGGCTCTCCTGGTGAATACAGACATAACACAAACATGATTTGCTTTTCAATACATACTGAAAGCCAAGAGGACATCAGTCTTCCAAAGAGAAGCTACGAACACTGTCAGGAACAAACACCATGGGAAGCCAGTCGTGCTAGGACTGCTTAATGACTCCTCCTCGGAGTTTTGCATGGGGTCATATATTCTCCTGCCACAAATGCACAATTCTGTGACTGCTACAAATGGCACAACAAAAATAGTTATCACAGCAGAAGGCACTCCCTGCCACAGCAGAGTTTTGCATGCTCATGCACTGCTTTACTAGTGAGAGAATTGGGGTTGTTCAGCCTGGAGAAGAGAAGGCTGCAGTGAGATCTTAGAGCAGCTTCCAGTGCTGAAAGGGGCTGCAGAAAAGCTGGGGAGGGGCTCTGGATCAGGGAGTGCAGGGATGGGATGAGGGGAATGGTTTTGAGCTGAAAGAGGGGAGATTGAGATGAGATCTCAGGAAGAAATGTTTTGCTGTGAGGTGGGGAGGCCCTGGCCCAGGGTGCCCAGAGCAGGGGTGGCTGCCCCATCCCTGGAGGGGTTCCAGGCCAGGTTGGATGGGGCTTGGAGCCCCTGATCCAGTGGGAGGTGTCCCTGCCCATGGCAGGGGTGAGACTGGATGGGCTTTTAAGGTCCCTTCCAGCTCAAACCATTCCATGATTTTATAGTTCTACTAAACAGGAAATCAGCACAGCTGAGTGGAGATAAGCTAGCACTGTCCTTCCCACTTTCTCCGGTCCTCTTGAAGGGCCTCATACTTACAGAGCGAGACCGTTTCTGAGGAGGGCTGGTGGAATGGCCATCCAGCTGCCCATGCTCACTCAGGAAACCAGTCACTTGGTCCACAAAAGAAGTCACGTCTAGTTGGTGCCACTCCACGAGTTTCTGGCCTGGGGAACAAAAGGTGTCACAAACCAGAATTTCAGCAGAAGATGGCTGCTTAGCGGCCAAACACCCCCATTCCCTCCCACCTATGTGCTCTGCAAGGGTCCGTATTTGTGGAACTGCAGCTTCCTCCAGGCTACCACCTGATCATCACAAAGCTTCCTTCTTCCACTCCCTTGAAAAGCTTTCAAATGTGTACAAACATAAATACAGTGCCTGTTTGTTTCCATTCTTTTCTTTTTACCTACGGGACTGCGTGCACAGAATGGTGAATCAGGCTTCAAAATGAAAAAAAGACAAACCACTATGTTTATGGAGAAGCATTTCTACATTCTTGCCTACATTGGTTCTACAACTTGGCAAACAGCATTTTTTTTTCATCAGTAAAGCATTAAGAAGACCATCCTGACTTCAGTTTCAACATGAAAAATCAGTTTGGGTGGTTTAAATCAAATAACAAGAAATCTCAGCTCTCATTACAGACATTTCAGTCCTGAGAAGCAGGAGACCAGACAATTAATGTAGTTGCATTACACAAGGATAAAAGAAGAAAGGATGTTGGGATGCAAAAAAAAAGGTAATGATTTCAAAGAGCTGGAAGGGAAGGTAGAACTTGGATTGTTCGGGTGAAAAAAAACCCAAACCAAACAACAAACTCAAAGCCAAAATGGTTTTCCAAAACAAAGATACAATTTAATCATTGAGCCTCACAAAGCTGCTGTGCAAGAAGCAGATTCATGTCGTGATTACAAATACTGTAGTTTATCCATCACTAACTTCAAGGAGCTTGTAAAGGGACACTTAAAAGAAGTTAATTCCAGACTTTCACCACCGGGTGGAACTATTTTCCCTGTCTAAGCAAAGCACCGGTGTTCCCAAGTCCTATAACCACTCAAAACTTCAGCCAGGCCTGGAGTTCTGCCCCTCATTTCCTCGCAAACACACTGCTCTGCTTTTTCAGGGATAAGAAGGACTCTCAGGGAGCAAAACAACACGGCTAAAATTCTCCAGGTGAGGGTAACACATGCTGTGAGAGATGTGCCCGGATAGCCAAGAAGGCCAAGAGCATCCTGGCTTGGATCAGCCATGGGGTGGCAGCAGGAGCAGGGAAGGGATCGTCTGTCCCCCTGCACTCGGTGCTGGTGAGGCCGCACCTCGAATCCTGGGTTCAGTGTTGGGCCCCTCACTCCCAGAAGGACATTGAGGGGCTGGAGCGCGTCCAGAGAAGGGAACAGAGCTGGGGAAGGGGCTGGAGAACAGGGTTTATGAGAGGCGGCTGAGGGACCTGGGGGTGTTTAGCCTGGAGAAGAGGAGGCTGAGGGGAGACCTCATCACTGTCTGCAACTGCCTGAAAGGAGGGTGTGGTGAGGTGGGTGCTGAGCTCTGCTCCCAAGTGACAGGTGACAGGATGAAAGGAAATGGCCTCGAGTTACACCAGGGCAGGTTCAGATTGGACATCAGGAAACATTTCTTCACTGACAGAGTGGTGAAGCCCTGGCAGAGGCTGCCCAGGGCAGAGGGGGAGTTTCCATCCGTGGAAGGATTCAAAACCATGTAGAGGTGGCACTTTGGGACATGGTTCAGCAGTCAGGGTGTGTTGGGCTGATGGTTGGACTGTATGAGCTGAGAGGGCTTTTCCAGCCTCAATGATTCCATGATTCTATGTGTTCCAGCCTTCAGCCCAGGCGATATGAACTGCGGGTCACTGGCTGTCAATGATCTTACCTGTCCTGGGATCCAGGATGGAGACGTAGGGGAAGTCTCCTAGTTTATAGAACTGTATGTATCGCTGCCCCTCCTCACTGTCGTGGTACACCTGCAATGCCACATGGGAAGCAAATTACCAGGTGGAGAGGGAATGCAACCTACACGTTGAAAATGTCAAGTGTGTCTCTGACAGCGTGCGCTACAGACGGTGGGCACTGCCCTCGGTGACTCTGATGAGCTGAACAATGCCTCTAACAGCCACAAGTGACAGACAGTTCTTGCAGTCCAATGTGTATCCATGAAGTATATCCAGATCCGTGAACTACATCTTCATCTGCTCTGTAAGCTCACTAGACCCGCAGCAGTGCTGTTGTATTCACAGAAGTCTGTTTTTTTCCTGCCCAGGACACCATGCCACCCACACAGCCCCGTTCCATTCCTCACCTGCCAAAAAATGAAGTGCTCCCGGATGATGTTCTTGACAGCCTCATTGCTCCAGACATCCCGGTTTAGACACTGACAGGCGAAATCTTGCACGTTCTGGATGTTAATCATGAGCCATTTGTTCTGCATCTGACCACACTCCTTGGCCTGTAAGCAGAGAGAAAAGCTTTGTGAGATCAAACTGAAGAGCCACACACAACCAATGCCAGCAACGATCAGCGATGGCGTCAAACACTGCTGGATTTTCCACCCAAACCCCTTCACAGCAAGAAAGATGGATGGTGCTGGGAAAAGGCACCCACAAAACAGAAGGCAGGGCTGAAAGACTGACTTTAAATGAGCCTGGCTGACTTACAGAATCACACCGATGAACAGAGCTGCTGGATTCCAACTGGCCAAGCACAGGGTAGGAAAAGGAACTTGGTGGGGAACAGGGGGGCACTGAATCAAGCTTTAGTTTGGGAAAGAGTGTGATCGGTCACACTAATCTGCAAGCAGAGGAGAGACCTGCTCATCCTGATGATAAACACGTGGATCACCTCCTAGTTAAGTCGGATGTATCACCGACAAGAGGACTTGCGTTTAGTCAACAGGATTCCTTCTCTGCACCTCATTTCTCCTCCCTCTTTGAGGTATAAAGGCACTTAAAGACCACACATGGTGAGTGCAGAACAACCACTTTGCAACTATCTCTGTTCAAGCTTTCAGCAATCAGCACAGGAGGAACTTTCAAAGGCAGAGGCAGTGGATTGCAGATAAAATGGGCCAGGTGCAAAAAAAACACCCCAAACCAAACCAAATATGTCCCAAGTTTAACTTTACCCTTTCTATCCACCCCATTTTTCATCAATACGAGCAACAGAGCAGCAATCTGGTTAGGCAAAATGTGAAAGAAGTCTTGTTTTAAGCTCAGCACTGGATCTCACTGGAAAACCTCTAGCTCTTGTGCTACTAGAAATAAAATTTATCCTCTCATTCAACTTTTTTCGTTTATAGACACTGCAGTGGCTCTTCCTTGCTCAGCTTTGTTGAAATGCACCGCTCTGTTAAACCAGCAGAGCGAAACAGGGAAGCCAAGCCAGCATCTCGTGACCTCCTGGACATCTGCTAATGTTGCATGATTCAGTGTAGAAGAGAGCAAGTGACACAAAGTCAGAGCATGAGATTATCCAACAAGAAATATCCCATCCATGCTACACTCACAGTGGGCCAGGGCACAATTCTTCCATCACCCAGCCATTTCTGGGCCAAAGGAGCACCTCCAGTCCATGCTTACGCAAACGCAAGGTCTAAAAGCCCCTTGTACAAAGATAACTGCATTTACAAACTACTGCTGCTTGCCAGGGCCAAGGAAAAAAAACAGGAGTAAAGCCGGGAGCAGCTGGAGAAGGTTTAACTCATAAAGGTTTAAGCTGTCAAATGAGGAAACCTTAGAGACAGACTTGAAACTCTGAACGTTCCAATTGCCTCATGGGAGCACTGAAAGCCACCCTCACAGGAAAACATTCCTCCCTAAGATCTCATCTCAATCTCCCCTCTTTCAGCTTAAAACTACTCCTTCTCATCCTATCCCTGCACTCCTTGATGCAGAGCCCCTCCCCAGCTTTCCTGGAGCCCCTTTCCACACTGGAAGCTGCTCTAAGGTCTCCCCACAGCCTTCTCTTCTCCAGGCTGAACAACCTCAACTCTCTCAGCGCCCTTGTCAGGCAGACGATCTCCTGGATACTTTTCCCATCGCTACCAGATGAAAAAAACAACCTGCTGTGACCTTACAGAAGAGCAAGACCTCTCCAAAAGATAAAGTTGTATCTCCATGACAAAGCCACACTAAAACAATTGTACTAGTTCAGGTATCAGAAGCTGCTTGGCCGTGTTAACATAACTGTGCTTGAGCTCCTTTGCAGGGCTCTGCTGCAAAGCACACAGCCCCTCACAAAGCACCTGCTCACCTATCAGAAGCAATCGAACTCCAGCTTGTTCTGCACCGCGCTACTGGAGGGGTTCCGGGCCAGGTTGGATGGGGCTTGGAGCCCCTGATCCAGTGGGAGGTGTCCCTGCCCATGGCAGGGGTGGCACTGGATGGGCTTTGAGGTCCCTTCCAACCCAAACCATTCCATGATCCTAAGGCACACAACATTCCCATTGTGACCAGTGGGATCTGCCACACCAACAGCAAAACATAAACAATGTGCAAGTCCTTCAATAAGGAATGTACACTTCCTTATGCTGTCCATCAATATTTATCACTCCATGGTCCTTCTTAGCATTCTGATCATCCAGCAAACGGATCCATACACGCCAGCAGCCCAACACAAGGTTTCCACACAGTCACTGTGTAAGGAACCGCAACAGAATCTCACAACGTACCGTTTCGAAGCTGCCCTTGTGCATCAGATCAATGGGAGGTCTGAAGAGGTCTGCGAGAGTAGTCAGCTTCTTATCCACCGCCCCTCCATTCCGTAGCTCCTGTTCCTGTCGAACTGCAGAGCCCCGAGTGGAAAGGAAGCGGAATTAGACAAAATACTCACAGACGGATTTATTATTGGCTGTATGCTCTTACTGTGGCACTGGACTCGCAAGGTTAGAGCACGCTCAACAAGAGCAGCTGCTGTGTAAGGCACATTCTCCCAAGAAAAAACTCTTCGCAAGAAAAATGTAGTGGATGCAGCTAGTTCCTACATGGCTGTCAGATCCATTCCCCTTTCAATTCCATTTAAAGCAGAAAAAGTATTTTTTTGGGAGTCATCAAGAAAATATCTGCCCTACCAAAGCAGCCAGAACACACTGTCTGCAGGTTTGACTTTACAGGCAAGTGCTTGGACCAGCATCCTCACTACCTGCTTCGTATGTCCAAGGAGCCGCCCTTCAGCCACCCTAATACAATAAATCAACAACTTTAACTGCACCACAAATGGGGAAAGGACATGTCAGCAAGAAGTACTGACACCACAACAATAAACAGCCTTGTTACGTCATTAAAAAAATCAAACCTGTTCTGTAAAGTAGGCAATTTAAAACCATTCAGCGGCTGAAAGCTGTCAGAGCCTACAACGGAAACTCCTTTTCAATCCTACTTGCATTAAACCCCAGAACCTTTGGCTTACTGCTCTGTAAACACTTACTGGTTTCGGTTTGGAAATCCCGAAAGCCATCAAAGATTGAGCGCGCCGGTCTGCGTCTCTTGGGAGCTTAAAAAAGAAATCAAGAGTTATCTCAAAAGTACAATACCAAAAGAATGACATGTGAGTACTTTCCATCAGAAAACAGAACAGGAACCCAGACTGGGCATGATGTGGGAGTAAGGCTGGGCTGGAGGAGGCTGGGAGGATGGAAATAAGTTGCTTGTAAGATGAGTGTCCTACCACATCCTCCCTCCAGCAAATCTTACCCCAGAAACAACATGTCTCGCTACTGCACAAGTTTAAAGCTGGTCCTTTCTGGTGGTGCTCCCGGGTCTGTTAGTATGGAGCGCAAGTGCTGGCACAGCACCAACAGAGGATCATGGGATGGGTTGGAAGGGACCTCAAAGCCCATCCAGTCCCACCCCTGCCATGGGCAGGGACACTTCCCACTGGATCAGGGGCTCCAAGCCCCATCCAACCTGGCCTGGAACCCCTCCAGGGATGGGGCAGCCACAGCTCCCCTGGGCAACCTGGGCCAGGGCCTCCACACCCTGAAGAATTTCTTCCTAATGTCTAATCTAAATCTTCCCCCTTCTGATTTAAAGCCATTACCCCTCATCCTATCACTACATGTCCTTCTAAAATGAGTGTATGACATGAGTTCTCATCTCAGCAGCCAAAAGAAAAAGGTGTTTCCATCCACCTGTTTCCTTAGAAGACAAGGCTTGCTTTCAAAAGCAAGCGATAAACAGCTTCAGAAAAACAAACACAAAAACTGGCTGCATGGCACAGTTTAAAGAGCAAATTAAATCCCTAAGTGGGAAATACAGAAAATTATCCAGTTTAGCCCTTCCTGATCCACCACCTCCCCGAGAAGAAGGTATTTCTGCTCTTCAATGTCACTTGTCAGCCACAGCTCAAGTTGTTATCCCAGCACCTGGAACACCTTGGCAGCAGCATCGGATGGCTCTGAACCCCCAGAACACAGAGGGATGCTGAGCACAGCTAATTAATTGGCTGTTGATCAGAGTTTCATGAAACTGGAGTTGGCAAATTGGCACCACTGGGAAGGCTGCATCTCTGATGGTGGCTTACACCACCACCGGTGTACTTCCAAGTACGCAATCGAATTACATGGTAGTAGAGTTGTAGCAGTGGAAAAAACCCAAAAATAAAAGTACAAGTGATGCTTTCTTTATATTCAGCAAGTTCTGGTTTTCTCCTGTCACTCAGCTCAGCTCAACGCAAAGAGAACAAAACCCAAAATAAAACACAAACCCACCTCCAAACAAGGGCTCAGGCTCCACTAGAATTTCCTGTTTTGGAGGAATTGGAGGTCGTACTTCATCCCTGTTAAAGAGGAAGGAAAAATAAAAGCAGTGATACTCCAAGAACCATACAAACCACATCCCATTGTGCTCCAAAGGCCTCTGACATTGAGCCAGCTAGGGACGCTGCTGTACCATGGCATGGAATCCAGAGACGTGGGGTCAGAATGAACCTCAGGAGACCATTCCCACTCCTGGCACTGAGGCAGGACTTCGTACACTCTGCATTAGACCCTTCTAGGTCTTGACAGAAGATTACACAGATCCCTGGCTGACTCAGACCCAGCGTTTGTCAACCCACCAAACAGTTTTCTTCTTTATCAAACATCTTAAAACTTGAAAAAGTTCCTTAAAACGCAGCAAAGGCTCCTAACTAACCTGCTTATCTCCCTCCTCCCCTGATATCCACCCAGAGCGGAAAAAAATAAAGCCGTTTCTTTTCCAGAGGAAAGAAAATACGATGGTCAAACCAGCCATTTCCCCGTATTTCAGAAGCGATACTTTGCTTCCAAAGCTGGGCTCTCCCACATATCAACTGCTCAGTCACGCTTGCAGAGACTGCTAGATCATCTGGAATGATGATCAGGAGAAGGATAGGAATCGACGGGGCTTTGGAACTGTGTCACTTATTCAATGCGGTCACTCAGCCCCGGGATCTACGTGAAGGAGGCCACGGCTCACCCAAGGAAATGCATTGTGAACACGTCCTGTGTGTGAACTACTCCTGAAGCGCCCACTTCTCTCGGGTTCCTCAAAGCTGTAAAGCGGGCAGCTTGCAGCTCTTGGCCACACAGGTTTCAAAAAGTAACTCCTAATGTCAACAAGGTGCGCTAACCTTGCTGTTAACCCGCACTCTTTGGTTGCTGTTATGAAGCATGTGCGTATTTATTGCTCTCTCCCCAGAAGCTATGCTAAGCTGACCAGCACCCAGAGGGCATCAAGTGTATAAACAAGAGAGTATTTCCATAAAAACTGGAATCTGACCTCCCTGCCTGCCAGAAGCTGTCTAGAAATAAGAACTCCAACACCTACAGACACAGAGTTTTCACTTCACTACCTGCCAAAGGCTCAGGCTCTTGACATCAACCATAAAGGTCAGCACTAGAACAGTTGTTTAAATTTACACACGAGCCTCAGAAGCAGGAGTGGTAAGGATTTTCTGTCAAAGTTAGTTGCCTTTTGCCTGAAGTAGAAGACTTTCATCAAGACAAAAGCAAAGTGAGGCTTAATTTAGAATGTTTAACGAATGTGACTTACGCCAGTTAGCTTCTACTCAAAATATTCCACTGCTCCCAAGCAGACATAGTAACAGGCAGTGCTGAAAGACTTTGCCGTGCTCAAATGGAACAACTCTTTTCTTTCACTGGCACCTGCTGTGTGAGATTCTGTAGTTGCTTATGCCTCTACGTACCAGTGTACACAACTGAGCCCTTCCAGTGCCAAATCTGGGTCTGCTTAAAACAATAAAACCCTTACAATAAGAATCATAGAATAATTTTTTTGGAAAAGACCTTTGAGATCATCGAGTCCACCTGTCCCTGTCCACTCCTAAACCAGATCCCTGAGCACCTCATCCACCCGTCTGCTAAACCCCTCCAGGGATGGGGACTCCACCACCTCCTGGGCAGCCTCATCCAGGGCCTGAGAACCCTCTCAGGGAAGAAATGTTACCTAATATCCAATCTGAATCTGCCCTGGCACAACTTGAGGCCATTTCCTCTCATCCTATGGCTTGTTGCTTAGGAGAAGAGCCCAGCACTCACCTCGCTACAACCTCCTTTCAGGGAGTTGTAGACAGCGATGAGGTCTCCCCTCAGCCTCTGTTGCTCCAGGCTAAGGGAACCAAGGTCACTACCTTTAAAATGACCAAAAAAACAGAGCTAACTGCCAAATTAGTCTAAAGCAAGACTGCTGGGGCAATTTAAAAGTCAGGCTCTGTTACTCCTGAATCCTCACTTTAATGTCTTGAGCTCTGTTTACAGAGAACGGTTTGTATAAGCTACAGGGAACTCCTGAAGTACCTGCAAGAGACTGGCTTAAAACCACAGAACCATAGAATGGTTTGGGTTGGAAGGACCTTAAAGCCCATCTGGTTCCAACCTACTTCCACAGGCAGGACACCTCCCACCAGCCCAGGTTGCTCAAGGCGCCATCCTCATCTTGGTCTACACAACAACTTGTGTAAGAAGGACTTATTGACCCCAAACAATATCGGTGCCATCAATTTAACAAGATCACCAAAGCAGCACGTATTGCAGTGAGCTGACAGCAAGTTACAGGAGATAATTTTCCTATTTGCGCTGCCTGGCGCTACCCAATTCCAAGGACAGCCCCCCCGTTTGCGCAGACACATTGGCGGGGTACGTACTCGGTGTGCGGTCGAACAGCAGACACCCCTGCAGAGCTGGTGCTGGGCTCCTCTGCGATCCCACCGCCGTCCAGGAACATGGTGACGGCCATCTCCAGGTTGTTGTTGCACGCTTCCAGCATGTGCCTTCCCACGCTTTCACTGGCACCTGGAACAGCAAAGGAAATGTAAAGCATCCCGCAGAAAGCATTTTGATCGGGAGTGTTGGGAGCGGCTGATGGGCAAGCTGGCTCTCTCAAAGCATCAAGAATTAGAACAGTTCATCTCTGAAGTACAACTATGAAACGAGGGGAAAGGGAACACCTATATACAGGACACCCAGGCTGCTTCCTTCCATCAAGAGAAAACTCAGCGGAAGCCACCACAGGGCTTTAGAGCGGTTTTTCTTTTTCTTCTATAGGACAGACCTTTCCCTGGTACAATTTTTCAAGCACTTGTAGTAGGAAGACATGAAAGAACTAAAACCTGATGTAACACGTTAACGGGGGGGCACTAAATCAGCCGTGGAAGCTTTTTACCCACTCATAACAGCTATTTAGAGAAGGAAGGAAAGATACCCTGTTTCACCAATGGTGCTAAAAGGCAAAAACAAAGCAGCAAAGGGCAAACCCAGCAAAAGCTCAGTTCACTTAAGAGGAGGAAAAAAGCCAAGAAGGAGAAAGCAGTACTTGCCTATACAGTTATTTGTATAATGACTATGTTTATGAAAATCTCTCTGAAGCACAACTAAATCCAATCCTATTCTTGTTGCTCAGGATGAAACACCAGCTCTCAGCATCACTTTTAATTCCTTCTTCAGCTGCTACCTTCCAGCTCCTCCTGAAAAACCAGACTGTCAGCAGAAGCGCCCTCATCCACGGAAGCTCTCGGGTGCCCAACGTCTTTGCTACAGCATCTGTCACTGCTGGAGTTTATTTTCGCATGAGCAGAGTGGCACAGTGCAGCTGAACCAGTCTGGGAGCAGCTTTGGGATCTGCAGTAATTCTTACCAGGTTGACTGCAAGTCACCAAAATAAAGAAAACACTTCCGACAGCATCAAAATCCCAGAAAACTTCAGTCAGGGCAAAATGCAGTTGGCCGTGTCTCAGATTTTCTGAGAAAGACTCAAGAAGCTCTAGTCTGAACAGGCCAGTAAGAGAAAGTGCACTGTGAAATTGTTGAGATAAATCAGTCCTAAATGATCCACACCGTAATACGAAATCACAGAGAACACCAAACTGACTGAGGGAACTGGCTTTCCAGAACCAACCTGCCACAGAATCATGGAATGGTTTGGGTTGGAAGGGACCTCAAAGGCAACCCAGTCCCACCCCTGCCATGGGCAGGGACACCTCCCACTGGATCAGGGGCTCCAAGCCCCATCCAACCTGGCCTGGAACCCCTCCAGGGATGGGGCAGCCACAGCTTCTCTGGGCACCCTGGGCCAGGGCCTCCCCACCTTCATTGTGAAAAATTTCTTCCTAACATCTCATCTAAATGTTCCCCCTTCCAATTTAAAGCCATTCCCCCCCCATCCTATCACTCCACTTGAAAAAAAATCCCCTCCTCAGCTTTCCTGGAGCCCCTTTCAGCACTGGAAGCTGCTCTAAGGTCTCATGAGAAACTTCTCCAGGCTGAACAGCCTGTCCTCATATGGGAGGTGCTCCAGCCCTCGGATCATCTCCGTGACCTCCTCTGGACTCGTTCCAACAACTCTCCTTCTTGTGTTGGGGACTCCAGAACTGGACACAGGGCTCCAGGTGGGGTCTTATGAGAGCAGAATATAAGGGAAGAATCCTTTTCCTCGTCCTGCTGGTCCCACTTCTTTCGATGCAGCCCAGGACACGGTTGGCCTTCTGGGTCCCTTCCAGCCAAAACCATTCCATGATTCCATGATTCTATAAAATACTTGTTATGTCCCAAAGTGGATTTCCCAGAGATCTCGTCACTTCACGGGTAGAGAAACAGACGAGCTACACTCTCTTAGCAACACTTTTCTGGAGGAGAGCACCAAAGAAACACAGTTCTGCCATCTGGATAAGAGAAATATAACCAGGGACCGTTTCTCCTTGTTCCTCACTATCACCTAAACTAGAACCAAGCTGCTGTGTGGTATCCATTCTGCCTTTCCCCACAGGCAGGAGTGATTCCATACGCTAATAGCTCCGGGCTGACAGCCGCTAACACAAACCCCTGAGGGTGTCTGCTTCCAAGCACCTATCAAATCAGGCCATTAGTGGCAAGATAAGCTTCCTAACCACACTCTTTGAGATATAACCTTAATTCTGTCAGAATGGAAAAACAAAACTTCAAACTCTACTGCAATCGTGGATGGGTGGAGCCCAGTAGGTTCTTTTTTTCCTTTTTGAGCACATAAGGAGGATGCTCTTACCTTTAACATAAACATTAAGTACAAAAAGCTGTCAGGAAGAGCAGACTACATGACTCTGCCTGTCCTGGTTTGTTTTGTAGCTGATATGCCAGATACTACTGGAAAGAAACACAAGAGATATCCAGGCATATACTGTAATGACAATATGTTCGTCACAGTTTTGTTTTACTTGAGAGACTTCATTCCAAATGTTTCCTTAAGGAGAGCCGAGCGATCAGTAACTTCCCAGCATACCCTGACAGCGCGTCCACAGTGCACAGAACAGCCCCAAGTCCCCTGCTCAGGGTGTCCAAGCCTGGGCACAGGGACCCAGTCTGAAGCTGAACCATCAGAGGGACAAATTAAACTAACACCGAGGCCGGTTTACTTAAGCACTCCTGCAGCATTCCATGTAGTATGCCATAAGCCGGAGGGAATCAAAGCGAGGCAGATAGAACACAAGTGGCTCAGGTGCCCACAAGACAGAGAAACTGAGGCAGAATTCATAGAACAGCTAAGGTTAGAAAAGACCTTTGAAATCATTGAGTCCACCTGTCCCTGTCCACTCCTAAACCAGATCCCTGAGCACCTCATACACCCATCTGTTAAACCCCTCCAGGGATGGGGACTCCACCACCTCCTGCGCAGCCTCCGCCAGGGCCTGAGAACTCTTTGGTGAAGAAATGTTACCCAATACCCAATCCGAACCTGCCCTGGTGCAACTTGAGGGCATTTCCTCTGGTCCTGTGATTTGTTACTTGAGAGAAGAGCTCAGCACCCACCTCCCCACAACCTCCTTTCTGGGAACTGCAGAGAGCGATGAGGTCTCCCCTCAGCCTCCTCTTCTCCAGACTAAAGAGCCCCAGGTCCTTCAGCTGCTCCCAGAACCCTCTCCCTGCGCAGCAGCGGGCCGTGCTGCTGGTAGGAGCAGAGGCCAGGAGGGGGCCAGAAGGCTTGGCCAGTAGGGACAAACAAGTGGCACCTGGTGTGGGAGGCCCACAGGCTGGAGGTGGTGGGTGCAGGGAGACTTTTTACAAAGGCATGTAGAAAGTAATGCTCTGTCTGCCACCACCGTTATTTCTACACTAATTTCCTTCGTTGAAGTTGAGAGAAGTATTTTCAGTAATGTCTTACCATTCGGAGGGCTGGAGCCCTTCTGCTATGGGGCCAGGCTGAGAGAGTTGGGGTTGGTTGTTCAGCCTGGAGAAGAGAAGGCTGTGGGGAGACCTTAGAGCAGCTTCGAGGGCTGAAAGGGGCTCCAGGAAAGCTGGGGAGGGGCTCTGGATCAGGGAGGGCAGGGATGGAATGAGGGGGGATGGCTTTAAATTGGAATTTAGATTTAGATTAGACATTGGGAAGAAATTCTTCACAATGAGGGTGGGGAGGCCCTGGCCCAGGGTGCCCAGAGCAGTGGTGTCTGCCCCATCCCTGGAGGGGTTCCAGGCCAGGTTGGATGGGGCTTGGAGCCCCTGATCCAGTGGGAGGTGTCCCTGCCCATGGCAGGGGTGGGAATGGATGGGCTTTGGTCCCTTCCCCCGCAGGCCACACCGGTTCGGCCGCTCCTCCCCGCTGTCACCACAGCCCCCGCCCCGGCGCGGCTCCAGGCCGGGCTGCACGGTGCCCCGGGGCCGCTGTCCCGGCGGCGGTGCCGGTGCCCGCGGCAGGGCTGGATCCGGCGGGGTTTCGGGTCCCGTGTCCCCCCTCACCCCGCTCCCGGCTCGCGTCTCACCCGTGATGGCAGAGAATTGTTGGATTAACCGCTTCAACGCCGCGCCGCCCGACGGGGCTCCGTGCGCCGCCATCTTCCCCCGCCGCCCCGCACCGCGCAGGCGCCGCCGCCGCCGGGCCGCCCCAGAGGACACGCCTCCGCGGAGACCACGCCCCCTCGTAGAGATCACGCCCCATCACACAGGCCACGTCCCTCACGGAGCCCCCGCCCCTCTCAAAGGCCACGCCCCCCTCTCCCGCGGACACCCCCCAGAGGCCCCGCCCGGGATGGGATGGGGGGGCAGTGTGGCAGCCCTGCTGCAGCCTGAGGGTGGGAAGAGCCCCCCAAAACCCAACCCCTCCCCCCCCCAACATCCCAGCCCTGCTGCACCCCGAAGGTGGGGAAAGCCCCCCAGCATTCCAGCCCCACTGCCGCCCAAAAGAGGGAAGAACCGCACCCTGAAACCCCAGCCCCAAAACATCCCCAATATGGGAACACCCTCCCCATCATCCCATCCCTGCTGCTTCCCAAGGACAGGAAGAGCCCTTGACACCTCCTGATTATTGAAGAGCCCCCCAATACTTCAGCCCCTTGGTGATGGCGAGACACGGGTGGCACAGCCAGGCTCCTGGCATCCTCCTCCAGGGCCTGCAGGGCCCGAGGGGGCCCCACCAAGGCAGCTCCCACGGGGAAGCCTTCACTGGCACAACAGCAAGGGACACCCGCTGTTGGGACACCCGCTGGTGGGTCCCCAAAGCCAGAGGAGAAGGGAAAGGGTGGCACCTGCAGGGAGGGGCGGACAGGAGAGGGGCCCACAGTGACCCGCAGAGGATTCCATCCCATGTACATCACACTCGGGATAAAACTGAGGGATCACGAGTGTCTCACTCTCTTCTCCGATGGCCGATGTCCAGTGAGGACCTCGTCTGTCTGTCTGCCCTGATCCCAGATCCGTGTGTTCCTGAGCCCAGCTCCCTCCTCACCTCGGACCCTTTCCCTCCTGTCCGCTCTGCAGCACCGGTGGGAACAGAGGCATCGAGGGGAGGGTGCGTGAGTCCATAGATTTGGATATATTTTATTACCTTCTTACTATTTTCAGTATTATTATTCTTCTTCTTCCATTAAAGCTGTTTTAGTTTAGTTTCCAACCTGCAAGTCTTTTTCCTCTCATTTCCCTTTCCCCAGCAGAGGGAAGGGAATTGAGAGCCCAGCTCCTCAGTTTTAGCTGCTGAAATAGGCCAGGCCAGAGCTAAACCGTGACACCTCACCACAAACATTATTCCCACCCAAAGTCACCCTCGGGATAAAACTGAGAGATAACAATGTCAAGCCCTCTTCTCTGAGGGCCGATGTCCAACAGAGACATTATTATTGTTTCATTAAAGCTGTTAAAGCACTGGAAAGGGTGCTTGGAGGTGTCCTTCCAGCACTGAGAGAGGCTCTCCGTCAAGGAGTGCAGGTTTATGACAAGGCAGGACAGTTATAAGCTGACAGGAGATTTAGAAGAGATCTTAGGAAAATGGAGAGCGTAACTCAGGACTAGAAAGGCTGAGTGTCACTGGCATTGAACCAGTCAATACCTCTGCCGTAAAGACCACTTAATTAATGAAGGATGATGTTTGACCTCATGGGTAAGACAGAAACCAGCCCAAACAAAGACAAAGACTGAACAGCCCAACGCTGAAGGAAGGCAGCAAGAGGACGAGTGAGTGGTTTGCAAACGGTCACCTGCTGTGACCTTCTCAAGCAGCAGCTCAGATCTTTTATTTAGGAGAACCCCACCATTCCAGAGATGTAGGCAAAGAAAAACTGATCCCAGTTGGGCTCCCTGTGCTGTTCACTCTTTCAACGTTTCAGTTTTTTTTAAACTCAAAATAACAGAAGCCTCTGCCTGATGTATTTTGTTACAAACTTCCCAGAACCAAGTTAAAGTCTATGCAGAAGGTTAAAAAAAAGGGTACATTTAGAGCCTTTGCCATGATCGCACATGCTTCAGCACCTCATTACGAGCAAAGAAAGGCCAAACACTGGCTTCGTAATGGCAAGGGATAAACCAGTCTAGGAACACATACTCTGTGGGTCACCTCTTCCTCTGTGGGTCAATGCCAGCCTCAACTTCCTCCAGGTCCCGGTTTCCCCCCATGTCCAAATCAGAATGATCATTAGTTTTAAACCCAACCAGAGATAGCACCAGGTAATCCCTCTAAAAACAGGTGGGAACACAGTTACGGCCAGGCACGGCAGTCACGCGACACTTAATTATCATTAAACTCCCATTTTCAGTTGTTTCCCCTCCCTCCTGCTTTACATTTCTCCATCCCAGATGTCTTCCAGACTGTTTTTTTTTTTAATATTATGGGTCTTTAATCAGACTCGAGCCAGTCCGAGTAGGAAAATAAACAGCACTAAAGACAGGTAACATCCTTGTACAAGAATAAAGGTGCAGAACAATAGCAAAAAATAAACAAAGGGATCTTTTTTCTACAGACAGTCAGATCTGCAGATGTGACCTCTGGGATCAGAGGTAAATACAACCCACAGTCATGGGCATCTCGGGAAGAGCTGTGGCTTTGGCAGTGGGAGAAGGGCCTGGGGTTTCTCCTCTCTGTCCAAGAAAGGGGTTAGTGTTGGAAAGGGAAAAAGTGGCTGCAAGACTGGCTGCCCAGTTACACTCGTTAACTGCCGGTCAAACAATGCAATTTCACAATGAAACAGAGGCCTGCGATTGAGGTTTACGCTGACAGAACGTTGCTGTGCCAAATAAAGCTTCAGACTCATTTTTGATCTTTTCCTCTGTGGAATGCGCATCCTTTCCATAAAAGGCACAAAATGCTCGTTTTGGATAAGACCATCAGTTATTTTCGGTTTTAAATGCTAACAGTATTCAAAATTATGGAAACACAAGTGTTAGAAAACAAGAACAGACCAATTAAAATTTCTCCAAGTCTGGGGGCAAACGGTATTAAACCTTCTCAGAACGCAAAACTTCATGACTCAAAGCATCATCCCCCAACACAACTTTAAAACAGTTCCCAGAAAGCTTTGTAACATGAGAGAAAGCATGACCACAGATTTTATTCTTCTCCCACTGTGCGTCTGCAGTGGTGTTGAACTACTCCGTAACAGAGCTTTGAAACATCTGAAGGATTGTCTTTTGCTTGTTCTTAGGGAGTGAACAAATATCGTTTGAGTCGCTGGTATTGACCACACAATTCAAAACCTTTCCACCCTTGCTGCCGGGCGATTTGGTTCGGACTCTGGTAGGAGGCTGCCAGTTTTCATCACAAGAACCTTTCCAGCTCTTGCGGTGATTTGTTTCAGCCTGTTTTTTTGGTCCCTTTGAGTTTTTTGCCATCTTAGAACTCCCCTTTCTAGCAGAGGAGTCTTTCACAGCCTGAGGTGCTTTGGCACGAAGCAGGTACTCGTCTGGAGAGCCCTTCTGTCGATTCAGCGTCCTTTCCTCCCTATCAATCTCTTTTTGCAGCTGCAGAGCCAGAAGACGGTCCTGCTCCTCCTGCACGTGCCTCTCATAGAACACTTGCTCAAAGGCTCTCTGCATTTCCAAGTTCACATCATTTATCTGCTCCCCTTGGTCCTCAGAACCTTCTGGAAGAGTTCTTCTCCTCTTGTCAAGTACACACAAGTCCACTACTGCTTCAGCTGGTGGCTCCAGTGACTTTCTTTTTGGAGTCTCCTTAGAGTTGAGCAGTGTCTCTGGTCTCTCCTCATCCAAGGTTCCAGCCACCGGTGCAATATCCCACATTGCACTCTTGCTGTCAGACATCACGGAATTTGTTGCCGACCGAATACAGGCA
This sequence comes from Cuculus canorus, assembly GCF_017976375.1. Lineage (NCBI taxonomy): Eukaryota > Metazoa > Chordata > Aves > Cuculiformes > Cuculidae > Cuculus > Cuculus canorus. The sequence goes on from NC_071409.1 coordinate 26,615,218, forward strand.
CAAGTTTCAGCAGAGATGTCATTGTTTACGCTTTCTACATGTGTTACACTGCCACTGTCTGACTTGATTCCATCATCTTCTCCTTTGGAACCATGAACAATCGTTCCAGACCCTTCCCCTTTTGCAATTTCACGAAGTCCATCTGGAATTTCATCTCCTAGACAATTTGGTCCCACTGTTTTTTCCTGCTCACCAGCAGCAGTTTCCCCTGAGGTCGAGGCACTGAAATAGTTCATGCATGATTCCAGAAACGAATCCTTAGCACTGGAATCTTTATTCACACTGGTCAGTTGGGGAGACAGCGTTGGCATTTCCTCTTGCTCATTTTGCCATGCAGAACTGCTGCCCTCATTGCCGTTGGTCTCCTGAAAAGGGAGGGACTGCTAATAAAGTGAATTTATCGAAAGGCAACAGGTACAGATAAAATGCCAATCTCACTTCTTATAGCTGCACTGCTCATTATTCTGGGATATTAACTTCAATTCCTCTCTTTTAAAACAAAGAAGTAATGTTTAATAATAATGAAATTAACTAAAACACCCGACAGAAGCTTTGCTAAAGGCCTGAAAACACAACCATGGTGTTCTCCTCTTAGCAAGGACTCAAATCAGGATATTACCCTGCTCATCTTCTTTTGAAGCCTGACAGGGAAGCTCAGGCAGACAGACACATGGAATGATGAAAAATGGAGTGCGCCCTGCTCCAAGGAGCTCCAGAACCATCACTGTGGTTTTATAGAGTGTCGTTTGCAGCCCAGAGCTCGCTGAAGACACTCAGGTAAGGTACTTGCAAGGCAACTACCAAAGCAAGCTGCAGGTGCGTGTGCGCGGGCTGCCAAGCGCGGTTTGTTCCCACTCCACTTCGGGGCAATGCGAATACGGAAGGTAGTTCAAGAAGGGCAAAATAAACTGCCCGGTGCTGATGCGCAAGGGGAACACACAGGGGTGGCAATCCTATGGACAAGGGGAAAATAACGTGTAGCTACAAACACTGAGATCTATAACAAAATGATTCCAGTTACCACCAGGCCAGAGTCACGCCTTCCTCTTTCTGCTCTTCCAGAGAACGGTGCCGATCCTGGTCTATGAAGAACCTTTGGAGACAGATACCTTAAAGGGGGGGAAAAAATAGCTTTATAAACTTTGTTTTACTTGAATAGTCAGTCCTTTGTGCTAATCAAGATCTTCAGGTTCAATCTGATACATGAAAATAGCAAGAGAAGGATAAGCACCTCCTTTTCCTCCATATTATCCTGCAAGGAGATGTTCTAACACTTAACAGTTTACATTTGCCCCAGAGAAGTTGGACTACAGGATTCCAAGGAAGCAAACAGAGCAGAGGGACAGCACCCCCCAAGACAGACCAATAATTAAAGAAGAGAAACTTCAATCCCTTACTTTTGAATGTCTCCAGAGCTGTTTGATTTGTTTCTCATCTTGCACAAATGAGTCGGGGATGTATCAGCAAAGAGACTGCCGGCTGGGGACGGGCTGCTGAGCACGTGTGCCCTGGAATCCTCATTCTTTTGCAACAAAGAAAAATAGCATTGAATAAAATAAAAATGCAATGCAAACTGGAGAAAAAATTGGAGAAGGACTCTGCTGGCATTAAGGGGTAGAGGTTTTGCTTCAGTAAGTACACAAGTGTCATCATTAGGACTATTGTCAGGTAGGAAAAACAACAAACCAAAACCCCAAAACAAACGATAGAATACCCCAAACCAAATCAATCGAATAAAAAACCCCGAATCACAAGCTAAACTTGCATCGTGTGTTCCCTCTGTTCAGTACAGGTTATAGGCAACACTTGCTTCCAAAGAACCCTTTTTTAAAAATCATCATGAAAAGGAATCCTCAGAACAAAGCCAATGTTTTCATAGAATCGTGGAATCGCTTGGTTGGAAAAGACCTTTGAGATCATCGACTCTAACTGTGCCTGTCCACTACTAAATCAGATCCCTGAGCACCTCATCCACCTGTCTGTTAAACTCCTCCAAACGCCTCCAGGGATGGGGACTCCTCCATCTCCTGGGCAGCCTCTGCCAGGGCCTGAGAAACTTCTCCATGAAGAAAAGTTTCCTGATAGTCAACCTGATCCTGCCCTGGGTCAGCTTGAGGCCATTTCCTCTCATCCTATCATTTGTCACTTGGGAGCAGAGCTCAGCACCCACCTCACCACACCCTCCTTTCAGGCAGTTGCAGACAGCAATGAGGTCTCCCCTCAGTCTCCTCCAGGGTGAACAGCCCCAGGTCCCTCAGCCGCCTCTCATAACCCCTGTTCTCCAGCCCCTTCCCCAGCTCCGTTCCCTTCTCTGGACACGCTCCAGCCCCTCAATGTCCTTCTCGGAGTGAGGGGACCAAAACTGAACACAGTATCTGAAGTTTTAAAGCACGTCCACATCTGCCACATTTCAAGTTCATAAGCTATAGTTAAAATGTTTGGGGTATTCCACCCTCCTACTGGTTCTTCAAAAAACAATGCTCAATCCAGGATCTGAAGTACTAGGGGGTGACCGCAGCTTCCAACTACAGCGAAAATAAACTTTACATTAGTCAAAATCTTAACTTTTGCTCTGAGCAGTGCAAGTGGCTGCACTCAGCCAATGCCTTCTACTGCCCACCTTGATCTCAACTCACCAGGCTGTTACTCAGCTGCCATGCGAACTCCTCGTCTTCCTTCAGCTGCTTCTCCATTTCCCGCCGTCTCTCTTCTGCCAGCCTGTTCTCCTCCTCCTCTTCTGCCAGAAGGCGTTGGATGTACTCTTCGCTTGCCTTGTTCTCCTCTTGCTCGTGCGCTCGCCTTTCTGCCTCCACCTAAAACAGGTTTTTCCCAAGGTTGCTACTGCAGGAGCACACTTCACACCAGAGCCTCTCACAGCTGACGTTTCTTCAATGTGAACAATTCCGTTTACAAGGACTCTCTGACACCTCAAACCCAGCATTTAACTACACACCTCTCTAGAGATGGAAGAATCAAACACATACAGAGCCCAACACAGCAGGCCAAGAACATCATATCTGCGTTCCTCACAGCAGATGCTCACTCGTGGTCAATCATGGAATCCCAGAATGGTTCAGGTTGGGAGGGACCTCAGAGCCTATCCAGTCCCATCCCCTGCCACAGGCTGGGACACCTCCCATTGGACCAGGCTGCTCCAAGCCCCATCCAACCTGGCCTTGGATACCTCCAGGGATGGGGTGGCTACCACTTCCGTGGGCAACCTCCTCTGGACTCGCTCCAACAGAGCCTTCTGTGCTGAGCACTCCAGAACTGAACACTGGACTCAAACATGTCAAACAGGAAGTCTCTCCTCTTTCTTAAAGGATAAAAATTGAATCCATGCATGAGGAGTGACCAGCATGTGCCTGCAGCAGCCGTGCCCTTTTAAGTGTCTTTCTTTTTCATTCAATAACATCACAGCTGTTTGTGTGAACAATTAAAATACCAAGATACAAAGCATTTATGTTGTTAAGTGCATTTTTAGACTCACCTTGCTAATCTCTGCCTCGTATTCCTGTCTCAGTTCCCCTGGCTTGCTCAGCTGGTGCCTCGGCTGGGGGACACAGACTAAACAAGGAGAAGGAGGAAAAGCAGCGAGAAGATAATCCATTTCACTTCCTTTACTCCCACACCACAACTGTAGGCTCAGAGATTCTCACAGAGACTGAAGCTCTGTTATTTCTACCCAAATTAATTAACTGCAACTAAGAGCTGACAAAAAGTTAACCACTTCACTTATGTGACAGGGGCAAACACGTGCACAGGCAGATGCTTCACTTACAGACCGGGCAGCTAAAGCAGTACTGGTAACAAATTTCTGCCTGTGCAGGGACAGGCAGCCCGACAGCACGTTCTGTGCAGAACCCAAGGACAAAGATCCACTTAAGCAGTCAGACAACGTGACCTGTGCTCTGTGCTACAAACGAACAAGGCACAGATGCCCCTTCCCAGGCGTGCTCCAACACCATTTTCCAGCAGTCACACAGTCTGTCTAGAATCCCAGAATGGTTTGGGTTGGAAGGGACCTCAAAGGCAACCCAGTCCCACCCTCTGCCATGGGCAGGGACACCTCCCACTGGATCAGGGGCTCCAAGCCCCATCCAACCTGGCCTGGAACCCCTCCAGGGATGGGGCAGCCACCACTGCTCTGGGCACCCTGGGCCAGGGCCTCCTCACCCAAACACAGTTTTTTATTTCACAACATCCAAAGTCCACCAACTGTAATTGCTTTGGTAACACAGGGACATCCCAGGACAAATGACATCTCACTTACTCTCCTCTTCCAGATCCTGCCCGTTAATCCTACGCTCACACTCCTTTGGGTAATTCTTCTGGATCTTTTCCCAGAGTTCCCAGTTGACGAGAGTATTTCTACGGGCATTGTACCGGGCCCAAGAGGAGACTCGGCGCCGACAAAACGGGCAACAAAGACTGGCATTTTCAACGGTCAGTTGGAAACAGGAATTGCAGAGGGTATGGTTGCAAGGCAGGGTCACAGGCTCCACAAAGATCTCCATGCAGATTTGGCAGAGGCAGTCAGACAAGGAAAGTGGAGCCTGCGATTTCTTCGCCATGCTGACTCGAGGTAGGGGAGCGAGATCAGCACAACACTAGGACCTGAAAGCAAAAGGAAACACATATTTTACTTCACAAAAAATTAATAGGAAAGAAACTAGAATCTGCTCAGGTTTACAGCTGCTTTATGAATGCACTGGTGGATTTAGAAGCCTGCTGAAGCTATTATTTTCGCTCATGAGCTGAGATATTCTCAGCTTTCAGAGGAAGACACGGGCATTTTCAGAAGCCATGGAGAAACCGTAGGAGCTTCTCCTATTGCAGCTTCCTGTGAGTTGCAACAGACACTGCAGGTATAGTGAGTAGGTGGCAAAGGAGAGCAGGGACAGAAGGTGGGAGTTCTGCCAGCACAGACCCCCCGTTAGTAACAATTCACAGTCAGGTGGATCTGTCACCACCGTGACCTTAACCTCCATTCTATCAATTTTTCAGAAGCTGCGCATCCTCCAAAAGCTGCTTCTGGAACAGACTTGGCTCCAGAATATTCTGAAGGTGAAATAAAACACCTGCATTCGGTTCTGGAGTCCTCAGCACAGGGAGGACATGGATCTGCTGGAGCAAATCCAGAGGAGGCCATGGAGATGATCCGAGGGCTGGAGCAGCTCTGCTATGAGGACAGGCTGAGAGTTGCAGTTGTTCAGCCTGGAGAAGAGAAGGCTGTGGGCAGATGTTTGAGCAGCTTCCAGTGCTGAAAGGGGCTCCAGGAAAGCTGGGGAGGGGCTCTGGATCAGGGAGTGCAGCAATGGGATGAGGGGGAATGGTTTTGAGCTGAAAAAGAGGAGATTGAGATGAGATCTTAAGGAGAAATGCTTTCCTGTGCAGGTGGGGAGGCCCTGGCCCAGGGTGCCCAGAGCAGTGGTGGCTGCCCCATCCCTGGAGGGGTTCCAGGCCAGGTTGGATGGGGCTTGGAGCCCCTGATCCAGTGGGAGGTGTCCCTGCCCATGGATGGGCTTTGAGGCCCCTTCTGACCCAACCCGTGCCATGAGTCTGCAGTCCCTACAGAGCAGAGGCTCTTTCTCTGCTGACCTTTCTCTCAAGTGGGGAACACGAAGCCGCTGCCCGGGCAGCAGCGAAGGCCGCGCTCGGCGCCTCTCCCCCCACACGGCTCCCGCCGCCCGCGGTCGCTCGGCCCGCGCAGGGCCTTCCCGCTCGGCCCTACCGAGCGGAGAAGAAAACAAATAAAAAGACAGCAAAAAAGGGGCAAACCCACCGTTTTCCAGGTTAGAGGAGCGTAACGCAGTCCCTACGGGCTCGGGAGGCGGCGCCGGCGCGGGGGGGGTCCCGGGGCGGATCCACAGAAACAACGACTTTTCTCCCTAGAAAAGCGCCGGGAGGGCACGAAGGCGCGGGGGGGGGGGGGGGACAGGGACACCCCACAGGCACCACCAGGATCCCCGGGACAGGGGCGCCCGGAGGGGAAAAACGCGCCGTCAGAGCCCCCCGAGCGGGAGCGCAGGAACGGAATGGCCGCAGTTCGGTGGGCTCCGCGCCCGGGGGCGGTGCTGAGCCTCCCGCGCCGCTCCTCCGCCTCCTCCGAGGCCGAGGCTCCTCCTCCTCCTCCTCCTCCTCCTCCTCCTGCAGCCGGAAGAGACGGAGCGGGAAGCGGCGGGAGAGGGGAACGGAGCGGCTCTTCCGCCTCCCGGGGATACCGGAGCCTTCCAGCCCCAGAAACACCGGTGCATTCCCCACCGGAGCCTTTGCCACGGAAGGGTTCCAGCCCCATGGATCCCAGTGCGTTTCCCACTGGTGTTCCAGCCCCACGGATCCCAGTGTTTCCCACTGGTGTTCCAGCCCCATGGATCCCAGTGTTTCCCACTGGTGTTGCAGCCCCACGGATCCCAGTGCATTTCCCACTGGTGTTCCAGCCCCATGGATCCCAGTGTTTCCCAATGGTGTTCCAGCCCCACGGATCCCAGTGCATTTCCCATTGGTGTTCCAGCCCCACGAATACTGGCACATTCCCCACAGGAGCATTCCAGCCCCACGGATAACGGAGCATCCCAACCCCAGGGCTGCCGGAGGGTCTCCGTGGAGAGTCTTGAGCGCTGAACACGAGGGTTGCTCACAAACCCGCTCCGAGGACACACAGACAACCTGTGTATGGATTAAATCCAGCCTGCGTGCCACAACGGGAATTCCCTGCTGTTATTTAACAGGCGATGGCCATGAGCGGAGCTCGTCCTGCACAGCCCGAGGCCACCCTGCGCCTATGGGCTCCACGTCCCCGCTGCGGGGGAGGCAAGGCGGCTGCTTTCCCGTCCACATAAATTTTCCACAAGCTGTACAATTTGGTTTGATTTCCCAAAGATGCTGCTAGCCGGGTGTCACTAAAACTTGGAAAAAACACAAACCCACTTTCATACTGATTTCTCTATCAAGAAGCCGTCATTCTTTTATTGATGCATGGGGTCTCAGTCCAAGCTGTCGGTGCATGCTGAAACCCTCGGGCGATTCCTCGTTTCTTACGGGAAACCATGTCTACTCATTAGCATTAATTACACGTCCAAAACTAATTTTATATGCCTCCTCCCCTTAGTCCATGCCTGGTTATTTCAGGTGGGGGTCTTCGAGGGTCTTGGGTTTCTTGATCAATCCTTGAGGGCCAACTGAACCGTCCTTTGAAGCCTCCACACACGGCCTGCAAACCAGGTTGTCTCATCCCCTAATTAGTGTTGTTGATGAGCCCAACCCCTTTCCATTGGCTCCACATCTCTCAAAAACTATTTGTTACAGACTCCTCTGTTTCGAGGCTTCCGATCCAGCCATCGGGTGCCCCGGAAGTTAATCAAAAAGGGCAGTTTACATCTTGCCAGCATCCTGCAAGGCAGCACTACTTTAAAGCGTACTGACTGATGAGCTCAACAGGAGCCGACAACGTGCGCTCACGGCCCAGAAACCACCCGTGTCCTGGGCTGCATCCAGAGCTGTGGGACCAGCAGGGAGGGAGGGGATTCTGCCCCTCTGCTTCGCTCTGAGAGACCCACCTGGAGCCCTGGGTCCAGTTCTGGAATGCTCAGCACAGGGAGGATATGGAACTGTTGGAGTGACTCCAGAGGCAGCCATGGAGATGATCTGAGGGCTGGAGAACCTCCACTGTGGGGACAGGCTGAGAGAGTTGGGGTTGTTCAGCCTGGAGAAGAGAAGCCTCAGGGAGACCTCAGAGCAGCTTCCAGTGCTGAAAGCTGAGGAGGGGCTTTTTTTCCAAGGGCCTGGAGTGATAGGACAAGGGGGAATGGCTTTAAATTGAAAGTGGGAAGAAATTCTTTATTATGAGGGTGGGAAGGCCCTGGCCCAGGGTGCCCAGAGCAGTGGTGGCTGCCCCATCCCTGGAGGGGTTCCAGGCCAGGTTGGATGGGGCTTGGAGCCCCTGATCCAGTGGGAGGTGTCCCTGCCCATGGCAGGGGTGGGACTGGATGGGCTTTGAGGTCCCTTCCAACCCAAACCATTCTGTGATTCTATGAAATACAATCAAGTCATACAACAAAAGGAACCCAGTTTTCCCCGGAGTTGCTCTGTCCACAGTGACCTGCGTCCTGACTGGAAGGGTGTCTGCTCAGGCTGGAGTGCACAGCTGCCCGCCGGCCTGCGTCCACCCTGCTCCTCGCTGCTCCAGCCATCCCCGGCCCCACCATCCCTGCTGTCTGCTCACCGCTCTGCCAGCAGCCCCGGCCACGGGCCCTCCCGACGCTTCTCCTCCTCCAGCACCTGGCTCTGCAGCTCAAACTTCCACGCCAGCTTCTGCAGGCTGGAGTCCAGCGTGGCAAAACGAGAAGCCACGCTGTGCAGCTGGTCTTCCACCCTGCGGGGTGGAAAGCAAGGGTGCTCCGTCAGGACAGCAAGAGACAATTCCTCTGTGCTGGGGGCAACTCCAGACCCGGCTCTGGGGCTCCACCTGCGCTATGCAAGAGCACAAACCACTAGAAATTCAGGTTTTTGGGGATATTTTGGGCCTTTTTGAACCTTCCCTGGTGCAGAGGTCTCAGAACTTGTAAATCCAGGTGCAGGATTTGTATTTGGGTGTGTCTGTGGGTCTCAACCATCGGCACCAGCAGCAGCGGTGCAGGGTTTTCCTCGAATACATTTTGAGGTGATTTGTGTTTCTATTTTTAGTGTCGGGAGGACAGGCTGAGAGAGTTGGGGTTGTTCAGCCTGGAGAAGAGAAAACTGTGGGGAGACCTTAGAGCAGCTTCCAGTGCTGAAAGGGGCTGCAGGGAAGCTGGGGAGGGGCTTTGGATCAGGGAGGGCAGGGATGGGATGAGGGGAACGGTTTTGAGCTGAAAGAGGGGAGATTGAGATGAGATGTTAGGGAGAAATGTTTTGCTGTGCGGGTGGGGAGGCCCTGGCCCAGGGTGCCCAGAGCAGTGGTGGCTGCCCCATCCCTGGAGGGGTTCCAGGCCAGGTTGGATGGGGCTTGGAGCCCCTGATCCAGTGGGAGGTGTCCCTGCCCATGGCAGGGGTGGCACTGGATGGGCTTTGAGGTCCCTTCCAACTCAAACCATCTGTGATTCCATGATTTCATGGTGTCTGCCAGCTGGTGCTCAATATCATTTCCATAGTGCCTTTAACAGTAGGATATGAAAAGCCATTCCTGAAAGCCCATCGACAGGGAACACGGCCTCGTCTGTCTCTAATGGTGGAGAATTTCTCATTTTCCACTCTTCCTGACGAGCGTGCTCATGGCACACACACCATCCCGTGATCGCCGCCTGCCCGCTGGTTACACCATCCCCCAGCACCAGTGCTGCCACCGCAGCTGCACGCGGGGACGGGTGCCAACAGGGGCGGCTCAGGCTGGGTTATTTTACAGAAGCCAATGACCCTGTCAATCAAGCAGGCTCTGGAAATGGAAGGTGAATCAGTGTCACCTCTGTGCCCATTGCTCAGTTACAGTAATTTTCTTTCTTTAAACTTAACAGAAAGAGCCATTCTCCAGTCTTTTTTTTTTTTTTTTGTTATTTCCCATCTTTGAACCCTCCAGACCCTATGACTTTGTCCCAAGTCCAGAAGTTCATCTCAAATCTCCCATTTAGGACAGGATGGGAGCAATGTGCGAACCCCAATTTCCCAACCCAGCGGCACAGTCTTCACACAGCGACAGGCACCTTTGCTGGCAAAGTAGTTGCACAAACCCTTGGATTCGCAGTCTCCATGCTGACCAGAATGGTGTTCACACCACGGTGATGCTGGTGGCTCTGTCCCCCTTCCCTCCCCAGTGAGTAAAGGAGAAAGAGAAGCATGCTCCTGCCCCACTCCTTTCCCAGATACACACAGTGCAAGTTCCCATTGGATTGTCCACGGACATTGCCAGGGGAGCGCAGGTTTGTTGCCCTGTCTGGGCTCCTCTCGCATGCCCATCCCTCTGCCCCTCATCCTTCCTTCCCTGTCCCTCACACAGCACAAGCACGACCCCTTGGTGACCTGTTCAGCGTCTCATTCAGGGAGTGCAGAGAGATGCTGCTCTTCGCCATTCTCCCGGAGAACACAAAAAGACGAACTAAAAGAAGAAATAAAAGCCTGAGTGGACTCGATCCACTCTCCTCAAGCAGGCGGCGACACCAGGGACAGGGATCTGGCTCCTGCGGGTGGCTGTTTGTGTGGAGGCTTTTTATAGACCCTGCATCCAAATATAGACCGTGGGTGCACACACGTGGCATGGACATCCCAGACAGAACCTCGCTGCTGGGCCACTGCCTCGCACCCACCGATCATCTGTCTCCAGCGGTAAGGCCAAGGGCAAGGTCCTGCACCCAGCTCGGGTCCAATCTGAATCTGCCTTGGTGCAACTTGAGGCCATTTCCACCCATCACTTGGGAGAAGAGTCCAGCCCCAATCCAGAGTTCCCACTTTGTTACGTTCTTCCCACTTTCAACTCACAAATCCCAAGATGTTTCTAGCTCACCAAGTCCTGCTCGTTGTGTTTCTAAGGCTTTGGGAAAAGAGTGGAAGTCTCTGGGGAAGGAATAACCGTGCCTTTGGCCTCTCGTACCCTCATGACAGGGACGCAGAACCATTCTTGACACAGAAGCCTGTCGCTATAGAGTACAAGGAAGCAGAGAGAAAGCATTTATTAAGACAAGCGTAGTTCTTTTTCCCTGTATAAACAACTCACTGCATATGACAGCTGACCTGTTAAACAGACGTTAACATTCTCCCCTGCTCTTTCACTCACTCCAGCGTGAAAAAAACTAATTAGCAGCAACCAGTGAAGTAATTTGATTACTCCTTAGCTGATGCTTCTCCAGTCTTGTATGCAGCTGCTGACAAATGACGAAGGTATTCACTCAATGGCCACTTTCAGCTGGCTGTGACGCAGCTCAGTGGGGAGAGGATGCAAAGCGCTGTGAGCGTTCTCAACACGGTGGCATCTCTGATACCACTCAGCATCCTCACCAAGCGTCGGAGATGTCACCGTTAGTGTGGATGTCCTCCTCAAACCTTAATTACGTCAGCTTAGGCAGGAACTAACATTATCCCCAAATGCATTAAAACCCGTTTCAGTTAAATTCAAGATGCAAACTCACAGCCCCGCAAACCACTGCAGCGAACACCAGCAATGCAGCATGACGCCAGCCAAGAGCTCCTGCCCGAACACCCAGCAATCCCATTTTCCGAAGGATGCGACAGGGGCTGCTGCTCTGTTCACTGGCAGCAGGTGTAACTGGACTCATTTAAAATGCTCAGAGAAGCGGAATTTGCCACCTCGGTGCCTAAAGTTCTGGCAACGAATACACAGATACAGAGCTGCTTTGATCAGCAACTAACACTCTCCTGGAGCCTTTGATCTCTGCACAGGAGAGCCAGTTCACCTTCTCTCCGTGCTGAATGGTCAGCCTTGGTAAAATTCTAACAGGTTCATTCAAAGCCACTTTGTTAAGTTTCCCATCTTTTCTGGTGGAAGCAGGTGCTTGGGCCTTCCTCCTCTGGAGAGATTTTGCTGGGCTTTTCATCTGCTTTCCAATGTCACTGCCGACATCCCAAAGCAAAACTTTCCCGTCGTTTCCTCCAGTCAACAGCCAGTATGCTCCTGGCAGAAAGAGAACCTGCGATACTCCCAAGCTGTGACCCTGGAATTCCAGCTCCCGTTCAAACTTGGCACCGGTGACTCTGAATATTCTGACTTTACCATCTTGAGCTCCGCAACCAAAGACGTTGCCGCACGATGCGACAGACAGGGAATGGGCAAGTGGTGGATTAAGGAACTGGCCGGCTGACTGTGGGCTGTCTGCCTCCGTTTCCCACTCCTGCAGGTTGGTGGTCCACATGGCGCGAGCCTTCTGCAGGTTCCACAGCATAACCTGGGAAAAGAAGGATGAATCAATAATCTGTTTGGCCTCCATTTAAAATAAAATCAAGTCTTTCACTACCAGCAAAAAAAAAAACAAACACAACCACAACTCTGGTCCTAGCAGAGCCAGGGCTGTGCGGGAGTGCAGCAAGTGTGAGCTGCGCAGAGAGGAGTGCCTGAATTTATATGGGAAACCTTTTGGCACAATTCCCGAACGCTTGTCCTGCCCCCTCAGCAGAGTCAGACCTTCAGATCTTAGAGCAGCTTCCAGCACTGAAAGAGGTGCAGGAAAGCTGGGGAGGGGCTCTTGATCAAGGAGTGCAGGGATAGGATGAGGGGAATGGCTTTAAACTGGAGGGGGAAAAGATTTAGATAAGACATTAGGAAGAAATTCTTCACACTGAGGGTGGGGAGGCCCTGGCCCAGGGTGCCCAAAGCAGCGGTGGCTGCCCCATCCCCGGAGGGGTTCCAGGCCAGGTTGGATGGGGCTTGGAGCCCCTGATCCAGTGGGAGGTGTCCCTGCCCATGGCAGGGGTGGGACTGGATGGGCTTTGAGATCCCTTTCAACACAAACCATTCTGTGATTCTATATCACAAAAACCACAGAAACCTGCATAGAAGTGGCAGTTTTCAGTCTCGGCTAAACCAGTGATGTGGTTACATCTCAATCACGAGAAAGGATTACTGAAAACATCTATTCTGGGCAGCCAACTTTGGCGACGGGACTCAAAACTCCATTAATTCCTTACATGTTTTTTCCCAGAACACTTCCACAAGTAGCATGCAAAGACAATGTTTCCTCTTGATGAGGACAGAGAAGTGTAAAAGGCAAAGAACATAGAATGCTTCCACAAGGCTTAGCAGAACAACGGAAAAATAAGAAAAATGGCTTGTCCTTACACCTGGAAAGGTATTTATCTGTCTCTAGTCAAATATTTTTGCTAGCATCCTGTCTGCTCCAAGCAGTTTGCATTTTCCTATCCAAAATCAGCCACAACTGACCACTAGGGACAAGTCCTGGCCTTGCTGGATCCCAGGGGACAAGCGCGCTTTACACCATGTTCTGGTTTCCTCCCACCCTCCTCACTTTTAGACTGTAAATATTAAGGAAGATAATAATAGGGAGAGGAACTGCTGAATAGAAAATGGTGTAAACAGCCCCAACACTGAGTTTCTCTGCCACTTTGGAACAGTTAAGGAACAGAGCTCTTCTGCAGGTGCAGAAAGTGAGTGAAAGTTTGAGTAAGTCTGTTAGTGCCTCGTTACGCAGGTGGGGAGTCACCCTTTTGCTTCTCTAATAACCATCTACTCGTATGCAAATCACCTGCATGTCCAGTCCGCAGGAAACAAGGCTCTGAGGCCTCTGAGGTCGAAAGACAACAGAGGAGCAGATGTTTGAGTGTCTCAAGGACCGGATGACTTTCTTGTTTTCCAAGTCTATAACCTTTATAGTCCCCGAGTCATCTGCCGCTGCCAAGAAACTGTTGGTCTCATTCACAGAGAGGCAATTGATCTCCTCCTCATTCACATGGAAGCGTTCAACGGGCTCCTTGAGGGATCGGACATCCAGCAAACTGATGATTTCTCCGTGGGAGGCGTAGAGCCTGGTGGGATGGCAGGGAGAGAACACCAGGGAAGTCACGTCGTCTGCCTCGGGGAACTGGTGCTGCCCCACTGGGGTGCCTCCTCCATCCCAGAGCGTGAGCTCACCTTGCTCTGCACCAGAAGCCACCAGCCCCTCCATGTTTACGTTTAGGCACAATACAGAGGACGAATGTCCACCAGTCCATTTGACTGCCATGTTCCAAAAGGCAAACTTCACACCTCTGAAACAAACAAAAACAATCCTGAGAGGAGCTGGTGAAAGCAGAAATCTTGCAGCAGAAATCTTCGTGAAACCACAAGACCGTCCTGTTGACTGTAATGCGAACTACTGGAAACTCCGGTGCCTGATTAAAAGAGGCACCTCTACAGATCAGCACCCAACTGAAACCTTGTCTCAAACAGCACGACCATCAGCCAGGACGGCGTGGAATATGTGTCTCTGCAGCGTATGGAGGAGATCCACTGATCCGATGTGGCTGCCTAGCTGAGAGCCGCTTCCTCAGCGCACAGGGACACGGCACGCCCGAAACAAGACAGGCACGGTTCCTACCGGGAGGTACTGGAAAAGAAGACGGCAAACTGGTAAAGCTTGTCTAAGGAGAAGTCACAATGTTCCTGCCTGGGTTGGAACACACGTGAACAGCTGCTGTTCATCCAGCTGCCGAGGTGCTGGGTCATACATGTCTACATCAGTTTGGAAAGCAGCCTCGCAATAATTGGAGCAAGAAACCTGTGCTGGTGAGAGTGGGATAGACTGGTTAACGCTGGAAGTGACTGCCTCAATTGTGATTTAAAAGCATACATTCGTGTGAGTAACTTTTAAACTGTTGCACACATGTAATCGATGTCCCCAGCGTGGCAGCTGCTCTCTGCTGACTGGGAAACACTTAGCTATAAACAGCGGCATCTTTTCAAAAGAAGTGTTACCAGTTTAAAATAGGTAGTTCATAGAATCATGGAATCACTGAGGCCAGAAAAGCCCTCTCAGCTCACCTGGTCCAACCATAAGCCCAGCCCTCCCACTGCCTGCTAATCCACGGCCCAAAGTGCCACCTCTACAGCTTTTTGAATCCCTCTACAGCTGTTTTAATCTCTCTAGGGATGGAGACTCCACCCCTGCCCTGGGCACCCTCTGCCAGGGCTTCACCACTCTGTCAGGAAAGGAATTTTTCCCAATATCCAATCTAAACTTCCCCTGGTGCAATTTGAGGCCATTTCTTCTCATCCTATGTCCTGTCACTGGGGAGCAGAGCCCAGCACCCACCTCACCACACCCTCCTTCCTGAGAGCTGTAGAGAGCGATGAGGTCTCCCTTCAGCCTCCTCTTCTCCAGGCTAAACAGCCCCAGGGCCCTCAGCCTCTCCCAGAACCCTTGTTCTCCAGCCCCTTCCCCAGCTCCGTTCTCTGGATGTGCTCCAGCCTCTGAAGGTCCTTGGTGGGCCCCAAAACTGAACCCAGGATTCAAGGTGTGGCCTCATAGGGATGACCCCATGTCAGGGTTTGCACTGACTTTCCTACGTGATCAGCTGGACCTGATGATCTCAAAGATCTTTTCCAACCGTAATGCTTCAGTGATTGTATGCGGTTCTTGCTCATCCTGGCCTGTGAACAGCCAGAATTCACTCATCCCGTCGGGAAAACGCCAGTTGATTGAACACTTGCAGACGGGGCCGGGCTCCTCGCCGGTCGCTCGGGCTGCAAGTTTGTACCCGCCGGGTCCCCCTGCCTCTGGTTTTGGGGAATTATTGGCCGAGAAGGGGCTCGTTTTGGCGTTTTTACCATGTCGGGGTTTGCCCTGGCTTCCTATGCACCGGCTGCTGCTAAAAGATCTTTCCCAACCTTAATGATTCCGTGATTCTACGCAGTTTGTGCCGATCCTGGCCTAGGGAGCGTCTGGAATTCGCTCACTCCGCCGATTAACCGCACTGCAGCCGGGGCTGCCCGCCCTACCCACCGCGGGGCAGCCCCGCCACCGCCACCCCCGCCCTCACCTCCCTGCGCCAGGCCACTTCCGCTTCCGCACTCCGCAACGTCACTTCCGCCTCCACCCAAACTGCGTCCCTCGAGCATGCGCACCACCTCCCTCGCGCCCCGCCTCACTGCGCACGCGCACTCCCTCGTCCCCAGCAGCACCACTTCCGCCCCCCGCGCATGCGCTCTGCTCGCCTGATGCCACGCTGTGCCCCTACGCATGCGCGCTACCTCCCTCCCGCCCCATCTCTCCGCGCCGTACCCCTCCGCCCCGCCCCCTCAGCCCCGTCTCCCCCCCTCGCCGAGCCGTCTCCTTCCGCCCCGCCCCCTCCGCCCTCCCCTCGGTGCCGCCTCACACCTTCCCCTCCCGCCCCCGGCACTGTGTCCCTCCGGCCCGCCCCCTCCGGCCATCTCCCTCCGCCCCATCTTCCTCCGTGCGGCCTCCGCCCCCCCCTTCCGCCGTGTCCCTCCGCGCAGGCGCCGTGGTGCGATGGTGGCCGCCGCCTCGCCGTGAGGGCCGGGCTCGGGGGCCCCGCCGCCTCGCCGTGAGGGCCGGGGGCTCGGGGAGCGATGGCGGCGGGCCCCGGCGGCGGGGCGGCGGCGGCGGGCGGCCCGGGGTGGCGGCTGCCGGGGCGGGTGCTGGAGCTGGTGTTCTCGTACCTGGAGCTGCGGGAGCTGCGGAGCTGCGCGCTCGTCTGCAAGCTCTGGCACCGCGTCCTGCACGGCGACGAGAACAGCGAGGTGTGGCGCAGCCTGGCCGCCCGCTGCCTGGCCGAGGAGGCGCTGCGCACCGACATCCTCTGCAACGTGCCCACCTACAAGGGCAAGGTGGGCCCGGGACACCCCCAGCACACCCTCGGGGACACCCCAGACCCTCAAGGACATCCCTCAGCAGCCGCCCCAGGTCCTCAGGGGCACCCCCAGGCCCTCAGCAGCTCCCCAGACCTTCAGGGACCCCCCGCAGACTCTCGGGAACATCTCCAAACCCTCAGGGACATCCCCTCAGCAGCCATCCCTGCCCCTCAGCAGCCACCCCAGACCCTCGGGGACACCCCCAGACCCTTTGACACCCCGCCCTACAGCCACTCAGCAACCCCCACCCCGGCAGAGCCCTAGCACCTCAGGGACACCCCCTCTGCAGTGCCCTGCTCCTAGGGGACCCCCCCATAGCCTCCAGGACATCCCCTCATCTGCTCAGCAGCTCCCAGCCTCTCGGAGATCCCGTCAGCTGTCCCCCAGTGCCCCAGGACACCTCCTCAGCCTCCCAGCCCCTCGGGGGCACCCCGCAAGCAGCCCCCCCAGCCCCTCAGGGGCACCGCCAGCTGCTCAGCCCACTCACTATTGGAAGCCAAGGGTGGGTGTCTGAAAAACGTGACAGGATTTTATCTCCTGCTGCCCTTCTCTCCCAGGTCCGTGCCTTCCACCACGCCTTCAGCACCAATGACTGCTCACGGAATGTCTACATCAAGAAGAACGGCTTCACGCTGCACCGTAACCCCATTGCCCAGAGCACGGACGGGGCGCGGACCAAGATCGGCTTCAGCGAGGGCCGCCACGCTTGGGAGGTGTGGTGGGAGGGCCCACTGGGCACCGTGGCCGTCATCGGCATCGCCACGAAGCGGGCGGCCATGCAGTGCCAGGGCTACGTGGCCCTGCTGGGGAGCGACGACCAGAGTTGGGGCTGGAACCTGGTGGACAATAACTTGCTGCATAACGGGGAGGTGAACGGCAGCTTCCCCCAGTGCAATAATGCGCCCAAATACCAGGTGAGTGGGGTTCGGTGTGGGCTGGAAGCGCCACCGTGTCTGACAGCAGCTGCCTGTTGGGAACCTCTTCCCCTGCGTGTCCTGGCTGTGTGCTGAATTGGTCCTAAATGACCGCCTAAGGGTCTCTCTGCCTTCCTTGCAGAGGAGAGATGGTTCTTTCTGCCTTGTGAGGCCTTTCCTCCTTAATTTACTGCTTAGAATCGTAGAATGGTTTTGATGGAAAAGACCTGTAAATTGAGTCCAGCCATTGACCCAGCCCTGCCAAGTCTACCACCAACCCATGTCCCAAGTACAACATCTACTTGTCTGTTAAACCCCTCTGTGGACAGTGGCTCAACCACCTCCGTGAGCTTCCTCAGACTGCACCCACGTGTGTTGTTCCCTGCACCTGACCCTCTGTTCTTTCCACGCTTGTATCTCCGATATCGAGTGTGAAGCACCTGCTGTGGGTGCTGTTGGAAATGAAAGCTATAAAGACTGTTATGGTCTTCTGAAGTAAGGACTTGCCCCAAGCCGGGCAGCCTGTGGTGTTTTGCTCCTTTGTTGTACAGCAGCACAAGCCGAGTTAGTGCTTCGGTTGGAGTCTTCCTGCAGAAACCTGCAGCAGCGCCGAGTGTGGCGTGTTTGCTCTCTGGCAGCGTTCCCATAGTTGACATCCCTTGGCTGGGATGCTGCGATGTGATGTTGTTGTGGTTTCAGATAAAGGAGAATCAGTTTCTGACTTCAGCTCAGTCTCCTCTGAGTAACTTCACTGTCTGAGAGTCACCTGCGTGTCTTTCAGACAGTGTTTGCCTCTCGCAGTGATCGCACGGGGCACTGGGATGCAGAAAGGCCAGCGCTTGTCCTTATTCCTGCAGAAACCCAGGCCATCCTGGAGCTGGGGGAGCCGCGAGGGAAGGGCGTGGGAAAGGGCGGCACCTGCAGGGAGGGGCGGACAGGAGAGGGGTCCGCAAACTGGGATAAAACTGAGGGATCATGGGGGTCTTGCTCTATTCTCCAATGGCCGATGTCCAGAGAGGACCTCGCCTGTCTGTTTGCCCTGATCCCAGATCCATGTGTTCCTGAATCCAGCTCCCTCCTCGCCTCGGACCCTTTCCCTCCCGTCTGCTCTGCAGCACCAGTGGGGACAGAGGCATCGAGGGGAGGGAGCGTGAGTTCACAGATTTGTATGTATATGTTTTATTGTTTTCATCATTATTATTTCATTAAAGCTGTAGTTTTATTTTCTAACCTACAAGTCTTTTCTTGTCGCTTCCCTTTCCCCTTTTCCTGAGGAGGGAAGGGAATTGGGAGCCCAACTGTTCAGTTTTATCTGCTGAAACTGGCTGGGCTGGGGCTGAACCGTGACAGATGTGCAGATAACTTCACGTTATTATAGAGCAAGTGCCACTCCACCTTTTCGTTCTCATGGAAGTGTTTATCCTTGTTGTTCTGGCTGCTTGCACAACTGTGTCGTGGCTGCTGAATTTCCTCGCGTTACAGCCTCGGCTCTGTGCGTTCTCATTTCTATCTCACAGTGCTGTGGCCTTGTCCGAGTGTGGGCTCATGTTTTGGTTGTGGTGAAGATCTATGTGGTAATTTGTGTCTGGTACCCCTAAACTTCACAGACGAGTTCAGCACCGAGCACCTAATTCTGCCTAAAGGCTACACCTGCCATTTTTGCAATAATATATAAAATTAATGTAATTAAAGAGATTCAACTCTCTCTCTCTCCATCTGCACATTCCCCAAGTGTGCAAATTGAGTCAGCGCTTTCCAGTCTCAATCCTTTGTGGTTGCTCCCTGCTGTCCTTGTCCAGGCCTTTCCGCAGTGGCAGGAGGAAGGGTTTTGAAGCCGAGAGTCTCTGGCTTGCATGGGCACTCTCGGGTGAATGCAGTTGCTGCCGTCTCTATAAAAGCTGGCAAGAGCTCAGATCAGGGATCCTTCGGGGTGTTTTGTTGTTTATTACGCGCAGCGATCTGCGCAGACTTCAAGGAATCACATGTGAGTGTTGGTGAGAAGGGAAGTCCGTTGGGGCTGGCGAAGAATTGGAAGGCTGCACGGAAGGCGTCCTGCTGTGCCTCCTGCGGGTGTTTGGGACTTGGGGTTGTGTCTTAAATCATATCCTGGATAAACACAGGGAGCACCGTGCCTGCCTAGATCCGAGCTTCTTCCTGCGTTTGGTGTTGGTGTCACTCGTGTGTGTATTTGTCAAAGGTTTTCCATGCTTTGGATGCCTAAGCTTTGCCTGGAATCTCCTCTGCCTTGCTGAGGGAATGCCTCTGTTGGTAACAGCCCTGCGGAGCAGTGTATTCCGGTGTATTTTCTTTGTGCACTTGCCTTTCTAAAACAAGTTCACTGTTGTAAAATTGCTGTTCCCAAGAGCAGTTACTGCTCGGGGGCAGCTCAGCACAGAGTCCTGGTCACTTGAAGGCTGTTACCAGAGCTCTGTTGTGTTCTGAAGCACACGGCACGCAGTCTGCTCACTGCTGGCACTGTTGCAGGGTTCCAAGGAGAGGGGATACATTTGTTGGCATGGGGGTTGTTGGATCCAGGCTGCCTGCTGGAAACGGATTCTGGGATCTGAGTGCCTTTGAGTGAAATTGAGAATTCCCTGCTGTAAAAGTAGAATCATAGACTCGTGGAATGATTTGGGTTACAAAGGGCCTCGAAGCCCATCTGGTTCCAACCCTCTGTCATGGGCAGGGACACCTCCCACTGGACCAGGCTGCTCCAAGCCCCATCCAACCTGGCCTTGAACACCTCCAGGGGGGATTCATGAGTAAAGGGATCATTAGAAACAGGGAAGCCTTGCTTTAAAATTACCTGCTTTATACGTTATTTTGTGTCTCCGTTTTGATACGCTGACTCTTTGTATGTATTTATTTTTAATTCCCCCCCTTCTGTCTCTTTCCAGATAGGTGAAAGGATTCGAGTGATCCTGGACATGGAAGACAAAACGTTAGCGTTTGAGAGGGGCTACGAGTTCCTGGGAGTTGCCTTCAGAGGACTGCCGAAAGTTTGCCTGTACCCAGCAGTGTCTGCCGTGTACGGTAACACAGAAGTGACTTTGGTCTACCTGGGAAAACCTCTGGATGGATGACATGGATCTTTCCGTTGGGACATCGAGCGAGATGTGGATGCTTGGGAGGAGAAATCTGCATGTTGGTTAGAGGGAAACGAGTATTAGAGGGAAAACAACGAAGCGTGGCTGTTTGACCAAGAACCACCAAGAGAATCGTGTGGGGTTTTGAAGCGGAGCACCAGCCAGACTTCAGGAATTCTGTTACATTTCCTCTTTCTACCAGGCCAGAAAAATCCTCAGGGCTGCAGTTGGTTGAGTGGGAAGCTGACACATGCATGTTGCAACAGATTTCATTGCTAAGGTGGCAGTGCGTGACCTCAAATATTTAAGAAAGGATTTGATATAAAACTGCTTGAGGAAATTACCCTGAGATTTGTATGTAGCGTGTTTTGTGAAAGACTCCTGTTTTAAACCTGCTTGTTCCTTCCCTTCCTTCCTTTGGGCCGGCGTGGGCGCCAGAGGAGCGCGCGTCTGCCGCAGCTTTCTTTACAGTTTTTAACACACGGAGAAGCTTGGTCTGTCTGGACTGCTCTTCTCTGGTGTAACGATACAAAACATGTGCAGCTATTTTTAAGTGTATTTTAAGGGTTGTATATACAGAACACGTTGAAAAGAACAGCTTAAAAGAAAGGGTTTGCTTTATTCTAACTGGGACATCATTTCTTAAAGGGAAAAAAACCCATGGCGTGGCATCAGAAAATGCACAGCGGACCGGTCTCGCATTTGTGTCTGTACATCTCATGTGTCGTAAAGTGTTTCAGGACACTTGTGTGGAGCACAGTGCGACACTGGGTCATTGTCCATGAAAGCCTCCATCGCTGTAGCCACAGTTTTGTTCTCTGTAGGAAATGCAAATGTTTTCCCCTTGAGTTTCATTTTGCCAGAATTTGCAGACCCTTTGGGAAAGGAAGGGCAGCGCCGTGGTGAGCGCATCGTCCTTCCCACCTCAGAAACACAAACTTCTAAGGCTTTCTTACACTTTCTGATCATTGTTGCGAAATGTTTCAAAGTAACAAGGAAGGAGCATTCCCTTTCGGAATCCAGGCCTTGTTTTCAGCTTAAATGGCTTTAAGACCTTGCTGAACCATTCTTAATTAAACAAAATCCAGCAGTACCCAAGTATTTACCTGCCTGTTTTCAGTCAGGATGAATAAAACTCTCTCCAGCCCTCTGATGGGGATTCTGGATCAGGTTCAGCGTTGGGGCTTTCCGCTGGCACCAGTTTTCTCAACACCACATGCAACCCCCCGGTGTCAGGGTACGCAGGCCAGGAAGTCGTGGGGTGCGGTGAGGAGGGGCTTTGTGGTGAAACCGCTTTCCTCAAAGGTTGGGGGGGCTGCAGGGAGCCCCAGAGGGGCCTCTGTTGGTCCGTTAGCCCCGCGGCTGGCTCTTGCCTCTGGTTTGTTGTTGGCTGGTGTCTCCCAGCGTTGTCTGAACTGTTTCAGAGCTGGGCATGCTTTTCGGAGAGGGAGAAGGAAATGTTTGTGCAAGCTCTTTGTGCTTTATTTGCGCTAGAGAATGTGAATCGCGTCATATCAGACACTTGCAATGCTCTGAGCATGGAAGGGAGAGGAATTCTTCTCAGGCTGTTGCTCATTTTCCCCCGGTGTTACTTGAATGACCCGAGGAGAGCGATGTGAGCGGGTGGGTGAGGCTCCTGCTCCGGTGCCGACAAGCTGTCCTTGGAGTGCTTTTTTACCTGGGAGGTAACCACATTCCGCACTGGAACAGAGCATGTGTGGGATTGCTGTTGAAAAGGATTTTAAAGTATTTATTTGCTTTATGTGGTGTTTTATTGCTTAAAGGCAATGTTGAGGTCCGTTGCGCTTGGCTGCGTTAGCAAAACAATATACACAGTGAGAAATGAAGATGTTTTCAGAGGTGCTTAGAGCAACCGAATAAATGAAGTGAGGTGGGCGTATGAGTAGCTTTTGGAAAAGCCTGTTACAAGCATTGATTGTACTGGACTGTTTGTATCTGCATAGCTCAACCCTGGGGCAGGGAGCAGGGAGAGAAGGAAACAAACCCTGTCCAGTGTCAGGAAACAAACATGTCCCGAGGTGAATGTAAATGCAGCGCGGTTCTGAAAGGTTTGGCTGCTGCGCTTGGTCATGAATCCAATTAGATGCAAGTAAACCCTGAGAAGTTCTGAGGAGTTTAGTTCACAAAATAACACTGTTTTCCATTCTTCAGACTGCATCTTGCCCTAGAAATAATCTCCCTCTAAATTAGATATGCTGGAAGTTGAACATTCCTTAAGGGTGGGTTTGAGGGGACTCACTTATGTAAGATTATAACTTATTCCTGGCGACCAACGCTGGCTGTACAAAATATTAAATAAACTCTGCTGTAATTCAGAAGGATCTGTCAGTGTGGATTCGCTGCGACGACGTCCCTGGCGTGGGCGTGCTGGAGGGCAGGGAGGCTCTGCAGGGGGATCTGTTCAGGTTGGATCCATTTTTCTTCACTGAAAGGCTTCTCGGGCCCTGTCAGAGGCTGTGCAGGAGGTGGTGGAGTCCCCATCCCTGGAGGGGTTTCACAGACGGGTGGATGAGGTGCTCAGGGATCTGGGTTAGGAGTGGACAGGGACAATTTAACTCGATGATCTCTTTTCCAACCAAGCAATTCAATGATTCTATGATCAGATGTTTAGTGGATGATTTTGTCTTATCCCTGGGAAAATAATTACTGTCTGTGGCACTGGAGCAGAGTTGGAACAAACCTTTCACACTCCCTTGAGTCCCATTAATATGGAAATAAGCTGTTTTTCCCTGTCAGCCTGTGGCCCAGCGATCTCACCCCATCCTGGAAGGAGAATAGAGGCAGGAGAGGAAGGAATCCTTTATTCATCAATACATCCGTCTGAACTTCCCCCGCTCTTGCGCTCCTGTGTTAGTCCAGGTCTCAAACAGAAAGGTGGGAGCCTGCTTTGAATCTCACCCAGGTTCAGCTGCAGGGATGAGGTTTCAGATACAACAATGACATCACCTTCGTGTTAGAGTTCGCTTAAAAACCAGAGAAACTCATATCCTGGCATTTTTTTTCTGTTTTCTTATCCGAGAGAACATGCCTCGAGTGCAAGAGGGCACTCCAGGCCCCACACCCCGCAGGCTGCCTGGGCTTTGCCACTTGTCCCGCAAGGATCCCGTGGGAAAGGATGGATGCTGGACCCCAGGGCTGAAGAGGGAAAGGGAGACTAGTGTGGGAATGCTCCAGAGACCTTCCAGCCCTGAGGGCCATCAGACCACCTGGAGAAGAGTTGTGAGATGTTGGCAGCAGGGATGTTGGCTCCCTGGCCATGGGGGAAAGCTGGGTGCGATACACTTTGCTCTGTATGGAGCTGAGGGAGTTTCACTTCCCTTCGCACTAATGACACAATTGCTCACTTCTTGTAAGCAGAACGGCAGCAGGAAGGGAGGACGTGTGACTAGAAGTGGGAGTTGTTCTTTTTGCAACAATTTGCATTGCTGAATGATGGGACAGCAGTGACTTGTCCATACCTTCTCCTCCTGGTGACTTACAGCCACCGGTCCTGATAGTTTTATGCTAAAAGCTTGGGTAAACGTGCTGGAGGGGGTGGATTGAGTGCTCTTAGTTAACCAATCTTTTATTGGATTATTTGATTGTACAGCACAAAACTGGGATCAATTCATCCACATCTGGTAATGCTGTGGGGAAAAAAACTTGGGCAACGCTTTCAGGTCTAGGTGAAACAAACCCAAACTGTAGATGCGAGCAACCTTGTTGTGGGGCTTCCCAGGAGGAAAGATCAGCTGTCTTTTCTGGCTGGTGGGGACTTGCTTCTCCTGCAGATGCATCACAGGCAGTTTTCCAGAGCATCCAGATTTCCAGTAGTGTCTGTCTCTGATCTTGAGTTGGAAAAGCGTGGATGCATTCGGCTCCTGGTTGCTACAAGGCTCTGCTGCTTCAGCATCTGATGCGTCTGCACGCTCTGCTCCAAAGACTGTGTGATCCGAGCACTTTGCTGCTTTCCAAGGAGAAGGTTCTCTTTGCTGTAGTGGTGGTGGATCCCTTGTGCAGACCTCAAATCCTCATCCTGGGAAAGGCAGGTGAGGGAAGGCTGTGAGAGGTGGCAGGAACGTGGCCACGGAGTGGGCTCAGCCGCGCGTGTGGCTGAGCAGAGGAGGAAAAGAGATCACTTTTGTGGCTCTCCTTCTGCAGCCCGCTTCCTCCTCATTTACACCTCGCACGATGTCCGCTGTGGGAGAAGGAAGAGCAATGGATGACCGCAGGGACGGAGCTGCCTCTGCTGAACCCTCCTGCAGGAATGGGGCTGGGGCTCAGCCTTGCCCCGCTGCCGGGGTCCGGGAAGTGGCTGTGGCTGAGCCGCTGACCAACTCCGCTCTTCCCTCTCCGCATGGCCCAGCACTCTCGGAACAGGGTTTTACTTTCTACTAAGACCAATTTCTGCCTTTCTCCTGAGCCCTGTAGAGGGCATTTGTACTTTTTGGAGACCAAAGGGTCAAAGGAACCAGAGAAGTCAAGGCTGCCCCATCTCTGGAGGGGTTCCAGGCCAGGTTGGATGGGGCTTGGAGCCCCTGATCCAGTGGGAGATGTCTCTGCCCATGGCAGTAGGTGGGAATGGATGGGCTTTGAGGTCCCTTCCAACCCAAACCATTCTGTGATGCTATGATGATTCTATGATTCAGAGCTTTCCAGCCCTGGGTGAATCTCGGCTGGCTCCTGCCTCTCCAAGAATCAGAGAAGAGTTTTTTCTGTGGGTTGGGCTCATGGCAGGGTTTTAGGGATGAGGAGTGGGGTTGAAATCATCATCCATTCTCAGGTCTTCATGTGACCTCGAGCGATGCCGCGGGAGTTTCGCCTCACTGAGGAGGTTCTGCCATCTGCTCCGGTTCACTTGGATAAGGAGTGTTTCTCTCTTTTCCTTCTTGATTTTTGTACTTCAAACTTCCTTGAAAATGGAGGAAATGAAACCACAGGGCTTTTTGGTGAGTGACACGGGAGATACAGCTCAATCTCCTTCTAAAGAAGAAATGAGACGGAGGGTGAAGGAAACAAAAGCACCTCCGCAGTGCCTGGCGCTGGCTGCGGCGGTGGGGGTGTCCCTGGCTGGGGTGCCCCTGGCTGGGGTACTTGGTGTGCTTCTGCTTCATCTCCAGCTGCTCCAGAAGGTCCTGTTGGCACCAGCGCCTGAGACTCGGAGCCCACACACTGTCGGGAGGTACTGCCCGATCGCTCCCGCCGGGATCCTGTTGCAGGGCTGAATTCTTTCTCTTTCCCAGCAGGGTAAATCCAGGCAAACTGCGTGAGGAGAGGGCAGGTGTGGGGTGGAGAGGGAGACGGAGAGCAGAGGTGGATGGAGGAAGGGAGCCTCGCTGTTCGGGTTGCCCTGGAAATGTGGATTTTTGTCTCTCTCTGTCCCAGCAGTTGTGGGAAAAGCCATTTCTGCTGACTTTCATGTAGGAATTGGTGTGTGGGAGGGCCGTGTACCCAGATGGTTCCCCTGCATCATAGAATCACGGAATGGTTTGGGTTGGAAAGGGACCTCAAAGCCCATCCAGTGCCACCCCTGCCATGGGCAGGGACACCTCCCACTGGATCAGGGGCTCCAAGCCCCATCCAACCTGGCCTGGAACCCCTCCAGGGATGGGGCAGCCCCCACTGCTCTGGGCACCCTGGGCCAGGGCCTCCCCACCCTTGTGGTGAAGTATTATCTTCCCAATGTCTAATCTAAATCTTCCCCTTCCAATTTAAAGCCATTCCCCCTCATTCCATCCCTGCCCTCCCTGATCCACAGCCCCTCTCCAGCTTTCCTGGAGCCCCTTCAGGTATTCAAAGGCCACTATAGGGTCTCCCCGCAGCCTTCTCCAGGCTGAACAACCCCAACTCTCAGCCTGTCCTCATAGCAGAGCTGCTGCAGCCCTCGGATCATCTCCGTGGCCTCCTCTGGACTCACTCCCACAGCTCCATGTCCTCGCTGTGCTGGGCACTCCAGAGCTGGACGCAGGCTCCATGGAGCATCCCTGCACCCCGCGGTTCCTCCTTGCAGCGGAGCCGTTAGCGAGGGCATGACCCGGGCTGGAAGTGCTGAGATCAGTAAGCGAAGGGCCTGGCCACGCTCTCTGCCTCCATGTGACTGCAGTTTCCGTTACCTCCTTCCGCAAAGGCTATATTAGTGCTAAGCCAGAAAGCGGCTGCAAGAGAAGCCCAGTGGGGTCCCACCTCCCCTTGGTCCCCTCGAGAGCTGCCGGCGTGGCCGTGGCTGCAGGATGAGTTGCGGCAAACCCTGTGCGCCGCCCTACGCGGTGAGTACCCACCCCTGGCACCTCTGCTGGGGCGAAGGGGAAACCCTTTCGGATTTTGAGGGGATCCCATCACCAGTTGGAAGAACCGTGGCGGTGGCGCATCGCTGTGGCCGTGCTGGCAGGGGCCGCGGTTGCGTGGGCCGCGCGAGGCGGGTGTGCGCCGTGGGGAGCGCCCCGGGTGCCACCAAACCTCTTGTACGTGGGCTCCTCCCTGGGGCTGTGGTTTCCTTCTCACGTTCTCCATCCCTGTGGCCCCAGGGAGGACTTGCAGGAGGATGGAGGCCCAAAATAGGCTGAGCTGGATGGAGGAAAGTGTGAGCTTCTGTGGACGGGTTCAGGGGACAACGGCGAGCTGGAGCCAAAGCCCTCATATGTTGAGAGCAATGAGGACACAGCAAGGTTCCTCTGCTGCCACCATGCCTGGGTGTGAGGAGCTGCTGGAGACCAAGGGCTTGGGACAGGTCAAGTTGCTGTGCATCAGCTCCAGTCTTGGGAAGGGGACCTTCCCCTCCATCCCACCAGATGCATCCAGAGCTGTGGGACCAGCAGGGAGGGAGGGGATTCTGCCCCTCTGCTCCGCTCTGAGAGACCCACCTGGAGCCCTGGGTCCAGTTCTGGAGTCTTTAATGTACGAAGGAGATGGAACTGTTGGAACGGGTCCAGAAGAGGCCACGGAGGTGATCCGAGGGCTGGAGCACCTCCTGGATGGGGACAGGCTGAGAGAGTTGGGGTTGTTCAGCCTGGAGAAGAGAAGGCTGTGGGGAGACCTTAGAGCAGCTTCCAGTGCTGAAAGGGACTCCAGGAAAGCTGGGGAGGGGCTCTGGATCAGGGAGGGCAGCGATGGGATGAGGGGAATGGCTTTAAATTGGAAGGGGGAAGATTTAGATGAGACATTAGGAAGAAATTCTTGATGCTGAGGGTGGGGAGGCCCTGGCCCAGGGTGCCCAGAGCAGTGGTGGCTGCCCCATCCCTGGAGGGGTTCCAGGCCAGGTTGGATGGGGCTTGGAGCCCCTGATCCAGTGGGAGGGGTCCCTGCCCATGGCAGGGGTGGCACTGGATGGGCTTTGAGGTCTCTTCAACCCAAACAATTCCGTGATTCTATAAATAGATACTGTTTCGTTAAGACATCATTTCCCCCCTTTTGGCTGTCCAAGGGAAGGAGAGGACTCAGGCTGTGTCCCCTGCTCCCTGTGCCGCTCCGGCTGCCGGGGCTGCCAGAATTACCCTGTCTCTGATTCTCCTTCACGCACCAGCAGTTATGAAAACGCCTCTTGCCGAGCCCTCGCTGCTCATTTGCGTGAGGCTCAGCTTTTCCCCAGATGCAGATGCCGTCAGCTCTGGTTCCACCAAGCCCGTCATAGGGCTCCCGGTGCTGGAGAGCCTCTGCTTCCCCTGCTCTGGCAGCGGCGGGTGCTGGAGGGGGTCGGTGTCCCCAGGGCAGGGATGGGCACCAGCGAGGGGGCTGTGAGCCCTGGTGGGGGAGGAAGCCTCTGCTCTAGGGTTGAGGTTCAGTGGTGCCTGTGAGCAGCTGTGGTGCCTTTCCCACGTGCCGACCCGTGCGGGGTCTGAGCTGTCACCACCCCAGCCCTTCTCTTCTCCTGCCCTCCAGGCTCTCCTTGGTGGACCCCCATGAGGGCTCCCTGCCGCGGCTTTTAGAGTCATGGAATCATCATAGAATGGGTTGGGTTGGAAGGGATTCCAAAGTCAACCTCCTCCAAAGCAGACAAAAGTGTGAAGACAATGTCTTATCAAAATGGCATTTATTTATAGAATCACAGAATCATGGAATGGTTTGGGTTGGAAGGGACCTCAAAGCCCACCCAGTCCCACCCCTGCCACGGGCAGGGACACCTTCCACTGGATCAGGGGCTCCAAGCCCCACCCAACCTGGCCTGGAACCCCTCCAGGGATGGAGCAGCCACCACTGCTCTGGGCAATCTCCGGACAACTCTTTGCTCTTTCTCTGTGGCCAGCGCATGGTGGCCACCACTATGTCACGTTGAAAGCTCATCACCTCTGAGTTGCTCCCGGGGCAACAAGAGGAGCTGTGCACCTGCCACGGGTGGAGGCTGGAAGTGCACAAGGATCACCACTGCCGTGAGGGAAACCGCAGCCTTTTGGGATGAGTGGTCTGCAACTTTCGACCCTCTCAGCTGTCTCCTTCTCCGCAGGACTGCCGCCGCTGAGATGGAGGCCCCGCTCCCTGGTCTATCCCTGCTTCTGGTCCTCCTGGCAGTGCGATGGGGAAGCGGGGCAGCCAAAGCCTGGGCAACATCTCCTGGTGGCTGCGAGGCCGTAAGTCTTCTCTTGCAAACCCCACCCTTCTGACTGCTTGATCCTGCCTGGCAAAGCCCGGGAGCCTCAGCGTCTCCAGACCGTTCTCCTGCCAGCTACTGCCTTAGCTAAGGAGTGGACCGTGGCACTGAGGCTCCATAGAGCTGCCTTCTCTGTCCTCACTCCGCTCCCCAAGCTTCTCCCTCCTCATCTCCCCTCATCGCCCACCTCTCAGAGCAGCGTTGTGTCTCCGCTTCTTGCTTTAGGTGCAGAGCACCATGGACTGCACTGGGAGATGGCTGAGCTCCATCCCAGGAGACCTTCGAGGAGATACTGAGGAGCTGTTGCTTGATGACAACACTATCCAGGTTGTGGGCAACGCCTCTCTGCTCTCATACCACCAGCTGCGGTGTCTCAGCGTGACCAAGAACAGGCTGAAGCTCATTGAGCCTGGGGCCTTCCTCAACAGCCAAGGCCTCCATGTGCTCTCCTTGGCAGAGAACCTCCTCTTCACCAACTACTCACTGACAGCAGCTGCTCTTTCTGCTCTGCCAGCCTTGAGGACGTTGGACCTAGCTGGAAACCGCCTCACTGAGGACATGGTATCAGTTTTGGTCTGGAACCTATCCTCCTTGAAATCCTTGTCCGTGGCCAGAAACATCATCATGAGGCTGGACTCGTCCATCTTTGTGAACCTGACACAGCTGTTGGAGCTGAACCTGGAAAAGAACTACATCTTTGAGATAGACCAAGCTTTTGAAGGGCTGCAGAGGCTGCAGAAGCTCAACATAGCCTACAACTACCTCCCGTGCGTAGTGGAGTTTGGCCTGACACAGCTTAGGGTGCTCAATGTCAGCCACAACGTCATTGAGTGGTTTCTGGCCCTGGAAAGTGATGACCTCTTTGAGCTGGAGGTGCTGGACCTGTCCCACAACCGCCTCCTCTTCTTCCCCTTGTTGCCCCGGCAGAGCAAGCTGCACTCCTTGCTGCTGAAGGACAACGAGATGAGCTTCTACCAGCGCCTCCCCAATGGCACGTCCCTGGCCAACGTCACAGTACAGTTCCTGCTCATTGATGGCAACTCCACCACCATCACGACGGTCAGCCTTTGGGATGAGATCTGCCACAGCAACCTCTCCTCCCTGCGCCTTCTGGACATGAGCCAGAACCAGGTCTGGTACCTGCCAGAGGGCTTCCTGGCCCAGATGCCCTCCTTGACCCACCTGAAACTCAACCAGAACTGCCTGGAGACATTTCATCTGTTGGAAGGGGACCCCTTGGACATGCTGATGGAGCTGGACCTCAGCCAGAACCGGCTGGCAGAGCTGGGGTTGGAGGTGGATGCTGGGGACATCCTGCCCAACCTGCAGCTCTTCAACCTCAGCTACAACCAGCTGCGGACGCTTCCTCACGGGGTTTTCACCCACACCAGGAGAATCACTACCGTGGACCTCAGCCGCAACCGGGTCGACCTCTGTCCCCAGCCAGTTGAGGCAGTTGAGGCAGAGAGTCCCCCTTGTGTGGACATCAGGGGTGTTGAGACCTTGACTCATCTCTCCTTGGCCGGCTGTGGTCTGCGGGGACTGGGTGGCCACCCTTTCCAGGGGACATCGCTGATCCACCTGGACCTCTCTGACAATCACCAGGTCCTGTCTGGGGACCTGGAGTGGCTGCAGGACCTCGCTCTGACGCTGCAGGTGTTGTCTTTGAGGAACACCAGCCTCTCCTCCACCGCCGTGGACTTCTCTGCCTTCCACAGCCTTGTGCATTTGGACCTTTCAGGGAACTCTTTGACCCTCTTCCCCACCTCGCTGGGTGTCGTGAACCTTCGCAGCCTGGATCTGCGGGACAACTGCCTCCCAGCTCTGCCGTCGGACGTCACACGGACACCTCTGGGGAAGAGCCTGCGGGAGGTCTACCTCAGCCGCAACCCCTACAACTGCTGCACTCTGGGCTGGTGGGACGCCCTGCAGCGGGTCGAGGAGTTGCGTGTCCTCGATGGGCGGGAGGTGACCTGCAACTACACCTCCCGCACGCTGCGCCCCTGGGCGCTGCCCGAGCCCGTCCTGAGGAGCTGCCGCTGGCAGACGGCCGACCTGGCCCTCCTCTACCTGGTGCTGGCCCTGCCCACCTGCCTGACGCTCCTGGTGGCCTTCACTGTTGTCTTCCTCACGTTCAAGGAAAAGCTGCTAAAAATGGTGAAAAGCCGGTGCGGGGTGTCCAGCCCTTACTGAGGGCCGGGGGAGGAGGAGGAGGAGAAGGAAGGGCTTGGGAGTGGATTGTCAGATTTACACATGATAACCCCTCTGAGATAGCTGAAATGGGGACTTTAGGGATGGTAGACCATGGGAGAGCTGCTGTTCCAGCTCTGGATGCCCAATGGTATGTGAAGGGCACAGGGCTGCGGCTGGTGGTGGAGCCGGGGCCACGCTGGGCATCCTGAGAGGACACATCTCCAGCAGGAGCCTTCAGCTGATGTTGGTGAGAGCCAAGCAGACGTGACACTGAACGCTCTTGGCCAGAGGGGCATGGACAGTTGCCCTTCAAGCGCTGGTTTTTGCCCCACTTCAGGCAGTTCCTTTTATTTATGAGAAGGACTTGGGGTGCTGAGGGAGGAGCTCAACGTGAGCCGGCAACGAGTGCTCACAGCCCAGAAACCACCCGTGTCCTGGGCTGCATCCAGAGCTGTGGGACCAGCAGGGAGGGAGGGGATTCTGCCCCTCTGCTCCGCTCTGAGAGACCCACCTGGAGCCCTGAGTCCAGTTCTGGAGTTCTTAATGTAAGAAGGAGATGGAACTGTTATAACGGGTCCAGGGGAGGCCATGGAGATGATCCGAGGGCTGGAGCACCTCCTGGATGGGGACAGGCTGAGAGAGTTGGGGTTGTTCAGCCTGGAGAAGAGAAGGCTGTGGGGAGACCTTAGAGCAGCTTCCAGTGCTGAAAGGGTCTCCAGGAAAGCTGCGGAGGTGCTCTGGATCAGGAAGGGCAGGGACAGGACGAGGAAGAAAAGTTTTCAGCTGAAATCTCCATTTTCAGTACACGATGGGGGACGACGTGCTTGAGAGCTGCCCTGCAGAGAAGGACTCGGGGCTGCTGGTCGATGAGAAGCTCGACAGGAGCCAGCAATGTGCGCTCGCAGCCCAGAAGGCCAACTGTGTCCTGGGCTCATCAAAAGCAGTGTGGCCAGCAGGGCGAGGGAGGGAATTCTGCCCTTCTGTTCCTCTCTTGTAAGATCTCGTCTGGAGGATTGTGTCCAGTTCTGGAATCCTCAACGTAAGAAGGACATGGAACAGGTCCAGAGGAGGGCTGCAAAGATGATTGGAGGGCTGGAGCACCTTCCCTACGAGGACAGGCTGAGAGAGTTGAGCCTGTTCGGTCTGGAGAAGAGAAGGCTCAGAGGAGACATTACAGTGACCTTTCAGTACCTGAAGGGCCTATGGGAAAGCTGGAGAGGGGCTGTTCATAAAGGCTTGTGGGGATAGGACAAAGGGGAATGGGTCTAAACTGGAGAGGGGCAGATTTAGACTGGACATTAGGAAGAATTTCTTCACCATGAGAGTGGTGAGGCCCTGGCCCAGGGAGGCTGTGGATGCTCCATCCCTGGAGGGGTTCCAGGCCAGGTTGGATGGGCCTTGGGCAGCCTGAGCCAGTGGGAGGTGTCCCTGCCCATGGCAGAGGGTGGGATTGGATGGGCTTTGAGGTCCCTTCCAACCCAAACCATCCCATGGTTCTATGATTTATCCATCCCGTAGCCAACTCTCTGCTGCAAAACATCTTCTGATTCCGTGTCCAGCCTCCACGAGTTGCCTGGGGCTGGAGGCACCATCACCAGGAGGCTGTGGTGAAAGGTCTCGGTGGCAGCCGCTCCCCATGCCTCCTCTCCCGCAGCAGCTGCCGGCACCGTCAAACCCTCCAGCAGCCCTGAGTGTGCACTCCTGTGTGTGCTGATAAGACAGGCGTTGTCTGCACAGCTGAAAGACACGTTTTGTCTTTCTGGTGGTGTTGCTTTGTTAGTGGTGATCCTGGCCAGAAGAGCCCATCCAAACCAGCCCAAGCCACAACGAAGTAAAATATTGACTAAGAGAAAGGAGAATAAATGATAACGGGTAATACTTGACCATCAATTCCTTCTTCTCAAGCAACTGCTGTGTCAAACAGATGCAAAGGAGATAAAAGAAGAGGAAGCCCTCCTCCTCGTTGTACAAGCCCCACTCTTGTGGGCTGAGGGAGTTCCTGCACCCCTCCCCGGGGCGCAGGCTGGACCAGCAGCACCTGGGGAAGAGCGGTGTCGGTCCTTGGAGGGTTCCCGTGGGAGGAAACGAGGTGAGGGTGGTTTGTGCTCGCTCAGAAGCCGTGCTGAGACACAGAGCAGCTTCATTCTCACAGCGCTGGGATGTCTCCAGTGAAATGTGTGCCTGAGTTTAACGGGAACATGGCATGTGAGGAAGCAAGTGGTGGTTCCAGCGTGGGTGGGATGGGGGGGGCATGTCCTTGCCTGGACTTGGATGAGCTCAGTCAGGCGATGGGGGATGTACTGGGGGCTTGAGACCCACCAGCCAGTCTCATGTCACTCCATCTCACACTGGGTTTGTCCCAGGCGGTGGTGATGCCCAAAGCTAGTGTGGCATTGGGGCTGATGCCAGGGTGCAGCGAGAGCGAAGGCTGCCATGGGGCAGATGTTGGGGGGCAGCAGGGGCCAAGGCTGGTGTGGGGCACATGTTGGGGGGGCAGCAGGGGCCAAGGCTGGCATGGGGCTGGCAGAGCAGCATCCTTCCCAGTTCTGGTGTGGGGACAAGGACTGAGGTCACTGGTCCCTGGGTGGCTGCTGGGCTGGGCAACCAGCACCACTGGGTGCAAGTAAGGCTCTGGGAACCTGCTGCCTAAGGACACGGCTGCTTCCTGGCCCTATTTTTATCCAAAATCTTCAAACTCTACTCAGGCTCCAGCTGGGGAATCCCTCGACCTATTTCAGCTCTTCTTTTGCCCGGAAGCCGCCCGAGGGACAACAGCGACTCCTAACTCTGTCCCTGTGCTGTCTCCCGTGGCATGGAGGTGTCCAAGGCCAGGTTGGATGGGGCTTGGAGCCCCTGGTCCAGTGGGAGGTGTCCCTGCCCGTGGCAGGAGGTGGGAATGGATGGGCTTTGAGGGCCCTTCCAACCCAAATCGCTCCACGATTCTATGACTGCAGCAAGTAACACTATAGGGACACAACGAAGCTTTACCACTGCTTTCAAGACCCAGTTATCCACCACATTGTTGGCAGACGAAGCTGAACAGAAACCATAGCAAGGCTGGCGAGGCTCTTGGCCAACGCTGACTGAAAGGTAAATGAATGAAAGAGTAAATAAGTAAATAAATTAAAATTATTTAGGCACTCCTACATAGGGAAAGACTAAAACCACTCAGTCAGTTCAGCTGCTCAGTTTCCATTTCATCAAGTTTGCCTTCCCAAACCAAGTTCACTTAAACCTGGAGGTGCTCCTCAGGCCCTGGGTTCTGAGAGCCAACAGTGCACATTAATGGCATGAACTGAGAATGATGTAGTAGAACCCATGCGGTGACGGCATTCTCTCTGTCAGGACCACCAGATTTGTCTCAGAAGTGCCCATCCAAGACATCTTTGTCTGGAATCAGAATTCTTCATCTGACTCCACGTCCCAGCCACAGGACTCCAGCTGCTCATGCTGCGGAAACTCAACCTCAACGTTGTAGATGAAATCTGGGTCATCCTTCTTCTTCCTGTTCTTCTCAAACAGCTCATCCATGATGCTCTTCCTTTTGGCTAGGTCCTCATCATCTAGTTTGTTCATATCCTCTTCTGGGTCAATGGTCTCTTCCTGCTGAAACTTTTCCAAGCTCTCCTCCAGGCTCTCTCCTTCTAGATGACCTTTCAGCAAACGGTACAGCTTCTCCAGCTGCCGCAGGGAGACTCTTTCCAGGTAAGCCTTGTGCCGAGGGTTGTTCTTCAGCTGCTCAGCAGCCAAGCTACAGTCTAAAGAGAAAGCCACCATCAAGAGTTAGAGCTACAAGCAAATCTCTTCCTTTAAACAGATCCCAAACTCTCTCAAGTGAGACCTCCACGCTGAGCAGAGTCACCACTGGGGCAAAAATGTAGTCCTTGGTTCCCCAGGGGAGGCAGCGTCACCCCAGAAAAGCATCTTGGCACTCCCTGCGTGCTGGCAAGAAGCTGCCTGATGGATGCTAAAAATGTTGTTACCAACTGCCTGTTCCTTGTGCTGGGTCTGGAGGGGACTTAAAATCATGGAATCACAGAACCGTCAAGGTTGGAAAAGCCCTCTCTAGCTCATCCAGTCCAACCATCAGCCCAACCCCCCCATGCCTGCTGAACCATGGCCCAAAGTGCCACCTTTACACACTTTTCATACAGCTCCAGGGATGGAGACTCCCCCACCACCCTGGGCAGCCTCTGCCAGGGCTTCACCACTCTGTCAGCAAGGAAATTTCCCTAATATCTAATCGAAACCTCCTTGGTGAACTTGAGGCCATTTCCTCTTGTCCTATCATTTGCCACTTGGGAGCAGCGCCCAGCACCCACCTCACCACAACCTTCTTTCAGGCAGTTGTGGACAGCGATGAGGTTTCCCCTCAGCCTCCTCTTCTCCAGGCTAAACACCCTCAGGGCCCTCAGCCGCCTTCCAGAACCCCTGTTCTCCAGCCCCTTCCCCAGCTCCGTTCCCTTCTCTGGACGCGCTCCAGCCACTCAATGTCCTTCTGGGAGTGAGGGGCCCAAAACTGAACCCAGGATTCAAGGTGTGGCCTCCCCAGCACCAAGTCCAGGGAGGATGAACCGGATGCTCTTGGCCTTCTTGGCCACTTGGGGAATGCTGCAAGAAACTCACCACACCTGAGAACCTGGAGAAATGCCTGACAGGCATGATGCGCTGGCGAGTTTTGTCCTTGCCATCTTCTTTGTAGATCAAGATAATGGCGGGAGGCTGGAAGCAGATACCACACTTCTTTGCAATATACGTCATTAGCGCTCCTGCTGTATCAGAGGTGTCCTCAGCAATGCCACAGCTCTCTGGAAAACAGGAAAAGACAAAAGGGAAAGAAAGCAGGAGTCTCTTTCAGTACTGTTCTTGTTAGTTCAGTGGCTGCCACACCACAAGTCTCCCAGTTTCTGTGGAACCAGACCCCCAGGGCCCTGTGGGCTGGGTAGCAGGGTGACTCCCACATGCTGGATTCACTATAGACAAAACCTGGGCTGGGAATTGGGATCACACACAAGGTAACGTGGCCCTCCTCAGCTTTCCTGGAGCCCCTTTCAGCATTGGAAGCTGCTCTAAGGTCTCCCCTCATTCTTCTCTTGATTCTGTGATTCTGTGATACTCTCTCAGCATGGCCTCATACAGGAGGTTTTCCAGCCCTCACACGATCACCGTGGCCTCCTCTGGACTCACTCCAACAGCTCCATGTCCTCCCTGTGCTGAGCACCCCAGAACTGGACCCAGGGCTACGGGTGGGTCTCTCAGAGCAGAGCAGAGGGGCAGAATCCCCTCATCCCCTCCCTCCCTGCTGGTCCCACAGCTCTGGATGCAGCCCAGGACACGGGTGGTTTTTGGGCTGTGAGCCCATGGGTGGGCTTTGGGCTGGTTTTGGGCCGTTGCCAGCTCATGTTGAGCTCCTTGTCCCCCAGCACCCCAAGACCTTCTCAGGGCTGCTCCCAACCCATTCTCCACCCATCCTGGATTTGTGCTTGGATTGCCCCAACTCAGGTGGAAGCAAAAGCGAAAATACACAATCACAAAGGTTCTCTCTTCTCTGGCTGCCCGGGGGACTGCAGCAAGGCAGAGTGACAAATTATACCCCCCAAAATCAATGTTTATCTCCAAAACAAGACAAATTGCTTTATTCCTCAAAAGCTATTTGAAGGAGAGCTGAGAAATCTCCCTACTTGGTAAAAAAAATCACACAGGCAAGTGTTCAGATTCGCAGCGATGTTCTCAACGCTGCAAACCCACGACAGCTGCAGCACTTCTGCTGTTCAATGGTTCTGAACGTGGAGGGAAGGAGACGCCTCTCCAGAGACACTTGTGCTGACTGAAAAGGAGACATGGGGCCTCGGAACGGGGCCGGCGAAGGGGGGTCACCGAGGGCCACCGGGGCCGGTGAGGGGGCGGGCGGATCCCCGGGTGCGGAACTCGGCCGGAGCAGCCGCTGGAGCCGGTAACGGGGGTCCGGCTGCCCGCAGGCGAGCGGCGCCCCAAGCAGCGGGCCGGGGCCGGGACCGGGGTCCGCCGCGGCCCGGCGCCAGGTTCCCGCCTCAGGACCCCGTTGGCGCTCCCGCTCTAGTGCCTGCGCGCCGTGGCGGAGCCCGCCCGCTCCCCGCCGCCGAGAAACGGCGCAGAGGGCGGAAGAAGGGGCAGAAATGAAGCACCGCGGCCGCGCGTACCGGGCTGTCCGTTCGCGCTGTGGAGCGAGGGGAGGGCGGCACCAGAGGATCAGGCGAAAGCGGCGGGCGGCCAGCAGCCTGCGGGGGCCTCGCGGCGGTGCGGCCAGGCCCCCGCCTCAGGCCCCCCCTCGGTGCTGCCCTCGGC
Organism: Cuculus canorus; assembly: GCF_017976375.1. NCBI lineage: Eukaryota > Metazoa > Chordata > Aves > Cuculiformes > Cuculidae > Cuculus > Cuculus canorus. The sequence goes on from NC_071409.1 coordinate 26,652,604, forward strand.
ACTGCCTGCTCGCCGTGGCGGGGCCCAACCGGTTCCCGCCGCCGCAGAAGGGCACGGCGGGAGGGCAGAGAGGCGGCAACGAAGCGCCTCGGCCGCGCTTACCGGTGGGTGCCCTTTGCAGCTCGGAGTGAAGTCGCGGTGCGGTCAGGCGAAGGCCATGGGCGGCCCCAGCGGGGGGCGGCCCGGCATGGCGGGAGCGGCGGCCGCGGCCGCGCTGCTCTGCGCCCTCCGTAAGTGCGGGCGGTGCCTCCTGGTCACGGCGGAGAGGGAGTGGGGGGCTGGAATGTGAGGAGGAGGCGGGGGAGAAACGAGGAAGAGGAGAAGGGGCGTAACAGAGGAGTCCGCTCTGAACGGTTGAGAACAAATCCCTTCTGAGAACGAGGGTCTGAGAGGCGGCTGAGGGACCCGAGGCTGCTTGTTCTGGAGAAAAGGAGCCTGAGGGGAGAGCTCATCGCTATCTGCAGCTCCCGGAACGGAGGTTGTGGTGAGGTGGGTGCTGGGCTCTTCTTCCAAGTGACAGGCGATAGGATGAGAGGAAACGGCCTCGAGTTGCCCCAAGGCAGGTTCGGGTTGGACATCAGGAACAACTGTTCCACGCTGCAGGGCTCTCAGGCACTGTCAGAGGCTGCGCAGGAGGTGGTGGAGTCCCCATCTCTTTAGGGGTTTAACAGACGAGTGGATGAGGTGCTCAGGGATGTGGTTTAGGCGTGGACAGGGACGGTGGTACTCGAGGATCTCAAAGTTTTTTTTCCAACCGAGCCATTCTGTGATTCCTTGTGAAAATGTGGATCTGACAGAGATCGATGCAGAAGCAGTGGACAAGGAATCACACTTGGAACGGGGGTTGCAGAGGGGAGATTGGGATGAGATGTTAGGGAGAAATGTTCTGTGAGGGTGGGGAGGCCCTGGCCCAGGGTGCCCAGAGCAGTGGTGGCTGCCCCATCCCTGGAGAGGTTCCAGGCCAGGTTGGATGGAGCTTGGAGCCCCTGATCCAGTGGGAGGTATCCCTGCCCATGGCAGGGGATTGGAACTGAGTGGGCTTTGAGGTCCCTTTTGACCCAAACCATTCTATGGTTCTGTGATTCCCTGTTGCTGCATGAGGTTTTGCGGGCAATGTGTTTTACAGGTTATACCAGGTGATAACTGCCTGTGCTGTTCTCTTAACACTGCTCCCTGTTCGCTCTGTCATTGCAGATGTGCATGCTGCCTGTCAGCATGCCACTGTCACGCAGGAGCTTCTGCAAGCAGGATTCCACAGGTGAGTGTCTCCCTGCCACCATGTCAGAACAGCGTCCTGGGGAATTTTATCTGGGGAGCAGCTTCTCTCCTAGTTTGTGCAGAGCAGCATCGACTCACTGAGCTGTGACCACAGGCGTGGCTGGGCACCAGGAGTGCACGAGCACAGTCAGGTGTCTTAAGCATTACGACAGAAGAAGAGCAGGAGGGACCTTTCTAAAGTGTTTCTAAGTGGTGTCCCCAGGGCTCCATGCTGGGGCCAAGTCTGTTTAACATCTTTATGATCTGGATAAGTAGATCAGTGGCCTCTCAGTTTGCAAATGACACTAAATTGGGTGGAAATGTCGGTGTGCTGGAGGGCAGGAGGGCTCTGCAGAGGGATCTGGCCAGGCTGGATCCATGGGCCAAGGCTCTGCAGAGGGACTGGGACAGGCTGGATCCATGGGCCAAGGCTCTGCAGAGGGATCTGGCCAGGCTGGATCCATGGGCCAAGGCTCTGCAAAGTGACCTGGCCAGGCTGGATCCATGAGTCAAGCCAAGTGTTTGAGGTTTAAAAAGGTCACGTGCTTGCACTTGGGTCACAACAACCCCAGGCAATGTGCCAGGCTTGGGGAAGAGCAGCTGGAAAGCTGCCCTGTGGAAAAGGCTCTGGGGGTGCTGTTTGACAGCAGCTGAACATAAGCCAGCAATGGCCCCAAGTGGCCAAGAAGGCCAAGAGCATCCTGGCTTGGATCAGCCATGGACTGGCAGCAGGAGCAGGGTGAGAAAGAAGTGAATCTTCATTTTGGTCATGGATTGGGAGTAGGGTGAGCTACCTCTTCCTCTCTGGAGAACAGGGAACTGTTGTTTGAATTTGTGAACACAGAATATGAGGGCTGCATCCAACGCGTTTTGGGGTGTGTGTTCCATATTTTAAAATGCAGACATAAATGTTTCTCTTCTGTTGCTTCTTTGAAGGGAGCTGCTGGTGAAGGTAGAACTTGGTGAAGGAGGGGAGGATGCAGGAGGATGCACAGTGGCAGCCAGAATTCGTCTTCCCCCAGGAATCTACGTGGATCCCTACGAGCTGGCATCGCTGCAGCGGCACAATTTAACAAAGGTAATGGCCCAAAGCTATGACATCTGGCAGTTGCTCTGATCACGGTGTGTACACTCAGGAAGTTGTGATCTCTGGTCATTATCTGGCTTGTTGAATCAAAGCGATCAATCAGTTCCTTTTCCTGGAAAGAGACGCTGCGTGGTATCACCGTGGCGTCTCGTTGTATCTCTCGGCTCAATCAGCATCACCTGATGTTGTGTGCTACTGATACATCCACACGCACAGGGAGCCACTGCACCTCTGCTATAGGGACGGGCTGAGAGAGCTGGAGTTGTTCAGCCTGGAGAAGAGAAGGCTGCAGGGAGACCTTAGAGCAGCTTCCAGTGCTGAAAGGGGCTCCAGGAAAGCTGGGGAGGGGCTCTGGATCAGGGAGGGCAGGGATGGGATGAGGGGAACGGTTCTCAGCTGAAAGAGGGGAGATTGAGATGAGATCTTTAGGAAGAAATGTTTTGCTGTGAGGATGGGGAGGCCCTGGCCCAGGGTGCCCAGAGCAGTGGTGGCTGCCCCATCCCTGGAGGGGTTCCAGGCCAGGCTGGATGGGGCTTGGAGCCCCTGGACCAGTGGGAGGTGTCCGTGTCCATGACAGGGATGGAACTGGATGAGTTTTAAGGTCCCTTCCAACCCAAACCGTCCTGTGGTTCTATGGTTTGGCCAATGCCTCAAGTCTGCCTGTAGGATGGCTGCACTGTGAACTTCTCATATGTGAGACAGACTCATTGGAGAGACTTGAAAAGTTATTTTGGAACAGCATAAGGACAGAATTTCAAGTTTAGTCTTCCTGACAATGAACCCCTTTTCCTGGAGCCCTTTTCAGTACTGGAAGTCCGAGTTAGACAATAGAATGTGAGAAGGTGTTTTGCTTTCTGGTGCTGCAGCCTGTTACCACAGCGACAGTGCCTGCTTCAGTCCCAGAACCACGCACAGCATGTTCCTGTATTGCCCTGCCGCAGCCCTCCCTTGTGTCCATTCTGATCCTAATCTCATCTGAATTTTCCTCTGCTTGCAGGCAGTGTTAGTTCCTGCTGCCGTTGATGTGGAGGCTCCCGAGTACTCAGCCACAGAGCTTCTTGTTCTCCTGTACATGGAACCCGACCCTTGGTGTTCCCGCTGTTTCCGAGCCGTCTTGCCCATGCATGGGCGGTACCACCGGCCTGCAGAGGACAGCGAGGAAGCGTCGGTTGTTCTGAAGAGCCCAGAAGTGCTGCGCTGCTGCTGTGACAGTGAGATTCTTGTTAGGTGTTCTTTTGGAGAGAGAGGAATAACCATGGGCAATCCAGAGCCTGGAATTTGGTTCTGGATGTGTCTTTTGGAGGTGGAGCTCTTGGCAGTCACATGAACACAAGGGGAAGATAGTGGCCCCAATAAAGACCACACTGTCTTCCTCTCTGACTGCTGCTGCTGCCTGACCAGAGGCAGATCAGTTGCCAGCAGCCGTCTTGGTGCTGTGCTGCTGCCGCTGCACCTTTGTGTGTTGTAACTGGTAACTTCCGAGTCAAATGTTCAAATGATGCTCAGCATCTTTATCCTCACTTGATTTTCTGGGATGAACTTAGGGGCAGGGAAGACAATTGAAAAAGCAGGATGGTATCTTCCCATTCTTCTGCTACGTTCACTACTTATGAGCAGGAAAACATGACATTAATAGGAAAGCAGTCGAAGTATTGGAGGGGAGTTCTTGCATGTGCCAACAAGGAGACATGGAAGAAAGATTCCTGTGTTGTCAGGGAAGAGAAATTAGCACTGCCTGGATAAAATTGAGGGATTGGCAGGCCAGTGATGAGTTCACTCCCCTGTCAAGGAGAGAAGGGCCAAAATACCACACGAGTGATGTTCTTCCTTGGGTGCCTGCTGTATTGGGAAGAGTCATAGAATCGTGGAATGGTTTGGGTTGGAAGGGACCACAAAGCCTATCCAGTCCCACCCCTGCCATGGGCAGGGACACCTCCCACTGGATCAGGGGCTCCAAGCCCCATCCAACCTGGCCTGGAACCCCTCCAGGGATGGGGCAGCCACCGCTGCTCTGGGCACCCTGGGCCAGGGCCTTCCCACCCTCAGCATGAAGAATTTCTTCCTAATGTCTCATCTAAACCCCTTCCAATTTAAAGCCATTCCCTCTCATCCTGTCACTCCATGCCCTTGTAAAAAGTCCCGCCCCAGCTTTCTTGTAGCTCCTTTCGGGTACTGGAAGCTGCTCTAGGGTCTCCCTAAAGCCTTCTCTTGTCCAGGCTAAGTCGCAGAGTTTGAGAGTCACAGAGTTCGTGGAAAGGGCTGCCCAGCACCACTCGGGCCTCACTGAGCAGCTGCCACGTTTCTGTCAGTGCTGCTTCCTCTACTGGCTTTTAGGGAGTAGATTCCATCTAGCTGTTGTGGAGGAAAGACACTTGATTTGGAAAAGCCTTGCAGGCCGTTTTGTTTCATCCTGTCTGGATCCTGCTGATGTGTTGTTATCTTCCATAGATCGCCTGTCCACAGAGTGCTGGACGCCTGCTGAGGTGGAGGCTCCGTGTTCAAGCAAACCCGATGGCCCCTGTCAGTGGTACAGCACGATGCGCAAACCCGTGAGTCCTCCCTTTTTGGTGGGAATTCTTTGTTCTCCTTTAACAACTGCTGGCTTTTCTCTGGGATTAGCAACTTAGCAACCGAGCTGGGGAAGGACACTGGCAGAGGCTGCCCAGGGCAGGGGTGGAGTCTCCATCCCTGGAGAGGTTCAGAAACTGTGTAGAGGTGTCACTTCGGGACATGGTCCAGCAGGCACGAGGGGGTTGGTCTGATGGTTGGACTGGATGAGCTGAGAGGGCTTTTCCAGCCTGTATGATTCGTGTTTCTATGACCTCGGTTTTGATTTTGAGTCCCAGAAGCCTGAGCAAAGGGTTGATTAAATAGTGGTCTGGTTACCAAGCCTCTAAGTCACAGTCAAGAAGTAGCAGCTTGTTAAATGCATGTAATACCTTTATTTTTCTTTGTAGGTCCCCGAGGAATTGATTCTGCAGGTTCCAGTGGGGCTCAGGCAACACAGCTCCATAGTGTGTGTCCTGACCCTGCTTGCCACGGGGCTCTGCTCCAGCCTGATTCTGGCTGCTGTCTGCAAACACGGACACTTCTCCGCAGTGACCTCCTCAGAGTAAAGAAATAAGGAATGATTGGCCTCCATGCAGCAGAACTAATGGGATATTACATCAGCTTCCGAAATGAATTTGACTCTGCTGTTCTTTATACCTTGCTAACGTGCAAGGGGTCCCACATTGGGCAGTAGTTCCCTTGGCTGAATTCTTAGCAAGACCTTTCACATGCCAGAAGGCTGTTATGGTGGTTCTCGATACCCAGAGCAGATGGAGGGTGGGAATAGTGCTGTGGAAAGCTGGACGAATGCCAGAAGGACTGCCACGGGCAAAGCGGCTGCAGCCCAGAGCGGAGGCTCACTCCTCTCCCCCTGGCCTGGAGCCTGCTCCCACTGCGGAGCTACCTCTTGTATTTCTGGGATTTAAACCAACGGACTTGGGAATCGGTTATTAAGGGTACGAAAAACATTTCTCTGTCCTTAAAGTCTCTGGGTGTTAAGCTTGTTTATACTGTATGGATGACTTATGTGTGTGTTTGTGAAGAGATGTTCTGTGCGTCACTGAGACAGGAGGAGGCTTAAATAACTGGGACTGCTTAAACCCCAGGAGGCCTGAGGTGCATCAAAAGAAGCGCAGCCAGCAGGGAGGGAGAGGATTCTGCCTCTCTGCTCCACTCTTTGAGACCCCACCTGGAGCCCTGTGTCCAGTTCTGGAATCTTCAGCACAGGAAGGACCTGGAGCTGTTGGAGTCAGTCCAGAGGAGGCCACGGAGATGACCCGAGGGCTGGAGCACCTCTTCTATGAGGACAGGCTGAGAGAGTTGGGGTTGTTCAGCCTGGAGAAGAGGAGGCTGCGAGGAGACCTTAGAGCAGCTTCCAGTGCTGAAAAGGGCTCCAGGAAAGCTGAGGAGGGGCTTTTTACAAGGGCCTGGAGTGACAGGAAGAGGGGGGATGGCTTTAAATTGGAAGAGGGAATATTTAGATTAAACACTAGAAAGAAATATGTGATGCTGAGGGTGGGGAGGCCCTGGCCCAGGGTGCCCAGAACAGTGGTGGCTGCCCCATCCCTGGAGGGGTTCCAGGCCAGGTTGGATGGGGCTTGGAGCCCCTGATCCAGTGGGAGGTGTCCCTGCCCATGGCAGGGGTGGAACTTTGAGGAGCTTTGAGGTCCCTTCCAACCCAAACCGTTCTGTGATTCTAAATAACTGAATCATAAATAAGTGGGAGGGCTTGGCTGCTGTTAGCAAATTAGAGCTGAAAGCGTTGAGAAAATTTGAAAGAGGTATCACCTTCTTTCAGAAGAGGAAGGAATAACCCTTGGGAGGTGAAAGCTGGTGAAAAGATCCTGACTAGCAGCAGGTATTTAGAAAATTTGCCTTCAGCCATCAGTACAAGGAAGTGGAGAGGAAATTATGGAGAAGGCGAGTTGCTCTGGGTGACAGAAGGGCCTGGTTGGTGTTTGTCAGTAGGTGGCATTGTGAACTTACAGTGGCTCCTGGGATACTCTTGGAGTAGAATCATGGAACGGTTTTGATTGGATTGAAACTTAAAGCCCATTCAGTCCCACCCCTGCCATGGGCAGGGACACCTCCCACTGGATCAGGGGCTCCAAGCCCCATCCAACCTGGCCTGGAACCCCTCCAGGGATGGGGCAGCCACCACTGCTCTGGGCACCCTGGGCCAGGGCCTCCCCACCCTCACAGCAAAACATTTCTCCCTTTGATCTCAATCTCTAAGCTGCGAGTTCATGAAACCCAGTGATTTGGGGAGGGTGTGTGTGAGGGAGACCAATGAAAACCCTGGGTGCTCTGTGTGCAGCCGAGGCTGCTTGGCAGCACAATCCTTTTATCGCCGTCCAGCTGTAGCTTCAGGACCTCCTGGGCATCTTTCTGCTGGGAATTCAATGGAATCTCGTCTTGTGACTTCGCCCACGACAGGTTGGGAAGTGCTGGACACTGGGCTCTTGTTTTCGCCCGGGTGCTGAATGACGGGGGCTGCGCCAGTTCCTCATCGCTACCTCAGAGACGTCAGGCGCTGCATCTGCGGGGGGGAAGGGACCGACCCAGGAGAACAATTGCACAGAGACGTGGCAGCTGCTTTAACCACATCAGCGCAGCCGGGCTGCGGGGCGGGATCATAATATCTCCCAGGGGATTTTTAGTTCCCAGAGCTGCTTTGTTCCAGTGCTCTCGCTTTTAAGCAGGTAAGTCAATCCATGTTGCAGTCTGACCCTTGGAACAGTGACGTCCCACGCTGCCACCCGGCTCTGGAAGGTCTTCATTGCCTGAAAGCTCCTAGGATTTTAAAATCTGATGATACCAGTTGAAAATCACAGGTTGAATTCCTTACAAAGCAAAGATGCTACACGGACTGATCTCCCAGCCCAGGGAAAGGAAACAGCAGCGTCCTTTGGACAAATGAGAATAAGTATGGCAAGGGGCAAAAATCTGTAAGTGGAGGATTTGGGAATCCACAGGTGAGGGTGCTTGTAGATGACACCGAGCGTGGTGCAGTTGTCACACCAGAAGGATGGGATGTCATCCAGAGGGACCACGAGGAGCTGGAGGAGTAGGGCTGTGTGAACCTCATGAGGTTCAACAAGACCAAGGGCAAAGTCCTGCATCTGGTTTGGGGAAATCCACAATTTCAATATGGGATGAGGGATGATGTGATTGGGAGCAGCCCTGGGGAGAAGGGCTTGGGGTGCGGGGGAGGAGGAGCTCAACATGAGCTGTCAGTGTGCACACATGGCCCAGAAACCACCCGTGTCCTGGGCTGCATCCAGAGCAGTGGGACCAGCAGGGAGGGAGGGGATTCTGCCCCTCTGCTCTGCTCTGAGAGACCCACCTGGAGCCCTGGGTCCAGCTCTGGAGTGCTCAGGACAGGGAGGACATGGAGCTGTTGGAGCGAATCCAGAGGAGGCCACGGAGATGATCTGAGGGCTGGAGCAGCTCTGCTATGAAGACAGGCTGAGAGAGTTGGGGTTGTTCAGCCTGGAGAGGAGAAGGCTGTGGAGAGACCTTAGAGCAGCTTCCAGTGCTGAAGGGGGCTCCAGGAAAGCTGGGGAGGGGCTCTGGATCAGGGAGTGCAGGGACAGGACGAGGGGAGCGGTTCTCAGCTGAAAGAGGAGAGATTGAGATGAGATCTTAGGAAGAAATGTTTTGCTGTGCGGGTGGGGAGGCCCTGGCCCAGGGTGCCCAGGGAGCTGTGGCTGCCCCATCCCTGGAGGGGTTCCAGGCCAGGTTGGATGGGGCTTGGAGCCCCTGATCCAGTGGGAGGTGTCCCTGCCCATGGCAGGGGTGGCACTGGATGGGCTTTGAGGTCCCTTCCAACCCAAACCATTCCATGACTCTATGAAGGATAAATCAGCTGTTGCTTCAAGCCTGGGCTGACGGGGTAGGTGCGGTCCGGGCTGCAGGGCGGGTGGGTGCCTGGGGAAATCATCTGGCAGACTCAGTGTGTCACAGGAGTTTTGGAAGAGAAGCCCTGGGAGCAGGTACGCTGCTGTCTCTGCTGCAGCCTGGGCTCCGGGCGGTGGCTGTGCTCACTGAACTGCCAGTGTGGGATTGTGCTCTGCGGAATTCCTGGGAGCAGATCCCTGTGCCATCCCAGCCACATTCCCAGTGCAGGCTCCTGGGGGTTGTTCCAAATGATGGGTTCCAGTGGCATTCCCTGCAGCATTCCCGGTGCTGTCCTGGTTCCATCCCTGAGGCATTCCCGGTGCGGTGCCTGTGTGGTTCGTGGGTTTCTGGCTCCGGGCCTGGTGCCGCCCTGGGAGCGGATCCCGGTGCTGTCCCAGCAGCACATCCCGGTGGTGCCGTCCTGAGACCATTACCCGTGTCATTCCCAGTGCTATCCCGGTGCATTCCTGGTGCTACCGCAGTGCAATGCTCACACCACCCCGGCAAGGTTCCCAGTGTCATCCCGGTGCATTCCCGGTGCCGTTCTGGTGCCATCCCCGGCCTCATTCCCGGTCCATTCCCGGCCCCATTCCCGGTGCCTCTCCTAGTGCCGTTCCGGCTCATTCCCGGTCTATTCCTGATCCATTCCCAGTCCATTCCCGGTGCCTCTCCTAGTGCCATTCCCGGTCCATTCCCGGCCCCATTCCCGGTGCCTCTCCTAGTGCCATTCCGGCTCGTTCCCGCCCCGTTCCCGGTTCATTCCCGTTCCCGCCCCGCCCCGAGCTGTCCCGGCAGGCTCCGGGCGATGGGCGGTCGCTGCGGCCGCGGTTCCGCTTCCCGTCGGGCCCCGCCCGCGCCGGCCCGGTGAGTGCGGACACGGGCAGCGGGGGGGGAGCGGGGAGCGGAGCGGGGCCCGGGGCGGGGGGGAACCGGCCGCGAGGGGGTGGGCGGGGAGCGGGGAGCCCCTTCCCGGGGCCCGATCCGGAGCAGGGAGCCGCTTCCCCGGGGGCGGACTGGGAGCAGGAACCGCTTCCGAGGGGCTGGGCTGGGAGCGGGGAGCGGGGAGCCCCTTCCCAGAGCTGGGCTGGGGGCGGGGAACCCCTTCCCGGGGGTGACTGGGAGCAGGAAACCCCTCCTCATAGTCTGGATTGGGAGCGGGAGCTGCTTCCCAGACTTAGAGTGGGAGCGGGGAACCTCTTCCCAGGCTTGAATTGGAGCAGGAAACCCCTTCCCAGAGGGTGGGTTGGGGGCAGGACCTCTTCCCAGAGCTGGATTAGGGGCAGGAACTGCTTCCCAGGGTCTGGATTGAGAGCAGAATTGCCTTCCCAGAGTCTGGATTGAGAGCAGGGAACCCCTTCCTGAGGGTGGGTTTGGAGCAGGAGCCCCTTCCCGGAGTCTGGATTCAAAGCAGGGAGCTGCTTCCCAGACTTCGATTTGGAGCAGGGAACCTCTTTCCTGAGGGTGGATTGGGAATAGGGAGCCCCTTCCCAGAGCTGGGCTGGAAGCAGGAGCCCCTTCCCTGATGGTGGACTGGGAACCGGGAGCTGCTTCCCAAAGGTTGGGTTGCAGCCAGCCCAGGCACCGGAGCGCGTGGACACTCCTTGGTTGGAGGCTTTGCAGTAACAGCAGCATTGGGTGCGAGTCAATCGTAGCACTTCGTGGAGTTTTGTGTCTTCTTGTCCTCTGGTTTGATCCTTTTTGGGTGTTTTTATACTTGAAAAAGTAGACCCGCTCTTGTGAAGATCTGGGATCAGATTTCCAGTATGGAGAGTCCTTGCAGTGCGAGCCCTGGAGTGATTGCTGCTCCCTGAAGAACACAGGACTCGCTACTGGGTCATTCCGTTCTTTCTTGTAGGAGATTTAGGAGATGGAGGTGATTTAACTCGTGGAGGAGCTGTGGAGACGCGTTAAGGAATATCTGTGTGTGACTGAGTTTCATGTCACCGGAGAACTGACAAATTGGTCACTTCATTATTACAAATACAAAAGAATCCTGGGATGGATTGAATTGGAAGGGACCTCAAAGCCCATCCAGTGCCACCCCTGCCATGGGCAGGGACACCTCCCACTGGATCAGGGGCTCCAAGCCCCATCCAACCTGGCCTGGAACCCCTCCAGGGATGGGGCAGCCACCACTGCTCTGGGCACCCTGGGCCAGGGCCTCCCCACCCTCAGCAAAACATTTCTCCCTAAGATCTCATCTCAATCTCCCCTTTTTCATCTGTTCCCCTCGTCCTGTCCCTGCCCTCCCTGATCCGGAGCCCCTCCCCAGCTTTCCTGGAGCCCCTTTCAGCACTGGAAGCTGCTCTAAGGTCTCCCCACAGCCTTCTCTTCTCCAGGCTGAACACCCCACTTCTCTCAGCCTGTCCCCACAGTGGAGGTTCTCCAGCCCTTGGATCATCTCCGTGGCCTCCTCTGGACCCACTCCAACAGCTCCATATCCTTCTTATGTTGGGGACTCCAGAACTGGACTCAGGGCTCCAGGTGGGTCTCTCAGAGCAGAGCAGAGGGGCAGAATCCCCTCCCTCCCTGCTGGTCCCACAGCTCTGGATGCAGCCCAGGACACGGGTGGTTTCTGGGCTGTAAGCACACGTTGCCCATTCCTGCTTACTTTGTCATCCCCAGCACCCCAAGTCCTCCTCAGGCTGCTCTCAATTACATCATCCACCATCCTGTATTGGAACAGCGGATTGCCCTGACCCACGTGTAGGAACTTGGCCTCGGCCTTGGTGAACCTCATGCTCCTGTTGTTTAGGTTTTGTTTAAAAGAGAAAGTTATTCAAGCAGTTTTGGTTTCTAAATAACTTTGGGGTGAGTGCTGAGTCCCCCAGTGCTGCGGATTTTGTTCTTATGATGGCAAGAAAAGATGCAGGGATCTGATTCCAGGTCTCTGTGTGTTGCTAATGAGAGATACTTCTGCTTCAGAGTTCTTGCGTCAGTCATGGGTTTGGGTTTGGTTTTTTTCCCTTCTGCCTCATCTCTGCTTTCTGCATTAGGAGGTTTCTGAGGCACTGAGAGCTTCCTTGCGAGTTTTGTGCCAGTTTATTCTTGTTCCTCACAACACGCACATTTATTGAGATGTCTGTGCGGCTGCGGCAACAAAGACAAAGCTGTTTGTTCTGAAAACAACCTCCTGTTGCAGAGAGGCTGCTCTGGGAGGCAGTGGGAACACCAGTAGAGCTGCGGGTCCTGGGGTCACAAACTGGGATGCAGGCAGAAAGCGTTGGCAGTGAGTCGATTCTCTGCAGCAACCAGGAGGAGAAGGCGGCGGTGGTGGGGAGAGCAAGGGGAAGGGGAGGCCGTCAGCAGCCAGGCATGCTGGCTTGGATCAGCGTGGGGTGGCAGCAGGAGCACGGAAAGGATCATCCCCCTGGACCCAGTGCTGGCGAGATCGCACCTCCAATCCTGCATTCAGTTTTAGGTCCCTCACTACAAGAAAGACATTGAGGGGCTGGAGCGCATCCAGAGAAGGGAACGGAGCTTTGGAAGGGGCTGGAGAACAGGGGTTCTGGGAGCAGCTGGGGGCCCCGGTGTTGTTTAACCTGGAGAAGAGGAGGCTGAGGGGAGACCTCATCGCTCTGTGCAGCTCCGGGAAATGAGGTTGTGATGAGGCGGGTGCTGAGCTCTGCTCCCAAGGAATAAATGATAGGACGAGAGGAAATGGCTTCAGGTTGTGCCAGTGCAGGTGTAGGTTGGATATTGGAAAAAAACATCTTTCTTGACAGAGTGGTGAAGCCCTGGCAGAGGCTGCCCAGGGCAGGGGTGGAGTCTCCATCCCTGGAAGGATTCAGAAAGTGTGCAGAGGTGGCACTTTGGTCCGTGGTTTAGCAGGCGCGGTTGGGTTGGGCTGGTGGTTGGCAGGATGAGCTGAGAGGGCTTTTCCAACCTTAATAATTTTCTGATTCTATGATGCCTTAGGATGAATCCCAATGAATTGTATTTCTGCTGGCAGCAGGGAAGAGGTGCAGCTGAGTTGGCAAAGGATGGTGGTTGTGGAGCTTTCTCTTCTTTTTCTGAAATCGTGGTTGCTGCGATCCATTCTGCTACATTCTCGTTGAGGCAGAGGTGTTCTCTTGGACTAGGAGAGAGATTTTGCAGGGCTGCAGCGAGCTCACGTCATAATTTTCCAAGGAGGTATCTCCTTCCTAAATCTAAACCAAATTTGTCTTTCTGTGAGAGTGGTTTGTGTCATCTCGGAGAGGTTCCCGTGCCCGCTGCGGCAGTAGCAGTGTCTGGCTGGACCTTTCCAGCTGAGTTTAACATCTAAAACACGGAGGTTGCTGCTCGTCCTGTGAGGCGCGGTGTGGCTGAAGACAATCGCTCCAGGTGCTTGGGTGCCAGGCTGTCTCTTACAGCAGTGCTTGGCCATGCTGGGTCAGTTCAGCCTCTTGGCAAGGTCAGTTTGACCGGGGAAGCACCACGGAAGAGGCTCCATCTCATGAGGACTTCACGTTGGACAAGAATGAGTGTTTTCTGCAGCCTTCTGGCATAGCGAGGCCAAGGGAACAGAGTGTGTGAGCAGAAGGAGAAGATCCGGACCCTCAGTATGGCACGAGGGTGGCCGTGGGGAGGAGGACATCTTTTAGCAAAGCACCACTGCAGCTTTCCTGGTGGATTCTCATTGTGCCTTGCCGTTTGGAATTAGTGTCTTGAGGTCTTGTTAGACTTTGGAGAGCTCTGATTGGCATTGGAAGCAGGCGGTGAGAGGGAGTAGATGTTTTCTAGTGAGGAGATCTCCTGGAGACCTGCCTGGCCAGGGCCTGGATTGCAAGGCACGGGCTGAGTTCTCTGCTTGTATCAAGCCCTCCTTCCCACTGAGGGTCTGTGAGATCTCAGAGCACGGTTTCACTTGAAGCTGTGCCTTACTTTCATTGGAAAATGCACCCTTCAGTCCTTGCATTCTGAGTGCTGTAGTGGGCAGTGGCTGTCACCCACAGCTGGAAGCGGGCACCCAATTCTGTATTGATTTGCCAGTTTAGGTCAATCATTCTTTTTGTTTTCTCAGCTTCTTTCTGTTTTCCCAGCTGGGATCAGGGATGAGTCGGGTTTGGAAATGTCTCGGCTGGCAGGCTGAGGTGTAAGTATTAGGAACATGCCTTAAAATTGACTGGAGTTCCACTTTTTGCTGTATTTTTAGATAAATGAGACACGCTGCCTGTGAACTCACAGAAGGAATTCCTTCTGCTTCCCAAAGGCTGAGGGTGCGGTGAACTGAAACCCTTCAGAAATTGGGGAGGCTTCTTTTTTCAGGCAAGCCAAGTGGATTTTGAAATTCTCGAATCAATGACACTGACTTTTATTCGTTCTTTTGAAAATGCATTTGAAAATCCTGGTTCCAGCTGCTAACGAAGCACCGGGGCTTAGGATTGTGTCCGTGAACACCCTTTCCTAGGGGAACGCAGTGGCTTTTAAGACTTCTGGAAAGTATCGGGTGCTTTGTCCAACAGACAGGTTGTTGTTATCCCGGTGATCCCAGCCTGGCACTAGTATGGGTGTAGCTCTGGTGAGGACACCTCTCCACAAAGCTGTCCTCATCCACAGCCTGGGTTTGGTGCTGGATGCTCTCCTGGAAGAGGTGGGGTTGCCTGTCCCATGTTTGAAATCTTTGGTCAGGGCTCTTCTCTCTGCCAAGTGGCAAAAACGGTTTCCTGTCTTTATGGGAGTCCTTTTGGTAGGACACATTAATGCTTCCTGATTCTGGAGTTTCATTTCAGCTGTAGGGAGAAACCAGTGTGCTCGGGCAGTGGTGGGGTAAGGAAGGGATTTCGTGTGATGTGAGCCAGAGTAAGGGCAGCTGGCAGGGCTGGTAAAGGTGGAAATGCACTGAAAAGTCTTTCTGATTCAAACTCTGCCTTTTATTTTTTTTCCTGAAGTTTTCTGCTGGGGGTTTGGGTGCTTGCTGGGGTTTGGTTTTTTTGCAGGGTGCTTGGCTTGGTGTGCACCCACAGGACTCGAATTCAGCACGTGTAGGCTTTCCCATAGCCTCTTTAAAGAGGAAAGTTGGAGTTTTTTTCCATAGAATCACAGAATCACCTCCTTTCTGCAGGAGCTGCAGAGAGTGATGAGGTCTCCCCTCAGCCTCCTCTTCTCCAGGCTAAACAGCCCCAGGTCCCTCAGCCGCCTCTCAGACCCCCTGTTCTCCAGCCCCTTCCCCAGCTCCGTTCCCTTCTCTGGACGTACTCCAGCCCCTCAATGTCCTTCTTGGAGTGAGGGGCCCAAAACTGAACCCAGGATTCAACGTGCGGCCTCCCCAGTGCTGAGTCCAGAGGCCCAAGCCCTTCCCTGCTCCTGCTGCCACCCCACGGCTGATCCAAGCCAGGATGCTCTTGGCTTTCTTAGCCAGCAGTGGCCCAGGTGCCCGTGTTCAGCTGCTGTCAACCAACACCCCGGGGGGCCTTTTCCACCAGGCAGCTTTCCAGCCACTCTTCCCAAGCCTGGAGCTGCATGGGGTTGTTGTGACCCAAGGGCAGGACCTCACACTTGCCTTTGTGCAACCTCAAACACTTGGCCTTGGCCCATGGATCCAGCCTGGCCCAGTCCCTCTGCAGAGCCTTGGCCCATGGATCCAGCCTGGCCAGGTCCCTCTGCAGAGCCTTGGCCCATGGATCCAGCCTGGCCAGGTCCCTCTGCAGAGCTCTTCTGCCCTCCAGCTGATCAACACTGCCACCCAGCTTAGAGTTATCTATGAACTCACTGAGTTTGCATCCCTCCAGGGATGGGGCAGCCACCACTGCTCTGGGCACCCTGGGCCAGGGCCTCCCCACCTTCACAGGAAAACATTTCTTCTCAAGATCTCATCTCAATCTCCCCTCTTTCAGCTAAAAGCCATTCCTCCTCATCCTATTCCTGCATGACGTAGCAAAGAACTTGTCAGTAGTCCTCAGCATTTGGGGTCTTGATTGTCCCTTTCTCTTGTTTATGGTTTTAATTTCTGGATCGCGGTGTGCTCTCATCCAGGCTTTCATTTTGCCTGTGTTCGTGTTGCCTGTGCGCTCGTATGTACCCGCTCAGCGGTGGCTGCTGGGCTGGTTTTCAGCAGTGTGGTGATGGCTGATGGTAGGTGATATTTTTGGGGCTCTCTCTTTGTTGCCAGGTTTAATAGGATCTTTATCTCTGGTTGACCTTTTGAAATGCCTCACTGAAATTTGCTTCCTCTTTTCTTAACAGAATTGAAAAGACCTGAGAAAATTTTCCCTTAGATGAGAAGCTCTCGGGAAGCTGACCGCTTCTAAAGGTATTCTTCTGTTCTAAGGGGTGACTTTTGCCATCGTTACAATAAATTTTATAAGGGAGGTATCTTTTTTTTGTATTAAAAAAGTGTTTATATACTCATGATCAAAGGATTTATAAGTCTTCTCTGGGTATTTGTGACAACAGAAAGGTTTTATGCCCTTCTCCGTACGTTCAGACCCCCTGGTAGCAGCCAGTAGTGTTGTAAATTAAACAGAGGAAGGCTTGGAAGGTGCCATGTTGTGCTGGGTCAGGCCATTGATGTCTCTCGCCCAAGGTGACAATAGTTTCTCATTGATGGATATTGGCTTCGGTGTAAGGGCTCTCTTAAATGGCTTTTTGGAGCTGGGATGTGGCCCAGGAGTTGCTTCAGCTGATCCGTCCGTCCTCTTCGTAGGCCTTAGGGCTCAGCTGGTGCTGAAGGTTGAGAAAATGCTGTAATGCGAGTCTTCATCCTTGTGTTGACGGCACTCGTGAGCCATATCTTCGCTGTTCTCTGTGGATTGTTGTCGTGCATCACGTGCAAGGGAATTGGAGCCCTCAGAGAAGTGGGGCATCTTATTCCTGTTGGAGCCAGGACCTTCTCCTCCAGGGAAGGATTTGGGGTGCTGGGGGATGACAAACTAAGCATGAGTGGGCAACATGTGCTCACAGCCCAGAAACCAATCGTATCCTGGGCTGCATCCAAATCAGCACGGAGGGAGGGGATCCTGCCCCTCTGTTCTGCTCTGTGAGACCCACCTGGAGCCCTGGGTCCAGTTCTGGAGTCCTCAGCACAGGAAGGACGTGGAGCTGTTGGAGCGAGTCCAGAGGAGGTCATGAAGTTGATCTGAGGTCTGGAGGACAGGCTGAGAGTTGGGGTTGTTCAGCCTGGAGAAGAGAAGGCTGTGGGGAGACCTCAGAGCGGCTTCCAGGGCTGAAAGCTGCTCCAGGAAGGCTGGGGAGGGGCTCTGGATCAGGGAGTGCAGGGACAGGATGAGGGGAATGGTTTTGAGCTGAAAGAAGGGCGATTGAGATGAGATCTTGGGGAGAAATGCTTTGCTGTGAGGGTGGGGAGGCCCTGGCCCAGGGCAATGGTGGCTGCCCCATCCCTGGAGGGGTTCCAGGCCAGGTTGGATGGGGCTTGGAGCCCCTGATCCAGTGGGAGGTGTCCCTGCCCATGGCAGGGGTGGCACTGGATGGGCTCTGAGATTCACACTTTTAAGTCTGAGTGGGACAGGGCACTGGGCCATCTCGGTTAAACTACAGAGCACCTGAAAAGGTTGGACCCGATGATCCTTGAGGTCCCTTCCAACCTTGCATTCTCTGGTTCTGTGGTCCCTTCTGATCCAAAGCATTCCATGGTTCTTTGATTCTCTGGTCTCCCTGCACACCACCAGCAACCAGGCATTTTGGAGCTGGATGGTTGCTCTGCTGTGTGGTGATTTTCCAGGTGAAACAGCTCTGAGTGTGGTTTGGAATACCAGAGTGCGCCGAGCTGTGCCGGTATCTCAGTCAGGATACCATTTATTCAAATAACTTTTGCTCTGGAATGTGTGATCCCTCCCTGCCTGTGAAGGCCGGGTTTAATTAAGAGAGAATCTCAATGATGAGGTGCAGGCTTCAGGTTTTTTTTTCTCTCCTGGTGAACTTTCCCTGCTTGCCCTTTTCCCCAGTCTCCTTTGATCTTTAGAAAACCTCAGGTCGTGAAAATAAAGGCTGAAAATTGTCTTCCAGTGAAATATGAGTAAGTGCAAGCCCCTTGCGTCATGGATTTGCATGCGATACGCGCGCTGCCGAGTTGGCCTTCAGCTGACTCAGGTTTTTGGGAGGCAGCGCAGGGCTGAGTAGTTTCCTCACTTAAGGCTGAACAGGCTTTTCTGAACACCTTTGCGTGTGCATTGTCATTATCCAGTGTTGCACAACATTCCTTGAAGGAAAACCGTGGCTGTGGGCTGTATAAAGCAAAGTCGCTCTCGAGCCTGATCTGATCCTTCTGCGTGCACTGGTTGGGCTGTTTTGGAGGTGATGATGCAGTGCAGAGGTGTCTCATTCACCAGTGGGGAAATCTGCCCCCACTTTCAGTCCCGCAGGATTTATTTTATGGAGCAGAAATGATTATTTGGGTGGGAGTTGATTGTTATGCGTGGTTGAAAGGGAGGAAGGGAAGATGAATCACGAGGCTCACAGGTCTTCACAGCATGCGGTGAAGTCAAGTATTTGCTTATATTTTCTATGCACTAATGGGCTTTTGCCGGGACTCTTGCACATCTTGTCTCCAGTATGGGCTGCTTCTGATTTTTCCCCCGTTGATATTTTTTTCAGTCATAAAATGTCGCAGGTAATAAGGAAATGATCCCCCCTCCGCAGTTCAGAAAGCCAAAAATAGAGAATTTGGGAGAAAAATTGGTCATGACGTGGACGCAGAGCTGTTGCAATGGGTCCAGAGGAGACCATGGAGATGATCCAAGGGCTGAGTGAGTTGGGGTTGTTCAGCCTGGAGAAGAGAAGGCTCCAGGGAGACCTCAGAGCAGCTTCCAGTGCTGAAAGGGGCTCCAGGAAAGCTGGGGAGGGGCTTTTCACACAAAAAAGAAAAGTGAGGGGGAATGACTTTAAATTGGAAAGGGGAAGATTTAGATGAGATATCAGGGAGGAATTCTTCACGCTGAGGGTGGGGAGGCCCTGGCCCAGGGTGCCCAGAGCAGTGGTGGCTGCCCCATCCCTGGAGGGGTTCCAGGCCAGGTTGGATGGGGCTTGGAGCCCCTGATCCAGTGGGAGGTGTCCCTGCCCATGGCAGGGAGTTGGAATGGATGGGCTTTGTGGTCCCTTCCAACCCAAACCATTCTATGATTCCAGAAAACTCCCATTTTCAATCCGATTAAATACATCTCGTGGATCCCAATGCTTTGGCTTGGAAAGCAAAACACCCAAAAGGACTTGTTTTGCTTCTTGTGATGAAGAGGGGTCTGAGATTTGCTGTGCTTTTGTGCAGCAGTGCTGAGAGCCGGAGGAGCGCTGTGCGGGGCAGGAAGCGGTGCGGGTAGGTAGCAGCACCAGCTGAAGGCAAACTTGTCAGAGAGTGCTTTCAGCTAATCCCGGGGAGGAAGTGAGCTATAATCAGTACCCAGTGAGCTAATCGCAGGAAATGTATTGCTCAACGGGAGCCTTTAAAAAAAAAAAAAGAGAGAGAGAAAGAGGCGGAGAAAGGGGAAAAGAAAAATACAGATATTTCGTTCTGCTTTTGGACTCCTAAATCAGTTTGGGCGAAGGAAAGGGAATATCTGATAGAATGAGCAGCACTCCGATCTCTGCTTAGAGCCTGGGCAGCGTGGGTATCCCGTTTGCCCTCTTTTCCGGGCTAATGAAGCATCAGGTCTCCTCTGGTAAGGTGGTAAAGGGGGTGGTGTGGGGAGGCCGAGGATAAAACCAGTGGAACTTGCAGTCGGGGTCCTGGGAATGAGTCTCCAGCCATTTTCAACAAGAATTTTTATAACATAAACCAGGAGCGGGAAGTGACTGCCTTATATCTGTCTTGTTACACCGCTCTTTTCCTGGAGCAGCACGCTCTAGCTCTTTTATTACATTGCTTTTAATTCTTCTGACATCTTCCGCCGCGGTGGTTTATTTGCGAGACGTCTCTTTTACCGTTTCCGTCTGCTCTGCCCTGGCTGTGCCGGATGCCGTGCGCTCTGCCTGGTGGAGGTCGCCAACACCAGCGCCCGGTAAGGCTCCGCAGGGAGAGAGCGTTCGGCAGCCACCGGTGGCTGTGCTTCGCTCAGCCCTCGTACCCTCTGCTGGAGCAGGGACAGGGAAACGTGCTTCCCATCGGGGTGTTTTTCACTTTTCATCTCTTTTCTTCTTCCATTCCTTCTGTCGGACAAGCTGTCCACGCCGGTGGCCCAGGCGTTCCGCAGCGTTCCTTGTCACAGCACAAGTGCTGCCCGGACGAGGTCCCGCAGCTGTAGTGCCACATCAGGGATTAGGATTTTGAAAGCAAAGCAGTTATGTTTCTTAACGCCTTGTTAGCCTGAAATCCATGACTTCTGCTTTTTGGTCAGCTCTGCAAAATAGGCTTCAATGTGATGTTTATGTTGCTCCTTCCGCGTTACATTGCCGATAGTAAATGAGCTGAGTAATTTCTGCCTGCAGGAACCAGAAGTAAGCTTGGTTTGCAGCTCTGTGAGCCTCCTGTCAGGCTACGTGCGTACGGAGGGTTTGATTTGTTTCTTTGATGTATTTCTGGCTTGTTGGAGATCAGTTGCAGCGTAAAGCAAAGGTGTTGTGTGCCAGGAGTGGGAATTCATGTACATATTATGCAACAGCTCTGAGCACGATGGGTTGTGGTTTTCTTCTTCCAAGCAGCAGTTGAGTTTAATTTTGCGTCAAATCCCAGGCGGTGAAATACAGATGCAGCCTGGACTCTTCAAATACATCTTAAAAAGACAAATTCCACTCATTGTGATACGAGAACCTTCTACACCAGCTGTTCGGTTTGATGCACGGCACCGCGTCCCTGCCTGGGTACCTGTTTCAAACTTCCATCCGCTCGAATCCAAGTGCTCTGAGAAAAATGCAACTGGGGAAAATGCTTCTCCCTTTAGTCACTCTGCAAACAAGCTGGAGAGAAAAAAGTTTGTCCTTTTTTGAAGTCAGAGGAGCTGAACGGCAGCAGAGCGGGGTCTGCGAGGAGCATGCCGCCACGCCAGTGCCCGGCTTCAGCGGGGCCTCCGCAGCGGTCACGAGGGAGCCAGGACCGACACAGGAGCCGTGCTTAGGAAGTTCTCCAGGAAACAGCCCTGCTTTATGCTCACGCAAGGGGGAATTGAGGGCAGGGGGTGGAAAATCCAACATAAAACAACTCGCAGGCAGAGTATTCAGCCAGACAGCAGTGCTTGTGCACCAGTTTTCTGCCCAATTCGTGCTTTAATTCCACGAGTGAATTAAAGTGAGCTTTTACTCACTGTCGGGGTTATGTTTCTGAGTGTTTCCCCTCCAGGGGCAGCGACAGGAACTGCTGTCTCTCTTTGGTAGCCTGGGCCCTTTTCTTCCCCAAAAAGGAAGAAAGCTAGCGAGCAGCAGAACTGACTCCTGCAACGTCGCTGTTAAACTGAAACTCCGAATGCACGTGCACATCGGTCGCTGCAGGTCTCGCCAGGAGCTGGGAGGAAGAACGAGGGATGAGCTACACAAGTAGCTTCCCGGTGCTTTTCTTGCCTCAACCTTGCTGGGCAAAGGTGGAAAGGAAGGAGATGTGCTTCTGAGGAGCCACTGTTGGTGGTGAACGATTTAGGACAGGCTCTGGCTGGCCGTTTGCTGCTGCCTCTGCAGCGGAGGAGAGCACGTGTTTGCTCTTCAGTTGCTGCAGACCACATTCTGGTGGTGTCTGAGGCTGCCCGGGATGAGAACACTCATTCTTGCTGCCCCAGTGCAGCGCAAGAAGCCTTTGTCAACAGGAGTAGAGAGCGGTTGGGGGTAGTGTTCTATATGGGAGATAAGGATGGGGAATCAGAGCCTGGTGGTCACCAGCACTCGTCTCTGTGTGTATGTTTTGTGGTGAAAACAGTAGAACTGTTGGGAGAAAACCCTTTAGCTCCTTTGTGCCTCTTTTCTGCAAATGTAGTGGGCTGCAGCACTGGTCTGTGGTGGGAATGAAGCTGTCTGAAGTGTTATTTGCACCTTCACAGCTTGTCTCTGGTTCTTTCCATCACATTCTTGTTCTTGTGATTAAATGTAGTGTGACTGGTGGGGGGGAGTGGCTGATGTTATCAAAGATGTGATTATTACTGATGTTATCTTCACAGGCAAAGGCGAAAGTGTCCTTTTCTCCTGGTTATGTCCTCTCCCATTTATTACCTTTGTTTCCTCTGTTATGGAATCATGGAGTGGTTTGGGTTGGAAGGGACCTCAAAGCCCATCCATTCCCACCCCTGCCATGGGCAGGGACACCTCCCACTGGATCAGGGGCTCCAAGCCCCATCCAACCTGGCCTGGAACCCCTCCAGGGATGTGGCAGCCACCCCTGCTCTGGGCACCCTGGGCCAGGGCCTCCCCACCCTCAGCGTGAAGAATTTCTTCCTGAGACCTCATCTCAGTCTCCCCTCTTTGAACTTACAAATTTAGGGTCTGTTGTGCAGCCACCACTCCAAGCCCACCTGCAGGAGGACTTGGGAGTAACCTGTATCCAATTTGGTGGTTTAGACCAGACCTTTGCACATCTCAGGTTGGTGGCATGCACTTTGTGCAAACAGTATGTATTGTTAGGGAAGCATTTGGAATTAAAACCTCTGTGCAAAGGCTGCTCAGACATGCTTTTAGATTGCAGGGCTCTTAATTTGTTCCCCATATTGCGGTGTAGGTACTGGAAAATATAGACTGTCCTGCAGATAATGTTTGCAGCATCTGAAAGAGCAATCAGGAAAGGAATCGGCAAGATTGTTGGAGGATGGGAACTGCTGTCTGATTCCCAGCTGCTTCCCTGCAGCCACGTTCAGGTGTTGCAGGTCATTTTCTTGCTCTGGCATCAGGCAGAAGGCCTTAAGTCAGGTTTGTCTGGGTGGGTGTTGCACAGCTTTGACTACTGTTTGCTCTCGATCTGTAGAGATGGGGCAGATGTTGTGTGTCCAGTCTGTACCTGTGCTGCCATAACTTTGCTCTGTGCCTCTGAAGGTGTTTGTACAGAAATTAGATGCTTTCCTGGGCATTTATGCTGGTAATTGACCCTAATCTCTCTTGAGCTTCACGACATAACGCAGCTTGCTCTTATGCTCCATGGATTTACTGGTGACACCAGGCTGTGTGGCACCATCAATGTGCTGGAGGGAAGAGATGGCATCCAGAGGGACCTGGGCAGGCTGGAGAGACAGGTGGATGAGGTGCTCAGGGATCTGGTTTAGTAGTGGACAGGTATGGTTGGACTCGATGATCTCAAAGGTCTTTTCTAACCAAGTGATTCTATGTTATTATGTAGACGCTTTATTGTGCCGTGTTTTTAGCTTTATCAGCTGTTTGTTCATGATCTCGCTCTTTGTTGAGGACCTGAAAGGGATTGTAGTGATGGTATGGGTCCTTTTTACAAATGGAAAAAGAGGGGCGCAAAGTGGTGAAGCAGTGCAAGGCCTCGTTCAGGAGTGGCGTGTCTTCAGTGGATCTTAGTCCCAACATCTTTCCTGTAGGCTGCGTAATGTGGATAAGAGATATTCTTAATGCAACTTCATGTGGACAGTGTGCTGAATGATGACTCTAAACATGAGCTGTTCTCTGCTCCCCGAGAGCTTATCTGATAAATGGTAAAAAGGGAAGCATTGAAGGCTTTTAAAGATGTTTAACTGTGGAGCATGAAGCTCTTTGGGCTAGCGCTGCTCCTGAAGAAGCCGTACTTGTGCCCTTAGCTGTAGGAGCCTTTTTCACGTGTGCAACCTTTGTGTGAACAGAAAGTGAACGAGACCTGGGAACGGGTCTGCACTACAACCGACGGTTCTGTTTGACTGGGTTAGTTTGGAAACCTGGTCCCTCCATCCCACAAACGCTGCTGCTGGCCCAAATAAATGAGTGGCCCAGAAGTGGGAGGGAGGAGGGGATCCGCTTCCTTTGGCGGAGACATTGGTGTCTGCCAGCGCAGCGCTTGCTGGGTTCCTCAGAGCCCAGTTGACACCTCTGTTCCCTGCAGGCTGGTAGGAGAAATGCTACACTTATGCATTCTGTGCTCTCTTCCTGCGTTAAACCAAATATTCCTGTTTCAGGGCTTTCGGTAGCTACTGAGAACCATGGAGAACAATGGAGTACTGGAAGACAAGCCGCCAGCTCCTCCCGTCCGGATGAGCAGCGTTATCATCAGCTCAGGAGGCAAAGACCAGTTGTCCGCCAACCACAGCTTGAAACCCCTGCCCTCCGTACCGGAAGAGAGAAAACCTAGGAATAAAATCATCTCCATATTCTCCATCACTGAAAAAGGTAAGGGGCCTCTCTTTTCTGAGGTTACTTCTCATACTCCTTCACTCTTCTGGAAGTTTTGGTAGAGTTTCAGACACCTGGGTCCGGCCTGTCCAAGTGTAGGACTTTGGAGGAAGCATTGGAAATGGAATCTGTGTGTTTAGAGAGCTGAGATGTTCTTCCCATTTGCACTGAGGGGTTTGAGGATGAAACGCTAAGTAACTAAAATTAAACAGGTCATGGAGGAAACCCACCACCTATCGCCTCTCATGTTTGCTGCCCAGTTTGAAGTAACACATTTCCAAACAGCCCCATTAAATGCTTGCGATTCATGGGAATCATATTCCTTACCATTTTGCTGCACTAAATTTGAGTGCTGTTGAACTGTTGGAGTGAGTCCAGAGGAGGCCATGGAGATGATCCGAGGGCTGGAGAACCTCTGCTATGAGGGCAGGCTGAGAGAGTTGGGGTTGTTCAGCCTGGAGAAGAGAAAGCTGCAGGGAGACCTTAGAGCAGCTTCCAGTGCTGAAAGGGGCTCCAGGAAAGCTCTGCAGGGGCTCTGGATCAGGGAGGGCAGGGATGGGATAAGGAGAAAGGTTTTCAGCTGAAAGAGGGGAGATAGAGATGAGATCATGGGGAGAAATGTTTTGCTGGGGGGGTGGGGAGGCCCAGGGTGCCCAGAGCAGTGGTGGCTGCCCCATCCCTGGAGGGGTTCCAGACCGGGTTGGATGGGGCTTGGAGCAGCAAGGTCCAGGGTGGTGGAACTGGATGGGATGACCTTGAACCCATAGTGTCCTGTGATTCTATGACTGGTCCATCATGCCAACACAGGTTTGGGTGTTCCAGGAGGCTTTGGTCCTCCAATTCTTTATGCTGCTGGCCGAGTGTTTCCCCCGTGGCTGGCTTCCACTCTTGCTCCACTGTGTACACTCTGCGGCCGTCCCTCACCCTGAAGGCGAACCCTGGAGCCAGGCTTCCCTCTATTCTGGCTTTCCACCACCTGGCAGAGGTTCTGCTCAGAACTGTGGGTGTGTTTTCCTTTTTGGAGGATGGAAAGATTTGGCCAGTGTAGTTTTTGGAAGCAGAATAGTTGTTTCACAAGGTCACTTGCTGTGAAATAACTGTCTGTGGCTGGGTTACAGCAAGAGCAGTGGTGGGCTCACTCTGGCACACGTAAGAACCATGAAGAGATAAGGAGAATGCAAGAAGCTATGGCAGGTTGGTGGCAGCACTGTGGGCCCTGGAGGTTGGTGATGGAGGTGACCTGTGTCCTGCCAGCTGGGGCTGGAGCTGTTTCTAGCTCAGCTCTGCAATAACACAAAGTGGTGTTTTACTGACCTGGCTTTGGTCAGTTCCTAGGAAACGTCCAGGAATTGTGAGTGCTCCGTGCAAATCCGGTGGCAGGATCAAATCTGTCCATCTTTGGACTGGGAGAACTGTTGAGGAGCTGAAGTGGGACTTGGCATTGTCCTGTGGCACCGCTCCTTCATCAGAGCACTTGTGGCCCTTCTTTGCAGACAGAGATAGAATGAAGGAGAACGTCAACGCCACGTGAAGGGAGGTTTTCTTTGCTCTGAGTACTGTGTAAGACTTGTGTTGGGAAAGGAATGATGAGTGTGAGTGAGTACAGTGCTACCAGAGAGCTTGATGACATTTCCTGGTGCATTTACTTCTGCTCAGACGTTTCCTCTTTCCGTCTTGATGGTAGGTTTGTTCATTGCTGAAGTGGCTGGGGTGGTGCTTGAAGGCCAATCTCAAGCTTTATTGGCTCATCCAATATCGCTTTGGAGACGCATTGCAATAACCTTGTTCAGCTCACTCTGTAGACACTGATGTACCAATTTATGCAAATGAATCTGCGTATCTGTTCATGCTTCTGTGTTCTAAAACCTACAGTTTTAGCAGACTGAAAAATGGAAGAAATAGTTCTGCTGAGAAAAGCGTTTGGGAGCAAAAGTTGTCTTCTCTAAATGTTAAAAAGTATTTCATGTCCTTCTGACAGGGGAAGGACACGGATCTCTTGGAGCGAGTCCAGAGGAAGCCACGGAGGTGGTCCGAGGGCTGGAGCATCTTGTAGCCTTCTCTTCTTCGGGTTGAACAGCCCCAGCTCTCTTGTATGGGGGGTGCTCCAACCCTTGGGTCATCTCTGTGGCCTCCTCTGGAACCATTCCAACAGTTCCATCTAC
Source organism: Cuculus canorus (assembly GCF_017976375.1). Classification (NCBI taxonomy): domain Eukaryota; kingdom Metazoa; phylum Chordata; class Aves; order Cuculiformes; family Cuculidae; genus Cuculus; species Cuculus canorus. Next base: position 26,678,722 of record NC_071409.1, read on the forward strand.
TTCTTTTGCTGGAGATTCCAGAGCTGGAGGCAGAGCTCCAGGTGGGGTCTCACAGAGCGGAGCAGAGGGGCAGAATCCTCTCCCTCGCCCTGCTGGCCACGCTTCTTTTGATGTGCCCAGGATACGCTGGCCTTTGTGGGGAAGAAGTGGTTCTTTGCTGGAGGTTTTCCCAGGAGCAGGTTTCTCCTCGCCGCTGGCGGGGCGATGTCAGTGAGAACACTTGACAGCCCTGTTGCTGTTCTGGCTCCGACCCGCGCAGCCATATTAGCGATATCCTGTTTATCACCGCCCCGGCTTTCCACTGCATTGTTCAGCTGGAGGCAGCCCACATGGCATTTCGTTCGGAAGTTCTGTCCTCCGCTCCCCGTCCTTCCTCTCCCAGCAGCATGAGGGGATTTCAGACGGATTTTCTGGCTCCAAGCAGAGCGATCTGTGCTCGCCGCATGCTCAGGAGCTTTGCGTTGTAGTAACGAAGAGGGTTTTACCTGCCCTGAAGCTGCATGACTTTTATTTTTAAGGTGAATTTAAAAACGGAGCAAAACCACCTTTTTTTTTTTTTTTTTTTTGACATAAACTGGTAATAAAGTGAGATTGCGCACTGGTGCTGCCTCCCCGCGTGGGCAGGAGCGCTGTGGCATTCCTGCTGGCTGCCTGTGTGCTGAATAGAGAATGAGAGTGGTTTGGGTTGGAAGGGACCTCACAGCCCATCCAGTGCCACCCCTGCCGTGGGCAGGGACACCTCCCACTGGATCAGGGGCTCCAAGCCCCATCCAACCTGGCCTGGAACCCCTCCAGGGATGGGGCAGCCACCACTGCTCTGGGCACCCTGGGAAAACATTTCTCCCCATGATCTCATCTCAATCTCCCCTCTTTCAGCTGAGAACCATTCCCATTGTCCCATCCCTGCCCTCCCTGATCCAGAACCCCTCCCCGGCTTTCCTGGAGCACCTTTGTCAGAAAAAAATAAAAAAGCACAAAATCCAAGTCCTGGGCATTATAAACCATCTTAGATGTTTAATTTTTAGATTGGATTGTGCACATGGTCTTTCTGATTCTCTTTCTGCTTCTGGTACTTACTATGCTTGCTTTCTTTCTCCCTTTAATTTAGATTCGGTAATTGCCCCGGGGCTATAAACTCTTATCTCCATCACGGAAGTCCTTGTTTGCATTAATTACCTTGAATTGAAGCAGTGAGGCAATGAGCTTTAACTGGTTTTAGGGTGAACTTGAGGTTGAATTGCAGTTGTCTTCAGCATTGTTCCAAATCCATATTAAAATGCCCTTTTTTTTTCGTGTTGTAAACATTTCCTGTGATGTGGGGATTGGAACTGGATGATCTTTAAGGTCCCTTCTGGCCCAAACCATTCCATGATTCTATGATTTCTTGTGCTCTACAGTGTTCCCTGCACTGTTGGGCTCTTCATCTCTTATTTGATTGCTACTCTGGTAAAAATGATTTGAATAGAATGAATTCTTGATTCTTGTGTGAAGTCCATAGCAGCTTGAAAATAACAAACCCCTGCGCTGCATACCTGATATGCTGCATACATGTTTAATACCTTCGGAATTAAACAGAATAGCGGTTGCCTTCATCCAAACTGCTGGAAACTTTGGGTTGAAGGTATTCATAGAATCATTAGGTTGCAACAGGCCTTGGAGATCATCAACTCCAACCATCCCTGTCCACTACTAAATCATATCCCTAAACACCTCATCGACCCGTCTGTTAAACCCCTCCAGGAATAGGGACTCCACCACCTCCCTGCGCAGCCTCTGACAGTGCTCAATAACCCTTTCTGTGAAGAAGTTTTTCCTAATGTCCAATCTAAACCTCCCCTAATGCAGCTTGAGGCCATTCCCTCTTGTCCTCTCACCTGTCCCTTGGGAGAAGAAACCAACATCCACCTCTTTACAACCTCCTTTTAGGCAGTTGTAGAGAGCGATAGTTGTAGGTCTCCCCTCAGCCTCCTCTTCTCCAGGCTAACGGGAAACAATAGAAATTTCAGCCTGTACTCAGTAGATCCTTGAATCTCTTTTTCAGGAAGCAGGAAGAAGGAAAAGGAAAGGCCAGAGATCTCCCCGCCGTCGGATTTTGAGCACACCATCCATGTGGGCTTCGATGCCGTTACTGGAGAGTTCACTGTGAGTAACCCACCTCACGGGGCAGGGCTATAGCACAGCTGTTGTGGTGTTTTAGGGTGAAATACGAGCTAGCAGTTAATTTTTATCAAATAAGTATTGTGTTGTGTGTTTGTGCAGCACGCAGAGGAACGGGACCGGGATCTGTTAGTGCTTCCACAGTGTAAATGTCAGATCTCATCCTCTGTGCCACCGGGCAAAGCCTTCCCAGAGAAACCCTCTTCGTTTTGCTTTCCCCTAGTTTTGTGGGATGCTTCCATATTCCCATTCCTCACAACCACCGTGAAGAAAGAGGTGGTAACAGATCGTCACGGGGGTTGGAGCCCCCGTGCGCTTGGAATATTGAGCTGTCAGGAGGGATTTTGGCTGTGACTTGGTGGGTGGTGTAGCACCTACAGACTTCTGGCTTCCCATTAGAACCTGTTCATGTCCTTAAGGCTGAATGTGTTGTGCTTTTTATAGAGGGAAGAAACTTGTTCTGCTTTTTAAAAACCTTTAAAATCCTGGAAAGATGCTTAAAATAGCCTGTAATTTCAGGGAATGCCCGAGCAATGGGCTCGGTTGCTGCAGACCTCAAATATCACCAAGCTGGAACAGAAGAAGAACCCCCAGGCGGTACTAGATGTGCTGAAGTTCTATGACTCCAAAGACACAGCAAAGCAGAAGTATCTGAGCTTTTCTGCTCCAGGTGAGATCCACGTTTTTGCGAGGGGTGTGGAAGTGGAGTTGGCTGTTTAGAACAGTCTTCCACTCTTTCACCTTAACAAGTCAGATTTAAGGTCTGAAAGAGCAATCATAGAATGGTTTGGCTTGGAACAGACCTTAACGTGCATCCAGTCCCACCCCCTGCCATGGGCAGGGACACCTCCCACTGGACCAGGGGCTCCAAGCCCCCTCCAACCTGCCCCAGGGATGGGGCTGCCACTTCTTCCCTGGGCAACCCGGGCCAGCGCCTCCCTACCCTCATTGTGAAGAATTTCTTCCTTATGTCTAATCTAAATCTTTGCCCTTCCAGTTTAAAGCCATTCCCCCTTGTCCTGTCACTCCAGGCCCTTGTAAAAATGAGGAACAAATATTTGAAGATGGATTTAAAACTTTCTGGAAACGGGCCCTGTGCAGTGAGCTCCCCGTTTCAGGTGGAGGGGAGAAGATAATTCAAAATAGCAGCCACGATCCACTTCAGCGAGTTGCGTTTATGAAGCTGGGGCTCTGAGAGCCTGATGGAGTGGTTTTGTGCTGGAGACCTTGCTCCTCCTGTCTGCAGTGAGAACAGCTTTCTGTGAACTCGATGTCACCTTCTGGAGACATCAAAGATGCCGCATAAGCTGTGACTCCAAGTTGGGAGCTGGCAGGGTGGGCTGGGGGAACAACGGCCCTGCACGCACACAGTTTTACCTTTTCTTCCAAATTATTGCTGAAAACAGCCTAGAAATAAAGGCTTGGTGGTATTCTTGCCCTCGATTCAGGATTCTGCTGACAGAAGTATCCATTGACTCTGATTTCACCTCTCAGTAAGACAGAACTCAAGTGTGACGAGCAGCACTCGCTTTGGAAACCTGTATGTGGGCGCTCGGGGGAAGAGCGAGCTGGGCAGCAAGTGGCTTTGCCCACCCTGGGGAGGGGGTTTTATCAGATAACAGCTCCCTCCCATGGGGTCAAGCAGCACAATCCTGATTTCTCTCATTTGTGACCATAAAATTTGCTTTCTGAGAGGTGAAAAATAATCCCCAAAGCACGCTTTGTAAATCCACTTTAGAACCATAAAATAGTTCGGGTTGGAAGGGACCTTAAAGATCATTGAGTTCCAACCCCGGTGCCGTGGGCAGGGACACCTCCTACTTTTTATTATTGTATTTATTTATTATTTTATTTATTTTTCTGATGATTTTGTCTTCTGCTTTTTGTCCTATTTAGAAAAAGATGGTTTCCCTTCAGGAACACCAACGGTGAGTGCGGTTCCTGTTCTTTGTATCTTCTTAGGTGCATGCAAGTTCAGGTATTCATTATGTGCTGAATCTTGCAGCAAAACAAAATAAGATATTTTTTATGTTTTAAAAACATAAATTGGGGGCCAGCAGAGCAAATTTCACTGGAACAATAGTATTTTAGTTTTTGAATACAATGTAGTTGGGCACCTAAACCATTCAGCCCATCTTTTTCATTTGACATCAGTAAGAATTCTTACATTTTAGTGTGAAAAAGAAAAGAAGAAAGCGAGTCTTTAGCCTTGCTGGGGAGACAATTCTGCTTATTTTATTTATTTCTTTTACTGTGGTAAAAATGTAGAGCAATGCTAAAGGTTCAGAGCCATCAACCGCTGTGGCAGATGATGATGAGGATGATGAAGAGGCCCCTCCTCCTGTTATTGCCCCACGTCCAGATCACACCAAATCGGTGAGTTACAGGGCTGATCTGTATTTCGCAGCACGACAGAACTTTTACTTCTGTTTGCCTTCTGTTTGCTAGCAAGTTGATCTGTAACAAGTGATAGTGTGTGAGGAATTGGCCTCAAGTTGCACCAGGGAAGGTTTAGGTTGGATATTAGGAAAAATTCCTTTCCTGACAGAGTGGTGAAGCCGTGGCAGAGGCTGCCCAGGGCAGGGGGGAAGTCTCCATCCGTGGAGGCATTCAAAACCACGTAGAGGTGGCACTTTGGGCCATGGTTTAGCAGTCACAGTGGGGTTGGGCTGATGGTTGGATGGGATGAGCTGAGAAGGCTTTTCCAGCCTTAATGGTTCCGTGTTTCTATGATTCTGTGATTTGTGAAACGAGCTGTTGTAAGCTTTTAAGGAAGGGTTCTGTTTTTTCACTTGAATTTGCAAAGAAAATGCGAGTTTCTGGATATTGGATCAGAAATCCTGGAGTTAATGCTCATCTGTTTCTTGGCTTGTGTTAAAGGTCCCCAGCTACGCTTATCCTTCATCCCAATGTGTGAGAAGGAGGCTGGTTAGAAAAACCCAACCAGTTTCTGTAACTTTACACACCACAGTGGTACAAATGTGATGTGTTTGATTTTCTCTATCAGGGTGAGGACAGGCTGGGAGAGTTGGGGTTGTTCAGCCTGGAGAAGAGAAGCCTCAGGGGAGACCTTAGAGCAGCTTCCAGTGCTGAAAGGGGCTCCAGGGAAGCTGGGGAGGGGCTCTGGATCAGGGAGGGCAGGGACAGGACGAGGGGAACGTTTTTAATCTGAAAGAGGGGAGATTGAGAGATTTTAGGGAGAAATGTTTTGCTGTTCAGGTGGGGAGGCCCTGGCCCAGGGTGCCCAGAGCAGGGGTGGCTGCCCCATCCCTGGAGGGGTTCCAGGCCAGGTTGGATGGGGCTTGGAGCCCCTTATCCAGTGGGAGGTGGCCCTGCCCATGGCAGGGGATGGGACTGGATGGGCTTTGAGGTCCCTTCCAACCCAAACCATACCATGATTTTGTGGTTTCTGTTCTGTGAAACTTGGAAATCACAGAATCAACTCACGTGGGTTATAAAGAAGAGCCTGTCTGTGACAGTTGGATTTTATCTCCTTGCATCCACTTTGTTCAGAATGTGCCTGGGTCTTTGTTTCAAGGCTCCGTAAGGTTGCCAGCATTGCAACTTACTGGACTTTAATGTTTCTTGGGTCTAATTTCTGCTCCCAACCTGTGGAATGGTGCTTGGGCATATTTGAAGAGCTGTGATTGCTTTCAACTGAAGAGGAATGTTCTCTCTCAACAGATTTACACGCGGTCTGTGATTGACCCTATCCCTGCCCCATCGGGTGACACAACTGTGGACAGCGCGGCCAAGTCGGGTGATAAGCAGAAAAAGAAGACCAAAATGTCAGATGAAGAGATCATGGAAAAACTACGTACGTGGTTTTTATTTAATATAAACACGGTTTTAGGATAGGGAGAGGAATATTAAGCTTTTACCCTCATCCTTTTTTTTGTGTAAGGGTTGTGCTTGATTTGGTTTGTGTCCGACACTAGCTGAGAGTGCTGCATTCAGAAGTTTTGCTGGTTTACCAGAGCCCTCTTGAGTCAAAAAAACCATAGAACAGGTTTTTTTTTTTGATTGAAGTTCAGTTGTGACAATGTGATCTTCATGAATAATACAACCATAACAGCACAAAATAGCTTCCACTGTTGCTTGTTCCATAATCATAATTTTTCACCATATTTATCTCTTTGTGCTTAAGGCGACTGGTGTCTGGACTAGGCTGAGCTAATGGGTTTGTCATAACCTCAGCTGGGTTTTGCTGTACAGAAGGCTATCATTCAATTGAGATATTAGGGGCGATAGAGTGATCTGTCTCGTTAAGTGTAATAACTCAGCATAACGATTGTCTGAAGCTGAGCCACCGAATCGGGAGGTTTTGGCTGTTCATGCTCAGCTTTTCCTCCTTAAGCTGATGTTTCCCTGGTGGATCTTGGCCAGGCCAACCCTACCGAAGGGAGATGGTGGGATTCACTTTGTTCTGTTTTTCTTTTAGGCACTATTGTGAGCATAGGAGATCCCAAGAAAAAATACACCAGATACGAAAAAATTGGGCAGGGGTAAGTGTTCAGGCCCAGTTTTACTCACAGCTTTAAGAGTGGTCTCTGGTGGTATCGCATAGCCAGCAGCAGGCAGAGGTGTTGGCAGTGATAGAACAGATGGTGAAAGCTTTACACAGCGGTGGAAATTTTTGATTTGGTCTTCTAATGTGAAAGGGTACCTCTGTAGATTCTCTCTGGGTGAATCCAATCCTCTCCTGGGAAGGTGTGTTCATCCATCAGTGTGAGCCGGCAACGTGCACTCGCAGCCCAGAAACCACCCGTGTCCTGGGCTGCATCCAGAGCAGTGGGACCAGCAGGGAGGGAGGGGATTCTGCCCCTCTGCTCCGCTCTGAGAGACCCACCTGGAGCCCTGGGTCCAGTTCTGGAGTCCTCAGCGAGTCCAGAGGAGGCCACAGAGATGATCTGAGGGCTGGAGCAGCTCCTGTACGAGGACAGGCTGAGAGAGTTGGAGTTGTTCAGCCTGGAGAAGAGAAGGCTGTGGGGAGACCTTAGAGCAGCTTCCAGTGCTGAAAGGGGCTCCAGGAAAGCTGGGAGCGCTCTTGATCAGGGAGGGCAGGGACACGATGAGGGGAGCGGTTTTGATCTGAAAGAGGAGAGGTTGAGGTGACATCTTGGGAAGAAATGTTTTACTGTGCGGGTGGTGAGGCCCTGGCCCAGGGTGCCCAGAGCAGTGGTGGCTGCCCCATCCCTGGAGGGGTTCCAGGCCAGGTTGGATGGGGCTTGGAGCCCCTGATCCAGTGGGAGGTGTCCCTGCCCATGGCAGGGGGTGGAAGTGGATGAGCTTTGTGGTCCCTTCCAACCCAAACCATTCTGTGGGTCTATAATTTTATAATCATAGAATAATCTGTCTGCTGAATAGCTTTCTTTTTGATAAAGCTCTCGCAGCATGCAAAGCTGACACAGTTTTGTCTTTGCCATCCGTCCGCTCCCCTGTGTTTGTTGCATAGGGAGATGCAACTGGCTGTAATGTTTTTCTTTTCCTTCACAGGGCTTCAGGTACAGTTTTCACCGCTATCGATGTGGCAACAGGGCAGGAGGTAAGATTTCTGTGTTCATTGCAACACAAATCTTTCTTCTGTATAAATGTTCTCCTGTAGGTGTCTGGAATGCCGTGTCTTTTCCTTCGGATAGCAGACTCCCACTGCTCCTATCACCTCTCAGAAGAATGTTTGTCACAGTCATTTGTAATGTCGTGTGCCTTGTTCTGCAGGAATCGGGTGATGAAAGCTAAACCCAGAGGTTTATCTTTCCAGTGACAAGCGGGGGTAGTGAGGTGTTCTGCAAGTGGGGTTTGAAAACAGCTTGTCCTTCAGGAATTGTGGGCTGTGCTGTCCCACATCTGCAGAAACACAACTTTGTTTAGTCTTTGTGTGCTTGTTCTCCAGTCCCTCAGGAGAGCTGGTGGATGCGCCTGTCCGTGTGCAGACGGCTCACCACGTGTGAGTCTTTGCTGTAGTTAGAACACTTTCTCCATGTCCTGCTCCTTGCTTCTCCTTGGCGTCTCCAAACCCACTTGGTGAAGCTGGTGACATCAGTAATCCTCTGCATGCTTATCATCCAGTGGCCATCTCTGGTTGCTGGGACTAAACCTTTAGGAATGATTTGCTTTTCTTTAAATTCAGATTTCCTTAGTTTGCCTTTACTGCCTTCAAGGAGCTGTTCCTCAGAGCCCTGTGAAATGCTATAACTGCCCTTCCAGCCAGTTACCATCCTGCAGTGGAACACCACGTCTGGAGAAAATGCAGGCTTCTCATTCATCTCACTATTTAGTCTCTTAATTTGCTTCCTACACCCTGCAGTGCTTTGGGTCCCCTCACTGACTGCAGACCGAACTTTGTACTTCGATTCCTTTCGTAGCCCTCGTGCCAGGCGGGTTGGCCAGAACAGCTCATCGTTCGCAGCCTTCAGCTGTTGAACGGGAGCGGTGTTCTGGCTTCTGCAGAGCTCAACGTCTGAGGACAGAGTTGGGTCTCTTTGGCAGGGAGAAGGCCAAAGGAGGATTGTATTGCTCTCTCAAGGTGTAGAGAATCTGGAGCCAGGCTCCTCTTAGAGCTACTCGGTGATCATAGGATCTTGGAATGGTTTGGGTTGGAAGGGACCTCCATGCCCATCCAGTCCCACCCCTGCCATGGGCAGGGACACCTCCCACTGGATCAGGCTGTTCAAAGCTTCATTCAACCTGGCCTTGAATAACTCCAGGGATGGGGCAAAAGAATCGAATCCTTTAGTCCCGTTAAAGAATTTTTTCTACCTTTTCACTGTATTAACAACCAAAAGGTTTTGGTGCTCAGGTTTGAGTGGTTGCTGTTTTGTTTTGTCCTCTTCAGGTTGCTATTAAACAGATAAACCTTCAAAAACAGCCCAAGAAGGAGTTGATTATTAATGAGATCTTGGTAATGAAGGAGCTAAAGAACCCCAACATCGTCAACTTCCTTGACAGGTAAATGCGGACATCTGGCCAATTCCTTCATCCCCATGGATTTCAAGAGGTTTTAACTTTATTTTGCTTACACAGACCCAGACTTGCTATAGTTAAGGGTCTTAGAACAAATGGCACTTTATTTAGACTGTCATCTATGGAATAAAAGTTCATCTACTGCAGGGAATGTTCTTGACTCGGTAAGAAGATATCTTCTGTCATGAATGTGCTGCTGCCTGTGCTTGTGGATCAGTGGTGGACAGGAGCACAGTTGAAGCAATGCTTGTGTTGTGTGTGAGGTGTGTAGGGTGCTATCCTGCCCATTTAGGTGTAAAAAGCAGGCAGCGTTCATTTTCAGCATTTGCATTTCAGGCCGCCTTCCAAAGGTGAACTGCCTTTACTGTTTATCTTGAAGTGCTTGTGGATTCTTTCGTTGAGCTCTTATGGGTCATTCTGCAGTTCTCGATCTCCCCATGGCAAACGGGAACGCTTTTCATTTCTGTTTGTAGTTACCTCGTAGGAGATGAGTTGTTCGTGGTGATGGAGTATTTGGCTGGAGGCTCTCTAACAGACGTGGTCACAGAAACCTGTATGGATGAAGCACAGATCGCTGCTGTTTGCAGAGAGGTGAGTGTTTCAGTTGGGTAGAGGATTGACGGTGCCCTCCGTTCCCCTGGGTTTTATAGAATCACAGAATCATTAAGGCTGGGAAAGACCTCTCAGTTCCTCCAGCCCAACCCCACCATGCCTACTAACCCATATCCTCAAGTGCCATGACTACGTGTTTTTTGAACCCCTCCAGGGATGGAGACTCCCCCACCGCCCTGGGCAGCCTCTGCCAGGGCTTCACCACTCTGTCAGTGAAGAAATTGTTCCCAATATCCAACCTAAACCTCCCCTGGCGCAATTTGAGGCTGTTTCCTCTCGTCCTATCACTTGGTCCCTGGGAGAAGAGACCAGCACTCAGTTCTCATTTAAGTCCTTTTGATAGTGTGAGAAAGCCACGGTTCTGTAACAGTTGGGCTTTCCTTAGGGATTCCTCAGGAGAATAACTGGAAGACTGTAGTTGGAATAATGTTAAGATAGCAGTAAGATTTCAGCTGAAAGAGTTAGGAATAGCTGATGTCACAGTTTAACGGCGGTTTCTGCCCTGAGCCGGTGCGATAGCATCCAGTTCAGGCTGGGTTTGTTATGGCAGAGGGAGAAGGGATCGTGTTATCTGCTGCACGAGAGAAACGTAGGCATTCAAAACCCCCACTTGACTACGTCACCACGACGTCTGCTTCTGATGAGTCGCCCCAAGGGAGGGGATGGAAGCAAAGTTGTGTGGTACCGTGTAAGGACAGGTCATGGATTCCTGGGAAAGCAGAGCTGGAAGCAGATAACTGAAAGTGCCTGTGTGCTGTAACAGTCATTAGCTTTTCTGAGGAAAAGTCTGATATTGAATCATCGTGCTTCCTCAAACCCTGCTGCCGGAGTGTTGGGTGTGCTTCCTTCTGCAGAGCACTGCCCCTCTGCTCCAGCGAGTGAAGGCGAAACACTCCCTGGGGACTCCCTGCTGAGTTAGAAACCTGCCTGGAAGAGAAGGCCCTGGGGGTGTTGGTTGACAGTGGGTGAACTCCTGGTTAAATTACTTCTGACCTTGTGAGATCTTACGAGTATTTTTTAGCACAAGAGCTTCCTCTGCTGGTTATTTTAATAACGCCTGTTCTATTTTGTGGTCGGCACTGCCTGAGGGTGTAAACATTGCTTTTGAATTTCTGGACACAGAAAAATTGTGTTTCCATATGCTGAATATTGGTTTTTTTTCTCCTCTCCAGTGCTTGCAAGCACTTGAATTCCTGCACGCCAACCAGGTTATCCATAGAGACATTAAGAGTGACAACGTGCTGTTGGGGATGGATGGATCAGTCAAACTAAGTGAGTTCCAGCTGATTGTTTCCAGGTTCTCTTTTCCCTTTCCCAAGAAACTTTGAGTTGTAGAGTGTAAACCGGTAGAAGGAGAGTTGGCAGGGAAATTTGAGGTGAGTTTTGTATTGCTCATGAGTGCTAGGAGTTCATTTTGTGTATAACTCACTGGCAGCAGGCACTGAAACCCCGAGGGCCCGGCCCTACGGCTGAGGCTGTGAGCGTGTTAGGCCGGAAGGATGTTGAACAAACCCGTTGCCACATGAATCCGTTGGTAAATGTGAAGTAACTGGCACCGTGCAGTGAAGCAAAGATGGGAATGATTGCAAGAGAAAAGTTGCAGCCAACTGCAGTTGCTGTGTTAGTCTCTTCAGGTTGTCAGGACTTGCTTTTCATGCATTGCCCATTTCATTAGGAGGTTGGTAACAAGAAAATTGTTCCTTATTAACAATTTACGCTGCAGTCCAGTCGTACGCTGCGCCTGGGTCTTTTCTTGGGCCGAAAGCATAAGGCACGTTCGTTATTACAATCATGGAATGACAAAAAAAAAGTAGAATAGTTGCTTTTCAGGTATTTGTGATGCATGCGCGGGCTTGTGCACAGGGAGAGTTTCTGGTGTGTGTAAAGGTGCGTGGCAATAAAATACGAAACCACATGAATCGTAGAATCATGGAATGGTTTGGGTTGGAAGGGACTTTAAGGCCCATCCAGTTCCACCCCCTGCCACGGGCAAGGATGCCTCCCACTGGATCAGGGGCTCCAAGTCCCATCCAGCCTGGCCTGGAACCCCTCCAGGGATGGGGCAAAAGAAGAAGCTGTGAAGGCTCTTGAGAGAGAGAGAGAGAGGTGAATTATCTGATTTCTTGGTATGTAAGAATGTGCAGAGCATGAAGTGACCAGAGGGCTAAGGGATGGTGTTTGTACAGCTGGGTAGGAATTTGCACTGCCATGGAAATATCTCTTAGCCATGTTCCTTGCTCCGGATGGTTCACAGTCCCTTACTGGTTATGGAATGGAGAGGGAAGGAAGATTATGAGCAACCTGATGTGCTTACCAGTGTTGGGTGCGCAGCTTGCCTGCTTGCATAGGAGGTTTTATTTTCCCTTAAGGGTGTGGTGTGTTTGTGCACAATCTGTGTGGATTCAGAGGCTGAAGAGAAGTGATTCCTGTGGAGGATGGAGCTGAGAAGAGTGAGCTGGGGAAAGCTCAAAAATGTAAGAGGTATCCAAGCAAAGCAGAGCAGTGAACGTGCAAGGTTAGCAGCCGCTGTAACAAATCATAGACTCATGGAATGGGTTGGATTGGAAGCGACCTTAAAGCCCATCCAGTCCTGACCCTGCCACGGGCAGGGACACCTCCCACTGGATCAGGGGCTCCAAGCCCCATCCAACCTGGCCTGGAACCCCTCCAGGGATGGGGCAGCCCCCACTGCTCTGGGCACCCTGCAGGAAGTGTCAGCCCCAGGGAGTGGGGGAAGATGAGGAGGAAGGAGAGGCAGGAGAAAATAGGAGTTAGCTGTATAAACGTCCTCGCTGAAGGAGAGGAGTTGTAATTGGTGCTGAGCCTAGGTCTTCCGTGGCTGGGTGCTTATAGAGCTTCTAGCTGTTTTTTAGGGTTGGTGGTGGAAGAAGTTGCACCTTCTTTTCCAGCTCTTCCTCTTCTCCAGGGGAATCTGGCTTCTAGGAGACTGGTGATAGGAGAAGTAAGGGACCCCAGTCTGCCTTGTCACCACTGCGTCCCTGTGCACACTGCTTGAGGGTCTCTGTCGTGCCTGTCTTTGCTCTCCTTGCTGGTTGCCAGAGGCCTCTGTAGGTCAGGACCATGCGCTGCTGCTGCTTCTCTGGTGTGTCCAGTGAAATAAGCTGTGCTTTGAGCTGAATGTGACACCTTGATAAAGGCCAAGAAGCGCTGGAGAGGAGCTTGATGGCTGCTGTAGGTTGGATTTTTCCTTTCTATTCTTTTTATCTTTCCTTTTTTTCATAAGGCAGCACCTTAACAATTGGGGTGGGGGCAGTGGTCTTAAATTGTTCTCATGGTACAAGATCGCCTGTCATGCCTGTGGCTCTTCTGCTGGCGCTGCGTGGCGGAACACTTTCAAAATGGACTTGACATTTAAAATTCTCTCTCTTTTTCTGTCTTTCTCTCTCTTTTTCTCTCTCAAGCTTAGTGTCAATGCTAAGGTAAAAATGTGTCTTCTGCCTTAGCTGTGTTCTTATTGATGCTTTACATGGCTGGGAAGTGCTGCAGCTGGATAAAGTAACATGATGGGACATGCATTGCTGCTGCACCTGAAGGCTATAGGAATAGGTGATTTTTCTCATTTTCTTGAGTGTGGTGGTTCTCTTCGATGGTTCCCTTGCGGAACAGTTCATTTGTCAAGGTTCTCGCTGCTGAATTGAGTAGCACTTTGCTTACCTGAAGCCTTGTTTCTGTGTCTGTCAGCTGTAGTACCTGTCTTTGACGGCCAAATTGCTGTGAAATGTTGTACTCGATAGCTGCACGCATCTGTTTAGCAGGGCAGAAGCCGTGGTTTGTAGATTCGTGTTTCCTAGCTCATGCAGAGAACACCGGCCTCTGTGTTCCCTTTGAGTCCTAGACTGGTAAGAGACAAAAGTAATCTTGAAGACTGGGCAAAACACTGTTCTTCTACAGGGTAGGGATCCCGTTGCTTTTCCAGAGGCCAAAAAGCCTTATCTTCCTTCCATGGAAGGCTGCCCTGATTAAATCCCTTCAGGCTTTGTATCTATATTGAACGCTGGATTTTGTGGTATGGCGAATATAATGGGGGGGAATCAAAAAAGGAGACACTCCCCGAGCCCCTCAAGTGTGGAGGAATCAAATATATGTGTAGGAACGGAGAAGTCTTGTAGGAAGCCCACTTCCTTGGGGTGCACCAGTTTAACCTCTTAACATTCTGTTATCCTGCAGCCGACTTTGGTTTCTGTGCTCAGATCACCCCAGAGCAGAGCAAGCGCAGCACCATGGTGGGAACTCCGTACTGGATGGCTCCCGAAGTGGTCACACGGAAAGCCTACGGCCCTAAAGTGGATATCTGGTCTCTGGGCATCATGGCTATCGAGATGGTGGAAGGAGAACCCCCGTACCTCAATGAAAACCCCTTGAGGGTAAGGAGCCCTGATGTGGCCGGCACCGGTTGTGGGTGTTCCCTATAGGAATGTTTTCACTAATTGTTCATTAATAGCATCTACATTAAAAGGAAATGAAACGAAACACCCAACAGGCTTCAGAAAGTTCCTCCGAAAGGAAGAGAGCTTTCTGGAATATTCAGTCAGCTCTACCTGGATTTCTTCTGTTTAGAAGATGAGAAACTAAAGCATCAAACTTGGGGCTTAGTCTTCTGTGCCAGGCAGGGAAAGTAAATCCATGAGGTTATGAAATATGTTACTTGTGTCAAAATCTGGTACTGTTTTAGCCAAAGTGAGCATCTGTGACTAAAAGATATTGAATGCTGTTCTGCTGCTGGCCAGAACAGGTCACAGCTGTGCAGAATTGTGACATCTGTAGTTTTTTGTCTCATTGGGGAATCATAGAATCATGGAATGGGGTGAGTTGGAAGGGACCTCAGAGCCCATCCAGTCCCACCCCTGCCATGGGCAGGGACACCTCCCACTGGATCAGGGGCTCCAAGCCCCATCCAACCTGGCCTGGAACCCCTCCAGGGATGGGGCAGCCACCACTGCTCTGGGCACCCTGGGCCAGGGCCTCCCCACCCGCACAGCAAAACATTTATCCCCAAGATCTCATCTCCATCCCCCCTCTTTCAGCTGAAAGCTGTTGCCCTCATCCCATCGCTGCCCTCCCTGATCCAGAGCCCCTCCCCAGCTTTCCTGGAGCCCCTTCCAGCACTGGAAGCTGCTCTAAGGTCTCCCCTGAGGCTTCTCTTCTCCAGGCTGAACAAGTCCAACTTTCTCAGCCTGTCCTTCTACAGGAGGTGCTCCAGCCCTCTGGACTCGCTCCAAGCTCTCCATGTCCTCCTCCCCGTGCTGAGGAGGCTGCAGAGCCCGTTCTCCTCTGCACTAAGTGGTTGCTGCTGGGGAGGCCACTCCAGCATCTTGTACAGATTTGCCTGGGTTTTACAATAATTCCTCATTTTACAGGCTTTATATTTGATAGCAACTAATGGCACCCCAGAGCTGCAGAACCCTGAGAAACTGTCCCCAATATTCCGGGATTTCTTGAACCGATGTTTGGAGATGGATGTGGAGAAAAGAGGATCAGCCAAAGAACTGCTACAGGTGAGAATGGGCCGTGTCTCGCACTCTGAGATGCAGAAGCCCGGAGTCCGGTCAGCCGGGGATAGAATAAGGAGAGTAGTGCCCTTTTTTTGTGTGTTCTTCCAAAGAGCCTAATGGGGAGCAGTTGGTGGGAACTGCAGCCGTGAAAGATTGCAATGTACGCTCCGAATCTTCCCTTCAGTAGCCTCTGCCTTCGTTCTGCCAGTGCTAAAGCATCCCACGATTTACGGACCCGCTGGGATTAGAGCTGCTGAAGGGAGCGGAATGGAATGAGAGCTGATGTTCAAGCAGGAAACCTCTTTGCAGCAAACTGTTGGAACAGGAAGGGCTTGGGCTCTGTTGGGATGAGGAGGAGTGATTAGCAGGCTAGAGATGCTCTGGATCTGTTCCTGCAGGACATGGGCATTGATAGCATTCACACCTCAGGGCTATGTAGACGTATGTTTTTTCCAGCTCTTTAAACCATGCCGTTCACTAATTCCCTGCGTTTCTCTTGTCCTGGCAGCATCCCTTCTTGAAACTGGCCAAACCCCTGTCTAGCTTGACGCCACTGATCCTGGCAGCCAAAGAAGCCATGAAGAGTAACCGCTAACATTACTGCCACAGCCTTCATCCTTCTTCTTTTTTTTTTGTTGTTTGTTTGTATTTTACAAATCTTTATAATATATGAAATTGTTACACTTTGGGGGGGAGGGAAGGGATTCGGGGTGGGGGGGGATATGTCTGCAAAAGGGAAGAAACTCTCATCCAGAAGATACCCAAACCAGATTGGGGGACTCTGGTGATCCCCATCTGGGGTCCAGAAGGAATCGAGGACTCAATTACTGGCCTTTTTTCTTTTTATTATTTGCAGACAGCCCAGAAATGCCACTTACTGTGCCGGGGGGGGGGTTAAGGGTTTTTAACACCTTCGCTGTAGCAGCTCCTCTTTGTTGTACCCTTCTGGGTACTTTCAATACTTGAATGACAGATTCAAGCTTTCAGAGAGCAGTACTAATTTTACCTGCTGATCTCCTTCACTCTCCTCTTCCTCCCTTCTCCCCGTTTCCTTTGGAACCCCTCTCTAAGCTCCCGTTTGACCAGATTCATGGCAAGTGTGACATATGTGAAGGTACATCTTGCCCCTCGTTCTGTTACAGATTAGCCATGGTTGTACTGTAGAATTGACAACTCGGCTACTTAAGGAATTGTAACGTCTTGAGATGGTTTTTTTTTGCTTTTTAAGATGAATATGGAGAGAGGGGGAGAAGTTTTCAGCTGTTTCGCATACGCCTGTGCTCTGTGGACTTTTAATCAAAGATGTGGCCTCTTTGTAGACCCTTAACGGTCGGTCGAGTCTGTGGATGTTGGTTAGAAGTGTTGGTAGGGGTCAGATTCTTTATTTATGATCAAATGATCAGCTATAGTCAGGGCAAGAAAAGAATTCCAGCTGTCTTCCTGTCTGCTCCTTTTTTTCCCCATTAGCCTTGCTGGCCAGAAGCTTGCGGGGTGACGTGCTTGGTGCGATGGGCGGCTCAAAAACTTGTATTTTATCTATGCTCTGACTTGGGCTTTGGAAGTTACGCTGGTGCCTTTGACTTTTTTATTTTACGTTTCCCTTCTTTGTATCAAATACATTTTTGTATATGTTGTAATTTTGTTTCCCCAAGTGAATAACGCATCAAACTATGGATTTGTCTGAATTCTAAGTATTACAGCTATTTTGTCCGATTTTGTACGTGCTAACGAAATCAGAAGAACAAATAATCAGATCTGAGGACATTGAAGATACAGGATTTTTTAAATACGATTTTTGAAGATGATGAACGCCTGAAAATGCCAAAGCGCTGTTCCGAGAAGAGGAAGGCGGAGAGAACAGCACTGTACGTGACTGGCTCTTTTGAGGCCGTGGAGATGCGATGCGTCACGCTGATCCTTTCTCTCTAAAGACATTGAACCAGCTAGAATGGCTGAAGTCGAACGTTCAATGCAAGAACAAGTGCCTCCCTCAGAAGGACAGTGAGCAACTTGAGCGGTCGAGTTCTTGAGGTGTTACCAGGCACGCGTGCAGTGCCCCGGCTGCTTCCCGCGCTGCCGTCTATGCATTTCAACTTCCCAAACGGGCTAACGAGGAGCCGACTGTAGTCACCATGTGCCAAACGGTTCTGTGAAAGAACAGCCATTGCTTTAGCACGGTTGTGTTGCGTTCCCAGCGGGGCAAGACCTGGGGCGGATAGGGCTGTGGCTGGATGGGGACGGAGGACCCGGAATAAAAAGGTTTTGCACAATTTTAAATACATTGCTGGCAGCAGATAAAGTCATTTTCAGGTAATTTCAGCATTTATATAGCAGTTGAGCTAGCGATGGTAGCTAAGGTATGACAAAACCAACTTCCAGCGGGGAGTGGCCGGCCAGAACAGCGGAGGCTTGGTGGTGGGAGTGGAGGGGAAGTGGAGCCAGGGAATCACAGCGTTGGCTGCCATTCGCCAGCCTCTAGGAGCCGGTGTGCTCCTGGCGAGATGCCTTGTGCCGGGCACCGCGGCCGTTGCGGGCACACGTCCTGCTCTTGCCTGGGAGTCAGAACTTAGATCGGGTGAATTATGTGAACTGCTCCGTCACAGGGATAAATCCCTCTGGCTACAAGCGTAGGAAGAGTTTGAGGTTTCCATTCAAGGTGTCTCATTCCAGGCAAGGGAATCCAGGTGCATTTCCCATGGAGTCTGGAAGCAGCAGTGGCGATGCCCTGGCTCGAGGGCGCTGGTGAGGTAGCAAGAAGGCTTGTCTGAGAGAAGAACCCTGGCGATCCCCTCTTTGTCCGTTGCTGGCAATGGACTTTGTGAAGCTCCTTCTGCCAGAGTTCAGCTGGGAGCTTTTTGTTCGTTCCTTTCTTGTATTTGTCCTTTTTTTGGGTGGCACAATCTAGACAGGAAGAAAACTTGCGATAAATTTAGGAATTTTTTAAGTAGAAAAACATGAAATCTTAAGTAATTTTAACTCGTCGGTTCCTTTTATTGATGAGAATTGTTTAAAGCATGTATTACGAGATTTGTCCAATTAAGTGTACTTAGGTGATTTCCAAACTCGCAGCCATCCCGGCCCAATCCAGAAGTGACCAAGACGCATCTCAGTGCTCGCTGTGTGACCTGGAAAGGCGTTTTCAGTCTGATGTCGAAGTGTCCCCATCTCCCCTTCCCCACACAGCAGTGAGGGTTCTGCCTCGGGCTGCCGGGAACTGGGGCCGGAGCTGGCGGGAGAGCCGGGAGGACGTTGCCGTGCTGGTCTTAGCGGGTTGGGCATCACTTTTCTAATGATGTCAGCAAGATTCAAGCCACAAGGCGTGTTTTTTTCCCCGGGTGGGAGCAGCTCCGTGTCCCGTGGCCTCGGTGCAGGGCTGCTTGGCTCTGCTGGATCCCTGGGGCGGCTGGAGAGCAGCCGGAGTTTGAGCGGAGGGCGATGAGGGAACGGTTGTGTTCGGCATTGCCGGTGTTCCTGGGTGTCTCGCGCTCTCCTGGGTGCCAGTGCAAGACCTGGAGTTAGGCTGTGATGCGTGGGGTGCGTACGAAGCGTAGCGTGCGGTTGGGTGGATGGATGGAACTGGGCAGCTTATGAGCTGCTGGCGTGCAGGGAATGAGCGACTCCCAGGATTCCTTTTAGTGTAGGATAAACCAGGCTGTTCCCTCAAGCAGCTGTGGCGCTGGGAATGTGCACTTTGAGCCTCCCTAGGTGTTAAGGATGCGGATTGCAGGCTTCCCCCGGCTCTGCAGCGCAAACGGTGCAGCCGGGAGAGCCCGAGTCCCTGTGCTGGGAGGGAGCCGGGAGGCGGCTGAGGGTCTCTCCAGCTCGAGTTGGGTAAATAAATGTCTCTGGTCCGGTTTTCCCTCTGTTCAGTGGAAATGGAAGTAGGTGCAAGCTTTCTTTTTATTTTTTTAACTGTCTTCAGATTTTAATGTTGCCTTTCGTGTAATTTAATCCCATTATGTTATTTAATTGTTATTGCAATATTAACTACTGTATTTGTTGACTTTGTTTAATAACTGTTCTTTCAGGGCTAGAAATAAACTTTTAAAACACCTTTGGCTGCGTTTCCCCCCTTCCCCGTCCCGAGTGTCTCCATCCAGGACAGGAGTGGCTGCAAAGGGGTTGTGTTTAGGTGTCTTAATGAGGTTAACAGAATGTATTTTGTAATTAAGCTTCTTACGGATGCTTTAATTATGACGGATATAATTTTATGCTATGCTGGCCTGTGCAGTTTCTTTTAAGATTTTATTCCTCAACAGCATCTGTCCCAACCTCGCGATCCCTACGAGGGTTCCTCGCCGCCACGCGCTGCTGCCAGGCGGCAGATCACACCGGATCTCTGACGGGAGGAGCGCCGTTCGGAAACAGCCTTCTCGCCCACCGCTGAAGAGAGATCCCCTGCTCTTCCTGCAAAGGGAACAAAGCAAACACCAGCCTGGTTCATCACGGGCACACCTCCCACCACCCCTTTGCTGCGAGGTGGCCTTTTGGTAGCCACCGGCATGGGGCTGGTGGCCAGTGAACGGCAGTCGTGGCAATACATTGATGTTCCCATCGCTATTCCGAACAAGACTGCTTTATTGCACCGTGAATACAGCCCAGAACCCTGCAGATGAGCAGTATGGTGCAGGAGGCCTGGGAAGTGAGATCCTGGTCCCTGCTTGGAAGGTGTTGCTCCTGGCTCTGCACTGTCCCTGCTGATGAGTGTTTGAGCAGCAGAGCCCAACGGGGTGTGAACAGTGGGTGTCGGCAGCTCGCCCGGGCTTGGGATGAGGCCGGTGGTGCTGGCTGTAGGCTACGGAGAGCGGCTGGTGTGTTCTGTTGAATCCACAGCAATGCTGAGGTGTCTTGGCGTGGCAGCCCCGCTGCAGAGGAGTTTACTCTGGGGCTGAGATTGGTTCTGTTGAAATCCAGATGGCATTCCTGTCTTGGTTGTGAATGTCAAGGACTCCTCGTGTCGTGTGGTTCCTGGGTGTTATTGGGAAATCGTCTCTTTCTGCTTCTCGCCTGTTGTACAAGCTTTGCTCCTACCACTGGCACAGGGAAATGAGGAAACCACTTGTCTTCAGAAGGCTTTTCAACCAGACATGAGCTTGTTCTGCACAAAGCACCGTCTCTTCAGGTCCGTTCATTTGTTGTAGCAGCTTTGTCTTTAGATATAATTGATCTTTTATGCATTTCAGCTGATGTTCTCTAACTCGGCATTTAAGTTATTTTGCATTTAATTTCTAGGGAAAAAGCTGATGAGGAGGGAGAAGGTGTCCGGTGGAACTCGCTGATTATCTGGAGGTTGGCACTTGTGCTGCTTGGAGGCGAGCGGGGTTTTGGCTGAACACGGTTTGTGTGAGTTGAGGGTTCATAGAACCATTGACTATCCTGAGTTGGAAGGTACCCACAGAGCTCGTTGAGTCCAACTCCTGCACAGGACACCCCAGCATTCACCGTGGGGTTGAGGGCATTGGCCAAAAGTTGCTGAAATACTGTCAGGCGCTGTGCCGTGACTGCTTCCCTGGGAGCAGTTCTTTTTGTCTTGAGGGGGGAAATAGCAACAAGTGAGAACAATGAATTTCTGCTGTAATTCTCTGTCTGCAGCCTGCTAGGAGGGGGAGGGCAGTGCTGATGCAGCTTCTCGTCCTCTTGTTCTCATCTCACAGAGCTGATGCTGCTTTTTCCTCTTCCCACCTGCCAACCAGTGCAGCTCCAGGCTAGGGAAGAGCGGCTGGAAAGCTGCTTGGAGGAGAAGGACCTGGGCGTGTCAGTCAACAGTGGCTGAACACGAGCCAGCAGTGGCCCAGGTGGCCAAGAAGGCCAAGAGCATCCTGGCTTGGATCAGCCGTGGGGTGACAGCAGGAGCAGGGAAGGGACTGTGCCCCTGAACTCAGCGCTGGTGAGGCTGCACCTCAAATCCTGGGTTCAGTTTTGGGCCCTTCACTCCAAGGAGGACATTGAGGGGCTGGAGCGCGTCCAGAGAAGGGAATGGAGCTGGGGAAGGGGCTGGAGAACAGGGGGTCTGAGAGGCGGCTGAGGGACCTGGGGGTGTTCAGCCTGGAGAAGAGGAGGCTGAGGGGAGACCTCATCACTGTCTGCAGCTCCTGGAAAGGAGGGTGTGGGGAGGTGGACGCTGAGCTCTGCTCCCAAGGGACAGGTGATGGGATGAGAGGAAATGGCCTCAAATTGCACCAAGAAAGGTTTAGGTTGGATATCAGGAAAAGTTTCTTCACTGTCAGAGTGGTGAAGCCCTGGCAGAGGCTGCTCAGGGCAGGGGGGGATTCTCCATCCCTGGAGGGGTTCAAAACTGTGTCGAGGTGGCACTTTGGGCCATGGTGTGGGGACGATGACGTTGGGCTGATGGTTGGACTGGATGAACTGAGAGGGCTTTTCCAACCCTAATGATTCAATATTCAGGAGGAGGGAAGATAAACGCTCTTCTCCTCTACTGGGTACAGAGGTGGTGCCTCAGGACAAATGTCTCCCTGGAATTCAGGCTTTCTAGAGCCATGGATGATCCATCATTGTTGTTTTTGCCTCCCAGTGGATGCTTGTTCTAAGGATTCACATCTTGCCGTGAAGCACAACCAGTTCGTGGCTCTCCTGGAGCCCTGTCCCGCTGGCTGCCTGTGGGAGGAAGCCTGCTGCTGGCCTTCTGCTGCGCCTGGTAGCAGGTGGCTGCTCTTGGAAAGCTCTTATCCACCCTCTGCCCAGTAAAACTCGCCTTAAATGACCTTGGAGCTGTATTCTTTCTGGGTGAAAATAGCATGGGGGGAGGCAGGGTGGTTCTGTTCAGCTTTTGTCACCCTTCTGTGGCTTTGGAGAGTGTTTATTTTACTGTGGAGGTGCCAGCTGGTCCCTGTCCCATGGCCAAAAGATCCCCATTTAAAATAGCTGCGTTTTCAGCTGTCCTTAAAAACCCTGAAAGCAAAATTGGATTAGGAAAGACCCTGAAGTTTGAGCCACAGAAACGTGGGTTTTGGTGGGAGTATCTGAATTTTTAAACAGTTTTGCAAAGCTGTGGGGATGGCGAAGAACCCGCAATGTGTCCTTGTGGCCGTGAGACCACCCGTGTCCTGGGCTGCATCCAGAGCAGTGGGACCAGCAGGGAGGGAGGGGATTCTGCCCCTCTGCTCCGCTCTGAGAGACCCACCTGGAGCCCTGGGTCCAGTTCTGGAGTGCTCAGCACAGGGAGGACACGGAACTGTTGGAGCGAGTCCAGAGGAGGCCATGGAGATGATCTGAGGGCTGGAGCCCCTCTGCTATGAGGACAGGCTGAGAGAGTTGGGGTTGTTCAGCCTGGAGAAGAGAAGGCTGTGGGAGACCTTAGAGCAGCTTCCAGTGCTGAAAGGGGCTGCAGGAAAGCTGGGGAGGGGCTCTGGATCAGGGAGGGCAAGGAGGAGAATGATTTTCAGCTAAAAGAGAGGAGATTGAGATGAAATCTTAGGCAGAAATGTTTTCTGTGCGGGTGGAGAGGCCCTGGCCCAGGGTGCCCAGAGCAGTGGTGGCTGCCCCATCCCTGGAGGGGTTCCAGGCCAGGTTGGATGGGGCTTGGAGCCCCTGATCCAGTGGGAGGTGTCCCTGCCCATGGCAGGGGTGGGACTGGATGGGCTTTGAGGTTCACACCTGTAAACACATGGTGCCTGCAGTTAGTGCTCAGTAAACTAGCCGAGATCTTACTCAACTCAAGGATAGGAAGGAGCAAGCAAGGCTTTCCATCTGGACAGACAGACCCTGCTGGGCTTAGAGCGGAGAAAGTGAAACTCCTTGCATGGGTTGCTGGCTTTTAGAGTCTCCTCGTGTCCCAGGCTTTGGAATTGGGGCAGTAAGTTGTGTTTTATGGTGCCAAACAGAAACAAAATGAAGGTCTTTGCTCCTTCTGGAAGCTCTGAGTGGATTTGGGGACCTGCCGCAGTCCCTCAGATGCGAATGCCGGGGGCTGGAGGGTCAGCGACCGCGCGGTGGAGGTAACCGTGGGACCTGCCTGCTGGCTGATCCAGCTGCGGGTGAGTCTGTCGGTTCCCCGTTGCAGCAGGCATTTCCATGCAAAGGAGAGGGCAGCACGTGCGGCGTTTCCCAAGCCTGTTGGGCTGCGCCACGTTTGCTTGCGCACCACTTTATAAAGAGGAGGTGCAAAAGCTTCCTCTGCTCCTTCCAGGCTCTCCACCAGCGCGGCCTTTGCGATGGCTGGCCTGAATGTCTCCATTGCTTTTGTTTTCCTGGTTGTTGGGGTGTGCCAGGTGCTCAGGAGGATTTCCAAGTGGCTTCTGTCTCCTGGAGCATACGGCTGCCTCGCCAGAGAACTTGCTGGCTCGTTACAGTTATGCACGAGCTGCCTTGAGCTAAGGATGCTGGTGGACATTGGCCCGTGGGGTGGTGGCTTTGGGCTAGATGTGGTCCTGACCCTGCTCTTCCTCCTCTTCGTGGTTCACGGAGTCTCTTTTGATGGAGCATCCGCCAACCCGACCGTCTCTCTCCAGGAGTTCCTGCTCCATGAGTCCGACCTTGCAGGCACTGCTGCCAAGCTGCTGGCCCAGGGCGCGGGCACGGGGCTGGGCTGGGCTCTCACCAGGCTCTACTGGTCCTGGGAGCTGACGCATTTCCACCTCATCCAGAATCTGATAGCCTCAGAGTGCAGCTCCTCAATCCACACGTCGCTGCACCACGCTGCCTTTGTGGAAGGCACCTGCTCTTTCTTTTTCCACCTTGTCCTTTGCAAGTTACAACAGAGTCCCCTGACGTACCGTGTCCCCGTGCTGGCAGCCACCGTCACCTTCCTGACCTACACAGGTGAGCAGCCTTTTTCAAAGTCATTTAGAGAAATACCTCGTTTATGAGGGAGGAACAGTTCCTGTTCCATCTTCTGGGCTTGAAGCTAATGATTACCAAGATGTTTATTTTCTACTTACGTTGGGGAATGTTCATTTTGGGATGAAAACAGCAGTTTAGGAGATCCAGGCAGCGCATGAGATGTCAGATGAGAAGCCATAGCTTGCCCCAAGACTGGGAGCACCATTCTTGAATTGTCCCCTAACGCAACCCCTCGGTTGCTTCCCACAAACCTCAAGGTGATGAGGGTGGGATTTCTCCATGTGTTCTTACTGCACAGTCCAAGAGATGCAACCTCTGAGCAGCCTGGTCCAGCGGGAGGTGTCCCTGCCCACGGCAGGGGGTCGGAACTGGGTGGGCTTTGAGGTCCCTTCCAACCCAAACCATCGTGTGGTTCTAGGGTTCTGTGCAGCTGCCGGAGCCGGGCAACAGAGAGGCTCCTGGCAGACAGAAAGGGCCGTTCCAGCTCTTTGTTGGTCTTTCAAAGGCTGCCAGCAAGACTGGTGGCTGTGCTTCTCTTCCCATGCAGCCGGGCCGTTCACGGGAGCCTTCTTCAACCCTGCCCTGGCCACAGCCTCCACCTTCCACTGCTCAGGCAGCAGCTTTTGGGACTACGTCCAGGTTTACTGGCTGGGGCCCCTCGCAGGTGAGATCTGCCAGGGAGGTGCCTGGGGCAGGGCTTGGCGTGGGGGGCGATAGGGGAGGCAGCAACACCGGGCATCACACAAACCGTTCCTGGCAAAGAGCTGAACTTGGGAATGCCACTGGCAAGTGTTCTTTTCTGTCCCCCTTCCCTGTCACTCAGGTCGTTCCTTTGCTCTCTGTTTTGTAAATACCATTTCTACGTCATTTATGGCCCTTTTGGGTCAAAACAAACCTCGCTGTTTGGAGGCTATGAGGACACGATGGTTAAATTCTCCTTAAGGTAACGCAGTGAAGGTCTCTCTACGTTTTGGTCGTGGTGAAGGTGGTGGCACGTGCCTGAAATCACTGCTCAGCTGTGGGGCGGGTGGAGATGCTCGATGCAGCCCATGCAAGGGGTCCGTGCTCTCGTTTCAGGGATGCTCGCTGCCCTCCTGCTGTACCAAGGCAACATCCCAAGGCTCTTCCAGAAGAACCTCCTTTACAGCCAAAAGAGCAAATACCGGATACCCAAGGCAAAGGCGGGAGCGCAGGTGGACGGTGACAAACCATGTCGGAAGAAGAAAGAAGAGAAGAGCAACTCTGAGCCTCGTGCCTGAGCTGTGGACGGGGGCCAAGGAGGTCCCTGCAGCCCCTCTCCTGGGAGTGGGTTTTGTGGCATGGAGGATTCTGCTGCTCGTCCCGTCCAGCACCCATCCTGCCCACTTGGCCCCTGTCACAGGATGAGATTGTTTTACAATATTGCAAAGGAATCGGCCAGGCCGGCCTTGCAGGAAGTCACGATCCCTGAGCTCCCTTGGGAATAGAATCATAGAATGGTTTGGGTTGGAAGAGACCTCAAAGCCCATCCAGTGCCACCCCTGCCATGGGCAGGGACACCTCCCACTGGATCAGGGGCTCCAAGCCCCATCCAACCTGGCCTGGAACCCCTCCAGGGATGGGGCAGCCACCGCTGCTCTGGGCACCCTGGGCCAGGGCCTCCCCACCCGCACAGCAAAACATTTCTCCCGAAGATCTCGTCTCCATCTCCCCTCTTTCAGCTGAAAAACGTTCCCCCTCGTCCTGTCCCTGCCCTCCCTGAGAAACCATGGCCCAAAGTGCCATCTCTACATATCTTTTTGAAGCCTTCCAGGGAAGGAGACTCCCCCACTGCCCTGGGCAGCCTCTGCCAGGGCTTCACCACCCTTTAAGTGATGAAATTTTTCCTAATATCCAATCTAAACCTGCCCTGGTGCAACTTCAGGCCAAAGGTGGAACCTCATTAAAATCCAGAGTGAAGGTGTCGGGTGCAGGTTTGGTACCCGGCCACGCGGTTGCCCCCAGCCTGGTTGCCCTGCTCCTCTTTGCCCACGTTCCCTGTGGGTTTCTGGGGAACGACCCCGGCTCCGCGGCCCGGGGGCTGCCCGTGTCCTTTGCTCCCA
Source organism: Cuculus canorus (assembly GCF_017976375.1). Lineage (NCBI taxonomy): Eukaryota > Metazoa > Chordata > Aves > Cuculiformes > Cuculidae > Cuculus > Cuculus canorus. Next base: position 26,704,847 of record NC_071409.1, read on the forward strand.
TGCAGAATTGCCCCCGGGGTGAACTGGAGGCTGCTCAGGAACCCAGAAGGGAGCTGGACCTCTGCAGATCAACACCACCACACATATCTCAACCAGGAGAAACAAGGGGAGGGACCAACGCAATGATTTTTGGACATGCCTCGGAGATGAAACTTTATGGAACAAACAACACCCCAAAACCCATGCAGCAAATGATGCCCCCAAAGCGATGCCCCCCACACTGTGCCCGGCCGGATGCTTGGCGCCGCCTGGTCCCTTCCAAGGAAGGGCAGTGGGAACACAATCTGGCTTTTTGTCCTGGTTAAACTGTCAGCAGAAGATGGGGTTTCAGGTGGAAACTGAGACCTCTGATGCTCCCCACGGCTGGGATGCTCAGATCCTGTGGGCAATTCTGTTCTGAACCTCTTTTGGTTTGGAAATCATGCTGAAAATCCCCAAATGGGGCCTCTGTTCATCCAAACTGTTTTGCTGGCACTGCTTCAGATTAGAGGAGAAATGTAGGAGGTGGGAAGAAGGTTGATTCGCTCACCACAGCACCTTCTTGGGGTGTTTCTGCCCAGGCTGAGCGCAGAACATTCCTACGGCCACTCCAAGCGGTGGGGTGGGATGTCTTGCTGCCGGGATGCTCACAAGGTGTCTCCTGGACGTGTGGTTATTTCCCTTGTAGTCTAACACCGCGGTGTCAGCGTCGGCTCGGGGGTGGGAATGCTGAGCCTAGAAATGCAGCGGACAAGGGCAGCATCCGAAGGCAAAGCAGAACCACAGAGTCGGGGCCAAAAACACTGTTAATTTTTTTTTGTTTTCCTTTCTTTTTTGTTCCCCCAGGACATTTTCAGACGTTTGAGGTCTCGGGCTGCTGCGGGGGTCGCATCCTCTGCAGCCTGATGTAATTAAGGGCAGCTTAATAGGAGTGATGGGGAATATTGTTGTTTTTAATTAAGAAGCTGCTTTTCCAGCACAGTGGCATTAAAATATAGCGGAGGAGAGCTGCAGCCAGCCAGCCGGACTCTTTCCCAAGCTGTAAATCAAGCTCCACAGCTCTGATTTACAGCTTGGCCCCACGCCGTCGCGCTCTCCAGCCGGTGGGAGCCCCAGGTGAAGGGCAGCAACACGCATCCCAGCTGGAACCGTGTCTTATCGGTCCCAAGTGCTGTGCTGAGGACTCGGGTCGCCCTCCTGGTTGTGCCCCTCGCTGCCGCAATGAGACCCCCCAGGTCACCTTCTGCAAGGTGGGGGTTTGGCTGAGTCCCCGCGAGCTCCCGTCGCAGCCCGTCCTGCTCCGCGGCACCGGCAGCGCGTGGTCCCGAGAGCCTCGTGGAGTCCTGCACAGCCGGAGGTGGGCAGGGGCTCCGGTGGGTGGCAGCGTCCCAGCCGCTGCCCCCCGGGGCAGGAGCAGCCCCCGAGCCCAGGGGGCGAGCGCCTCGCCGTCCTCAGCAGAGGAGGCAGGAGAAAGATGCCTGGAGGGGACAAGGAGGCTCAGTTTTGGGGGCCCTCCAGCCTGTGCCGCAGAGCGTTGCTCTGCCGAGAAGGAGCGCCCTGGTGGGTCTGGGGGGGCTTCTGGGCAAACTGCCTCTTGTAGAGAGCGCCGCTGTACTGCAGCTCTGGGGTCACCAGCCGCCGGCACATGCGCTCTGTCTCCTTATCCAAGCCCCGTTTGATGTTATAGCCCAAGATCTTGGCGCTGCCGTGCTGCAGCGGCCGCAGGGAAGGGTCCTGGATGTCCTTTGGGGCCACGCTGCCCATCTCTTGCAGGCAGATCCTCGCCAGCTCTGCCTGCCTCTCCCGAAGTGCCTTTACTTCCCGCTGCATGCGCTCCCTGCCAAAGTCTCGGTCAATCCTTTCCCAGAAAGTCCTGTTGAAGTGGGTGTAGATCTCCCAGTCTAGCCTGTTCCAGTCCTTTATCTTCTCCACTATGGCAGCTGAGAGGGTGGCCTTGGTCTTGCTGTCCCTGCTGTTTAGTGGGAAGTAGACAACGCTGTCCAGGTCCCAGCACAGCAGCTCCTTCAGCAGCACCATGGACTCATCAAAGTACTCGGAGATGAGGAGCAAGTCAAAAGATGCCTCAATGGCCTTCAGCATGAGTTGCACCCGCCTGGCCGAGACCTCTGCGTCAGGATTGAATCCAAAGTCGAATGCCATGAGGTTCCTGGCGTAGTGTCTGTCGCCTCTTTCAGGGTTGTAGTAGCGGTAGGGCTGGCTGAGGAACTCCTCCAGGCTTCGAGCATGGGAGAAAGCTGACGTGCTCTTGTAGTACATGAAGGAGGACTCCATGAGCTGCACAGGGTTCCTCAGGATGGAAAAGTAGACGGCTGAGCTGGACACCACTTTCTGCACCTGCAGGAGAAAAAGGAGGTTTTGAAGGCGGGATAGGGAGAAGGGACCTGTTTGCTTGCGATCCTGTGTTCTGCTAGAAAGCAGAAACAGTCTCTGAAGTTGGAGGTGGTGGGTCCTGGAGCCCCTTTCAGCACTGCAAGCTGCTCTAAGGTCTCCCCGCAGCCTTCTTTTCTCCAGGCTGAACAACCCCAGCTCTCAGCCTGTCCTTGGATGTGAGATGCCCCAGCCCTCAGATCATCTTTGTGGCTTCCTCTGGAATCGCTCTAAGGTGTTTTTCTCTTGCAGCTGGTCCTCTCTGAGCCTGTCTAGGGATCAAGACATCTCCAAGAGCCCACCAGACAAGAATGAGATGATAGTTGCTGTCTGCTACAGCCCCTGTTCCCTGGCTTGTTCCAGGTCACAGTGCAATGGTTCATCCAAGAAGCTCTCAGGAGGTGCCGTAACATGGAAGGTACCTGAGTGCAATTCTGTCTGTCTTTAGCTTCATCCCTGAAGAGCTTATGTGCTCTACAGGTGTCCCTCCTTGGTCCCCAAGGGCCCCTCTTTCCCTCCCCAGTTTGCCCCTCCCAAGGCACCCCGACTTTGCCCGTACCTCTGGCTGCAGGAATCGCATGTGGTGGCAGAGGATGTTGAACCTCCGGGGGCTCCCTGGTGAGAAGCCCTGCACGGCCTTCGCTAAGAAGTGGTGGGGGTAGTGGAGTTGGTTGCCACCCCCGATGGGGAAGACGAAGGTGAGGTTGTGCGTATCGCCAAAGCGGAAGAGGACGTTCATGACAGTGCTGCTGGCGCTCTTGTGGACTTTGAGGAAAACGATGTCAGTTTTGGGCTCACAGGTCTCCCTCTGCGAGGACAGCTGTTTGGTCTGCTGGTCTTCTCCAAAAATCACCTCAACAGCCTTAGAGACTTCTGTCCAACTTGGGAAAAATCCTCTTTCTGGGTCTGTCTTGTGGAAGTCCTCCGCTTGTGGAGGTTGAGCTGAATTTGGCAAGGAGGGTTTAAGCAAGGTGTCCCACTGATGGTGGGGGGTACGTGTGTCTTGATGCTCAGCCTGGCTCTGTGTCACCACCTGCCTTATCCCTGCTGGTGATGTTCCCCCATACTCCTCTGTGGTCTTCCAGTTTGCAAAGATCATGAACTTCTTGGTGACAGCATCAGCATCTCCCCAGACTGCTGAGATTCTCCCAGAAGGACTTGGAGAAGGACCCTCTCGGATTGCTGTTCTTAGGCCAGGAAGCTGGGATTTCAGCCTCGTGGATGAAGGATGGGCTTTCAGCTTCTCGCTGCTCTCCACAGGCTGCCACGGCCAGCGCTCCTCTGGGCTGCCTGGGCTGCGTTCCGGTGGGGTCTCTCGGCTGAAGTACGGATGCATCTGAAAAACTTCCTGCACGCTCTCTGTGGAGGTGGGGTCCAGCATGGCTTTCCTCTGCCAGTGCAGGGGATGGTCCTCCCACAGCAGGTCGGGGGTCTGGAGGGCAGGGCTGAGCCTCTTCTGGCTGCGCTCCGTGGTCTGCTGCAGGTCACGCTCCACCTCGCAGCGGCAGTTTCTGCAACAAGGAGGACATGAGGTGCAGCTGGAAATGGGCAGAGGGTGGAAGGGGTGTGCAAAGAGGGCAGTTCCTCTGCAGCTCAACAATGGCCCCCCCGTAGACACCCCAAAGAGCATTGCCCCGTCTTTCTTGGAGGGGGTGGTTGTGGGGTGGCATTGCTGGTGGGTGTTGGACTTGACCGCTGCCCCGGGAGGTTGGGGTGGGCGTGAGAAGACAGGGATGGGTCAGGAGTGATGTGCTGGTGCCTCTGTGCCCCTGAGGACCGTGGGCTGGTGGAAAAAGGCAGGGCAAGAGAAGGCAAGGAGAGAGACAAGCGGATGGTTTGGAGAAGCTGGAGGAAAGTCTGCAGATGACCCCAGACCGGGACAACTGGGAGGATGTTCAAGGGCTGACGAGTTTTGACGCCAGATAGGACAAAGCAGCCTGGTCTGCACCCAAAGCGGGCTCAGTTATGGCCGGGGTGTAGGTGTTGGACACAAAAGCCTCAGAGGGGTCCTCTCCCACTGGGTTTTCCTCCCTGTCTAAACAAGACATTGTTGGGTGGTTTTTCAGGAGAATAGCTTTGATCCCTCCTCAATGGTCAGCAAAGGGCTGGAGGACAAGGTTTGCAATCTTGCTTGGGACATACCTAGGGGGCTGCAGCTTCTCCACAGCCTGAAGCGTGACTAAAAGGAGGATGAGGAGGCTGAAGAAGACCCAGATCCGACCTGGCTGACACCTGTATATCGCCATCAACTTCCTGCAAAGAAGCAGATATTTCAGACCATTAGAAGGTAGAAGAAATATTTGTGTGAGGCAGAGGGGAAGAGGCTTTCAGCACAGGAAGGACATGGAGCTGTTGGAGAGAGTCCAGAGCAGGCCACGGAGATCATCCGAGGGCTGGAGCAGCTCCTGTAGAGGACAGGCTGAGAGAGTTGGGGTTGTTCATCCTGGAGAAGAGAAGCCTCGGGGAGACCTTAGAGCAGCTTCCAGTGCTGAAAGGGGCTCCAGGAAAGCTGGGGAGGGGCTCTGGATCAGGGAGGGCAGGGATGGGATGAGGGCAACGGTTTTGAGCTCAAAGAAGGGAGATTGAGATGAGATCTTGGGGAGAAATGTTTTGCTGTGAGGGTGGGGAGGCCCTGGCCCAGGGTGCCCAGAGCAGTGGTGGCTGCCCCATCCCTGGAGGGGTTCCAGGCCAGGTTGGATGGGGCTTGGAGCCCCTGATCCAGCGGGAGGTGTCCCTGCCCATGGCAGGGGTGGCACTGGATGGGCTTTGAGGTCCCTTCCAACCCAAACCATTCTATGATTCCATGGTTGATGGTTTTGTTATCATTTTTTTGAGTGAGGTCACAGTTTTGTGGGTGGAAGTGGTTCGGTAGCAGTGATAATCGATGAACCTCAGAGGCGGTGCTCAAGCAGGGCAGTCTAGTGGAAATTTCCAGCCGGGACACAAATATCGCCCTGAAAGGTAAACAGTGATAACCGCAAAGTCCCTTGGCTGCTCAGGGACGCCTTCCTGGCCCGGGCTGAGCTCCCGCTGCAGCAGCAGGAGCAGCCGCTGCTTGCTTTTTCCCTCGCTTAGGAATATCGGGGTGCTATCTTCACAAACATAGACAATAAAACTTCATTTTTCCCGCTCTGCCCTTCTCTTGATGCCTGCCAGTGGTGGTGATGGCCATCAGTGCAGAGTCCAGCTGTGGCTGCAGATGTGATGCCACCACGGAGGCACCGGCTGTGCTCCTCCGCTCGTGACCTGACTCTTACAATGGTTTTAGCCAAGTCTACAATGGCAACGCGACTTCTTCCAGTCATCAGCACTACGCTAGGGAGTGTTGGGTTGTGTGTGGGGACATTCAGGCCACAAAAACCATCGCCATGGCATCTCTCCTGTTTGTAGGACTCGCTGCAAACCATGATGGAGCTTGAGCGTAGTCGTAAACTTAAGCAGAGCATTCAGGGGTCAAAGCTTCCTGGAAAAAAAGGATTAATTTGTGATTTATTTCTGCTTGTTTCTACCCAGGGAACTCATCATTGTCTAACGGGAGATGGTTTGTCTTGAGAATCTGGTTAAATCCTCTGCTGTGTCCTCCCCTTTGGGTGGGAGTCCAGGCTGCAAGCCCCCGGTGTCCGCTCTCCCCCTCCCAGAGCGGGGAGGCCGGCACAGCCGGGATCCCAATAGAAGAATTAAGGAAAGCAGAAATTTGGGCTGTCCTTGCTTGGAAGCCACACACTCTGACAGCTGACGTTTGTTGATGTTGCCCTCTTCACCGTTGCTTCATCTCCTACTCCTGGCAGCCTTGACAGGCTGAGAGAGTTGGGGTTGTTCAGCCTGGAGAGGAGAAGCCTCACAGGAGACCTTAGAGCAGCTTCCAGTGCTGAAAGGGGCTGCAGGAAAGCTGGGGAGGGGCTCTGGATCATGGAGGGCAGGGACGGGATGAGGGGAAAGGTTTTTATCTGAGAGGGGGAGGTTGAGATGAGATCTTAGGAAGAAATGTTTTCTTGTGTGGAAAAAGAGTGGCAAAGACCTTGGTGGGGCAAGCAGGGTGCTGATCCCTCCTGCTTCATCCCAGGAGAGGGCTCAGTGCTCGCCCGTGGAGTAGACGTGGAGCAGGAATGTGGCTCCATGCAAGCCTTTTCCACAGCCAACTCAATGAATGTATCTTGGGTGAGGTGCTCTCTTCCACAGCCTTCAGTTTGGAGAGGAGCAGAGAACGGCAAGGATTGACTCAGCAGCGGTGCACTCTTGCAGGGGGAGAGTGTTTCAGAGCAGGAGAGCCTTTCCCTACGTCCCTGCAACATCTGGGGTGTCACACACTCTGCTGCCCCACACCGAGCTGTAGGACAGGGGGTGTTGGGACTTTCCTAACACGGCTGTTTCCTGAGTAGCTTGGGCACCAACACAGGCAGGCTGTGCCCTCGCTGTGCCCTCGCTGTGCTACCTTATCTTCTCCTGAGCGTCCTGATGGACCCTTCTCCCTGTTCTCTCATTTATTGCCATGTGAGGGGAGAATCATAGAATCGTGGAATGGTCTGGGTTGGAAGAGACCTGAAAGCTCATCCATTTCCAACCTCCTGCCATGGGCAGGGACACCTCCCACTGGATCAGGGGCTCCAAGCCCCATCCAACCTGGTCTGGAACCCCTCCAGGGATGGGGCAGCCACCACTGCTCTGGGCCAGGACCTCCTCATCCTCATTATAAGAAATGCCTTCCATTTACCCAGTCTAATTCTCCGCTCTGGCCAGGATGGAAATAGATTTTACTTAAGGAAATAGTATTTACTGAAATAAATAAATCAATCCACTTACGTGATCAAATATCTTCTGCATTTTAGCATGGTGAGCCGGAGCCTTGGCCGAGGAGCGGGTGGTTATCGTCGGGCTTGGAGAATGGAAAGCAAACACCCGGAGCCTGGCGTGTGTGCCTGCGGCTGGTGGCCCCTCCCCGGGGGTGATGGCTGGGATGTCGAGCCCGTGGTGGACCTTCCCACCGGTGCCCTGCTCCCCAGCACCTGCCCCAGGGAGTGACCAGCCGGTGAGTGGCACAGTCAGATGGCCACAGCCTCGAGGGCTGCTGGCTGCCTTCCACAAACCGCTACCGTGTCACGTTGAGCGGTGAGCCCGCTGATGGCACTGATGGGCACTGTGGGGAGTGACCGTGCCACCAATGTTTGCACTGCTGTCTTCCTCCTTGGTTTCACCCATGGCTGTTGATGTTCTGCTTTGACTCATCATGTCCTCCTGCTCTGTTCTTCGTGGTTGTCCCTTTTATTTTGTTGCGTCCTGCTTGTACTTCTTGACAAAGTTGAGGACAGGGATGGTTTGATCATGAGTGTTTTGCTCTTGATTATTCCTATACAAGCAACCTGGTCCAGTGGGAGGGGGATTGGAACTGGATGGGCTTTGAGGTCGCTTCCAACCCAAACCATTCTGTGTTTATACTGTCTTTAGGACTTTGCTTCTGAGTCACACCTGCATGGCATGGAGCGAATCCCCTCCAGCGCAGCCTGGCTCCATCCATCCACCCCGGGCTGGGGTCATAGCAATCCCCATCTCCGTCCTTTGCTTCCCTTCCCCATGCTCGCTGCTCCAGACACAGCATTTAACCACCTGCGGCTCCAGGATAAGCACATTGATGTCTTGCTTTTGCCATCTTGGCCTCCCATTTTCCTCCAAAGCAGTGCAGTCCTTAACCCCCTGTGTTGGGACTGTGCTGTACCAGGGTGACCAGCAACAAGACAGCCCCGCTGGAAGCCAACTCTTTTCTAGTACCAGCAGAAAAATGGTCACTGAGTCTGCTTCTTGCTGGATGGTGGACTACCTAAGACTACGCAAAGGAGGACTGGGAGTCTGCCCTCAATGATGGAGGTCCACAACCGGTCCTTTGATCAGGGTTTCCTTGCTCCTCAGCAGCTTTTCCTCCACATCCTCCCCCACCAAGGCTCATCCCAGCATCGTGGGATGAGCCTTCAGCCAGACACATCATGCTGATGAGCATCAGCAAGACACAGACATGGCTTTTTGTGACCAGGGGCTCTCAGCCCCGCTAGTGGTGGGGTTGGAGGATGCATGGCTGCGCCACGTGCCGTGAGGACCAACGCTGTGCAACACCCAGGCTCCCGCTGTGCCTCCTGGCACTGGTGGAGAGGACCTTGGCCATTCTGCTTTCCTTTCACCACTCGACCATGGCTCTTAGGAAATGCATACCAGGCAGATCAGTCACTTCCAGCCCAGACTTTGATTTCTGGAGGGACAAAAGGGCTCAGCTTCCTGCCCCTCCACCCCACGGCAGGCAGGGAGGCAGCCGTCGCCCTCACCCTGGCACGGGCAGGTGCTGCCTCTCCCTGTACACCTCATCAAAACCACACGTTTACAGTGGGGCTGTTGTGTTCTCCACCCATCCTGCGCTCCGGCTGCCTCCCAAGGCTGGCCGCTTATCTGGGAGCCCAGGGCTGGGTAGAGCCATGGGCAGCTCACCGTCTGCAGGGATCAAAGTAGTCTGAGGGTCGGTGCTTCTCCCCCTCCTTCTGCACAACCATGCTTTGTGCAACCTGAGATGGATGAGCCTGCTTGGGGTCCACAGTGACGTGGGGTAGGTGGCTGAGGGGTCTGTGAGCATCCCCCAGGCAGGACATCGGGAAACATCCTGTAGGTGCAAGGTATAGAGCGCCCTTGCCTGAGAGCAGCCAGAGGCTCATCAGCGAGAAGGTGCCCAAACAGGGTTGATGCTGTCCCTCTTTCATTGCTTCTTCTTGCTCGACCATCACTTGTGAGATTTGCCACAGCTCAGCTCTCTTGTTTCACTAAGGACAGGTCTATCTCCCCTTGGAGACCTCAGGGGAGGTCCAGTTTGGGACCTTCTTTCATATAATCATAGAATCACAGAATGATTTTGGTTGGAAGAGACCACAAAGCCCATCCAGTCCCACCCCTGCCATGGGCAGGGACACCTCCCACTGGATCAGGGGCTCCAAGCCCCATCCAACCTGGCCTGGAACCCCTCCAGGGATGGGGCAGCCACCACTGCTCTGGGCACCCTGGGCCAGGGCCTCCCCACGCTCATAGCAAAACATTTCTTCCTAAGATCTCATCTCAATCTCCCCTCTTTCAGCTGAAAACTATTCCCCTCATCCCATCCCTGTCCCTTCCTGATCCAGAGCCCCTCCCCAGCTTTCCTGGAGCCCCTTTCAGTACTGGAAGCTGCTCTAAGTTCTCCCCTGAGCCTTCTCCAGCTGAACAACCCCAACTCTCTCAGCCTGTCCTTGTACGGGAGGTGCTCCAGCCCTCGGATCATCTCCTTGGTCTTCCCTGGAATCACTCCAACAGCTCAATCTCCTTCCTGTGCTGAGGACTCCAGAGCCGGACCAAGGGCTCCAGGTGAGGTTTCACCAGAGTGGAGCAGAGGGGCAGAATCCCCTCCCTCCCTGCTGGTCCCACTGCTTTGGATGCAGCCATTGCTTAAGGTAGGACTTATCTCCACCATTTTCTGCCTACACGTGGTCAGTTTGGCCGTGTCATTTGTACGTTGGCAGCCTGGAGCTTGCTGGATCTCAGAGGGGCTGAAAAACCAGAGGTTTGTGTGTGTCTCCATAGCAGCGAGTCAGGCGTAGACAGAGTGTGGAAATCTGGATCTGAGCTTGATTTCCTACGTCTGCAACCCTTCCTGCAAAATATGGTTCAGTAGTGGACGGGTACGGTTGAACCCGATGATCTCAAAGGTCTTTTCCAACCAAGTGATTCTATGAAAACGCCGCATGGACAGAAGCTTCCGAGAGGCAGGGCTGTCACCTCCAGCCAGCTTTTCGTGCACCTTTTCTGTTTGCTTTTCAGACCAGACAGAACTATTCACGAAACGAGCCACGGTAAATTCTCGATGACTTTTTCCGGGGAATCCAGTGCCCCGTGTTATCAGCAACGTGCAAGTTTGCTTTCCGAGTCATTTTGAAATCCATCACACAGCCGGCCTCTCCTTCCGCTGCCAGGCAGCCGCCGGGCCATTAGCGTCGACCGCAACTGGTATTTAGTGAATTCTACGCTTTGTGGAGTGAGGGAGGCGTCCCGATTTGATTCATTCCTATTAACTTCAACTGCTCTCCGGGGACAGCGGAGGCAGCCCACTCTATGGTGATGTGCCCGTTGAGACCACCTCCCTTGGAAAGGATGCTCAGCGCCAATGGAATAAACGAGCCAGCTGAGAAGTCAGGAGCAAAGTGCACACAGAGCCAAGCCGAGGGGCGGTGCTGACATGCCAAGGCTGCGTGGGATTCTCATCAGCACGGAGATCTTCAAATCATTAAGCCTGGAAAAAGACCTCTAAGCTCATCCAGTTCAACCCCACCATGCCTACTAAACCATGTCTCAAAGTGCCAACCCCAAATGTTTTTCAGACAGCAGGGATGGAGACTCCACGACTTCTGGTGGAACCTCACAGCCACTCAAAAATATACAGGGCTTTCAGTGCCCAAGAGCTGGCAGCGCTGCAGGCTTCAGAGGCTTCCAGACAAAGCCCAGGTTGGTGAGGGATCATGCTAATCTCTTGGAGGTCTCTGGCAAGGAAACAAAATCAACCAAAAAGGAACAGCAGAGCCTGTTCCCAAGGTGAGTGGAGATGTATTTGGTTGCTCAAAGGCTTCTGATAAGGCAATCGAGATTAAAGAACAAATAAGTGTATGGTTAGGGCCAAAGTCCCAATGCAAGCCAAAAAGCTTACAGCCAGAAGCAGTGACGCTTCTCACCTAAACCGGAGCACATCCCATCTTCAGCCTTCATGCCCAAGAGAAGATCTGCCAAGCACCGGCACAGGCTTTGCCTTGTCACCTCTGGGACAAGCTGCTGAAGCACATCCAGAGGAGGGGAACGGAGCTGGGGAGGGTCTGGAGGCCACGGCTTCTGGGACCAGCTGAGGGCCCTGGGGCTCTTTGGCTGGGAGAAGAGGAGGCTGAGGGGAGACCTCATGGCTCTCTGTAGCTCCCAGACAAGATGTTGTGGTGAGGCGAGCGCTGGGCTCTTCTCCCAAGAGGGCCGAGTAACGGAGGCTGCCCAGGGCAGTGCTGGAGTGCCCATCCGTGGAGGGGTTCAAACAACGTGTAGAGGTGGCCCTTCGGGACGTGGTTTAGCAGGCACAGTGGGGTTGGGCTGATGGTTGGACTGGATGAGCTGAGAGGGCTTTTCCAAGCCTACAGATTCTATGATTCCGTGCTTCAGACCCTTCTTCACCTTTGTGGCCTTGCATTGGACTGGGAAGTGCACTTCTTGTAGTGTTGACCCCAGTCCTGGACCCAGCGCTGCAGGTGTGGCTTTGCTAGTACCGAGCAGAGTGGGAGAGGAGGTTGCCGGACATCAGGAAGCTGTGTTTGACCCGGAGACAGCCAAAGAAATCTTTAGGACTGTCTGTGGCCAGCAGGAGTCCGGTGCTGGATCTGACCTGCAGGAGTGGGTCCAGCCCTGGCTGTGCCTCAGCCACCACCTGGTGCCTCTAACTAAATAGTGGGAACAGTTTCAGGTGAAGCCTGGCTAGAAAAGCCGTGTTGACCGAGGGAAACCAGGTAGAGCAGGCGTTTACCCAGCAAATGCCTTCTGAAGTAAATCAGCAGGCAAACAGGGTGGGGACCTCGCGGTCTGATGCCACCTCCTGTTTATGGAAACCATGACAGGGCACCCAGATAAATGTCGATGCCTCACCTGGAGGGAGAAAAAAGAAACCAACCCAGACAGAGTGGGATCTAGAAGAGATTTTATGGTTTCTAGGAAAACTGTGGTATCGACGTGTGAGCACTAAACACCTGCCCCAAAGGTGGGGATGTGTGAGTTACTCTGGACTCACCTTTCACCAAGATGGATTCCCAGGGTTGTGGAGAGAAGATGAGGGTTATCACCTGAAGATGATGATGAAGCCGGGCTGCTCCACAGGATCTACCATGGGGAGTATCCCTTGCATACCTGCCCTGCTGTCCGAGATGTATTTGCAGAGTCGTGTCAGAACCGGTGTTCTGCATTCCGCCTCCAACAATGAGATCAGAAGAAGATCCAACGTTGGCAGCGGTGGAGAGTGCACGGAGAGCTGCTGCAGAGCACCCTGCAAGGAGGGCACCACAGCAGAGTGTGCCATTTCATATTCGCTTAACAGCCTTTTGTCTGGGATTGTATTGAGCCCAGTGTCCAGTTCTGCCCAGGGAGGACACGGAGCTGTTGGAGTGAGTCCAGAGGAGGCCACAGAGATGATCCGAGGGCTGGAGAACTTCTGCTATGGGGACAGGCTGAGAGAGTTGGGGTTGTTCATCCTGGAGAGGAGAAGCCTCACGGGAGACCTTAGAGCAGCTTCCAGTGCTGAAAGGGGCTCCAGGAAAGCTGGGGAGGGGCTCTGGATCAGGGAGGGCAGCGATGGGATGAGGGGAACAGTTTTGACCTGAAAGAGGGGAGATTGAGATGAGATCTTAGGGAGAAATGTTTTGCTGTGCGGGTGGGGAGGCCCTGGCCCAGGGTGCCCAGAGCAGTGGTGGCTGCCCCATCCCTGGAGGGGTTCCAGGCCAGGTTGGATGGGGCTTGGAGCCCCTGATCCAGTGGGAGGTGTCCCTGCCCATGGCAGGGGTGGCACTGGATGGGCTTTGAGGTCCCTTCTGACTGAAACCGTTCTATGATTCTATGTCCTTGGAAGTAGCCAGCACCCCTCCATGCTCTCAACAATGTTCATGCACTCATATTTTGGCTCTTCTGCCACAATTTCCATGCAGCAGATGCCGTGTTTGTTCCTCCATTCGTACCCATCCGCAGCCGGAAGCTGCTGAGGACACCCATCCTGGCCTGCACAAGGACCTCAGACTCTAGGAGCTTTCTGTGTGTGTCAAATCTTTGCTTCCTACAGAGAGAAGAGACAAGCTGACCTTGACAGCTGTCCCCTCCAAATCCAGCAGTGCCCATGTCCTCACCCCAGCTCTTCTAGGTGAGGAAAGGATCAAAAACTGAGATCTTTTTTACTGCTTGTCCCTGCAGGGGTCATCAAAGTAGCATGGAAATAGCAGGTAGCTGACCAGAGAACAGGCACAAAAGGTATTTCCTGTCCAGATCCACTTTTGGTAGGAAAAAAGCCTCTGAGATTTGCATTTTCTACTCCCAGTTGCAGTGGAGGAACCCGTTGACATGTCCAAAACTTTTTCAGGACAAGGAAAATTATCTGCAGCCCTTGGAAGCCTCACTGAACTCCTTTGCTTTCTTATCAGCTCATGCTGGTCTGGTTCCTTTTGCCACTGACCTCTTCATCCCAAGAAGGAAGGACTTTTGAAGCCAAATCCCCAGAGAAAGGCTTCCAGGTTTGAGTTGTGCTGGTTCCACTCAGTCCTTGGTCTCGTCCCTGGAGCTTTGTGTGACACCTTCGACCATGGATGAAAAGCCAATGCTCTGCTCCTACAACGTACCCCGTTGCATATGGAAGCATAGGATCTGAATGTTCTCCCTCTGGCCAGAAGGACTCTGGATTTGTGCTTTCCTACAAAGGGAGTTGCTCCTTTTAGAGACTCAGTGCCTGATGATAGATCTTTTTATTTATTTATTTGCTTATTTTTGCTGCTTTTGCCTGCAATTGTGCTGCTTCTGGGCATCCATGGCTTGGGGTGCTTCAATGAGGAGCACTTGTCTAGAGGAACAGGTGTAGGTCAGGCTCCTGCTGGGGCTTCCAAGCTCTCTGCTTGGTTCTGCCACAGCTCAGCTGATGTTGAGGCTGTAGATAAACTACATTCCCATTGCTTCTCACCTTCAGGATAGTGTTGGCACAGAAGGTATCCAGGGCTTGAACACTGCCCAAAGCAGTATTGTCTTCACCAAACCCAACAAAGCGTCAATATACGATACTCTCTGAGTTTTATGCTTGATTACCATGTCCGACCACAATAATCAATCCAAGTTGGATGCCAATACCCTCTGAGATGCTGAGGGAGTGATGGGGCGAGTCATGGAAGGCGTGTGAACTTTCATCCTCCACTGCTGAAGCACAGACACCTGCCGGGAAGCTGCTGCTGGTGCTGAAGCAGAGGTGGAGGTGCACAATGCGGCGTTGTAATCCTGCTACGGCAGCAGGTCAGGGTGGAAGGGAGGTTGCAGCACCGCTGGTGGGGAGCTGCACCCCGTGCAGAGCCAGCTCCGGCCATTGTGTTTGAGCAAGGACTGTGCAAACAGCACTACGTGCTGGGCCAAGGCTGCCGTTGCCATTTCTTGTTGGCAGCAGCAGGTCGGAGGTTCAGAGGGACAGGTTCGGGTTCAGAGTCTATGTGTGAGGAGAACTGTGATTTATCAGAGACACGATAGGATCGGAAACTGAGAGCTGTGGCCTCAAAAGCCAGAGTGGGTGCTCCTGGAAGAGGAGGAGAAGATTATGGTGGATGCAGTAGTCCTGGGGATGGCCTTCAGCAGAGGAAGAACATGGATCTGCTAGACTAAGTCCAGAGGAGACCACGAAGATAATCTGAGGGCTGGAGCACCTCTGCTGTGAGGACAGGCTGAGAGAGTTCAGGTTGTTTCAGAAGAAGAAAAGGCTGTGGGGAGACCTTAGAGCAGCTTCCAGTGCTGAAAGGGGCTCCAGGAAAGCTGGGGAGGGGCTCTGGATCAGGGAGGGCAGGGATGCGACAAGGACGACAGTTTTGAGCTGCAAGAGGGGAGATTGAGATGAGATCTTAGGGAGAAATGTTTTGCTGTGTGGGTGGGGAGGCCCTGGCCCAGGGTGCCCAGAGCAGTGGTGGTGCCCCATCCCTGGAGGGGTTCCAGGCCAGGTTGGATGGGGCTTAGAGCCCCTGATCCAGTGGGAGGTGTCCCTTCCAACCCAAACTATTCCACGATTCTATGATTCTATGATGCAGGTGTTTTACCAAGTCCCATCGGTGGACTCGCCCGCATCCAGCATTGCAGGGGCACCCCTGGCTGCACCTCTGAAGAGTGATGATGGGGGTTTAGTGAAAGGAATGGGGTCCACTGTGGCTGCACATGAAGGTACATCCCTCACGGAACATGCAGCAGTTGCATAACTGGTCCAAATCCCAGTTCTTTGCAGATGTTAAAATATCCCCTCCTCCAAAAATCCTGGCGGAGGCTGTGGCAGCGGGGCTGGGGTAGGTGTGTTTGCTGAGCAAGCAGCTGCTGTTTGCAGAGAGGGGATTCATTCGGCTATAGTTTGGTTGAACTTTGTTCAGGGATCATGTATTACAACTTGTGCCCCTCTCACCTCTGCTGCCTTCACTTTGAATCCTTTTCTTCTGGATATGGCCGTATTCAGAGACCTTAAGGCCATTGTCCTCCTGTTGGTGCAGGATGTGTCTCTTTCCAGATGTTCCTCAGCCAGTGTGGGAGCGTTAGCTTCCTTTGAGCAGACCAACACCAGGAGATAGGGCATAAGGCCTTTCTCCATCTCGACATCACTCTTTAACCTTAGTTAATCTTACAGATCCTCCCCTGCTTTCCCTTTCACCATCAAAATCTCTGAGTAAGAGACGCATGAACGTGAGAGTCTGACAATTGTGAGCTCCGTAAGGGTTGAGGTTAAAGGAGAAACAAAGAAAAGTGGGATTGTTCCTCAAACTGGGAATCCATCTTGCCTCATGCTAGATCTCAAAAAGCAGTGCCAGGTCGAGCTGTATGAACAGAAAGAACTGCCATCCCTGGAGAGGAGGGCTCCGTCTTCTGCCCGAGACGCTGGAGTTTGCTTCTCGGCTCAGCCAAGAATGCAGATGTAGGAAAGTGAGTGTAAAAGACTCGGCACCCCACAGCAAACCTTCAGGAGATGATTATGTCTGAGGTTTGAGTGGGGATACTGCTCCCTGGCTTGTCCCCTCAAGCCAAGACCCCATGCTACCCCGCATGGGCTGGGACGGGAGCCGGCCACGTTCCCGAGCTCTCCATCTCTGCCCCATCCCGGGAGAACGCCTCTGCCACAGGAGTCTGGCCACAGGACAGCCTCTGCATTGCCCTCCTCTACCTTTCTGCCTCCCCCTCTTTTATTTTTAAGCGGTCACCTGTGACCAGAAGAAATTGCACGGTGGCTGCTGGATAAATGAGCAACCTGTACTTTGGGATGTGTGGGCACAGCAGGTTTAGCCCTGCACTGCTCCAGGTGCTTACGCCTCCCCTTAAAATCAGGACAGCTTGACTTGCAAGCACTTAATCCTTTAATTCAGCTTTGATTGCTGAAGCTGGGGATGATCACCACCAGCCAACAGGCAAGTGGGTGCCCTATCAGCACCATCTGTGTCCTCTACCACCGCCACCACGAGATACGTGGTGCTCCCTCTGCTGCAGGGGGGACAATTGGCCTCTGGAGAGGTCCCACCCCCTGGGATGAGAGAGGCAGCCCAGATTTGACAGAACAAGAGCAAGACGGTCCCTTCTTTTGGCTTCTCCAACTCATTAAGACAGAGCCTGCAAGTGTTACTAATTGAAATATTAGGCTAATGAGTAAATGCTAATTGCTCTTCTGGTGCAAAAGGCTCCCCTGAGGAGCTGTTTGCTGCTGTGCTCTTCAGATCTGCGCTGGCATCCCTTGTGGTTGACAAGAAAAGAGGCGTGGGTTGGTAGTTCCAGCTTCCGTGGAGCCTGCTGGCATTACACAAGTCTCATGTCCTTGACTAAAGGCCAGCATGGTCTTTTCATGGGGATTTCCCACCTCAAGAGGAATGTGTGAGAGGAACAAATATCTTGTTTGTAATAGGATCTCCCTAAAGCCTTTCCTGCTGTTTGTTCATGTTATTTCACTGTGAGATGTTTATAGAAGATGGTGTTGATGTCAGCTTGGGGCTGTGGGACTCCTTCGAGAGCCAGCACTCAATAGGAACATTCGGCTCAATGGGAAAATCTTTATTGCTGTGTAAAAATACCCAATTGCCCAGGACAAAATGGGCTGTAAACAGACTGAGACGGGGGCTCACTGCCCCCCAAAGGAGTCGGGGTCTTGTTTCCCATTCTCCAATCTAACCAGCGTTGTGTTGTTTTCTCCTCTGTGCCAGGGTACTGCAAGGGGTGACTGCACCCCGGAGGATGGAGAGCCCAGTATGATGGCACGGCCGAGCGGGCAGGAGACTCGTCTGTCCCCATCTCCATGCAAGGTGAGCGGGATGGGCGCTGGGGTGGCAGCGGGGGTCAGCCCAGAGGTCAGATGCTCTGGGAAGCTGGTGGTGACAAGGCAGGTTTGAGGTTGGGATCAGGTCCGGGGACAGAAGAAGGGTCCGACATGACCCAGGTAGCACCAGGCAGGTCCAAGAGCTGCCTGGGAAGCCATGGGTTGGGGTCTGGATCAACAGGGGCAGAGCTGTGGTGGAGTTGGGAACCAGTGCTCCTCCAGCATTGTGCAGGCGGGGACTGACGGGCTGGGCACGAAGGGGCCCCTGGAAGCTGGAGGACGAGGCTGAAAATGAGGGTAAGAGCTGGTGCTGCCTTTTGGTGAGGATGCCTCTTGCAGCACAGCACAGCTGACCAAGGCTTTTCCAAGGCTGATTCTCCCTTTCTGCTCCCAGCGTGTGCTCCTGGGGCACTCTGGCTGTGGTACCCGTCCTGGTTTCACACAGCGGAGCAGCTGCAGGGCTTGCTGCCTGCACTGGATGCCACCAGCAGACCCAGATGATAGGAAAAGGGTGTTGGGGGTCAGGGGGAGCTACGTATGGAAGGGCAAAACCTGGTGAAGCTGAGAAAAATGGATCTCAGCTCAGGTCTTGCAAGGTTATGGATGGGCCATGTTGAGAACCTCATTCACTGTCAGTGACCAGACTCCTCGAAAAGAGACCTTAGAGCAGCTTCCAGTGCTGAAAGGGCCTCCAGGAGAGCTGGGGAGGGGCTCTGGATCAGGGAGTGCAGGGAGGAGAATGATTTTCAGCTAAAAGAGGGGAGACTGAGATGAGATCCTGGGGAGAAACGTTTTGCTGTGCGGGTGGGGAGGCCCAGGCCCAGGGTGCCCAGAGCAGGGGTGGCTGCCCCATCCCTGGAGGGGTTCCAGGCCAGGTTGGATGGGGCTTGGAGCCCCTGATCCAGTGGGAGGTGTCCCTGCCCATGGCAGGGGTGGCACTGGATGGGCTTTGAGGTCCCTTCCACCCCAAACCACTCTATGAGTTAATTTTCTTCTTCCACTCTGCTTGGAAGGTTGAACACCAAGCTGTTTCTCCCTTTTGTCTGTAATGTAACCCATCACTGCCCCTCGCGAGCACAGCCATGGTTCCCCACCTTGTGCAACCTTCAGCAAAGCATCTGAAGCAAGACATTTTCCAAGTTCCTTCCTTATTCTTGCAACAGTTTTCAGGAGCTGTTGGGGCCGTCACAGCTGGGCTTTGCCATCGCTTTCCCCCGCGCTGAGGTCCCCACAGCAGCCAAACGCGTCTGCAAGCACCTGATGGGTGATGCTGTGGGGCCTCCGGGAGGAGGACTGCTGTGTCCGGCTGCCCACCCTACCCAGAGCTCCCTCCCTAGGATGGTCCCAGCCAGACACATGCTCCAAAGCCCCCACACCTCAGCCTCGGAGTTCTGCTCCTTTATCCCCACAGCTGGAAGCGCCGAGAGGATTAAAATGCCAAAGGGGGTTGGTATTTTCAAGGTGGAAACTAATGTCAACTCTACAGCCAGGTACCAGCAGTTTAATCCTGCTGGGAGGATTGAAGCCTCAGGAGGGGGTTTAAAATCTGCTCGGCTTGGCCTTTTGCTCCCCATCTCTGCTCCTCTCGGAGCTCTGAGCCGTCCCAAGCCTTTTATTATTTTTCCACATTGCAAAACAGCCTTTACTGGAAGGGACGAGGTGGTTTGAGAGCCAGGGTCCAGCGGTGCCCCCAGGGCTGTGCCAGCCCCGTGGTGGCCAGGGAGTGGAGAGCATGGGAGGAGCTGTTTGGATTTTATCTTCATGAGAACATCTTGACCAACAACCAGGAAATAAATTCCCCTGCCGCTTGGAAGGGAGAAAGGGAACGGGAAGTTCAAGCCTGCCCGTGGGCTCCTCAGGCAGCCCTGGGCAGGGGAAGCCTTTCGATCAAGGTAGGGTGGTAACCAGCACTGGCAGGGAAGAGATGTCCTCCCAGGTCACGGCTCCAGATTTTGGTCATCGGTGTCATACTTAGCTATGGAATCCTAAAGGGTGAGATGTTTGCGTGGCTCATGACTGTTGAACTGCCAGAGCTGAGCTTGAAAATCTTAAGAGCAGAAGAAAAATTAATTTAACTAGAGTTCAAAAGGTCTCAAATAAAGCCAAAGCTTCGCTGTTATTCTGAAGCTTTATTTCCATTAATTCCCTTTAATGCTGCTTTAAAATTATGAAGTGGAAGGGAACACTGGCCAAAGCATATTTTTTTTGTGCTTGCAAAACAACTACTATTAATGGGGAAGAAAAGGTATTGGCTGTGAGGGTGTGTAGATGGGAAGGTGGCTTCAACCAGGACAGGCATAACAGCTTGTAGCTGAGGTGACAGTTTAAAAATTAGCTATTGTGAGGCTCTACGTACAGACAGGGGCTTGGTGTTAATGATTACCATGAATTAACAAACTGGAAAGGGGTTGAGCACCAACTGGTAGAGTTCAGCTTGACCCACTGGTGAGGTGACCCTTTTCCCGTTCATTGAATGTCCAAATCTCCTTCCTGGCTGGAGCGGCTGTCTCACACCTGAACACAATGCTTGGGCGCAGTGCGGGTGGCTGTGCCAGCCCGGCCGGGTGGCCCACGGGCTACGAGGGTGATAGAATCATAGAAAGGTTGGAAGGGACCTCAAAATCCATCCAGTTCCACCCCTGCCATGGGCAGGGACACCTCCCACTGGATCAGGGGCTCCAAGCCCCATCCAACCTGGCCTGGAACCCCTCCAGGGATGGGGCAGCCACCACTGCTCTGGGCACCCTGGGCCAGGGCCTCCCTACCCTCAGTGTGAGGAATTTCTTCCTAACTTCTAACCTAAATCTTCCCCCTTCCAATTTAAAGCCATTCCTTCTCATCCTGTCATTAGATGCCCTTGGAAAAGGTCCCTCCCCAGCTTTCCTGGAGCCCCTTTCAGCACTGGAAGCTGCTCTAAGGTCTCCCCACAGTCTTCTCTTCTCCAGGCTGAACAACCCCATCTCTCTCAGCCTGTCCTCATAGCAGAGGTGCTCCAGCCCTTGGATCATCTCCGTGGCCTCCTCTGGAGGTGGAGGTTCAGTCCCTGCTCCAGTAGCCAGCCGGCACTGCCGGCCCCAGGGCTGATGCTGCTAGCGCTGTTCCACAAAGCCGGTTCATAAGTCTTCCTCCCTTGGTGTCTCCTCTTCCTTTCTCCTTCTGTGTCCTTCTGGGTGCTGGCTCCCACGATCTTGCCTTTCTCCCCATCCTGGTGACCTGTGCTCTGCAACCACAGTGGAACATCCCCACTCCTCCCGCTAGTGCCTGGATGCATCCAAGGGGGCTCACGTGAGCCACAGCTCCCTCCTCCATTGGAAATAAATTCCCCTTCCATAGAATCAGTCAATGGCCTGGGCTGGAAGGGACCTCAAAGCCCATCCAGTTCCAAACCCCTACCATGGGCAGGGACACCTTCCACTGGACCAGGCTGCTCCAAGACTCATTCTTGGTCCTGTTCTCGCCCAGCCAGGTCCTCTGGGATGGTCCAGCATCTCCTTTTGGACAGCAGAGTTGTGCAACCACCTGGTGTGTGCCCTGGCGTGGGGGTCCTGCGGGAAAGGAGCCCAGGGCGCTGGGGCCAGGCGGGGCAGCTGGCGCTCCTGTGCTTTCTTTCCTGACTATCAGTATTTACTGGTTTGTTCCCACAGATCTGTGGAAGCGGGAGGTGAATGTTATCCAGCTCCAGCTGCTCTATTTGCAAGCGTGTCTTCAGCGGGAACGATCAACCCACCATGCTTTTCTGCCTTCCCTTCCAAAAGCCCTTTGAGACCATCACAGCTCCGAAGGCTGCACGGGGCTGCCGCTAATCCTGTTAACCTTTGGGTTAATTAGGCCAACCAGAATCCTTCATTAGGAGGAATGGTGTTAATTGCATGTCAGAGAGGGTGAGTTGTGCTGATGGCTGGTGAGCGGAGCTGAAACCACTGCTGGCTTCGGCCGGGGGCTGGACAGGCAGCGGTGACCTGCCTGAGAGAGGAGGGCAAGAAGCCCCTTCCCTCAGCGACACTGAGGTGTTTGCTGGAGACCGGGATGTGCACGGAGAGGACGTGGCGCAGTGGCACCTGCAGGTGCTTCCCAGGCGAAAGGGTCGGGCTGCTGGGACCTGGCTGGGGAGGTGACAGTAGTTTCCAACTTAAAACTGCAAACCCGTGATGACAAAGCATGGTGAGCCGCTCCGGACAAGAGGCTTCAGTCTGCAGCTGGGCTCAGCGCTCGGAGCCGGGAAGAGCTGCTCCAAATTAACAGAGAGCTCTTTCTTTGCTGTGTGTGGTTTAGGAGTTAGGCAATACTTAAAAGCAATACTTCGAAGCAAATATTGGCTCAAATAACAGCAGCTCCCCCTCTCCAGTGGTCAGTTCAGCTCGTCCCAGGTAGAAAACAGCGTATTGCAACACAGTCAGGATCTGACATGGAGTAATTTCTCCTCAGCGGTGGGGAAACTGTGGCATTTTCTGAAAAATACACTAACTGCGATGACTCTGGAGTTGGAGCGCAGCCTCAAAATTGACCTCTAGGTCCAAACAGGGACTGAAAGTGTGTTTCTGGAAAGACTGCCACAGCTCTCCAGGTATCTGTCAGGCCTTGGGAGCCACAGGGAACACTGAGCTGGTCCCAGACTGCCCTTGGCCACGGACAGGCTTTCAGAGCTGGCGCTCCCACAGTGCAGCCTGCAGCTCCTGCGAGCTCCGTGCCGACCTGAGCTCCAAGGAACCAGTGACTCCTGTTCCAGGAGAGACCCAGAACAGGGCAGGAGGGACGGGAGCTCCACCAGATGCTTACAATAACCAGGCAAGCCAGCCCTGCAGAAGCCCCCTGAGTCCTCCCTGCCCCTTCTGGGTACCTGAACATCAAATCATAGAATGATTTGGGTTCAAAAAGACCTTTAACGATTGCATAGTCCACCCCCTGCCATGGGCAGGGACACCTCCCACTGAACCAGGCTGCCCCATCCAGCCTGGCCTGGAACCCCTCCAGGGATGGGCCGGGGCCTCCCCCCTCACAGCAGAACATTTCTCCCTAAGATCTCATCTCAATCTCCCCTCTTTCTGTTTAAAATTGTAGCCCCTTGTCCTGTCATTCCAAGTCCTGGTCAAAGGTCTTTCTCCATGTCCTGTAAGCCCCTTTTATATATAGAAAGGCCACAGGATGGTATTCTTGGAGCCTTCTCTTTTCTTCTCCAGGCTGAACAACCCCAACTCTCTCAGCCACTCTCCGTAGCAGAGCTGCTGCAGCCCTCTGACCGTCTTTGTAGCCTCCTACTGCACTTGTTCCAACAGCTCCATGTCCTCCCTGTGCTGAGCACTCCAGAACTGGACCCAGGGCTCCAGGTGGGTCTGTCAGAGCGGAGCAGAGGGGCAGAATCCCCTCCCTCCCTGCTGGTCCCACAGCTCTGGATGCAGCCCAGGACACGGGTGGTTTCTGGGATGTGAGCGCCATTGCTGGCTCAAGTCCAGTTATCACCCACAAGTATCCCCAAGGCCTTCTCCATGGGGCAGTTCTCCATCCGTTCACCACCCATCATCATCATCCCCTGTCTCTTGAGGTGGGCACCGTTGCCAGTTCGGTCCTAGTCTCTGCCTCATGTCCCACCTGGGGCTGTCAACAGAGGAGCAGGGAAAGTGGTCTGGGAAAATGGGTTCCCATTGGGCTGCTCTTCTTGCCTTCACCTGCTGTGACGTGATGCGTGGGGCCAGGCCACGAGCTTGAGCCCAGCTGTCACAGTTGACCATGCTGACGTTCTTGTGCTCAGCAGGCTCCAGCCTTCTCCAAGCCACAAAGTAGAAATTCCCATTTCTAGAGGGAAACAAGCCAGCTCCTACAGATAAGCCCAAAGTCCTGGTGAGCGTATATTGCCTGCTGCCCCATCACGCCTCAATTAATTGCTTCCATTTTATTTTCTTCTAATTTTCAGTGCTTTTCCTCCTTAATATCTCAAGGTGAGCTGGGTCTTCATCACACAGCCTGGTGACCCCTGGGAAGCGCAGCACTAGCTCCAAAGGCCTCCACTGCTGGATAGCAGCACCTCTACGGAGATAAGCGCTCCAAAGGGTTGGGTGAGATGCTTGCGTTGCGGTGGAGCCTTGATCACAGCTTTCCCTCTCTCCAGTTAACATTTTTCCCCACATGCACGCACCACCGGGACTCGACTCCAGGCTCCTTTCCGCTGCGTTGGCTCCAGGATGAGCTTTGCCGCAGGGAGCAGCCAGCACTGTGATAAAGCCAAGCCCTCGCCCAGCCAGCGGTGCCAGCGCTAACCTCATCCCAGCCCAATTACAACAAATGTCCGTCCCCTAGGACACAGCCAGGACTCCAGTCCAGCCTCGTCCCAACCACAGACCACAGTGTGGTTTGCAGTAGTAATGGAGATGTAGAAATAAGTGCTGCTATTTTACCTTCGATTTTACATCGCGTGGGGCCGAGCCCTGTTCTTTTCTTGGCTTTCGGATGTGTTTATGCTTCACCGCTGTCTTGCGGTGGGTCAGAGAGTGCGTTCATTTTTATTTCTTCATCATTTGTGTAATTTTTAGCAGCATCCCCTTTCTGAAAACAGAAGAGCTGGGATGTTGCAATACAACGAACTTGGGATGTGTAACAACAATTCAGCTCATTTCGTGCTCTGTGGCAGCCTGGAGCAGCAGACGGTGGCCACGGGAGAGGCAAAGGTGCTGGAGGAATGGCCACAAGAAGAGCGTAGACCAGGAGGTGAATGGAAATCCATCGTGGAGAAAGGTAGGATTTGGCAGCAAGAAAAGGAGGTATAGAAGGTGCTCCGCATGTGGCCAGCGACTTTCCAGATGATGGTGGCTGGAAATCATAGAATAGAATCATGGAATCATTAAAGTTGGAAAAACCCTCTCAGCTCATCCAGCCCAACTGTCGGCCCAACCCCCCCCGTGCCTGCGGAGCCGCGGCCCAAAGTGCCACCTCGACACAGTTTTGAACCCCTCCAGGGATGGAGGTTCCACCACTGCCCTGAGCAGCCTCTGCCAGGGCTTCACCACTCTGACAGTGAAGAAACTTTTCCTGATAGCCAACCTAAACCTTCCTTGGTGCAACTTGAGGCCACTGTCTCTCATCCCATCGCTTTTTACTTGGGAGAAGAGCCCAGCACCCACCTCACCACAACCTCATTTTGGGGAGCTGCAGAGAGTGATGATGTCTCCTCTCAGCCGCCTCTTCTCCAGGCTAAACAGCCCCAAGTCCCTCAGAGGCTCCCAGAACCCCTGGGCTCCAACTCCTCACCAACTCCATTCCCTTCTCTGGATGTGCGTTTCTTCCCAGCTTGATCCCAAGAACTTAACGACAGTGCATGGTGATGCCTCCTTCTGGCTGCAAGGCCCTTATTGAGCTCTCTTGGTCGCTGCTATTGACTTTCTTGGCCTGAGCGAGAAGCTGTGCTAGATCATGCGTAAGGAACATTTGCTGCCTTTCAACCTCCGGCCGCTGCCAAGAGAGGGCTCGGAGCGCTGCGAGCCAAAGGGCGCGAGGCACGGAGCGGCGGTTACTGGAAACCGTGCAGAACTCCGGGCTGGATCCAGCAGGGACTTTCTGAGATTAAGCTGAGCGAGGCAGGGGGTGGCTAGCACAAAGGAAAGGGCCCCTCCTGCGGCGATTCAGCCCGCAGAGGAATTCAAATGTCACAACTCGGGGAATTTTCCATCTGAAGCCCCTTGGAAAACGCAAAGCGCCTTGCCCTGCGCTGACTCCTGCCCGCCGAGGGGTTCAGTGCCAAAGTGAAAGGCTTCCTAAAAATGGGCTGCTCCAGGGAGGGGGGGATTTAGGAGCTATTGAGAAACAAGGAAGGACAAACAGTGTTAGGTCATTGCTTCTGCAAACAAAGCCAAAGCTGTTCCTCTATAAAAAGGGAAGAAAGCGGTTCCCGAGCCATCACAGACTTGGAGGGGACAGTCTGTGACCAAGGCTGCTGCATCCCCTCCTCGGCACCCGACTCCCTGCTGCAGCATGAAACTCATACTCTCTACTGTGCTGTCCTTTGGGATAGTGGGTAAGTGCCTGCTGAAAGCAGCTTTGGGGCAAATGAAATGTCCAAACCTCCCAGGAGCTCAGGCTTTCCCCTTAGACGAGGCTGGTTTGGAGGCGCTGCACGCGCCAGAGCCGGGCAGCTGTTGAGTAAAAACCAAGATGTGAAGGCAAAGGAGCACCTGCCAGCCGCTTGCTTTGGTAGCTGCGGATCTCTGTCAACAAGGGCAGCGTTTGGAGCATCAATGCCCGCGGCGGCTGCCTCGCGCTGGCCCAGCTGCAGCTCCCCACAGCGAGGTGCTCAGCACCCGGCTGGCAAGGAGGAGGGATGCTCAGCACCCTTCTCTGGGCAAAGGCCATCTTGGGAGAGGTTCTGCACTCCTGCTGCCGCGGGGCGAGGGGAAAAAGCACCTCCAGGCAGCTGCTGTGCCAGGAGAGGAGCAGGGGATCAGCTTGGGACGGGGGTGTGGAGGGAGAAACTAGAGCAAGACCTGCCTGCCAAGCCTGGATGCACCTTGGGTTAATCCTGAAGGCAGGGAGAATAAAATAGAGCTTAAATAATTAAAAGACTGCCTGTTCCCCACCCTTCTCCTGTCCTGCTGACACCATTGCACTTGTCTCGGGCTCCTGTGGGGCTGATGCTTAAATTGTGCAGCTGCAGAGGTGGCTTTGCTCAAAGCGGTTCTTTCTCTCCTCTCCCTGTGCTCCCAGCTTTGGCAGGTAGGAGATTGCTGTTGTCCACACCTGACCAGGAGACCACTGCCTGGAAAGAGAAAGAAGGATCTCCTTCCTGGAGTAGGCAGTGGCCCCCCTTCTGATCTCCCATGAAGTGTGTTGGGGATTAATGTCCTCTGGGGGAAGCGCTGCCTGTGCTGCTGCCACCAGAAAGTCCTCGAGCACCTTTGCTCAGAACTAGAACGTGACGATCTTTTATTAAAGTTAATCGTAAAATGTCCTGAGTTGGAAGGGAACCACAAGGCTCATCAAGTCCAACTCCTGTCTCTGCACAGGACACCCCAACATTCACACCACGCGCCTGAGGGCGTTGGGTCCAAGTGCTTCTTGAACGTTGTCAGGCTCAGTGCCGTGACTGCTTCCCCGGGAGCTGTTCCAGGGCTCCACCACCCTCTGGGTGAAGAACCTTCTCCTCATGTCCACCCTAACCCTCCCCTGGCATCTTCCTGCCTTTCCCTCGTGTCCTGTCGTTGGTCACCAGAGAGAAGAGCTCAGCGCCTGCTCCTCCTTCTCCCCTTGTGTGGAAGCTGTAGACCCCACTGAGGTGTCCCCTCAGGATCCCGTTTCCTTCCCAGCGTTCAGCAGTGCAGCTGGGCTGACTCCCTCAGGAGGTCCTGGTCCAGCCTCTGCCCCGGGCAGGATGGTTGCTGGTACTAAATTAAGGTGGTCATGGCTTTGTGCAGCCAAGACTTGGAAAGCGTGGGTTGTGGCTGCAGGAATTAAGGCTAAGGCTTCTCCCTGTGGCCAAATTCAGCGCCTCTGCTGAGAGGAGAGGAGGTGTCTGCTGGCTCCAAAACCGAGTAAGAGAATATTTCAGAGGTGAAGGAGAAAATGGAAATGGCACAGGCTAATTTGGAGATGTCTGAATGACACTTGAGGGTTTGGGGGGAGTGGGAGTGGGCTGTGCGTGCAGCCTCTTCACCCGTGCGGTGCCGCCAGGAAGGGGCAGAGTTCAGCATTTCTGGTGTCTGTGTTGCTGAAGGAGGCATGAGAGCCTGTGTCCACCCCAGGTCTTTGCTCCGCTCCGTTCTCCCAGAGCAGCCAGCCAGCTGCACTTACCCGCTGGGGGACTCCGAGAAGAGAGAACCGGGGTGATGATGTGACATCTCGGGGTGTAGCGGAGGAGGGGAGATAGGATGAGACAGTTAAACATACCAGATCATGGAAGTCACGTGCTGGAGATAGTCTGGCCAGGTCGGAGCTGCTCTCCCTCTGAGGTTGTTTGCAAAGACACTGCTTCAGTGGAATGCCTTTTCTGTCCATTTGCACAAAGTCTTGAGTTTGATTTCTATTGAAGAACGCGAACTTGTTCCCCTACTCCCGCTGATGTTGTTGCGAGCCCAGGCTGGTTGGGTCGTGATGCTGTGCAGAACACCCACCACCCAGAGACAGGAACGATCCTCCCAGATGTTCCCAAAGGTGCACGTGACATGCAAGAAAGAAACGACCTTCCTGCATGACTTAAGAGATGTGAGAGGGAGATCCTACACCTGGCCATCACCCGAGGACGTGACTGCAGGGAACCAGAGGTCTCTTCACAGAGATGCTGTTTTCCTCCAACTGATGCTTTTCCACCTCTCTGAAACTATTTGTTTCTGCTCCTTTCAACAGCTCTGTGTTTTGCTGCTCCCCCCAAGGCAAACATCAGATGGTGCACAATATCCTCACCAGAAGAGAACAAATGCAACAGCCTAAGAGACCACATGCAACAAGAGAGCATTGCATTGAGTTGCCTGCAGAAAACATCGTATCTTGACTGCATAAAAGCCATCGCGGTGAGTGGCAGCAAATATCCATGCTGGGCACTGAGGGTGCTGCCCAGAGCAGGGGTGGCTGCCCCATCCCTGGAGGGGTTCAGGGCCAGGTTGGATGAGGCTTGGAGCAGCCTGGTCCAGTGGGAGGTGTCCCTGCCCATGGCAGGGGAGTTGGAACTGGATGGGCTTCAAGGTCCCTTCCAACCCAAACCACGCCATGAGTCTGTGGTGTTCCAGCAGCCTGTTACACCCGGAGAAGGCTGGAGTTCCCTCCGAGTCACTGGTTGTTGCCTATGGTCTCCCTGTAGAGGACTCACCCACAAGGATCCAGGAGAGACTCCAGGGAAGCAGTTTCCCTCACGCATCCCTGCTCTTTGTTGATTGACTAAAACCCTTTTGTTGTTTAGAATAATGAAGCAGACGCCATTAGCTTGGACGGTGGTCACATTTTCGAGGCCGGCCTCGCCCCCTATGGTTTGAAGCCCATTGCTGCTGAGGTCTACGAACACAGTGAAGGTACATTTCCATGGAATATTTTTAAGCCAAGGGGCAGGAACAAACCAGAGGGAGCAAAGGCCACGCTTTCCCCACAGAGCTCCCATGTTCTTTCTGCTGTGGGTCTCAGACATTGCCCCTGGCTTCCATATCCCAGAGGAGAAAGCGTGGGGGGCAGTCACATCAAAATGTGGATCTTAGACTGGACATAAGGAGGAATTTATCCACGCTGAGGGTGGGGAGGCCCTGGCCCAGGGTGCCCAGAGCAGTGGTGGCTGCCCCATCCCTGGAGGGGTTCCAGGCCAGGTTGGATGGGGCTTGGAGCCCCTGATCCAGTGGGAGGTGTCCCTGCCCATGGCAGGGGTGGGACTGGATGGGCTCTAAGGTCCCTTCCAACCCAAACCTTTCTATGATTCTATGATTCTATGATCTTCATTCACGGCCACAGATCCACTGAAATGGGAAGGGGACAAAGACAGTCCCCATTTCTGACTATGCTGAAAGTCGATGACCTTGGGATGATGCAGTAGCCGCAGAAGAGTCCTCCTGAAGCATGGCATAAAAATTGTGCTGGTCCCAGAGGTCTTTCAGTGACCTCGTAGGTCAACCACTGAGCTAGACGGCGCAGACAACCCGTGTATCTTCCTGAACAGTCATCAAGACAGAAAAAAAATGATTGAAGGGGCAACAGCATTGCCATTAAATGGAAGGCTGTGCTCTCTACCATCTACTCATTTTATTCATGCATAGTGGTCATGGACTAGGTGTAATTTTAAAGACTAAATGTGGAATTTCAGTCTCTTTAGTGTACATTTCAGTGAGAAACGGCAGTTGAGAATAGCTTTGCCGAAGAAGCTTTGCCGAAAAGCCTTGTTGAAGCATCCTTACAAAACTATGGGCGCCTCTAACGTTTGCCCAGTAGCTGAGCATTTTGTGCGTGATAGTATTTTCAAGTCACTTCCCATTACAAGTTGCTTCACTGGCAGTGGATCTCATCCCTAAGAAAATGAGTGTTCAAGCAAGGTCACTAATTATTTGGAAGCGTAGCACATAATTCTCTGAAACTGGGGGTTTGGTGGGCTTTGAAATGTTCCCGAGTCCTGCTTTTTTCATTGCTTTCCTGCTTATTTCTTGTCCTTCAGGCTCCACAACCAGCTACTACGCCGTGGCTGTCGTGAAGAAAGGAACGGGCTTCACAATAGATAACTTGCAGGGCAAGACCTCCTGCCACACAGGCCTGGGCAGGTCTGCTGGCTGGAACGTCCCCATCGGGACGCTCCTCCGCCGGGGTGACATCAAGTGGGACGGCAAAGACTCAGCCTCCATCGAACAAGGTGAGCTGGAAGGGTGAGATAAAGGGGCTGATGTTAAGCCAGGGGTGGTGGTACCGTGACAGTGATGCTGCCCAACCTTCTGCAGCGGTGGCTCGCAGAGCAGTTGAGTCCCTGAAGTTCTCGACGCGTCTCCTCCCTTCCAGGTCATTGCAAAAGTGAATTTCAGACTAACTTTTCTTCTTTCTCATCCATAGCGGTGGCCAATTTTTTCTCTGCCAGCTGCGTGCCTGGTGCCACAAGTGAACCAAAACTGTGTCGGCAGTGCAAGGGGGATGCGAAAACCAAATGCTCCCGCACAGGGCCTTATTCTGGATATTCGGGAGCTTTCCAGTGAGTATTAACTATCTTTCCTTCAGTCTAGCCTTGACCTACACGAGTTTTCATTATAGCAGAGAGGGCTGCACTGTAATCCTGAGGGCACTGAATTTTTGGAACAACTGGGAGTGCTGGAAATTAAAGATGCAGTTAGAAATAACCTGCAGGCACGGAGTGAGAGATGAGAGAAGCAGCAGAGATCCATGGGCCAAGGCTCTGCAGAGGGATCTGGCCAGGCTGGATCCATGGGCCAAAGCTCTGCAGAGGGACTGGGACAGGCTGGATCCATGGGCCAAAGCTCTGCAGAGGGACTGGGACAGGCTGGATCCATGGGCCAAGGCTCTGCAGAGGGACTGGGACAGGCTGGATCCATGGGCCAAGGCCAATTGCATGAGGTTGCACAAGGCCAAGTACCATGTCCCGTACTTGGGACTCAACAACCCTGCGCAGCTCCAGGCTGGGGTTGGACTGGATGAGCTTAGAGAGCTTCTCCAATCTTAATGATTCCAGGATTCTGGGTGCAGTTCCGCATGGACTCCAGGTCACACCCCCGTTGTACCGAGTCTAACAGGACTTCTCTACCGTTACATTTTCTTCTCTGCCAGCGTAGTTTTTTGGGGGAAGGTGACCCTCTGCAGTTGCAGTTTGTGACCTTTGCTGCAACAGGAGATACGGAGCTACAATGTCTGGGTTTTTAACATCTCTTCTGTTCCTCCCACCCGCAGGTGTCTGAAAGACGGAAAAGGAGACGTGGCTTTCGTGAAACACACAACTGTTCTAGGTAGGCCTGCCAGATCACTCGTTCCTCTCCATTCCAGTCCGCTCTATCTTGTAATCAATCTACGCCGTGCAGCCTTTCATTCCTCTCCAGCTTTGCCCAAAACCTCTTCTTTCATCTCTAGAAACAAGGTTTGCACACTGTGGAGTCACTCATCCTTGTTATTGAAAAAATAGGAATGTGGTGGGTCCCAATTCTTTTCCTTGGGGTGCTTTGAAGGAGGATAACCTGCTTGATTTAAGTTCACTGCTTTTATCGTTGGTGCCATACCTCCAAGCCAGCTGTAAGGTTACCACAGCAAACACAGGCTGAGCGGTTGTGTAGGTAATTTTGCTCCTCCATCCCTCTGGGAAGGATCTGGGAGGGAATTCAGCCCATGGCATGAGTTCACTAACTCTGCATCTCTTGGAGAAGGATGACCTGGCACGCCCGGGACCTGCAGTGAGCTCAGTGGAGGCCACCAAGACTTGTCAGAGGCACTTGTCCTGCAAGGAGATGCACAGGGGGGTGGGCTTGATCAGCCTGGAGAAGAGATGGCTCTGGGGAGACCTCAGAGCAGCCTGCCTTAACCTACAAGGAGGTTATCAGGAAGGTGGAGCCAAGATCTTTATGGAGGTGGACACTGGAAAGATGAGAAATAATAATCATAAACGGAAACACGAGAGGCTGGGAGCAGGTACAAAGGGATTTTATTTCCTCTCAAGGACAGTCAAGCAGCGGGGCACGTTGCCCAGGACAGCTATGCACTCCCCATCTTTGGAGGTTTCCAGGATCCACACGGAGCAGCCTGGTCTGCCTCTGCTTTGAGCAGTGGCTTAGACCGGAGATCTTCAAAAGTCCCTTCCCACCTGAATCCTCTTGTAACCCTGGGATCTCTGACCTGAGCTCTGTTTTCAGCCTTGACACTGGCCACCTACTGGCCTTCACAGACCACGTGCAGCTCCTGACCTCTTCAATCCACGTGTACGGTGTTTGTAAATCTATTTGTATTTGAATCCTTCCTTACATGCCTGGATGTCTAGGTGCTGCTGCCACGTAAATTCTCTTAGTTAGGTAGGATAGAGGCAGAGATGGTCTTTCTTCCACTTGCACAGGCGTTCTCCTCCCTGTACTGCCTTTGTACGACCACAGCGACCCCACAACCTTTGCGAAAGGGGAGCATGCATCCCGTTTTCTGAAAAGAATTCTCTCATGAGCTTCTACAGAGAGAAATTAATCACAAAGCTGCCCCAGATAGGCTCTTTTTTTTTGTCTATTTTCACTGTGATGCAACTCATGGTTCCTCCCTTCTGCCAGAAAACGCCCCAGAGGAGAAGGACGATTATGAGCTGCTGTGTCTGGATGGCACCCGTGCGCCTGTGGACAACTACAAAGCCTGTCACTGGGCCAGAGCGCCTGCTCATGCTGTTATGGCTCGAGATGATAACAAGGTTGAAGACATCTTGCTCTTCCTCTCAAAAGCGCAGGTATGGTCAAGTTCTCCCTTCCTTCCCCAAGTATCTCCTCTTCTGTCCTCTGGCTTTGCTTGCTCTCTCCAGCTTCCCAAGAGCTTCGTTGCTGATTATTTTCCCTTTGTGACAGGAAAGATTTGGCCATGGCACAACTGGCAGCTTCCACCTCTTTGGGCCACCTGGCAAGAAGGACCCAACCCTCAAAGACTTGCTTTTCAAAGACTCTGCCATCCAGCTGAAGCGCATCCCCGCGCTGATGGATACCCAGCTCTACCTGGGCTTTGAGTATTACAGCGCCATCCAGAGCGTTCAGAAAGGTAGGCGGGACAAGGAATACTATTGATTCCAAAGTCAAAATAACATCCTTATCACACCAACAAAGGTGGAAAAGTCTACACACGCCACCCCTTGGCCCTTCACCGTGATCGCAACAACAAAAATTGCCCACAGTTATGTGGTGCATTGTCAAAGCTGCTGCTTAGAAATTAGTAATTTCTGGGACATTAGAGGAAGGAACACCCTGGGACACCAGGTCCTGTCCGGGCCACGGGAAGGAAACAGTGTCCTTTATTTGCATCTAGACTCATCAAGCCTTTACTGATGTCCTCGATGGCTTTCTGAGAGTCAAACTTTCCACAAATGACCTCCGAAACCCACTTAAAATGTAGAGTTGCTCAGAGATTTCTGTGCTACGCATGGAATGGGGTACACGGACTTTGTGTAGCTTATTCAAATGCCACTTCACAGAATCATAGCTAAGCTGTATTTTTCCAGCTCAGTTTGGTCTCAGTCTTACAGTTGTCTGGGCTGTGAGGTCTGGAGAAATGAGGAGTACATTCTAGGCAGCAAAACAAAGTGCTTTTAGTGGTGGTTTAGTAGGTGTGATGTTTTGGCTAACACGGATCCACAGGAACAGCTTGTGTCGTGCAGGAAGTTTTGTTTCTGACCTGAAGTTGTTTTCTGAGTATCCTCTAGCTTAAGAATCATCCTTCTACTCACACCAGCCCAGGGCTTATTAAAGAGTTTATTACCTCCATTTTCACTGGAGGGGTTCCAGGCCAGGTTGGATGGGGCTTGGAGCCCCTGATCCAGTGGGAGGTGTCCCTGCCCATGGCAGGGGTGGCACTGGATGGGCTTTGAGGTCCCTTCTGACTGAAACCGTTCTATGATTCCATGATTCTAAACATAAACATCTTGCCCTGGGCAGCAGGAGGGTGGTGTGTACAGATGGTTTCATGGCTGAGTCCCACACAACCAGCAAGTACCACGTGTAGCCTTACTCTTCTTTTTCCCTCTGGTGGTTTTCCAGATCAGCTGAACTCCAACCGCAGAGAAAATAAGACACGGTGGTGTGCAGTAGGCAAGAAAGAGAAGAGCAAGTGTGACTTCTGGAGTGTGGTGAGCAACGGCGAGGTGGAGTGCACCGTGACAGACAGCAATGAGGACTGCATTATTAAGATCATGGTATGGCTTTTTGTCCCCGTTTCTTCTCTCGGTGAACCTCTCAGATGGAGAGCAGTGTCGCTTCCGTCAGCCTGGGAATCGATGGGGCGAGGGGGATAGATTTGAAAATATTGGGAGGTTTGCAAGAAATAGCAGTGGGCAGAAACCAACCTTAATACATCCTCTGGTACGAGGACAGGATGAGAGAGTTGGGGTTGTTCAGCCTGGAGAAGAGAAGGCTGTGGGGAGACCTTAGAGCAGCTTCCAGTGGTGAAAGGGGCTCCAGGAAAGATGGGGAGGGGCTCTGGATCAGGGAGGGCAGGGATGGGATGAGGGGAAATGGCTTTAAATTTGAAGGGGAAAGATTCAGACTAGACATTAGGAACAAATTCTTGATGATGAGGGTGGGGAGGCCCTGGCCCAGGGTGCCCAGAGCAGTGGTGGCTGCCCCATCCCTGGAGGGGTTCCAGGCCAGGTTGGATGGGGCTTGGAGCCCCTGATCCAGTGGAGGTGTCCCTGCCCATGGCAGGGGTGGCACTGGATGGGCTTTGAGGTCCCTTCCAACCCAACCCATTCCATGATTCTATGATACTTTAAAAAAAATTTATAGGACAGAGTTCTTTTTTGAGGTTTATCACATAAAAAGCAGTTTTCTGGTGTGAAGTAACTTTTTATTATTTGGTAAAATACAGAGAAAAATAGTTGCCTGCATAGAAGAGGAGTAATTCCACAGCATAGACTGGTAGGAGCTCAGAAGGTTGGGTTAATACCATGAAGAGGGCACAAACTGCAAACTGGAAAGGTGAGACGAGGAAGCCTGGTAGAGAAGCAGGGAAACAAGCTAGGAAAGAGACAACTGCGCCTGCGAGAGCCTGAGGAGGGGAGTTGCTGCTGGCAGTGGGCACAAGCGCATGGGAGCAACCATTCCAGAACTCCCTCTCTTTGTCTCCATGAGCCCTCGGCTGTCCGTGTGCTCGGGGATGAGCCCCCAGCCTTCCTCCCTTACGGGCAGGGCAATCTGATTTCTGGAAAGCGCTGGTCTGGGGACACGCACAGCATCATTTCATCATTGCATCACTTTCATTGCAGAAAGGTGAAGCAGATGCTATCAGCTTAGACGGAGGTTTCGTCTACACCGCCGGCGTGTGTGGCTTGGTGCCGGTGATGGGAGAAAACTACGAGGGTGAGTAGAGCCTGGGCTGCCCCTCTGGGTCCGGGCGGTGGGGAGCGGCTGGTGCAGAAGCACCGGCTTCATTCTGAAACTTGGAAAGCAGCCACAGAGTTGCATCCTGCAGCAAACCCCAGTGCCGGGTGGCAGCAGCTCACCTCTCATCTTTCCACGAGGGTGGGATAGCCCTGGGAGAGTGGGCATTGATAGCCAGGCATGCAAGGACCTCCAGCTCCCATCTCCTTTGTTTTAATCACAATGTCCCCATCCTTTAGTATTGGCCTTGGTAAAACCAGTTGGTTTAGCTCAGATGAGCAGACAGAGACCAATGCTCTGTTCTTTGAAGGCACAAGGTGTTACCTGAAATAGTCACTTCTAGAATTAAGTTTCTGCAGAAATTAGTGAGCTTGATCCTTCTTTTTTTTTAATTTGCCATATCTTCAATCTATTGTCTTCTTTTCTCCTTTTTCAGATGAGAGTCAATGCGGCAAAGCAGAAGCTGAACCAGGTAATTACCACCAAAAGAGGGGCAGAATATCCTGATGGACGTTTTCCCACAAAGAGCCACTGTGTCCAGTGTAGATATGAAAAGTTTGAGAGACAAATTTAGTATTTGGAGGGAAAGTCTGTGTCTGCAAGCTGGAACTGGGGCAAAACACATGGTGGTGGAAGAGATTTGCGCTTAGTCCTGCTACCACATCACAGCAGTGCCAGGGCTGCGAGCAGGGAAAGAGGGGCTGGGCTGGGACCTCAAGAGATTGTTCTTTATAGAAATGGGATGAGGGAAAGGAGGGAAGGTTTTGTCCTTTGCTGAAGAGGGGATAAGATATCAGGAGGACATAAGAAATCATCACGTGTGGCTTGCTATGGCCTTCTCACATGCCAGAGCATCACAGTTAGGGAAGGGAAATGTCAGGGATGATAATTTTCCAGTAGCGTGGTGGGAGCAGATGCATCTCATCTGCAAATTCTTCTGTCACTGCCTGGCAAATCATTTATAAGTGCAAAGTATTTCTGTTTCGCTGTGAATAGATGCCCTCTCAGGTGGAACTAATGCTCTCCTAATGAAGCATGGTGGGATCCTTGAGTCAGTCCTTAATTCTCCTCTATTTTATTTGATTTCAAGCATCCTACTTTGCTGTGGCTGTTGTGAAGAAATCTGATGGTGATATCAGATGGAACAATCTGCAGGGCAAGAAGTCATGCCACACCGCTGTTGGGAGAACTGCTGGCTGGAACATCCCCATGGGCTTGATTCACAACAAGACGGGGAACTGCAACTTCGGTGAGCTGAGTTCTGCATCCATTTCTCTGAGCTTGGAATCCCCTTGCAAAAATGATTTCCATCCTTCATCTCATCTCTGAAGTCTCTTGAGCCTCAAAGATGGGCAGTGGGGAAGGCTCTTGTCTACTCCACTCTCACAAGAGCCCTGTGTCCAGCTCTGGAGTCCTCAGCACAGGGAGGACATGGAGCTGTTGAAGCGAGTCCAGAGGAGGCCACGGAGATGATCCAAGGGCTGGAGCAGCTCCTGTACGAGGACAGGCTGAGAGAGTTGGGGTTGTTCAGCCTGGATGAACTGGCCAAACAACCAGCCATGGATGGAGACTCCACCACTGCCCTGGAAGCCTCTGCCAGGGCTTCACACTCTTTCGGGAAAGAAGTATTTCCTAATATCCAATCTAAACCTCCCCTGATGCAGCTTGAGGCCATTCCCTCTCATCCCATCACTTGTTACTTGGGAGAAGAGCCCAGTGTGGGCTCACCACAACCTTCCAGGGAGCTGCAGAAAGGATGATGTCCCCTTTCAGCCTCCTCTTCTCCAGACTAAACAGCCCCACGTCCCTCAGCTGCTCCTCAGGAGACTTCTGTTCCAGCCTCAGTCCCCTCCTCTGGGGACGCTCCTTCTCAGAGTCTGTTTCCTGCTCGCAGTTACCACAAATACAAACCAACGCACGAATGTATTTTTAAAAGAAAATAATTCAAGTTTTTCCTGTTCCTGCCTGCAGAGGAATACTTCAGCGAGGGCTGTGCTCCCGGGTCTCCTCCAAACTCCCGCCTCTGCAAGCTCTGCCAGGGCTCAGGGAGGATCCCACCAGAGATCTGCGTTGCCAACAGCCATGAGAAATACTATGGCTACACTGGAGCTTTCCGGTAGGTGCTGGGAACACTGGGGCTGCTCTCTGAGGCTGACCACAGAGGCTGGGGGGGGGTCACATACAGAGCCTTGTGTTGATATCCTGCAAAAGGACATCCCTGCCCATGGCAGGGGGCTGGAAGTGGAAGGGCTTTGAGGACCATTCCGTGGTTCCATGATTCTATAAAATCTGTACGAAAGGATCAGGATTCAAGCCCCTGCATCACTTGCTTTTCTTTGTACTTCCCAGGTGTCTGGTCGAGCGGGGTGATGTGGCCTTTATTAAGCACTCAATCGTCGAGGAAAACACCGGTGGTAGGTGGCTATTCTGTCGCCCGGGGCCTGGCAGCGCTGCCTTCCCCTGCCCGCATTACTTTTGTTCTCAGTGCAGGAGGTAACAGGGAGCTTTACTGCTCATCCGGCCAATCTCCTTCCTCCTGCAGGAGAAGGAGAATTCAAGCATCAGCAGCTACTCCTGCAGAGCTAATTCCTTTAATATCCTTTAATTCCAGCTGCATAACTATTCTGGTGGTCCTTGAACCACGGGCTCCTGCCCCGGCACCATTGTGCAGGGCTTTAACTCCCTGCTTGCCTGAACGTTAAAAGTTCAGTTCCCATTTCTGAAAGCAGCAGCTGAAGTTTTCCAAGCATTTGAAGGGAAAAAAATGCAAGGAAGAAGATGTAACTGGATTTCCCAGCCTGCTCTGGGAGTCCAACTCATCCTCTCGACACTTGCCGAGCTTTACTTCCAGCCTCTTTGCTCTCCCCAAGACCTCCAAGTGCCAGCGCGCATGCAGGCAGGGACAAATGCTTTGCTTAGGTGTGGGGAAGGTGACGTTCTCCTGCTACAAAGATATCTGAATCTCCAAACCAATTCTCTTTAAAGGCAGAAATAAAGAAGAGTGGGCCAAAGATCTGAAAACGGACCAATTTGAGTTGTTGTGCCCTGACGGGCGTCGGGCAAACATCATAGCTTACAGGGACTGCAACTTGGCTAAAGTTCCTACCCATGCCGTGGTCACACGTCCTGAGAAAGCCAAAAAAATCCAGGACCTGCTGGAGAAACAAGAGGTGAGTGGGACCAACAGAGGAAGAAATATTCTGGGGTTGTTTTGGTGCAGCACGATTGCATTTTTAAAGCAAGGATGCTCAGAGTTCTGCGGAGTCAGCGCAACATGGAAGATTTAGCTTACCAAGGTGTGGTGACAGCCTTGTCCCTCAGCCTCATGCTTCCTCCATCCCTTCCAAAATTCCCTGTCTCCTCTGCCACCTTAGAATCATAGAATGGTTTGGGTTGGAAGGGTTCAAAGCCCATCCAGTCCCACCCCTGCCATGGGCAGGGACACCTCCCACTGGATCAGGGGCTCCAAGCCCCATCCAACCTGGCCTGGAACCCCTCCAGGGATGGGGCAGCCACCACTGCTCTGGGCACCCTGGGCCAGGGCCTCCCCACCCTCACAGCAAAACATTTCTACCTAAGATCTCATCTCAATCTCCTCTCTTTCCGCTGAAAACCATCCACCTCCTCTCCCTGCACTCCCTGATCCAGAGCCCCTCCCCAGCTTTCCTGGAGCCCCTTTCAGCACTGGAAGCTGCTCTAAGGTCTCACCAGAGTCTTGTCCTCTCCAGGCTCAACAACCCCAGATCTCTCAGCCTGTCCTTGATCAGGTTACTCACAGGTGATGGTGAAGAGCCAGGACTAAGAGCTGGTTGTACCAGCCAACTCTCACCAGCTTTCTACTTTTCATTTACATTCACCTCTTTGTGCCTTTCTTTCAGAAACTGTTCGGACCAAAAGGAATGGAGGCAGACAGGTTCAAGATGTTTGAGTCTCAAACCAAGGACCTTCTCTTTAAAGACTCGACCAAGTGTCTTGTCAAGCTCCGCGATGGAATAACATACAAGGAATTCCTCGGAGATCAATACTATGCTTCCGTTTCTAGCCTCAACACCTGCAATCCATCAGGTAACTGTAGCGTCCCCACAAAGATGTTCATGAGTCACAGCTCTTGGCTTCGCAGGCAGTTTCTTCTGAAGCTGTCATTTAATTTTTTAAAGCAAAATGAAGAGAACTCGGGGAGATGCCAGTATACTTTTCTCAAAGTTCCTTGAGTGAACTGAAAACTGTCTCAGCATCTGCTGCTCTGGCATCAATGGGAATCAAAGATTTTTATTCACCTTTAGCAAATGTGCACTTGAAGAAACAATAAAAAGAACCCACCCTGCCGGGTCAATGTGTGCTCAGAGGTCTCAGGGTAATGCACACGTGTTTTGTGGCACACAATAAATTTGCCATGCGATGAAGTTGTTGGCATGGCTGGGAGTGCGGCGCGCTGGTGGGATGGGAATGTTTAAAGGCAGGAGCTGAACTAATTCCTCTCCTTTCCCTTTCCAGGTCTCCTCCAGGTGTGTACTTTCCTTGAGGGGAAGTAGCCAGGGGCGAAAGATGCTCGACGGAGGGGGAGGAAGCTTCAAGCCATGACTCCTCTTGTGCCCTCAGCGCCGAACACCGATCCGCAGAGGGCCCTCTGCCTTCACTGCTTTCTCTGTCCTTCCTCATCACTCTGAACGTGGCTATTGGAGACTTTACCATTCTCTGCTGCCATCACAGCAAGAAATAAAATCTCACATCTAAAGGGGCGTCCTGAGATTTTTCCAAATGGTCCTTAATCACATTCCTTCCTCAGTGCCTCTGGCTGGGGGACCAAGCCAGCCGCCATCATGCCAGATGCCACCCAGGGTGCGGCCGCCCCGTAGGAAAGGCTCTGGGGGTGTTGGTCACCAGTGGCTGAACACGAGCCAGCAGTGGCCCAGGTGGCCAAGAAGGCCAAGAGCATCCTGGCTTGGATCAGCCATGGGGTGGCAGCAGGAGCAGGGAAGGGACTGTGCCCCTGAACTCAGTGCTGGTGAGGCCATACCTCGAATCCTGGGTTCAGTTTTGGGCGCTTCACTCCATGAAGGACATTGAGGGGCTGGAGCACATCCAGAGAAGGGAATGGAGCTGGGGAAGGGGCTGGAGAACAGGGGGTCTGAGAGGAGGCTGAGGGCCCTGGGGGTGTTTAGCCTGGAGAAGAGGAGGCTGAGGGGAGACCTCATCACTGTCTGCAGCTCCTGGAAAGGAGGTTGTGGTGAGGTGGGTGCTGGGCTCTGCTCCCAAGTGACAGGATTAAAGGAAATGGCCTCCACCTGTACCAGGGCAGTGTCAGATTAGATATTAGCAAAGATCTGTTCACCGTCAGAGCGGTGGGGCCCTGGCAGGGGCTGTGCAGGGAGGTGGTGGAGTCCCCATCCATGGAGGGGTTGCCATGCCGTGTAGAGGTGGCACTCCGGGCCATGGTTCAGCAGTCACGGTGCGTTGGGCTGCATGAGCTGAGAGGGCTTTTCCCACCGAACCAGCCCCTACCCCCCGCGCACGGCGCTCCGCCAGCCCAAGACCCGCCTCCCGCCGCCCCCCTCAGCCCCGCTTCCGGCAGCCCTTGGGCGGAACCGGAAGCGGAGAGTCCAGCGTGACGCCCCGCACTCAATAGGAACTACAACTCCCATGAGCCTCTGCGCACAGCTTCCGGCGACACCTGTGCGGAACCGGAAGTCCTGCATGTGGCGCCCCACTCCCCAAAACTACAACTCCCGTGAGCCCCCGCTTCCCGCCCCCGGAAGCCGCGGCGCGGAGCCGGAAGCGGGCGACGGCGTGGCGCAGGCATGGCGGGTAGCTCGGAGCCGCAGCCCGAGGCGCTCCGCCCGGCCATGGCGGCCCCCGCGCTGCTCTCGGTGCTGCTGGCGCTGCTCGCCGTCGCCGTCACGATCCGTGAGTGCTGCCCCCCGGCCCCCGGCCCGGAGCGGCGGGCGGGCCGCGGGCTGAGGCGCTCCCTCCTCTCTCCCCGCAGTGCTGTGGCGCCTCGTGCAGGGCCGGCGGAGCCGGCGGAGGGCGGTGCTGCTGCTGGGCCTCTGCGACGCGGGGAAGACGCTGCTCTTCGCTCGGGTGAGCGGGCGGTCCTGCCCGGGAGGGGCAGCGGGACGGCCTCCGCCGCCGCCTGACGGGGCTTTTCTCTTCGCAGCTGCTGACGGGGCGATACCGCGACACGCAGACCTCCATCACCGAGAGCTCCGCCCTTTACCGGGTCAGCAAGGACAAGGTGAGCCGCGGCTTCGCGGG
The DNA here is from genome assembly GCF_017976375.1 of Cuculus canorus. NCBI lineage: Eukaryota > Metazoa > Chordata > Aves > Cuculiformes > Cuculidae > Cuculus > Cuculus canorus. The sequence goes on from NC_071409.1 coordinate 26,746,037, forward strand.
GGCGCTCCGGCCGGCGGGGAAGGGGTTCGGCCGAGAATCATCGAGTCGTTTGGTTGGAAAAGATCTTTGAGATCCTCGAGTCCAACCATCCCTGTCCTCTACTGAACCAGAGCCCTGAGCACCGCACCCACCCGTCTGTTAAACCCCTCCAGGGATGGGGACTCCACCACCTCCTGCGCAGCCTCTGCCAGGGCCCCAGAACCCTTTCTGTGAAGAAGTTTTTCCTAATATCCAATCTGAACCTGCCCTATTGCAACTTGAGGCCGTTTCCTCTCATCCCATCGCCTGTCACTTGGGAGAAGAGCCCAACACTCAACTCACTACACCCTCTTTTCAGGCAGTTGTCTCCTCCCTGAGTGTAGGGTGGAATTTTTCTCAGCAGTGCACACTGTGGAAGTAGAAAAATACCGGCAAAAATTGCCTTATATTTCTGTCTCTAAGATGGAGCAGTCAGGTCTGGGGAGGTGCGGCTGGAATGCTGCCATATGGGGTTTTGCTTTTCGTTTTTAAATTGCAGACAGGGTTTCCATTAAAATCCTAGAGCGGGGAGTACACAGGGTCTTGCCCAGTGTTCTCTCCCCACCCTCTGAGAGCAATGAATGTTATCTTGAGAGTGGTGCGAGACCAGTGAACGATATCTTGAGAGCGGTGACGTGGCTCTGTTTGGCCCCGTCTTGTTCAAGAGTGTGTGGAAGGCATTCAGTCTGTAGTGACACTGCGGTCTCTAGTGGGGAAGGGAAATACCTGCAGCTTGCAGTTACAAACGAACCTTGCAGGGGCAAGGACAGGCTCAGAGAGTTGGGGTTGTTCAGCCTGGAGAAGAGAAGCCTCACGGGAGAGCGGCTTCCAGTGCTGAAAGGGGCTCCAGGAAAGCTGGGGAGGGGCTCTCGATCAGGGAGTGCAGGGAGAGGATGAGGGGAACGTCTTTGAGCTGAAAGAGGGGAGATTGAGATGAGATCTTGTGAAGAAATGTTCTCCTGTTCAGGTGGGGAGGCCCTGGCCCAGGGTGCCCAGAGCAGCGGTGGGTGCCCAGAGCAGCGGTGGCTGCCCCATCCTTGGAGGGGTTCCAGGCCAGGTTGGATGGGGCTTGGAGCCCCTGATCCAGTGGGAGGTGTCCCTGCCCATGGCAGGGGTGGGACTGGATGGGCTTTGTGGTCTTTTCCATCACAAACCATTCCATGTTTCTATGATAATTGTTCAGGCTGGTGGAGAGGCTGCACCTCGGGGAGGATTCACTCACCCATCACTGCCTCAGCACCGAGCTCGCCAGGAGCCACTGTTGGGCAGGTTTTCCTGATCACAGGCACCCCCTGGATTAAGTGTTCCTGATGCCTTCTCACTTCTGTTCCCAGAGTGCCAACGTGACCTTAATTGACCTCCCAGGCCATGAGAGTTTGCGGCTTCACTTCTTGGAGAGGTTCAAGGCTGCAGCCAGGTACCTTGGAGGAGAATGGCAGGGGAGGGAGAGGCAGGTGATGTTTTGGAGAGGGATAATGGTGCTGGGAATGCTGTGAGCTGGGCGGATTCACTCTGCAGTGGTGCCCCAGGAGGCAAATGGGGGGTAGCAGGGGTTGACTTTCATTCTGCTTTCCCGCTTACCTGTGTTTGTAGCGCATCAGGAGGCAACACAGCTGTGGTGGGAAGGGTTTAGGGGATGTGGTATCCATGGGGCAGAGTGGGAAGGAATTCCTTCTGGGGCTGAAGTGTTTTATCCGGCATATGTTCGCCTGCAATTGAGCTGGATGAGATCTGTTGTGGAAGCCAATGTGTGAGTTATTGCAGGCTGGAACACTTGCAGGGGAAGGTGGTTACGGAGCTTCAGGCCCAGCTCATGTTCTTCCCTCTTCCCTCCAGAGCTATCGTGTTTGTGGTGGACAGTGTGGCCTTCCAGCGGGAGGTGAAGGATGTGGCGGAGTTCCTGTACCAGGTCCTGGTCGATGGCACTGTGCTCAAAAATGCCCCCGCGCTGCTGATTGCTTGCAACAAGCAAGGTATCGCGTGCTGCTGGCGGGCTGGGTGTTGGCTCAGTCCTGGGGTGACAGGCGTTCCTGCCAGGGATGCTGCCTTTCTTAGGAGTTGGGATTTCAGCAAAATAGAGACTGGGACATAGTTTTAACCTCGGACCACTCAACAGGAATGTTTCTAGCAGCCATTGGAAGAAGTCTTAGGTCACCTCTGCCTGATGGCTTTGCAGGGAAGCATCCCTTGGGAGAGCTGCACCTTTTAAGGTGGGCGTTGGTAAGGCTGGCGGCTTTTTGCACGTGCAGAGCTGCTTCCGGAATCTGCAGGCAGCGAGAAATAGGATCGGCTTGAGCGCAATGAACTGTCCTTACACAGCTCGTAGCTTCAGTGTCAGAACCAGACAGCCATTTAGCTGCCAAGGTTGTACGTTTTCTCTTGGAAACGCAGCAGGAACCTCCATTTACTGGAAAGGGCTGGATTTTCAGATTCCTGCAACTTTTCCAGTGAAGGCTGACATGGAGGAGAGGGCCTACAGGAAAGCTGGGAAGGGGCATTTGATCAGGGAGTGCAGGGATAGAATGAGGGGGGATGGTTTTCAGCTGAAAGAGGGGAGAGGGAGATGAGATCTTAGTGAGAAATGAGGGTGGGGAGGCCCTGGCCCAGGATGCCCAGAGCAGTGGGGGCTGCCCCATCCCTGGAGGGGTTCCAGGCCAGGTTGGATGGGGCTTGGAGCCCCTGATCCAGTGGGAGGTGTCCCTGCCCATGGCAGGGGTTGGGACTGGATGAGCTTTGAGGTTTCTTCCAACCCAAACCATTCATGATTCCTAGTGTAGCAGTCCGAAACTTTTTGGCTGTTTCCCATTTGGTTTCCTTGGTTATTCCATGCAGTGCTCCAGGAGCTGCCCCAGGCTTTCATGGTCCCACACACCATAGGTTAAAAAACGTGGTGTTGAGCCCAGGACAGGCGAGAGCGCTGGGCCTTAGGGGTGGGGCACAAACCTTGTCCTCTGTTTGAAGCAAGACAAAATCAATTCCCTATGTTTTATCAGGCTTTAGGGTTGCTCCCATTCACTCCTGCAAACCCAGGGCTCCAGTGTCCCTTATCTTAGTGCAGAGACTGCTGGCTTTGACCTGGTACTTCTCCCTATGAGCAGGCCTTGCTGTTCCTTTACGAGGAGGAACCAGGTTCTGAATTCTGACATAAAACCAGAACGCTCATTTCCTTTTCTCTCTCTCTAGATGTTACCATGGCAAAATCATCAAAACTTATTCAGCAGCAGCTGGAGAAAGAGCTGTAAGTATGACAGTGGATCTTAAACCCTCTGATCTTCTCTCTTCTCCTTTCTATCGTAGTGAGCTTCCTTGAGCCAGATCCAAGTTCATTGTACAAAAAGAGCAGTCTGTTTTGCTTATGTAAGTGTTAAAATCATGGAGTGGTTTGGGTTGGAAGGGACCTCAAAGCCCATCCAGTTCCACTCCCTGCCATGGGCAGGGCCACCTCCCACTGGATCAGGGGCTCCAAGCCCCATCCAACCTGGCCTGGAACCCCTCCAGGGATGGGGCAGCTGTGATCATGGCAGGAGGTTTGGAACTAGATGACCTTTTAGGTTCCTTCCAACCCAAACCATTCTATGACTTCTCTGGGCAACCTGTGCCAGGACCTCATCACGCTCAGGATGAGAGAAGGTGGCTCCTTGGTAGAGCACACCAAAGCTGTAGGCTCTCATCCAGATCGTGGGTGAAGATGTTAAACAAGCCTGGCTCCAGCAGGGAGCCCTGGGGAACACCACTCTGAATGGATTCAGCTCTGTTCCCCACCACGCTCTGGGCTCAGCTATCCAGCTAGTTTTTATCTAGTGAAGAGAACGCCCATCCAAGCCATGAGCCGCGAGCTTCTCTAGGAGAAAGCTGTGTGAGATGGCAGTCCAAGGCTTTACTGAAGTCCATGCAGATAACATCCACAGCCTTCCCCTTATCTGCTAGACAGGCCACCTGGTCATAGAAGGACAGATGAGGACATTGTCACCTGACTCTTGCTGTTGGTTATTACAAAACAAAGCCTGTTTCAGCAGCCTCTCCTGAGGGGCCTTCTCTCTCGCTCTCTCAACCCTCTCTGCAGTTGTGCCTTTGGGGAATGTTTAGGAGAAGAGGCCAAAGTGCCTCCCCCACTGGTACCTCTGTCCTTGGTGTAGCTGGCATCCTGCTGATGGAGCTGGCTCCGGACCATCTCCACAGCCTTGGGGTGGGTCATGTTCCCCTGGTTCACAGCTCTTGACCCTTTCCCTCCTCTCTCTGCAGCAACACCTTGCGAGTGACCCGCTCCGCAGCCCCCAGCAGTCTGGATGGCTCAGCCACCGGTGGCCCAGCCCAGCTGGGGAAGAAGGGCAAGGACTTTGACTTCTCCCAGCTTCCCATGAAGGTGGAATTTGTGGAGTGCAGCGCTCGGGGCAGCAAGGGAGAGGATGGAGATGCTGACTGCGAGGCCCTCGAGAAGTGGCTGGCCAAGATCGCCTGAATGGAGATGGGCAGGGCTGCAGGGAGAGACCTGGGGAGGCTGCGGACACTTGGGAACTGAAAGGGAAAAGATGGTCTGGAGCACTCAAGTCTCATCTTGCTGTAGAAAGAAGAAACTTAAGCTGCAAATCAGCATGGTGGTATCTTCCTCTGCTGCTCATGGGCTTGGGAGCAAAGTGACATGACTGCTGGTGCGATGTCCTCTGACCATCTTCACATGGGACGTTCTTTTCCTGCCCCACCTCTCCCTTTTGTTTTTCTTTGGGATGCTTTCCCTCTGGGAGTCTGTGTTTCCTGACTCTTTAGGCTTTTCACCCAGTAGTTGCCGAGCAAATGTGCACTGCCAGGTGAGGGTTAGAAATTGGTGTTTGTGTGTTGTCCTTTGCCTTGGTTTTGCATTGCAATCTTGTCACCTCTTGGGGCTACCAATACCTCCTGACACCTCTCACACCTCTTCAGTATGAGGGTGGTGAGGCACTGGAAGTTGCGGCTGCTCCATCCCAAGGCCAGGTTGGATGGGCCTTGGGCAGCCTGATCTAGTGGGACATCTAGAGGGGTTGGAACTAGATGATTTTTAAGGTCTCTTCCAACCCAAACTATTCTATGATTCTATGGGGGATTCCTTCCCCAGCCTCTCCCTGCCTTGGAGCCTGTGCTCCTCACCTGCGCTGCCCTGGCAGAGAACATGAATTCTCTCAGCTGGGCAATCATTAAGGAGAGCATAAAAAGCTGTTTTCCTCTCTGTCTCCTACCTTCCCATTCTTCCAGGGTGCAGTTCCATTCCTGTGGGACTGGAGTGCTCTGTAAATACCAGAACGGGGCTGGCTCTGCCTGTGGCCACCTGCAGTGCCCATGTTTTGGGGTGATTTCCACTGTTGTGCAGTTCTTGGGAGTTTGTCTTTACCTGACAGCTCTGTCCTGAAAGCTTGTTTCATTCTGCTTCTCCTGCCCATCCTTCAGGTTCTTGTCCCACAGCGATGTACGTATGCACTCCCTCCATGTGGCAGAGTTCTCGTGGGGTCTTAGCTTGAAACTACAGGCAGGCATGGTTTTAGATCCATTCCTACATTGCTCGTGAGGTCTGGCCTGAGGGGCATTTGCTGTGCAGCCCTGGCCTGTCTCCTGCTCCAGGGGCTGCAGCAAGATCTTCTCTGTGTGTCATCAGTCGTCACAAGGTGGGAAGGAAAGACAAGGAGCTGCTGGCATGTTAGCCTGCAAGTGTGGCTCCACTTTTGTGGGGAAGATGCTCAACAAAGAGGAGCTTGCGAGAGGGTGAGTGCATGCTCACGCTGCAAACTGGGAGCCTCTGAAACCTCTGTTTTGTTGTTTCCCCTTTTGTTTTAGGGTGGGGGGTGGTGGCCAGCTCCTGGTAGACCTGTCTTTTGCAGGCTCCTCCCCTCTCTGGTTTGATGCTTCCTTCATCACTCAACTGGTGTGTTTGGTTTCTCCTTGGTCTGGGGCATCCTTGGCCTCCCCGTAGTGTTGGGAGGAGTTTGAGCAGCCTTCAGCAGAGGCCTGTGCTCCTAATGCCGCTGGTCCTCGCGTTTTGAGCCTTGGGAACTTGGTGGCTCTTCTGCTCTGCTTGCAGGAGGTAGGGAGGGTTAGGCTTTCAAAGTACGTTATAGTCTTCTATTTCCTACAGCCACGGTATTGTTGGAACTTGTTTGTTGTGCTTAATCTCCTTTAGCTGGAGAGCCTTTCTGAGCTGTTTGCTTTGAATCCGTATGGCTAATGGGACAATATTGCTGTTCATTTGGGTGGTTATTCTGCTTGGAAAGACCTGTCTGTTAGGAGGCAGAGGCTCAGCCTCTGCTGGGGTACAGTAGCATTACCCTGTGGCCGGTTTAAATTTTCTCTTAGTAAAAGTGTTCCTTAAGTTCTGCTTAAATGTTTGTTCTCAAGCCTTGGTTTAATCTGTCCGTGGGTCTCGTCTCAGCGGTGTCAGATCCGCACGGACTGGGGCTTCGCTTCTGCTCAGCACAACCCTAGAGATGAACTTTCCTCAGGTCTGTGTTGTTAAAAAACAATGCCTTCTCCATACGTAGCGTTTTTTGGGGGGAGGAAGTTTGGGTGGGTATTTAATCCTTAGTCTGAGTGTTGGAGACTTGATTATCATTGAATCATGGGATGGTTTGGGTTGGAAGGGACCTCAGAGCCCATCCAGTCCCACTCCTGCCATGGGCAGGGCCACCTCCCACTGGATCAGGGGCTTCAAACCCCATCCAACCTGGCCTGGAACCCCTCCAGGGATGGGGCAGCCACCACTGCTCTGGGCACCCTGGGCAAAACATTTCTCCCTAAGATCTCATCTCCATCTCCCCTCTTTCAGCTGAAAACCGTTCCCCTCGTCCTGTCCCTGCCCTCCCTGATCCAGAGCCCTTCCCCAGCTTTCCTGGAGCCCCTTTCGGCACTGGAAGCTGCTCTAAGGTCTCCCCTGAGGCTTCTTGTCTCCAGGCTGAACAACCTCAACTGTCTCAGCCCGTCCTCGTACGGGATAAATCAGCCCTTGGATCATCTGCCATCCTGTAGGTGCCCCTTTCTGCTGTGTGTGCTGAGCGCTGCGGTGCCTTCTGGTCCGGTGTTGCTGCAGGCAGGGTGGGGGGTTGCAGGTGATGTCCTGCAGGTCTGGGGCTGCGAGCAGAGCCTGTGCAGCCCCTCCTCGCTGCGGGAGCACCTGCCCTGTCTGCCACCAGTTCTTCGTTGCCCACAAGGGATGATTCCAGCATCTACAACCTGCAGGTGTTCCACCTCCTTGCCTCCCTGGTGGGAACAGCTCTGGAGGAGACCAGGAAAGCACCGCAGCTGGAAAAGTGACCTTTATTTAAAAAAAAAACCCACAACAAATAAAACAAGAGCAACAAACCCCAAATGTTCTGCAGAAAACCCGTAGTGATAACCTCGCAACACGTGTGCAGCGTCCACGCTGACCTCTGCGAGGGGTCACAGGGCAGCCCCACAGTGCTGGCAGCCATCTCCCCTGCTCCTGTCCCATCCAGGAGGGTGTTATCCATCTGGGATCATCAGGCTGGAGGGGAGACCGTGGCCCCACGGTGGGCACCTCTGGGTAGGTGGGATGGGGCTGCGCTCAGACCCCGTCTGGCTCCTGCTCCAGCTGGTGGGGAGCTGCCCCTCTCCGAAGCGATGGGCAAGGTGTGGCTGGAGAACCCCTGGGGAGGAGTTGGTCCCAGGATGGGGCTGGCATGGAGAATCCCTCGCCGGGAGCACGGAGTTGCCGTGTGCTGCAGGAGAGGAGCTCAGAGCTGCTAAGGTGAAGACACTCCCTTAGGAGCTAGAACAAACCCCAAAAAGACAAAGTACTGGCAGTGGGTGATGGGGAGTGCAGAGTCCGTCCTTGCGTGGGCTACACCAGCCCCGCTGCCTTCTCCTGCACATTGTACTCCTTGCTCCTCTTCACCTTCCAGCTGATGAGGGCGAGGAGAACGGTGCCCACCACCTTGTAGCCCACCTGTAGGCCAAGGTATCTGTTGGGAGAAGAACAGAGAGATGCTGTCTCTGGCGGCGGTGCACCTCCAGCTGACCCCAGGCTGAGCTGAGGATCATCCCCATGGGCATCCCCGGTAGGGGAAATGGGGGGACACACGGCAGGGGTACCTGTTGCGGAGGAAGTCGTTGTTGTAGTAGGCGCAAAACCAGCGTTGGGTGCACTGCTTCTGCCAGTAGATGCAGGAGGAGTCAATGAGGGCACCAAACATGGCAGGAGCTGGCAGCCAGGCTTTGGAGAAGAGAGGATGGAGTCAGGCTGCCTCCTCTGCCCTGCCTGCTGTCCCCAAGCAGGTTCAACACTTCCCAGGGCTTGAGCATGCCCCGGAGCACCCTACTGCCTTCCCCCACCCTCGTTAGGAGACGGATACTCACCCAGCAGCCTCATTAGTAGGAACTGGACTCCGATGGCAAACGACTTCTCGTCCTGGTTCACCACCCTGCAGGACAGAAGGCGTGGGAGGTCACAGCTGTTGGCAGTGGCATCTTGGCCTCGTTGACCATTTAAGAGGTCCCGTTGATCCCAGCATGGGAAACCCTTCACATCACTCTTCCCTGCAGTGCCTTATGGACCCTCTTCCCATTACTCACCGTAAAACCATCATGTAGAGGGGGTTGTGGGACAGGCAGGCTACCAGGGCAGCGAAGGAGATGAGGAATATGGCAGGGAGGAGCATGTGGGAGCAGCTGAGCGGGCAGGAGCCTGTCTTGGCAGAAGACAGACCGTTCCCAGCAGGGATCAGGGAACAATTCCTATAGATCTGTGGAAATGTTTGGAAAAAACAAATGTAAAACTCTCAAAGCCAAGAGCAGGATTTTTAGCGGCGCCCCAGACCACATCACTTTGCAGAAACCTGACAAGAGCGTCTGCGGCAAACTTAAGGCACAGCCACGGCACAGGATCATAGAATGGTTTGGGTTAAAGCCCATCCAGTCCCACCCCTGCCATGGATCAGGGGCTCCAAGCCCCATCCAACCTGGCCTGGAACCCCTCCAGGGATGGGGCAGCCACCACTGCTCTGGGCACCCTGGGCCAGGGCCTCGCCACCTGAACAGCAAAATGTTTCTCCCTAAGATCTCATCTCAATCTCCCCTCTTTCAGATGAAAACCATCCCTCCTCATCCCATCCCTGCACTCCCTGATCCAGAGCCCCTCTCCAGCTTTCCTGGAGCCCCTTCAGTGACTGGAAGGTCACTATAAGGTCTCCCCGCAGCCTTCTCTTCTCCAGGCTGAAGAACCCCAACTCTCTCAGCCTGTCCTCATAGCAGAGCTGCTCCAGCCCTCAGATCATCTCTGTGGCCTCCTCTGGACTCACTCCAACAGCTCCATGTCCTTTTTTTGCTGGGGACTCCAGAACTGGACCCAGGGCTCCAGGTGGGTCTCTCAGAGCGGAGCAGGGGGGCAGAATCCCCTCCCTCCCTGCTGGTCCCACAGCTCTGGATGCAGCCCAGGACATGGGTGGTTTCTGGGCTGTGAGCACACCTCGCCGGCTCATGTTGAGTTTCTCCTTCCACAACACCCCAAGTCCTTCTCCTCAGGGCTGCTCCCAATCCATCCTGCAAGTGGATCTGCCACTGTTCCCATTTCTCCCCACAAGCTCCTAGGGTGCTACAGCAATTCTCTATTGCACGTTTTCAGGACTTCATCTCCTCTGGTGGACCTCCCTGTGGTGTCAAAAAAGGCTCTACCCCACTGTTGTGCTTGTCGTGTTCCTGCCTCTTCCACTGTCCCCAGCGAGCACGGTGCACGCTGCGCTGCAAACCCCTTGTGTTACTCACCACTTGTTTGGGAGTGGAAGAATTAGCGGTGCTGTTTGTGCAGCCAGCGAAGCAGGGCGAGATGTACTCCACGTTGTTTTCTCCGCACACTGGGTGGAAGACGTGCTCGGAGCAATGGCACCCCCTCGGCGTCTTAACCTGCTGCTGGGAACTCAATGTACTGCCAAAAAGGAGGAGAAAAGAATCTTAGAAGACATAAGAAGTAGGACAGGAGGAGGAAAAATCCCAGTTTCCCTATTGCTCTTCGTGCTGGGGCGCTGCCGGCAGTGCGCTGGCCTTGGGCCAGACCCGAACCTCCGCAGGTACCTCTGCAGGCCGGTGCTGAGCTTCACAGCAATCGCATTGTGGCTACAAACCAGCGCTCACACACTCGCTATAGTACTTTTTTTCTCCCAGATGAAAACTAATCAGCCAAATGCCTGGAGGGATGGATCTGGGTTCCATCCAGAGCTGTGCAAACAGATGTGTGAACAGCCCCAGCTGGAACACCATTCAGCTGGAAGCGGGCTCAGCTCCAAACAAGCCTGACGACATCGTGAAAGTCAAGAGGACAAACCGAGTTATCTGTCCTGTCTTGCCTTGTTAGGTAAGAGCAGCGGCAGCACAGGGAGCTGCCCTCAGCCATGGTGGGATGGGGCAGAGCTCCCGTACACCCATCCACGGAGCCCACAGCCTCCTGGGGATCCATGCGAAAAGCCAAACAACTTCCTCCAGCAGCTCCCAACTACATCATCAAAGCCCATCAAGACCAGTGCGTGGCAGAGGAGCCCAGATCGACGGTGGGCCTGACCCTGGTGGCAAGAGGGGAATGCTGTGAAGCCAAGCTGTCTCCCAAAATGTAGCATTTGCTGCACCTGATCTTGAGCTGAGGGATCCCTCCAGGAAAGCTGGGAGGGGTTCTGGATCAGGGAGGGCAGGGATAGGATAAGGGGAACAGTTTTCAGCTGAGAGAGGGGAGATGGAGATGAGATCTCAGGGAGAAACGCTTTCCTACGAGGGTGAGATTTTCTTCAGGCAGAGGGATCAAGGAGCGAGCAGTAGCGTGGCAGCGTCTACGGCCTCCTCCCCTCCAGCTTCATCTCTCTCACCCCATGGATACTCAGGTCAAGAGCTGGAGGAACAAGGAGCTGGAAACAACCCAAGCATTACCTGAGGGGGTAGATGCCATCGATGCGCCCTGTGGAGCAGCCCATGAAGAAAATGGGCAGGCAGATGAGAATGGAGAAGACAAGCACCACCACAGCAAAGCGGGGGATGGCCCGGAGGGAGAAGGCAAAGCGTTTCATGATGATTCCTCCTAAAAGCATCCCAAGCGCCGCTGCTGGCAGGTTCACAGCTCCTGCAGAGGAACGAAGGCGTCATCTGGGGCTCCTGCCTGTTGAGACCCTCTCTGGGGGCAGGTGGTGGCTTTGTGGACCTCATCGTGGTTGGCAGAACCACTGTTGCCTAAGACAGACCAAAACCCAAGACGCCTGGGGCCTGCAAGAACTTTCAGCCTCTGGAATCTGACTTAGAGGTGTCATACCAAGCTTGGTGTGCAATTGTTTTCTCTTGCCAGCTTCTTTGAGCACCTGAGCGATCCAGACCTGCTACACCCATGTGGTGGGGCTGCACGCTTCCAAAAGAGTGGCTGCCAGACCACAAGAGGGAGAAAACAAATGCAGACATTCTTTAAGAAGCTGCAGGATGGACTGGCCTGGTGCAGGCACCTTGGGCCAGGAAAGTCCCCAACCATCTTGAGGTGATCCCTAGGTCTCTCCCAAAAAATGAGTTTCCAATGACTTCTGCCCACAAGATTTAAAAAGCCTGGAGAATACGGGCACGCATCTCCCTGCTGATGGACACCTTTCACCCTATGGCTGCTGCTGCCTGGCTGTGCTCACCTATGAGAAAGTTGGCGTACGAGGAGGAGGCACCGTACTGCTTCTCCAGGAACTTGTTGAGGAACGTGGCCAGACCCGCAATGACTGAGGAGAAGCTGCACTGAGCCAGCACCAGGAGGATGAAGAGGGGGTTGAGGAGCAGCCTGAGGAAGATCTTTGGGAATCCTATAGGGAAACAACAGGAAAAAATATGATCCTCATGTCAGCAGTTCATACTGTGACAAAAAAACCCCACCCTTAGACTGTTCCCAGTGAGTTAAACATAGAATCATGGAATGGTTTGGGTTGGAGGGGACCTCAAAGCCCTTCCAGTGCCACCCCTGCCATGGGCAGGGACACCTCCCACTGGATCAGGGGCTCCAAGCCCCATCCAACCTGGCCTGGAACCCCTCCAGGGATGGGGCAGCCACCACTGCTCTGGGCACCCTGGGCCAGGGCCTCCCCACCCTCACAGCAGAACATTTCTTCCTAAGATCTCATCTCAATCTCTTCCAGCTGAGAACCATTCCCCTCATCCCATCCCTGCCCTCCCTGATCCAGAGCCCCTCCCCAGCTCTCCTGCAGCCCCTTTCAGCACTGGAAGCTGCTCCAAGGTCTCCCTGGTGCCTTCTCCAGGCTGAAAGAGGTCATTGTGGAGTTAAATTAAGTCATTAAAGGGGTCCCTCTCCCCAGGGACACCCCTACTCAAGCCCACTTCAGCGACCCTTGAACAGACCGGTGCGAGATGCAGCCGGGTGACCTTCTCAAAGCAGCAGCTGGTGGCACCGTCACCCCCTGCCTCAGCCTGGGGCTGTGTTAACCCTCAGCACCGCTGTCCCTCCGCGATGGACCATGTCCATCTTCCCCTCGTCCTTAGCCAAGGGACTTCCTACAGCCCTCAAGGTGCCCGAGCTGCCCTGGTCCCCACGCAATGTGGTGGAGAGACTCAAAATCCCCCAATAAACACCCTGGTGGTGGTCTCCCCCCTCCCGGCACAGTCTGGCGCCCCTCAACACCCTCACCAGTACGTGTCAGCCCTTTTACTTTTTATAAACTCCAGCAGGGAGATTTCTTCAGCCACTCCTTTCTCCATCTTCCTGAGCATCCCGGCTTCAGCATTTGGGCCCTGGGGAAGGACAGAAGAGCAGCTTGTGGTGAGAGGGGAGCATCCAAGCGTGGCCGGCACCATCCCGGCTCCCAGATAGGGTCAAGAGGAGCAGGATCTGTCCCTGATGCCTTTGACCTCCAGCCAAGCCCAACAGCTTTCCTGCCCGTTCACTGCAGCCCTTGAGCAGAGAGAAACTCGCCCAGCTTTAAGGCTTTAAGAGCTTGGAAAGGTTCCCTCTGACAAGAAACCTCCTTATTTACTCTGCAAAAAGTCTGAAAATGTAAGTAGGAGCCAGGTTGGCTCAGGTCTGGTGAGTCCTTCTAATTATTATATATTTTGGGGTTGTTTGACCTTTAAAGAACTGATGATTGAACAATTTCAAACCAAAACAAAGCTATTTTTGAAACCACACCAGTGGGGTTTGGCTTTGGAACCACTGGAACTGAAAGTCTTAATAATTTTGCATTGGTTTTGATGTGTTTTAACGGAAAACTTGTCACTCTTCTGCAATTTTTCCCAAAGGAAAAGCCCATTTCTCACCCCCCCTTCCCAGCTTTATCCCTGCTCCCATGCAGCCGCGTTTGAGGATGCTCTGCTCCGAGCAGGGGCTGCCACTGGTGATGATGGCGCTGGCGTCAGGGAAGCATCACCTCGCAGAAGATGTTGCAGTGGGGAGTTTAGATGCAGCGATCACCAACAGAACCAGGTCAGATACCCCAGGAGGGTCAAGTCCCCACGGGCAGACACCTACAAAGGAGGACTGTGTGCAGGAGTCCCAAGAAGCCTCCCAGCGTCATCCCACCCCCGGGAAAACACAGGTCTACCCAAACCCTTCCCAACAGATGCTGTTGATGCAGCCAGCGGGAGGGGCATGAGGTCTGGTTTTGGGCTGCTGAGCTGTGGTGGTTGTGGCTTTCCAGCTAATGGTGAGGAAGTGAAGGGTCTGGTCCTTCACACGATAGAAGCACTGAGCTTGTCTGGAAGACTTTTCACTTGTGAGAGGTTGTAACCACATCTGAGCGGGGTTGCTGGGCTCCCTTCCCTCCTCCACCCCTCTCCCCTGGGGGATGGGTATTCCCTCCCCACGCACAGTCCTGTCACCAGGATGCTGCTGCCCACCAGAGATGAGGTCTCACCTCTCCTTTCAGCATGTACCGAGGGAAAAAGAAATAAGGAATGGACGTAAGCACCAAGCAGCCCGAGGAGATAAGCAGTCCCAGCCACCAGGCTCCAATCCACCGCTGGTCCCTCGGGGTCAGGGCCACTGTAGCTGCAAGACACAAGGACCCATCGTGTGAGCTCTGCTCCTGTGCGTCCAAGGGTGGAAGGAGCAAACATCCACACACGTCATAGAATCATAGATTGGTTTTGGTTGCAAAAGATCTTTAAGATCATCGAGTCCAACCATCAATCCAGCCCTGCCACGTCCACCACCAGACCATCTCCCCAAGTATGACATCTACTCATCTTTTAAACCCCTCCAGGGATGGGGACTCCATCACCCCCCGGCAGCCTCTGCCAATGCTTGACAGCCCTTTCAGTAAAGAGATTCCTCCTAATATCCAACCTAAATCTCCTCTGGTGCACTTTGAGGCCATTTCCCTTTGTCTGATGGGACAATATGGACGGGTGGAGCACAAAGGGTCCATGTGGTGCAGTCCAAGGGTCTCTCCACTAGCATGGCAAAGCAAAAGGATGGAGGTGGGAGCTCCTGCCAGCGTTGGGACCAAGACAAACCCTGGGTGCTGCATATCGGCAGGTCCCTCTACTCGGTTGAGTTTGACCTTCTTTCTCCTGGCCGGGATGCTGGGCTGCTGCTCTCCATCCAAACTGTGCCAAGACTCCCAGATTGACCGTAGGATGGACTTAGTCAGCATCCAACTATGCCGGTGGCACCGGTTCAATTCTCCCCACCGAGCCAGCCAGCAAGGCAGCGATGACGGGGGCCTGACTCCATCCTCTGCCTGGGGCACGTGGTGGGTTTGGACTGTGCTGCCCGCCAGGGATGCGGAGCTGGGACAGGGACCGGGAAAGGGCATAGCCGCTTTCCTGGAAAAAATTGCTCTCCCATTGTTCCCGGCTCGGTCGCTCTTTGCTTGCAGAGACCAAGGGAAGGACCCGTGCCGGCAGAAGAGCACTGCTAATGAGCCTGATTTCCGAGTGGATGAAACTCTGGGCGCCTTCTCCGGAAAAAGGAGGAGAAGGTGAGAGCCTCTCCGTCTCCAGCGCAGACATCCTTTGGCTGGGCCAAGCCATGCTCACAGGAGCTTGACAGATTGCTCGGCTGGGAATGCGGACCTCATCTCCCCATGGCCAGGACCTTGTGGCCGGGAGAGGCACCAGCGGCAGCATTCCGGGTGGGACTGGCGTGCCAGGGTGCGGCAGGAGGAGAGCCCACGCCCCACCGAAACAATCGCCCCGCTTCCCCAAACAGGACCACTCCACTCCAGAGCTTGGACGTCATCATGGAGCGACTGGGCAGGGGCTGCTAAATCCGTCCACAGGCATGGGGAGCGAGCCAAGGGATTTGCCACTTCCTGCCCCAGGTTCATTTATCACTCTTATCAGGCACCGGACAAAAATGTCAGGCGAGCTCTGATCTCTCTAAGGAAACACAGGAAAAACCACATTAATGATGGGGCTGAGGAGAATTCTTTAGTGATTAAGTTACCAGAAATAACAAGCATGCACCGCAGATAAAGAAAATAATCCCTGCGGTGGCTTTGGCTCAGCCCCTCTCTGGAGACGCTGGTGAAGGGTGGTTGGGAAGAGGACAAGTGGACTTGTAGGAAAGCTGGGGAGGGGCTCTGGATCAGGGAGCGCAGGGGTGGGATGAGAGGGAACAATTTTGAGCTGCAAGAGGGGAGGTTGAGATGAGATCTTAGGGAGAAATATTTTCCTGTGAGGGTGGGGAGGCCCTGGCCCAGGGTGCCCAGAGCAGTGGTGGCTGCCCCATCCCTGGAGGGGTTCCAGGCCAGGTTGGATGGGGCTTGGAGCCCCTGATCCAGTAGGAAGTGTCTCTGCCCATGGCAGGGGTGGCACTGGATGGATTTTAAGCTCCCTTCCAACCCAAAGCTTTCTATGATTCTCATTCATCCTCTTTCTTCTCCTTCCATGGATGTTTCAGACGTCCCTGCTCCTCTCCACCACTACGCTAGGCTACAGCAATACTCCTTCTGTGTGGTGGCAATGGGCAGACTCCAGCAACCACGTCCAGGACAATGCCATGGGGAGAGGACACTGAAACGTCCCTACCACAGGGCTCTGCTTCAGTGGTGGTTCCAGACCACCTTTAGCCTTCTTCACAGGGAGAATGAGGGGAGAACTGTGCTGGGAATGTTCTCCCAGGTCAGGTCTTTCCAGGGCAGTGGGTTTCGTGGGTCATGGGACTCATGGCTTCTGCCACCAACCATCCCAGGGTGACCTTCTGACTCAGAAGGCTTTTAGGATGACCACTGTTACTTGAGAAATACTCACCAATGTCAACTCTTCCAATGTCCACGAAGAGCCGCAGCACCACAGATCCCAGCAAGTACCCAAAAGCAGGGCCAAACACGGCGATGGCAAAGAGGATGGCTGAAAAAAACGGAGCAGAGGGAGCCAGCATGAGTAGGGAACAGTAGCTTCACTGCAGAAACTTCACTTTTGTCTTCCCATGCGAGGCAGGAAGGAGGATATAGAGAACAGAAACCATCTTTTATCAAGTGACAGATAATGAGAAGGTCTGCGTTGCTCAGATGCTGAAGGGCAAGTTCTTTAGAGGAGTATTTGATCTCGTACACAGACAGCAGCGTTCCCTTTCACAGGAAGATGCTGAGACCTAAAACAAAACAAGGCTTAAAGAGCGATGGTAGTTATGTTGTCCTGAGGGAATCCACACCCCCAGCAGCCATACACCCCAACATGGACATTATCATAGAACCATGGAATGGTTTGTGTTCGAAGGGACCTCAAAGCCCATCCAGTGCCACCCCTGACATGGGCAGGGACACCTCCCACTGGATCAGGGGCTCCAAGCCCCATCCAACCTGGCCTGGAACCCCTCCAGGGATGGGGCAGCCCCCACTGCTCTGGGCACCCTGGGCCAGGGCCTCCCCACCTGCACAGCAAAACATTTCTCCCTAAGATCTCGTCTCTTTCAGCTTAAAACCGTTCCCCCTCATCCTGTCCCTGAACAGCTACACCCCTAAAGTAATCACTTATACTATGAAGAAGAAGGCAGCCCCATTTCATCATCAGGATCTTCATGTTTGGGGAATCCAAAAGGCCCTCAGAGGTTCTAAAGTCTGTCCTTGGGAATCTAATCCCAAAGGCTTTCCCTCTCTTTCAGTGCTTACCTTATTTAGGAACACCCGCTCTTGACCCCGGAATCACTCTGGTGCCTTTGGGTGCTCTAAAAACATTGTTTGGCACCAGGTGGTGTTGGGTTTATAAACAACCTGTGGATTGAGCTCAAGGCTCTGGTAGACACACCAGCACCTGATGGGGTTTGCCACTCACAGCGGGGAAAAATGCATTTTAACATGGAAAACAGCTGCTGTCTCTTTGCAATCAGAAGTTCTCCTGAGACTGGGAGCCTCCACCGGGCAGGGATTTCACAGCAAAAATGTTGATTTTGAACTTTTGATGTGGAATCTGTGATATTATGTTCTGTCATACCTCTGATTTAGGTTGGACATTAGGAGAAAGTCCTTCCCGAAAGTGTGGTATAGCAGTGGAACAGTGGAACAGCTCCCAGGGAAGCAGTCACGGAGCCAAGGCTGACAATATTCCAGAAGTGTTTGGCCAACGCCCTCAGCCCCATGGTGTGAGTGTTGGGGTGTCCTGTGCAGGGACAGGAGTAGGACCCCATGATCCATATGGGTCCCTTCCAACTCAGGACATTCTGTGATTCTATGTTTAAACCACGATCAGCTGATGCTCAATAAGAGCAGGAGATGGTCTCTGAAAAGGCTTTCTTAGTACTGTTTCTCCCACGAAGGACAGAAGATTTAGTAGTGGACAGGTACAGTTGGGCTTGATGATCTCAAGGGTCTTTTCCAACCTAGTGATTCTATGATTCTATGATTCTAAGTCCTCACAGACACAAGGGAGAAGCCGCAGCTCATCCATTTCTTCTCCTTGCCCTGATTCTTTAGCTTCTGAACACCCACACCATAACCCTACAGAGAACAGTTGACTATCAAGGGGAGAGACAGCCCAGGCTTTTAGTGGAAGAGGATCCCATCTGGGTCCCACTGGCTGCTCAACCCGTGTTCCTCTCCAGATGACCACCTCTACATCTCACCTCTACATACACCTCATATACAGCAGCCGTCCTACTTACCAACATACAGCGGAGAATTGTTTGCTTCCGCAAAGTCATCTACGTAGGATATCCCAAAGGGCTGGATGGGAACTGTGCCGATTCCAGCCAGCAGTTGGGCGATGACCATCATTGCCCATATGCTGCTGGCCTCCTTCCGGGGATCCTGGGTGGAATTGGGGCACACAAACTTATTCTCCGCATAGCAGAGTTCCGTGTGGACCTGGCTTTTGTTACCTGAAAGGGAGAAGAACGAGCATTACAAACAACGCTAGGCACGTCCCCGACCTCCTCCCGCACTGGAGACCCGGAATCTCCCAGGTTTGCCGAGGAGGTGCACGCTCTTGGGTTTTGGATGGATTGCTCCTTTTATTTAGCACTTCTCCTCACTTTTCCCTTCTTTTGGGACCTTAAACTGGGGTCAGCGTAGAAAGCAGCCAGGCTTAGATATTTTTTGCCCAGCTTTCAAAGTTAAGCGGATCAGAGAAGATGGAAGCAAATTAATTCCCCCGTGAGGCTGCAGTGGAGCTGTCGGCAGAGGATAAGAAGCTCTCCCATCAAAGCCAGACCAGCCAAGTGACAGACACCTTCGGACAGGTGGCATCAAAACCAGTGGAAAATCCTAAATATTCTGATAAACCCCCCTGTTTTTCATGCAAAATGAAGGCATTACAGAACAAACAGAGTAAGCCCTGTCTTTCGATGCCAGCTCTTCCCACTCTGGCTTTTCCTTTTTCCATTATTTGTAGTTGGTTTGACATTCCTCTCATGTCTTTCTCATTAATGTAATAACTGTGGATTTTCTACTCTTCTGAGCAAACAGACACAAACTGAACCCAAATATTTGTCAAGCGATTAGGGATTTTTGTTGGCGTAGTGCAGCAGCACATTCCTAATAGTAGGTCACCAAAAAAATCCTTATGTAAGTCTATTCAAAGCCATGTTGTCCAAAGGGTCCACGTGGCCTGACAGAAGGAGCCTCCTTTGCTAATAAAGGTTTTACTGCAGTGAAAGCGAGAGCCACAGAACCTCTCGTGCCAGATCGAACGCTGTAGTGCGAGGCTGCTCTTGGTTCAGTGCTGGCAAACCTAACCCATGGCTGGCTTTTTGATGCCAACGGTCTTTGCTTCCTTCACAGCCGGGCAGGAACAGGGAGTGATGCTCCCTGGGGACACCTGGCTGCTCCGAGCAGGACACCCTGGTGCTCCACTGCCCTCATCACTCAGGAGCAGCCCAACTGCTTCCAAAACAAGGACCTTACTTCTTCTTACTGTTTGAACATGGAGAGGTCTTCACCCTGCTCAGGACTACCACGCAAGCTCTAAACGGGACTGGAATATCTTAGTGGGCTGTAAATGCCACAGATGGCTCTGGACGGTGAAGCAGGTAGACATCTGCTCCTTAGACTTGTTTCCTTTGCAATAAAAGCAGCCCCTGTCCTGAATCCTGACCAGTTCATAGTCTGAGCCATTAATTCAAGACAAAAACTTGGCATCTGATGCCTGGTCTGCTCTCCAAACAGTCTGACTCAAAAAACACGGAGGCATTTGAGGCTAAGTAGCAGGGAGGCAGCTGTGAGCCAGCACAGGGCTCGTCTTCCTATTTGGGTGCTCCACTCCAAGCTATCATTTTTAGTAAAGGTTCGCTGGATCTGGGCTTGCAGATCAGCTGTGGTGGCAGCAGAGTTCCCAGAGATGATGTGAGAGAGCAAAGCCAGAGGATCTCTAACCGTTTGGTGGAAGCAGAGCTAGTCAGGTCCCTGTGAGCAGCTCTCTCCATTCAGGGCTCTCTCCCTGTCTGGGGTTTGCATCCCTTGCGCTGTAGCAAAGTCATGACCTAAGTAGAGGGAGCAACAGCCTAAGGTCACCCAGGAGGTTCCAGCAAAGCCACGGCTCCTTGGGCCCAGAGGATCAGGGTAACACAGCACACACGAGGCTCAAAGGCTTTCTAGGAGAGAACATCTCCTAACTAGAACTGGCTGGCATTGTTGTGGCATCTGCCGTCCCCTTGGTGGCAAAGACTCTGAGGAGAAGAGACTCAGCATGGAGCTGAGGTGACTTGGAGTTTTCAGAGGAGGCAATACCCATCCTTCTATTCAGCCTACATCTCCCCTCCCTTAGTTTCAAACCATTAGTCTTTGTCCTGTCAGAAACAGGCCTTGCTAAAACATCTGTCCTCAGCTTTCCTGCAGCCCCTTTCAGCACTGGAAGCTGCTCTAAGGTCTCCCCACAGCCTTCTCTTCTCCAGGCTGAACAACCCCAACTCTCTCAGCCTGTCCTCATACAGGAGGTTCTCCAGCCCTCGGATCATCTCCGTGGCCTCCTCTGGACTCACTCCAACAGCTCCATGTCCTTTTTTTGCTGAGAACTCCAGAACTGGACCCAGGGCTCCAGGTGGGTCTCTCAGAGCGGAGCAGAGGGGCAGAATCCCCTCCCTCCCTGCCGGTCCCACAGCTCTGGATGCAGCCCAGGACACGGGTGGTTCCTGGGCTGTGAGCACACATCGCCGGCTCATGTTGAGCTTCTCCTTCCCCAGAACCCCAAGCCCTTCTCCTCAGGGCTGCTCCTAACTCGTTCCCCACCAGCCTGTGTTTGTGCTCATGCTCGGAGGAGGCAGAAGGGATCCCACAGGCAATTTCTGCATTCAGAAGGGGCTGCAAAGCAGTACCAAAGTCAGCCTTAAAATAACAAATCTTTTCCTTAAGTCTTTCCCTCCAAACAAACACTGTGTTTAAAAACTGTTTGTGTGCACTGGATATAACCTCTCTTTTTGGGCAGACACGGGTAACTCAGCCCGGCGGTACTGGAGAGGGATTTGTCTTGGGACAGCACTTGGCGATAAGGGTGGAGGCACTCACCGATGCTGAGCGTGGTGTATTCGTAGGGATCCGATAGGAAGTGGGGCAGAGTCACCAGGAAGGCTCCCAGCGCCAGCAGCAGCCCCCCTATGCCGATCACCCGCGGGCGGTGAACTCGGCTGCCGAAGTAGCTGACAAAGATGATGAGGACCACATTGCCGATCTGGAAAGGGCACAGAGCAATGGGGAGACCATTAGAAGATGTCATGAAGGAAGTCGAGCCCTTCTAAGTGGTCCCACATGACTGTACCTTCGTGGGCAGAGAGCTCTCCTATCAGATGGTGTTTGACTCCCACCAAGGCAGGAATGGGACAGCCCTTCACCCTGCATATTCACAGCAAGTCAGTGCTCTCTCCTCTTCAGAAGCCAACGGGACAGCTTCTCGGCTTCTCTCACCCATGTGCATCCCTTGTTGTCACAGATGACTTCACAACCTGCCTCTGGTCTGGCTGGGGCTCTTTTCAGCACCCACAGCTGCCCCCCAGCCCACAGCATGTGGCATGAAGTAATTATTCCCCTAAAACCAGCAAGAAACACAGTGCGTTGCCTCCATTCCCGTGACTCCAATGAGACAGGAGCCCAGTGACGAAGGCCAGCCCATTGCAAACATTTGTGACTCTGGGCATTTGCAGATGCTAAAAAGATATGAAAACACGCAGCTTACTCAGGCAAGTGGATCAACGCCACAAAATTATCACTACATGGGCTTTGCCAGCTTGGGACAAGCTAAACGTTATTTTAACCTCAGCATGTGTGGTTAAGAATACTTTTTATTTCTGTTTACATGGGCTCCCTTGTTTGTCTCTTTGTGGTTTTTGTTCTTGGAATTGCTGCAGCCATCAATGAAAAAAAAAATTGTGGTCCTGGACAGGCAGGGGAGCTCACACAGAGCTCGAGTAAAGCACGGAAATCTCTCCCCTAAAGCAGAGCAAGAAAGATATATCTGCTGTCTGCAAGCTCTTGTTCTTTAACAGCATGGAAAATGTCCTATTCCAGTCCTTTTCCCTTTATATTCCCACAGTTACAGCTACTGGCTGAGGTAAGATCTGAGCATCTGCTTCCCCAAGGACCGAGGAGGATTCCCAGTGCCCAGCTGGGAGGACCCCATGCGAGAAGACCAGCTCTGTGCGTGGTGGGCTGCCACCGAGCACTCCTCTGTCTGTGCCATCACACGAAAGCCTCTGCCAGCAAGTCTTGAAGAGCTACCAGAAAGGATGCGATTCATGACAATGTGAACTAGAAGACATATCCCAGAGGGATGAGCGATTAGAAAGTGGCTGTGAGAAACCCCTCAGCCAGCTCAGCAAAACACCAGTGACAGCCAGTCCCTTGCCATAGGACCATCGGGAACCGGGAGCACTGGAGAAAAAGGCTGGATCACGGAGGGACTGCTGGGTAACTCCTCCTTTGAGAGAAAGCTTGGAATAACTCAAGCCAGGGTCATTCCTAAAGCTGATGAGAAACCTATGAAACTAGAAATTGCTCACAGAGTTGTAGCTGTGTGGATGCTACTTCTAATAAAATGTTCTTCACGTAAGCTGCAAAAACTGCGCTCAATAGAGAAGAATCCTACCGCGTGTTTTCTGCCTCCCAGTCCTGTCTCTGCTGGAGATGTAAAGCACCCCAGGGTGCAGTGGCCTCCTCTGAAGCTTTCTGCTGCTGCCCTCTAAGGCCACGTCCTCACTGCATAACCCTGCGTTCGACCGTCCGGCACGCGGCCCAGCACAAGTGAGAAGAGGTGTCCATGCGCACAGCAACGACTGCTTCATCCAGCACACGAAGGCATGGCTGAGGAAGCACTGGGTGTGAACACGCCCCAGACCCTGTTCTGGGAAGGTCCCCATCACGTTCTGGCCACCCCTCAGGCCCACCCCTCCCAAGCTTCTCACCCAATTACCTCATGCAAGCTGGAGATGAAACCTGAAGAGAGACTGGAGAGCCCAAAGCGCTTCTCGATAGTAGTGAGGCTGCTCTTGAAGTTGGCACTGTAGAGAAGCTGGGAGAGCTGGAGAAGCCCGTGGCACAGCACAAACACCTGCAGGCAAAAAAAGAAGTGCCATCCCAGTTAGTAGACATTTAATGTGATTGCTGGTGACCATGTCCTGTGCAAGGGATCTGAGAGCCGTATGCACACGGGCTCAAGTTGGCCAACACAGCTACACCTCTGACATCAACAGATCCACCAAAGGGCTCAGTCCTGGGTCCCTGATAAACTTAGCTTTGCAAAATGAGTGATGCAGTGTTCGGAAGAGAGAACAAGGAGATCCGGTTTAATCCGTTCTCTGGTTTACTGTTACGAATATTCATAGGTCACTGCAACCCTGAAGAGCAACCGTCCAATGCAAAGAGGATTGGATGGCACTCAGAGCTGAACACTGACATGGAGCTGTTGGAGCGAGTCCAGAGGAAGCCACGGAGATGATCCCAGGGCTGGAGCACATCTAGTATGAGGACAGGCTGAGAGAGTTGGGGTTGTTCAGCCTGGAGAAGAGAAGGCTGCGGAGAGACCTTAGAGCAGCTTCCAGTGCTGAAAGGGGCTCCAGGGAAGCTGGAGTCAGACATTTTAGCAAGGCCTGTTGTGACAGGACAAGGGAGAATGGTTTTAAACTAAGAAGGGAGAGATTGACATGAGATCTTGGGAAGAAATGTTTTGCTGTGAGGGTGAGGAGGCCCTGGCCCAGGGTGCCCAGAGCAGGGGTGGCTGCCCCATCCCTGGAGGGGTTCCAGGCCAGGTTGGATGGGGCTTGGAGCCCCTGATCCAGTGGGAGGTGTCCCTGCCCATGGCAGGGGTGGCACTGGATGGGCTTTGAGGTCCCTTCCAACCCAAACCACTCTGTGATTCTATGATGAAAGAAGACAGGCCGGACTTTGCACAGACCCGGTGGGTGCTCTGGAGATCATGTTAGAGCCAACCCTGAGCTGAAGGGGAGCCTGTGCTGCTTTAGACTACCTGAGATCCAGTATTTCCAGTCAGCCCCTTGGACTCCCTCAGCTGCAAAGCCAAGTCGCAGAACCTGCTCCAAGGGGCGTTGCAAGAAGAAGTTGAAAAAATTCTTTGAAAGCCCTGGAGGGAATGGATGAAATATGCACAGTGTGGTCTCACTGCTGGAAGGCTCCGGTAGTTTACTAAAAACAGCACTTTTCCCTGGAGCCAGGCTGCGAGCTGAGCCAGGACCCAAACCCAACGGAGGCAGAGCTGTCTGGAGCCTCTGATCCAGTGGGAGGTGTCCCTGCCCATGGCAGGCATGGAACGGGATGGGCTTCGAGGTCCCTTCCAACCCAAACCATCCCATGATTCTATGGAGCGCAGGAGGGAACGCAGAGAGTTTACGGGGCAGGGCAGCACGGCTGAAAGAGCCTGGGTGGCCTGGGAGAGGGAAGCACTCTCTGCTGGGGATGCAAGAGGCAGCTCACAAGTATCTTTTGATCTATATTTAATCAGAGCAGCTTTCTTCTATTTTTCTTGGAATGAAACGCGTCCAGACGGTGCCAGAAGTATTTTAAAATAATTTTAAAAAAGAAGGGAAAAGGTCTTTCTATTTCAATTCACAGGAAATCAAATATTTACTGAATACCGGAAGCGTGTTCTACAAAGATAAGGGTGGGAAGCCCGAGATGATGAATGGGGGAATCAAAGGTACTGCAGGGTTGGCGAATTCCTCTGTCCTTGGCTTAGGGGAGCAGCGGTGCTTGCTGTGAGCGTGGGTTTGGAAAGGCAGGAGCGCCCAGAAATTCTGACCCATTGTGTGGACCAAAAAAAAAGCCCAGAAAAAGAAGAAAATTGTCCACCCAACACAGAGGATGGAAGTGCTGTGGGTGGGTGGAGTGGCTCTTATGGAGCAGAGGAGGACACAGAGCCCGGGGAATCTACCTGGGGCTGGTCAGGCAATCGGAACAGAATTTGGGTAGGAGGAGATGGGCGAGAAGATGGCTTCTTGGGAATCTTCTCCAGGAGGGAGAGCAGCAGCCGTAAGATGAAGTAGAAGACTTGGAAGAGATGGTGACAGCGGGAGAGAAGAGGATGGAGCTGAAGGGGAAGGAGAAATGGAACCCCGGCAGTGTGAGGACAGGCCATGAAAACCTGGAGACCATGGAAAAGTTGAAGGAGGAAGACAAAAAAGGAGGGAAGAAGGGTCACAGGTTCAAGCTGCCATCCTGAACTCCCCAGGCACAGCTTGGAGGGGTGTCAGCAGGCAGGCAGGCGTCAGGCGGGCATCTGCCACCACAGAAGCCAAGTCGGAGAAGACAAAGTCTTCAGCTGGGACTTCAGCTGGGACAGAGCAATGATGTGGGTGTAACGTGGGAAACCTCCCAGACAGGGACAAAGTGGAAGTGAAACATCTGCAAGTAAACTCTGGAAGAAGAATGACCTCTCCATCCTCCAGGTATCAACTCCTACGTTCAGAAACCCATCCCAGCACACAGTCCCGTGGGCGATAGCCGGGTCCACCACCTTCCCCGATCCTGACCTGGGATCACCGTGTAATTAGTGCAGCCGGGCTGGTCTGGAGCAGAGAGGTGACTCCTGTCAGGATGAGAAATGGAGAGGGAATCTTATTGCCAGAGAACATCAATTGTTGTTCCTGCAGCTCTGGCCAGACCCTACTGAAGTCATTCAAATAAGGAAGCGCTGGCTAAACAGCGGAGGGCCGGGACCGCCTGAGAAGCAGAGCAGCTGGAGGGAAAGCTCTCCCGATGCGAGGCGTTAGCCGGAGAAGCCAAGCTGTTTACCAACGGGGAGGGACGAGGGTGGATCACCAAGGCTGAATTTAGTGCAGCAAATGTCAGCCTTATCCCAGGGCAGATGAGGAGAAGCGCTGGGGAGAGAAAAGATGCTGCTGGGGAGGGAAGATGAGGAGGAGAGGCAGCCTGCTGCGGTTGGCAGGGATGGGAAGAAGGCAAAGGAATGGAAGGACCGCGTGGAACCAGCACTGACTGTGCTTTGCAAAAGGTTGGAAAGCTGGAGAGGAGAGGGCCAAGCTGTGATTGGAGAGGGCAGGCGGGAAAAGGCAGCGCTGGCAGGAGGCGGCTTGAGATGGGTTGATGTGTTGGTGATGACGCGAGGATGGACAGAGTGGGGCCACGGATCCTGGGATGCCGGGGGCTGCCCACCGTGAGCGAAGGAAAGGGGGAGAAATGCAGCTGGAGAGCACCAACAAGGAGCAAGACTTCGGGGTGCAACTGCTGCCCTCCCTGCCTGTGAGTCCTAATCCAGCTCCTGCGAGCAGGAGGATGCTCAGGGCACCTGATCCCACCCGGCACTGCTGCTGGCGCTCCGACCAGACAGCAGCCTCAGCCCTTGGACGCGGAGAGCCTGAAGGGTGGGAGGGGAAGAGCAGAGGAGATTTTTCTTGCTTGGGAAGAAGCTGCCACCCAAAACAGTCAGAGCAAAGCAAAACAGCCTTTCCTCTGGGACTTGTGCAGCTGGAGCTCAGCTTTTCCAGATGCACTTCAACTGTCTGGAGGTGAGAGACACGCCTCATTGAAAACTTCCCCTGCGTTCTCAGCAGACTCGGTTCTAATTAAAATAACAACAGCTGAAACCTTGAAGAATCTAAGAGCAAATAGCTGGGAGTGGGTTGGAGGGCTCCTCAAAAGGATCCCGGGCACCACTTGACCTTTGCACTGGCAAAGATGCTCTGACTGGGAAGATCAGACCTCCAAGGCTGGTGGAGATGCAGGCACCACTCTCCTATGTTTCCTCACTGGTGTCTCCCATTTCTGTCCCTCTCCCCACACATCCCCATCCCTACATGCTCATGGTGACCACCGACAAGCTGTCCGTCCACGGAAACCTGCACTGACCCGGTCCCTTCCGCAGAGAGCACCACGTGTGCCGCGCTGGCCCCATGTGCCCACTGAGCCACCCCAGGAGGGGATGGAGCTGCTCTCATCCACCTTCCATCGCGCTTAACGAAGGAGGAGGTTTTTAAAGAAGAGCCCAACTCATACAAAGGGAGGTTTTGCTGATGCAAAGCAGGGACAACAGCAATAAAGGCATGGTGGGAGGTTAAGGAGTAGGGGACACTCCTACAAGTATGAAGTGCTGACCCTCCGGAGCAGATGCTCCCATCAGAGTTGGGTGTATTTTTGGAGCTGCAGGCAAGCAGCAGTCGCGGGCAGCCAAGGAGCGGCGTGAAGAGGCCAAAGGCGTGCACCCACACGCACCCGCACACACACAGACAAAATCCCGTCTTAATCATCCCTGTGCTTCCTTCAGAGTGCCTGAGCGATCCTGGCTCCGGGCTGTTTATACAAGACACTTGACTCTTTTCCAGGACGCACTTCACTTAAAAGGGAAGGGAACGTTTGGGGGAAGGTCCCTCACAGACACACTGCTCCCTCCGACCCAGTTTATGGGGATGAGCACCTCCCAGGGCAATGCTTTTCCATAAGGAAGAGGAACCCACCCTATTGCAGGGAGCAGAGGGGATTGGTCCCTCCACGGTCTGGAAAACACTTCTCAGGTTTAAAGCAGACAGCTGTTTGGTCAATGCCAACCCAAACCTTCTTTAGAAGGGACGTGTTCAATACATACTTGACGCAGAGGGCTGGGGCGGCTGAGCAAGGGGCGGGTTGGGCTCCAGGGGACCTCTCAGCATGGGGATGGAATCATGAGATGGTTTGGGTTGGAAGGGACCCCAAAGCCCAATCTCATCTCAATCTCCCGACTCATAGTTTAAAATCATTCCCCCTTGTCCTGTCACAACAGGCCTTGCTAAAACGTCTGACTTCAGCTTTCCCGGAGCCCCTTTCAGCACTGGAAGCGGCTCTAAGGTCTCCCCACAGCCTTCTCCAGGCTGAACAACCCCAACTCTCTCAGCCTGTCCTCACAGCAGAACTTCTCCAGCTCTTGAATCATCTCCGTGGCCTCCTCTGGACTCACTCCAACAACTCCATGTCCTCCCTGTGCAGAGCACTCCAGAACTGGACCCAGGGCTCCAGGTGGGTCTCTCAGAGCGGAGCAGAGGGGCAGAATCCCCTCCCTCCCTGCTGGTCCCACTGCTTTCGAAAGCAGGGCTGAGATCACTGTCCCAAAGAAATGCATCAGCTGGAAATGAAAAATACATGGCTATACGTGGGGAAATGAATCCCTCCATCTCTTCCTTCCATGCAGCTGCCTGGATTTATAGCTCAAAAAGCACCATGGAAGATGAAAAAAACCCAACATTTCTATGGGAGGAGCCAATCACTCTGCCACTGAGCAGGTTCCCCGGCTCAAAACCTCTCAGCCAAGTCCAATGGTAAAGTTGGCTCCTAGGTTTTATTGCTACTGCAAAAAATAAAGTAATAAAGGAATTAAAGTGGTTAAGTATCGTGTGAAGCAAGCCACTGCCCACATTATTAGCTGCAATAGCTGTCTACTGCCAAGCAATCCATGCTTGACAATCCCAAATGTCAAGTGCAAAGACAGTGTTTGCTCTTTTCGCAGCGAACGTACACACGAGATTTGCTTGCACCGTACCCTGATGCTCTTGCAAGGCCTGTGCAGGCCCTGCTTTGCTCGGTCGCCGTAGGGGGAACGCTCTTGAGGGACATAACAACGTGTTCCTACCTTAACATCCGGGTGCATATTGCAGATGGCAGAAAGAAGGGAGGATTTGGGCTGCGGAGGGTTGCTGAGGTCAGACCCTCCGCATGTGAGGTACGAGAGATTGCTGCTGAGAAAATATTCCTGCCTGCACAATACAGCATGTATCACCAGGAGCCTCCTTTCTCCCTACAGCCAGTTCGAACGTGCAGGGAGGGTGTGTGGTCAGGTCTTTCATTTTTTTCTGAATGTCTCTTTCCCTGATGGAGCATTGGGATCCAATCATGATTTCCTTGAAGGCAGCTTTAGTTTGTCTTTATTTTCCCTGACCCACAGGCGCATGTACACCCTCCTCCCGCACGCCCACAGCCCGGGCCATGCCTCACGCTCCCTATCAGCGACACTCCTCTCCCATTTTGCTCTTGATAATCTTATCTACACTGACCACTCCTTGGTTGTGTTTGGGCACTGAACCACCTCACCCCTCATAAAATTATCTTGTTTCATGTCTCCTAGACCTTGACCTCAATCCCACTAAACTTTCCAACACATTTTACCATCCGGCTCTTCCCCATCTTCCTCCTTATCCTGCTGCTGATGTCACTGGTGAAGGCCAGGAGGTTCTTCCCTTTTGAAATCTGATCCTACCAACCCTAGACATAAATACAGAGGCATAGAATCATGGAACGGTTTGGCTTGGAAGGGACCTTAAAGCCCATCCAGCTCCAACGCCCTGCCGTGGCCAGGGACACCTCCCACCGGATCAGGCTTCCCACTCCCGGCCATTGCACCCCGCACGTTCCCAACATCCTCACCCCGCGATGCTTAAAGCTTTACCACACTCTGAGTGCCCACATTGTCCTCCTGACCTTGCTGTCCCCTTGCAGGTTTGTACAGAGGCTCCTTCAAAGCAGAACCCAATTAAAATCTTCCTCACAGGCTTTTCCATCTCCCCCTGGACCTTCTCCAACTGACGTACAAGTGACAACAACTCTGCCATCGTCCTGCTTCGTTTTCCACACCAGGCAGCGCACAGAGCCTGTGTGCCCAGCACCGCTCCCCTGCACCCGCTGGCTTCTGCCTTCTGGCTGAACCCAGCCCAACTCCGCCAAGTAAGAGGGCATTCCTAAGGCTCTCCTCCTTGCCCTGGCGCTGAGGATCCCAAACAAGCAATTAGATATCAATTAAAACAGCACACAACTAGAAAAGAGGCAGTAAAGGCAAAGCAACGAAACCATCTGTGGTCTTGCAAATAGATAACTCCCTTGAATAAAGTGTTTTTCAGCGGATGGCTGGAAGGGCAAGATGGGCACGGGCATGATTGGAGATGGGGGTTAGAATTCTGGACCTTGTGTCTGGAGAAGAGAAGGCTGTGGGGAGACCTTAGAGCAGCTTCCAGTGCTGAAAGGGGCTCCAGGAAAGCTGGGGAGGGGCTCTGCATCAGGGATTGCAGGGATAGGATTAGGGGAATGGTTTTCAGGTGAAATAGGGGAGATTGAGATGAGATCTTAGGCAGAAATGTTTTGCTGTGGGGGTGGGGAGGCCCTGGCCCAGGGTGCCCAGAGCAGTGGTGGCTGCCCCATCCCTGGAGGGGTTCCAGGCCAGGTTGGATGGGGCTTGGAGCCCCTGATCCAGTGGGAGGTGTCTCTGCTCACAGCAGGGGTGGAACTGAATGGACTTTGAGGTCCCTTCCAGCCCAAACCATCCCATGATTCTATGGCCAGAGGACATTAATGGGGCCCATGACCATGCTTGGGTATCAAAAAGACTAACCATCCGCTTGTCCTCCACCTTTCAAATCTTTCTGGTTCCTTTAGGCTGTGATGTCCTTGGTGTCCCCAGTGCCACCAGGTGTTGGGATCCACCTGAATGTTGGCTTCATCCCACATTTGCAAAGCAGAGCTACTACAATCTCCCAGTCAGCACAAGCCTGGAAACTCTGGTGAACTTCACAGGCAGGGACTGTCCCCGCTCACCATAACTCATCTCCACCACCACTGTGGGATTACTGAGAGGCTCAGGGGGACTGCGCTCCACACAACCTCCCAGCCCCAAAGACTGAACATCTTTTGCATTCTGCTTTCTCCCCTCAAGGGAATTCAAGACAAACAGTCAGCTTCTAGAGTTATTCAGGCAACCCTGCCCCAACTGGGAGGGTGCTCAAAACCATAAGCACAACGACCAGGTTTCTTCCAGCTTCTTCCACAAGATCCGGTGCATGTGGCAAACACGCTGTCAGCTGAGCCAGGCGGTGCCCTGACCCATCAGTGTAGACGGAGCTTTGGTGCCATTTGGTGTAATTGCAGCAGTAATTACTAGCTCCAGTCATTAATACCTGCGTATAACAAGGAGTAACTTCCACAGCAGCAACAAGGAACCGTCATCAACCACGTTCCCGTAAGGTACAGAGATCACTTGTAAACACCTGCCATGCCAGAGCGTGGCCGTGAGCAGCCACATCCACGGGGCATCGCCTCCCGCAGCGCCCGCTTCGGTCCCGCTCCTCCCGCATCCCCAGACCATCCCTCCCCAGAGCTGCCGTCCCCATCCCGCTCTCCAAATCCCTGCAGAACCATTGCAACTACTGTCTCCACCAGGACCTTTCCCTCCCCCATGCCCATCCACAGTACCATCGTGCTTCCCACCTCCAAGCACCAGCAGGGCCAGAGCAGCTCCGCAACCCACCCCGAAGGCGATGGGACCCAGTGCAGGGAGGCGGTGGTCCGCATGGCAGAGGACGCAGAGGAGAAAGACGATTTGCACACAAAAAGACTTTGTTATTTTTGGCCCAACTCCTGAAGACGGCACTCTGAAAATGCTCCTGGCGTGCGAGCCTTATGGATTAAACATGAGCGTCACGATAAAGGCTTGGAGCCTGCTACAACCAGGGGAATTTGTTGTGTTGGAAGTACTGTCCCTGTCAGAAACTGCCTTCACTCATGCAAGGATGCCGTGTCTAATTAATTTAAACTCCTTTCCAGGTCCTCTCTCTGGGTGGGACGATGCCAGCAGCTTCTCACACCATTAGCTGCTGGCCGAAGGCTTTATATAATGTATTATTCACAGCACCAACTGCTTCTCATCCAAATAAGAGCTATAAAGCCATATAAGCTGAGATGCCGACTGCACGCTTTGGCCTCTGATGACCCATCGACAACAAAACAACTCCCCAAACCTGGAAGTTCAGTTGTGACACTTTGATTCTGAGGGGCTGAGAGGATTGACAACTGCACCCGAGCTGGTGCACTCCTACCCTGACACAGAAGCGCTGCTTTTAGAATCACAGAGTCACGGGACAGTCTGGGTTGGAAGGGACCTCAAAGCCCACCCGGTTCCACCCCCGGCAGGGACACCTCCCTCTGGATCAGGGGCTCCAAGCCCCATCCAACCTGGCCTTGAGCACCTCCAGGGATGGGAAATGATTTCTCTGGGCAAACACAGGCTCCTATTCAGTATTTCAGTGGGAAATCACAGCCCGGCCCCACACCGGAGCGGCAGCACCAGCACAAGGGGGTCTCAGCCGCTGGTGGCCCCTCTGGAGCACCCAAGGCTGCTGCGAGCTGTCACTCCCCAAAACTGCACCCGCCCGCCCGATGCCGATGGGCAGAGGTGCTGCCAAGCGAGCCATGAAAATCCCCCTCACCCCGGGAATTCCTGGCCAGCGCAGGCAGATATCCCGGGAACGGGAACCAGCACGCACAGCCGCCTCTGTGCCCATCCAAAAATGGGCCAAACTGTGCTGCACAGGGGGCGAAAGACGAGGTGAGGGGTGGTGTAAAGGCACGATGGTGCAAGAGAGGTGGCTGCGGTGTTCCCACGCGGGTGGTGAGCTCAGGCACGGAGTGGCTTCACCGTGACAGCTCTTGCCTCGCTAATCGAGGCAGGTGAGTAACCGGGCAGCCGGCGTCAGAAAACCCACCTCAACCTGCTGAGACTTCACATCTGTCACTCCGCATACCCCGCTCACCCAGGCTTTTAAAGCGAGTCAGTGTTATGATAGGGCAGTGTTTTCTTTTCGCACCAGGATGTGGTTAATCATTCCCTAAGCAGCAGCACAGTGCGTACCGGGCAGCGTGCGTAAGATCTGCAGCCCACGGAGAGCCGCCCGTGTCGCTTCCACAGAGAGAAACATCCACGTGCCACGGAGGATGCCACCCTGAAAGCCGCCGAGCCCCCCAGCCCTTCCCACTCGCCAAGCAGGATGGACATCAGCGGAGACATCCAGGGCTGCTCCGGGAGCCGACTTTCAAATTCTGCATCTTAGCAAACACCCCTCGCTTTCCTGGCAGGTTTGTATCAGGGATGCGGGGACCCGTGGGATGGGTTGGGGTTACTCTCAGCACGAGCACCCTCCTCTCACCCCACTGGGAAAGCGGCGCATCCCTGCCGGACACTGCTCCTTACCTTGATGTTGCAGAAGGTCCTCCCGGAGCAGGTGCCAGAACTTCTGGGGACGTCAGCTGGGGATTTGCCGGCTTCGGGGTGGACTCCCATCGCGGAGGCTTCCCAGGGAGCCCTGAAGAGCTGGGCTGCAGGGAGCTTCTGTCCCTCTCTTTCCTGTCCCGCTGCCGGCAGTGTGCACGGTCTGCACCAAAACCCCTCCGAGCCCGCAGTGAGGCAGGCAGCGTGAGCGCAAAGTTTTTATAAGTCTGCTCTCCAGAGCGATGATGAAACCCTTTCTCCTCCCTCTTTTGCTTTGTGCACCGAGGGAACTTTAAAGTCGCAGGAAGCTAACGCCGGCACGCGAGGAGCAGGTGGGAGCGAGGGCTCGTCCAGCCCCGGCTGCTCTGGGGATGGGGACCACGGTGGTGCGACCTTCACCTGTGGGGTCACCCAGCACCCCGACCCATCGCTCACCCCTGCAGCAGCTCCACTGCGCTCTCCTCCCATCGGAGGCCGCAGGACGTGGCTGCACGAGGCACGGGCAGTGCAGCGTTCCCACGGGGAGAGCCACTGGGGTGTAAATTCCCATCCCCTCCAAGGGGTGAGAGGAAGGGGAGGCACTTTCAGCAAGCTGAGATTCGGCTCCAGGTGGTGTGAGGGGGGAAGCTGGGTGGCCAGACGGAGAAACCCTCCCTGGGGAAAGGGGTTTTGGAGAAAAAAAACCCCTTCTCCTGCTTTTCTTACACAGAAATAACTGCATTTGGGAAGTTCCCGAATGTTATTTTTCGACTAATATCGCTCTGGGCTTAGTTTATGCAAAGCACTGGTTTATTTTGCAGGCTCCTCGCAGGGAGGAGAAGTGTCAGAGGGAGAAGGGCAGGTTGATGCCAGCTGAGGGGAAATCAGCTTCAAATATTTTGCCACAATCCTTGCTTTGCCCTGCATGAAGCCGGGGGGAGAGAGGTGGCAGGGACTCTGTGCCCTCAGCCTGGAGAAACCAAACCCCAGCTCCTGAGTGGTCTCCCCCCGGGAGGGCCGGCGAGTCCCATTGCACACCCACGTACGACGCCAAGGAGCCAAGCTGTGCTCATCGGGCACCCACCAACAGCCGTGCCCAGCCCAGGCACCCACCGTGGCCGCTCACCACGAGAGGGTGCATTGCACCCATGGGAGAGGCTCCCTGGGCCCTCCCTTCCCGCTGCCAGCCCCTGAGAGACGCCCCGGGTCAGGACCTTCGGGGTCCAGCACCAGCCTGAGCAGGCGCAGGGCTTCAAAGCAGTGTGAAGATCAGCGCTGCTGAGATCAAAAGAGCTAATTTTGGCTGTCAGCTTCCGCATGTCCTAACCCTGCCCCAGGAGAACTGTTGGCAGGAACAGGTGACCTATGGGTAGCAAAAAAAGCATCCTGTTTTCCCACCTCTTTTTTTCCAGTCCCGTCCCCAAATTTGCTAGATCTGGGGTCAGGATGCGATGAGAAGAGTCCCACCAGAGTCAGCCGAGCCCTTTCATCCACCACTCCGTGGCAAGAGAGAGAGTTTCAGCCTCACTGGCAGAAAAGCTCAAGCCAGCCACCATCTCCTCCGCTCGCCTCCCATCCTCCCCATGAGCTCCATGCGCCACTGAGCTCATTTTTCAGACAAAGCTTGACGTGATCACGAACTTCTCTGTCTTTTCAGTTTATCCTGTGTAGCCCCGTGATGCTCACTCTGTCATAACAAACCACCTCCACGCAGCAGCTGTTTTGGCCACTAACATTGGTTTTTCCATACAAATTTGTCTCCACGCAGCAAAAACATACAGGCGACGAGGTGTGATGCCCGACAAGCCTGTGCCTCGCCTGGCAGAGGGCAGGAACACCCCTGCCCCGATGCCGCAACGCATGGATGGGGTTGGGAACGCCGATGGGGTTAATAACCCCTGCAAGAGGAAGAAAAAAGATGCAGTGAGTCAAAAGTGAATCAGGGCTTCTGGTAAACACCGCTGTGGGCTGGAAGTGGCTGTCCCAAGGGGATGTGGGTCCCCAGCGGGAACCAACTGTGCGCCCCAAGGAAGGGACAGAGGTTGGGGCAGCCTTGGACATGCTCTGATCCGACGGACCCGCCTCCCCGGGCAGCATTGTGGTCCCCAGGTCTGGCCACGTCCCAGCAAACCCTTGTTAGCTCTGGGCCATGGATGGATGCCCCAGCAGGGCTGATTTGCTGGACAACAGGAAGAAATCGTGCTGGCAATCCACGCTGCCGCTGCATTTCTCAACCTGCACGTCTCGCAATAGGTAATGCAAGAAAACCCTCACTCCACAGCCAGGCAGGAGCCACTCAGCACCAGGGACCTCGCCGGGGGCTGCACCCCTGGCTCACCACGCAGCACCTGCTCTACTCACCCACTAAGCTTCCAGTGAAGGCTTCTTCCAAGGGAGGAGCGCTGCCCGAGCCATGGCAGCTGATCTGGCTGTAGTAAGTACAAGAAAAGCTTACAAATCTAAATGTAGAAGTCCAGTCCTGATGGCTTCAGCTATTGAAGACAGACACAAGTTAAAAATGCATTCAGTTCCCCCGTGGCCGGCGCAGCTGCTTTATCTTGCAGCAAAGGCAAAGGGCTATCCTTGAGCAGGCTCTGTCCACCCAGCTGGGACCATCGGAGACCGCTGCTGACATCTCCCAAGCCTTTATCCCACTGGAAGGGAAGTTCCAGCCCTGGACACAAATCCTACTCTTTTAGATAGAAGCCAGAGCTATCTTACACCGACATTGCTTTTAAATGAAGGACCTTACACAGCAGATTGTGGGACAGGAGTAACAAAACAAGGTGTGCACAAAAACCTGGGACTCTCGCCTCTTTGTGAGAATTCTCCACTGCGTTTCCACTTCCGCGGGGTTACAGCCTTGGCGAGGAGCGGTTCAGCCTGCAGACGAGTGCACAGGAGGAAAGTGATTTACGGCGGTGCTGACAAGGGGAGAGCAGTTTGGTTTCCAGTTCTTCTCATCATGCTTTGTTAGGGCCATACGGTTGACATTAAGTGCCTGGCAGGAAAGAACACGCATTGACAGGGTTTGGTTCGTTTTACGTGGCTCCTGGGGCTGCATTTCTTTCTCAGCCTTTGAAACGAGTTCCTCCTACAGTGGTCACGCTCCTCTGGCCAAGATATTGGCTGGAAGGAGAAGATTTTGTTGCAGCTGAGTGGGAACCAGCTACTTCAACCAGCAGAGCTGAATCAGGCCAACAGCTCTCCAGGTTCTCTACCAGTTCATCTTCTACCCTGGCATCTCCCCTCATCCAAACCAAGTCATCCACTGAAACCTGCTCACCAGGCATGTTCCCCATGGGCAGACCAGTCTTACACCAGTGTGGCTACGCAGGAACCGAGGCAGGTCCTTCTGTGCTACCAGACGATTCTCACCTTGTTTGCAGAACATCAGAGCCCTCAAAAGCCACTTTCCTTCTGCTGGGAAGGAGGCTGGGTCAAACTGTTTAATCACGACCACAGCTCTTCTCTTTCCCTCCACGATTCTCCTTACTTCTTTCTACCAGGCAGTAGGTTGATGCTTTCAGGAGGTGAGGACTAGCTCTGCTTTTCCACCTGGTTTCAATCTGACATGGACTGAAGCACCTCAGTTTTCTTCCACAGTATCCCCAACCTCTTCTTCTCCATGATCATTTGCCTGCTGGGCTTTGAAAGGCTGTGCGTACCCACCAGCACGGAATCATAGAATATCTTGAGAAGGAAGGAACCCATAAGCATCATTGAGTCCAACTGGGACTCAGTTGGGAAGATCTTCCTGGCCTCTGGGAAGACTTACTACTAGATGAAGAGACACTACATCCCAGCAAGGAAGATGATTTACTGCTGCGCTGTGCATGCACAGTAGGACAGTCCCTGCTACATTTGAAGCTGGACCAGCAGATCCTTCTTAAAGAAGGTGTTTCTTTCCCAGCAGCCTCCCTATCAGTGACTTAGGGATGAGACCTGGGCCTTTGCAGCCAGCATTTCACTTCACACAGACCTGCTTGACGCACCGTCCCTGGTCTCGAGCCAAACAGCAACAGCCCCAAGGGAACAATGGGCCAAGGAACTGATTTTCCCATCTTGGAGCTGGAAAAATGCAAACTGCGTGGTCAGATGTCCCAAGGAACCTGGGTCTTGCTAGGTCAGAAACTATTTCCCCCGAAAGTGTGGACTCAGACAACTCAGCTGCCTTCCAAGCTCTTTGGTGGCAGCAGGTGATCCAGCAATAACAGGGAACCCCATAGCAAAACTACGCGCATCCCTCAGGCTGGGAAATCCTCCATCGTTGGATAAAACTAGAAGCCAGAGAAAGAACTGGATCTCAGGACCCCCCCGGCTCAGCAGAATTGAGTTAGATGTGATGCAAGAAAGTTCCTGCGCTTTTACAGACATAACAGCAATGAAGAACCTTCCGCAGACATCAGCCAGGAGAGATGTGAGGATGGACAAACATTTAGGGAGGCACATCGTGTCGGCAAGACCTAAGGAGGTTCTAGAGGAGAAAAGAAGGAACAAAAACTGGATCAGAGCCATAGAGCTCATCAAATGAGCAGCCCTAGAGGTTATCACTCGAGATGTGCCGGGTCTCCTGCTTTGTGGGTGGTGCTGTTGCAAGCAGGATTAGGAAGGGAGCAAAAGATGCTCTCCATATTTACTCGGGAACCTTACACAGCTTAGAAACCAACTTCCTGGAGCTGCATGAGCCCCGGTTTACTCGCTGCATGAGTACCAGGACAGCACGAGCCTCTGCAGAAGCAAACACGAAGCCCCTGGGCTCCAGGAGGGTTTCAGACTTGCAAGTACAACCATTGCTCCGGGAATGCGGGTTAAAAGCAGCTCATTGCACTATCCGAGCCAGTCCCTGGGGTTGCAGCCTACTCTCTGGAAGCTCATTTCTTCTCCAGGGCTGGCGGCACGGCACAGCAGTGGATGGATGGCAGGGGATGGGGCAGGCAGCCTGCATCAGCGGCTCCTGCCAGGACCTGCGGTTGCGAGGGAAATTACAGCCCATGACAGGCTGGGTTTCATTTACCAGCAACGCGTGTTTGATCTGGAG
This sequence comes from Cuculus canorus, assembly GCF_017976375.1. Classification (NCBI taxonomy): domain Eukaryota; kingdom Metazoa; phylum Chordata; class Aves; order Cuculiformes; family Cuculidae; genus Cuculus; species Cuculus canorus. The sequence goes on from NC_071409.1 coordinate 26,783,898, forward strand.
CAGAAATACTGGTCAGAGGGAGGTGCACAGCCGTACCTGAAGAACAGGCTTGGCTGGCCCAGAGCCCAACCTGCTCCTAGGGATGGAGAGTGAGGGGAAGGCGGCTTACTGGCCCCGAGGTGGTGGTCCAGCCCTCAGGGAGGAGGCCCCGTGGTCCCCAGTGCGGAGAGGCACGGAGAGCGGAGCATCTGGGACAAGCGACAGCTGAGCCCTGGACCAGGATGTGACACCACGTATCTTCTGGCGGAGGCCACCGGCAGCCCTGTAGGGAAGTCAGCCATGCCCGGAGATTAGGAGTGAGGTCAAGGCGGGATGGGACAGCGCGTAATTTATACTGAAGGTGATGGCAGCAGCGCACGTCAGCATTAAATCATCCCTCCCATGCTTGGCTGCCCACAGCCGGCTAACCCGAAGAAGGGGATATTTGTCTGCACCAGCGACTAGTAAATACGTTAAATGACCCTGTTGTGCTCTCCATCCCATGAGCGAACCCAGTCAATCACCCCCCTTGCAGAGCACCAGCGGGAGGAAGGGGCTTTCTGGAGGGATTACCGGGAAGGCAACCTTTGCGGGGCTGCAGCGCGCGGGAACCAGGAGGCTGCGAGCTGGGCAGGCGGAGTTGGGAGGAGAGCAGAAAGCCCCTTCGCTTTTCAGTGCTGTAAGCGAACAAGGGATTGGAGGAAATGCTTTTAAATGAGACCTGGTGGTGCTTTATGTCACATCTCTCAAACAGCCGCTTTCTTTTCCTCTGCCCCTGTTTGAAGTAGGTCTTGTTTATAATTAGGCCACTTGAGTCTCACCATTGATGGAAACCCTGCCGTAACACACCATGGAATCATACATAGTCTGGATAGGAAAGGACCTTAAAGATCATCCCGTTCCAACCCCCCTGCCATGGGCAGGGACACCTCCCACTGAATCAGGCTGCCCAAGGCCCATCCAACCTGGCCTGGAACCCCTCCAGGGATGGGGCAGCACCACTGCTCTGGGCACCCTGGGCCAGGGCCTCCCCACCCTCATCATGAAGAAATTCCTCCTTATGTCCAGTCTAAATCTGCCCCTCTCCAGTTTATCCCCATTGCCCCTCGTCCTATCCCCACAAGCCTTTGTAAACGGTCCCTCCACAGCTTTCCTGGAGCCCCTTCAGGTACTGGAAGGTCACTGTAAGATCTCCTCTGAGCCTTCTCTTCTCCAGGCTGAACAACCCCAACTCTCTCAGCCTGTCCTCGCATAGGAGGTTCTCCAGCCCTCTGATCATCCTTGTAGCCTCCTCTGGACCCATTCCAACAGCTCCATATCCTGCTTATTTTGAGGATTAACCTTCTCATGTTGAGGAGCTCTTCAGTTAACTGGAGACGACCTGATGTCCAGATTACTCCAGCGGGTCCCTGTTGGACCAGCCAACACTCCTTTCTCCGTAGTACCTTTCCCACCTCTGTTTTCTCCCTTGTGGAGATGCCAGCCCCCAGGGGTCACGTTTGCAGCCTTTTGCCCAGCACGTCCCAGAGAAGAAACTCTGATCGTTGGTAAAAGGAGGACACGGGAGACTGGGATTAATTTTTCCCACTCTCCTCAGCCAGTCATTCATATGCAAAATAAATGTTGCTCCACCATAAAGAAGAGCAGCCAAAGGGATGGAAGATGATACGCATCACTCGGTGTGACGCAGGTGCTGTGAATACCAGCGGTCAGCGCCCAGCAGGGCTGTGCCAGCGAGGACCATCATACCCTCCAGCCACCACCATAAAGCTCTCCTCACGCTCCCTGAGCACAGCGTTCAAAATAACGAGCTGGTTGTAGTGGAGCCAGAGCCCTGGCCTTTGCTGCAGGATGTGTTCTGCAAACCCAAACCAAAGAGACAGTCCCTGCCTCAAAGGATTTGCAATCTGAAAGATCAGTACCCTGTAGTAAAAGCAATTAAATGAGGAAGACAAGGATCTGCCTGTGCCATTCAAAGCAGGATTTGCATTTCCTTGAAATTGCTTCAAGTGATCACGATGAGACAGCCTAATTTAACTCTGCCCACTGCCAATGAACTTCACAGTCAGTAAATATTTCAGTGCCCCTAAGCAAGGCTTCTGCAGCCTAGAAGGCAGAGAGGCAAAGATTTTGGTAGGAGCCCAAAGAGGCTCCTATCCAGGAGGATTTTTCATGCTCTGGCTGCTGCAGATGGCACAGGGAAGGAGGAGGTACCATCTCAGCATCACCCACCTCGGCCGGGTGCGATCCCGCACACCAGGAAAAGAGACGGGAGGGGCTGACAGAGGGCTCACATCTCGTCCTTCTCCTCCTGTAGCAAAGGTCGGGCCGGCAATGTCAGAGATGCATCACTGTGAGGGATATGGCCCCTCTTGTTCACTCCTGGTGTTGAGTTTCTACTCTCTGCCAGACAAGGGATCACCATGACTGCAGTCCCCACAAAAGCCCCAGGAAGAGGTAGAAGGGCTGAGATGGTCTTCTTGGGCCGTCCACATCTGTCACATCCCACTCGAAATCTTCACCTTCTCAAAGAGCTGATCTTGGATATATTGGCCTTTTCCCTTGGAAATCATAGAATCATGGAATGGTTTGGAAGAGATCTGGAAGCTCACCCATTTCCAATCCCCTGCCATGGGCAGGGACACCTCCCACTGGATTGGGGCTCCAAGCCCCATCCAACCTGGCCTGGAACCCCTCCAGGGATGGGGCAGCCCCCACTGCTCTGGGCACCCTGGGCCAGGGCCTCCCCACCCGCACAGCAAAACATTTCTCTCTAAGATCTCATCTCAATCTCCCCTCTTTCAGCTGAGAACTGTTCCCCTCATCCTCTCCCTGCACTCCCTGATCCAGAGCCCCTCCCCAGCTTTCCTGTAGGCAATAAATGATTTTTTGTAGCTGTTCTGCGACCCCTAAAAGACCTCAGAGTGCTCCGGCGGTCACCGTTCGAATGGAAATTAAAAGAAAAAACAACGAAGTACACAAATGCTTTACTGACCGTTATTACCCCGTTACGTGGACGGAACCAAATGTTGTGCAGTGATCACAGCTCTGAACTGATCCCTCCTGAAGTTGCTGTAAGGACAGTTAAACCACAAATTTTGGACGCCTGTCTGCTCCTCCCTGAAAAAAAGGGTAAAGTCAATAAAGAGAGGATAAAAGAGAATCAATGCAGCACATCTCATTCCTGCTATCTGTACTCCTACCACTGGCAGCACTGAACTCTGGGCACTGTTCAACACGGAATGAGAAAGGAAAATGGTTCAGTTTCCACTAATATACAGCAAGATATTTTTATTGTACTAGATATTGATTTATTTAATGATGATGGCAATGAGAGCGCCAAAGAAGTTGCATAATCCTCTATTTATTTTCCCCTCAACTACTTAGAAGCTTCATAAAAACTCCTTGTTTGGTTCAAAACCTGCCAGATTTCCTTGATCCTGCGGGAGTGCGCCTGCGGTTTGGCTGTGGCTGCGGGAGGGGGAACACGCTTCAGCGGAGCAGCAGCGGACCAAAAACAAACCAATAAAACCTGTTCTCCTCGCGCTGGACACGAGGCAGAGGGAGCTGTGAGTCAGACGCCGGGATCTGGCAGCCCCGGTGGCGTGGGTTTGGTAGAGCTCTGCTGGAAATTGGTTTTGACAGCCCGATTTTTCGTGCCCAGGGTAGCTCAGGTCTCTTCATTCTCCTCCTCCCAGACAGACCGCAGTTCATGCTCTTCCCATCCCCAAACCTTTATTACCTTTATGGAGTGGCTCTTCCCACGGCGTTCCCTGCGGCACTGATGTTTAGCAGACAGGGGCCCAAAATTCAGAAGAAGGTTTTGCCATACTCAGTTCCGGATCTTACTGCTGCAGCTCCTGCTCCGTCTTCAGCCTGAGAAGCCATCAACACGATGGAGGGGAGGGATGGCCTTCAGAGGGACCCGGGCAGGCTGGAGAGGTGGACAGGCTGTGGGAACCTCATGAGGTTCAACAAGGGCAAGGTCCTGCACCTGGGTTGGGGCAATCCAAGCACAAATCCAGGATGGGTGGAGGATGGATTGGGAGCAGCCTTGAGGAGAAGGGCTTGGAGTGCTGGGGGAGGAGTAGCTCAACGTGAGCCGGCAACGTGTGCTCACAGCCCAGAAACCACCCGTGTCCTGGGCTGCATCCAGAGCAGTGGGACCAGCAGGGAGGGAGGGGATTCTGCCCCTCTGCTCCGCTCTGAGAGACCCACCTGGAGCCCTGGGTCCAGTTCTGGAGTTCTCAGCACAGGGAGGACATGGAGCTGTTGGACTGAGTCCGGAGGAGGCCATGGAGATGATCTGAGGGCTGCAGCAGCTCCCGTAAAAGGACAGGCTGAGAGCATTGGGGTTGTTCAGCCTGGAGAAGAGAAGAAGCCAGGGAGACCTTAGAGCAGCTTCCAGTGCTGAAAGGGGCTCCAGGAAAGCTGGGAAGGGGCTCTGGATCAGGGAGGGCAGGGATGAGATGAGGGGAATGGTTTTCAGCTGAAAGAGGGGAGATGGAGATGGGATCTTAGGGAGAAATGTTTTCTGTGCGGGTGGGGAGGCCCTGGCCCAGGGTGCCCAGAGCAGTGGTGGCTGCCCCATCCCTGGAGGGGTTCCAGGCCAGGTTGGATGGGGCTTGGAGCCCCTGATCCAGTGGGAGGTGTCCCTGCCCATGGCAGGGGTGGCACTGGATGGGCTTTGAGGCCCCTTCTGACCCAAACCATTGCATGACTCTCTGATTCTGTGACCCAGGCGTTAGTCAGGGCAGGATGGGAAGCTGCAATGTCCGCCAAGCTTTCTGTTTGGAAAAGCTGGAATATAAACAGCAAGAAAGATTTTGATCACAAGATCCTCTCCTAACTCCACGTTGTAGTAGGAAGGGCTGGTTTTGAGCTGGTATCAGCATTGGCCATTTCAAGTCAAAATGTATTTGTTTTCCTTGGAACAGGCAAGTTAAACGGGAACAATGGCTGGAACTGACACTTTGCAAGGAAAGATTTTGTTTCATCTTGAAAGGCTGAAACACCTTGAAATACTTTCCAGTGGAAATGACATTTTGTTTCTGCTGATGCACATGGGAATCACCTCATCACAGTTTCCATCCTCCTCCAGCCACTCCCACTTCAGCCAGACGGACCCAAGGAGATGCTGGACATACACAAGGCATGGACCAAGAGGGATGGAGAGCCATCCAACCATCATGTCCAGGGGGATGGAGAACAATCCAAGCAGGCACCCACGGGCACAGCTCATGAAAACACCCTTTCTAATGAGGAAAACGGAGGGCTGGATATACAGAGAGATCCGCCTTAGTCTGCACGGGGGAATTATGAGAGGAGCCACTAAACCTTGAGGGAAGGGAACAAATAACCCCCATGTAATTTAAATGGGCTACGAGCGAGAGAAAACTAGGTACTAGAATCATAGGGGTTAGAAAAGACCTCTCAGCTCATCCCGTCCAATCATCAGCCCAACCCCACTGTGCCAACGAAACCGCGTCCCCAAGTGGGGTGGAGACTGCACCACTGCCCTGGGCAGCCTCTGCCAGGGCTTCACCGCTCTGTCAGAGAAGACATTTCCCCTCATGTCCAATCTGAACCTGCCCTGGTGCAACTGGAGGCCATTTCCTCTCATCCCATCACCTGTCCCTTGGGAGCAGAGCTCAGCACCCACCTCCCCACAACCTCCTTTCTGGGAGCTGCAGACAGCGATGAGGTCTCCCCTCAGCCTCCTCTTCTCCAGGCTAAACAGCCCCAGGGCCTCATCCGCCTCTCAGACCCCTGTCCTCCAGCCCCTTCCCCAGCTCCGCTCCCTCCTCCAGACGCGCTCCAACTCTTCAACATCCTTCTTGGAGTGAGGGGCCCAAAACTGAACCCAGGATTCAAGATGCAGCATCACCAATGTGGAGCACATGGGAACAATCCCTTCCCTGCTCCTGCTGTCCACTCCATGGCTGATCCAAGCCAGAATGCTCTTGGCCTTCTTGGCCACTGCTGGCTCACGTTCAGCTGCTGTCAACCAACACCCCCGGGGCCTTTTCCACCATGCAGCTTTCCAGCCGCTCTTCCCAAGCCTGGAGCTGCATGGGGTTGTTGTGACCCAAGTGCAGAACCTCGCACTTGCCTTTGTGCAACCTCAAACACTTGGCCTTGGCCCATGGATCCAGCCTGGCCAGGTCCCTCTGCAGAGCCTTGGCCCATGGATCCAGCCTGGCCCAGTCCCTCTGCAGAGCCTTGGCCCATGGATCCAGCCTGTCCCAGTCCCTCTGCAGAGCCTTGGCCCATGGATCCAGCCTGTCCCAGTCCCTCTGCAGAGCCTTGGCCCATGGATCCAGCCTGGCCCAGTCCCTCAGTCAGGGAGGCACAGGATTAGTTTTTAAAGCTCTTGGTTTCTACCTGGCAGGAGGACGCTGCCCCTTTGTGTCTCCTCCACAGGCTGCTGGAGGTCTCTGAGCGCTGTGTCCAGGGGCACCAGTGTAAGGATGCTAAAGATGTGCCATTTGAGTTTTTGTGCGGGTACCAGAGGAGCAATAGGAAGAAGGGAAGTCCAAAATCCTGTCAGTTTTCCTTAAAGGAGCGCAGGGGTGAGAAGTAAAATACAATAATTCAGAAATCTGAGTCCCTCTTCGTTGTGGTCTCAGATTTCTCATACCTGAAGAGCCTGAGGAACCGCCAACCACTTCCATCGCCAATGGAGACAAAAAGGCCTGTTCTTGAAATGCTTTATAAACAGAGGAAAGTTTCAATCCCGGCTCGGCTGCAACGCTTCCCTTTCACAATTTCAAAACATTTCCTTTGGATCATGACTTTTTTTGCATGATGGGATTGGCTCACATTCCTAAACAACCATTTCAGAGCTCAGTAATCGGCCACTGTTTCCTTTCAAACATCGGCTGATGATCCTGAAACGTCTCTTATATTTTCCACACTCTAAATGAATGTGGAAAATGTGAAAAGTTTTGGGGTTAAAACAAAATGTTCCCCTTTATTATGTTTTCTTTTTAATACAAGATAGAAAAGAGCTTCTTGTTGGAAACAGGATTCTCTCTTTGCTGTTCTCCTTTCTTTTGTGAGGACAGACCAAGAGGTTCTCAAGCTGGAGAGATGCTTGGAGTTGACTTGTGACAGGTTCAAAAGCAGCGTGCTCAGACACAGCCAGCACTTTCCTCCCTTCAGCAACCACTTCTCTCAATCATAGAATCACAGAATGGTTTGGGTCGGAAGGGACCTCAAAGCCCATCCAGTCCCACCCCTGCCACGGGCAGGGACACCTCCCACTGGATCAGGGGCTCCAAGCCCCATCCAACCTGGCCTGGAACCCCTCCAGGGATGGGGCAGCCACCACTGCTCTGGGAAACCTGGGCCAGGGCCTCCCCACCCTCACAGGAGAACATTTCTGCCTAAAATCTCATCTCAATCTCCCCTCTTCCAGATCAAAACCATTCCCCTCGTCCTGTCCCTTCTCTCCCTTAGTGAAGACTGATGGCAAGAGAGAATCCTCTGAGCACGGCGCGACCCCATGGAGAGGGGACCTCCTGCGGTGGAGCTGGGTCTCAGTGTGCCGCTCAGGCCACTCAAGAAGAGCACAGATTTAAGACACAGCAGGGCTTCTTTTCACACTTCCAGGCTTTTCTGTAACTACGTGACCAAGTTTCGGCCCGCATCTGAAGTTTTTGTACCCTTGGGAAGAAAGGATGTCAAATCTTCCCTGAAAACCATGCTGGCTGCAGCGAGCGTGGTCGAGCTCCAACATCCCTCTAAGAACCGCCTGATGGAGAAAACGCTCTCGCTTCCAGACTGCCTGGGGCACCGTGGACCACTGCCTCGACCGTGGTGGGACTGGAGGAGGCAGTGACTCACCCACCGCATCCTTGGACCAAGTCCTGCCTACACATCCCTCTGCTTCATGGGTTTCAGCACCATCAAGCCAGCTTAGATTTAACATCAGCCAAGAAACCTGACTATTTATAGCTGCTCCCAGAAGACGAACAATCGTTGCTTGACATACAAACCAGGAAGCAGAACATCAAGAAATAAACACATCTGAGGAAGAGCTGTCAGCTCAGCGAGGTGATGCTCGCGGCATGCCTTCACGCTTCGCCGGGTCGTGCTTCAGAGCCATCCCATCAAGTGGGTGGCTGACTTCTCAGCCAGGTATGACTCTGCCACGGCCGCGCTACTCCACCGCAGAAAATGAAACAAGGAATTGTTTTTTCTAATGGGGAAATCAGGAAATTGTTCTGACAGCCACGATGGACCACTCCTACCTAAAAGAACTCCTTTGACCAAGAGAGAAGTCTACCTAATGGTGACAAATTTTTTCACCTTAGAGATTGTTTTGAACAAGAACATTGTCTACACACTGCCTAAAACGAAGTTGTAGAGAGGTGGGTGCTGGGCTCTTCTCCCAAGTGACAGGCAATAGGACGAGGGGGAATGGCCTCAAGTTCTACCACGGCAGGTTCTGATTGGATATTAGGAAAATATTTTTCACCAAAAGGGTCATCAGGCCCTGGCAGAGCTACGCACGGAGGTGCTGAGGTCACCATCCCTAAAGGTATTTAAAAGACAGGTAAATGAGGTAATTAAGGATATGGCTTAGCGGCAGATAGATATGGTTTGGCTCGATGATCTCAGAGGTCTTTTCCAACCTGCTGATTCTATGGTTGTGTTCCTGCTGTTGTGGCTGAATGTTGAAGGATCTGCCATTAGGTCTGAACCTCGGAGCAGAAGACATCACTGAGTTCCCACTAATCAGAGCCATACCAGTTGGCTGCAGAGACCCTGCTCCAGCTCTCTCTGACATCCCAACACAGAGCTGGGAGCTTCAGGAACCTGAAAGGAAGGTATGCTCCAATGTAATAAGGATGTGGTCCATGGTGGCCCACTGAAGATCACCCAAAGTCATTCATTCCAAGAGTGAGCAGACAGCTCAGGGAACAAGCTTCTTGTTTCCCCTTGGAAGTGGCATTTTCAATAGTTTCCCTGCACCCTGAGCAGAAGAGGTACAGGAGACGCTGTTTCTTAGGGAAGAAACTCCCTTGAGCTCTTCAGCGTGAAGGAAAGACCATGCACCACCGCCCTATGGGTGGGATGACAGAGCTCTAGGCCTGCACTACTGCGGTTTGGTCAGCATTTAGAATTGCGCAGTCCTTCTGCAGTCCCCTTCTTCGGGTCTCCTCGTGGAGTTGGTGCTAATGAGGAGTAGCTTCAACCGGCACGGCTGGCCAAGGCCCGGTAGGAGCGATGAAAATCTGCATGGACACCGACGCGCTCTGTGGGGCCGCTACACACAGCCTTTGGGGCGATGTCAGTGGGGACTCTGAAGCCATTCTTTCCTCTTTTGGTGAGCAAATCCTCATCCCATTTGGCTCAGACTCCCTCCTCTATAACACCTAAGAGACACCAGAAACCCCACACCACCTCGAAAGGAAAAGCCCACAGCAAACGGCATGTTGTCCTTGCGAGTTCAGTAATTTCAGCTAGGGATCGCTTCCTCAATGCCTGTTCCTGTTCTTTGACTCCTGCCCTCATTTTTCTTTCTTTTGTAAGAACAACTGCTGGCCCAGGTCACACCAGTGAGAAACGTCAGGCCGATTCTGGGAACCGCTTCCTGAAATGCATCCATCTGGGGGTTATCAACACACCGTGACGCTCCTGGAAGAGCCTCTTGACTGGAAATATTCAACTGCAAAGAGAAACGGGTCATCCCATCTCACTTCTCCCTCCTCCCTGCTCCTTTGGGCAAGCACTGTAAGAAACAAAAACTCGTCCCTCACACAGAGGATGACAGACGGTGGGACGGGGCTGTTCTTGCATCTCCATCGCACACCGGCTCATCTCACCATGGCCCCAAACATCAGGTGACACTTTTCCTCACGTGACTTTTTTGTTCCTTATTTAAAACAGGACACTATGAGACTACGAAGACTAAAATAGTGGTTTAAATTTAGGTAGAATAGACCGAGAGGCACCATTGACACTTCCTCTTCCAGCGACAGTGCTCCACAGCCAGGAGGAAGCAAAGAAAACCGAAGCCAAGCCAGCTGTAGGATGCAGTTGCTGAGAAGACAGCCAAGGAAAGAAGTTTAATGTCTGGCCCAAGAAGACTCTCTGGACAATGACTGACTCATCGCTTATAGGCGGTATCTCTGAGCTTGAGCTGTCTCCTCTGCTACACCAAGCGAGGCAGGGGTTGTAGCATAGCTGGACTAGGTGGAGCCCAGCAACAGTTCCTCTCTCGCATGACTCAGGCTGTAAGGCTACCACCTCCCATCCCCAGAGGCCTCACCTTTGGGGTCCAAGCTGCCCTCTTTGATGGCTCCCAACGCCAACAGAAAGCCAATCCCACCTGGAGACCCATCTCCTTTTCCAATGCCACCAGGAAAATTTGCTCTCAGATGAATGATGACAGCTCAAACGCAGTGTGGGCCCAAATGAAGCAGCAGTGGTTGGACGGCAAGATGCCCCAAGGAATTATGACTAAATCAGTCCCCCTTAGTTTCCACAAACAGCGGCGTAGCTCTTACGTGGTCCATCCAAGCAGCAGAAAGCAGGTTCCTAACTCATCCAAATTAAGAACAATTAACTCCTGCAGAGGTTGCTGTTTCTCGGTTCCACCCCTGCCATGGGCAGGGACACCTCCCACTGGATCAGGGGCTCCAAGCCCCATCCAACCTGGCCTGGAACCCCTCCAGGGATGGGGCAGCCACCACTGCTCTGGGAACCCTGGGCCAGGGCCTCTCCACCCTCATAGGAAAACATTTTTCCCTCAGATCTCATCTCAATCTTCCCTTATTCACCTGAAAACCGTTCCCCTCATCCCATCGCTGCCCGCCCTGATCCAGAGCCCTTCCCCAGCTTTCCTGGAGCCCCTTTCAGCACTGGAAGCTGCTCTAAGGTCTTTGGTTTCAACCAAAGATGGTCTCAGCATCTTTGTGACAGCCTGAAGTTGGCTAAGGAGTGTGCAAAAGGCCAGGCAGTGGTTGCCATCTTGACCTGGTGAGTGCTGCTGGGTACAGCACGTGGACAGTACAGACGTAAGACCTGGAGTCTTCCGCGCGCTTTGGTTTGACCTACTCAGCATTTGTACAAGACAAGGTCCTTCTACAAACAATTTTTCATTCAGCGCACAGCATTCCCTGGCAAATCCAGCCCTTCTGCTCCCGTCACGCTGGCCAGGAGCACAAGGTACCTCTGATGGGTTCCCCGTGCCAACATTTCCCTCTCCAGCATGAAGATGTTTTCACTTAACAGACACCACTGCTACTCACAGAGCAGCATCTTCTCGCCACACAGAGCAAATACACGGTGAGAGGAGGGAAAGAAAAGCTGCAGCTCATTACAGGAGAGCCTTCTCCACCACACAGTGCCAAACCTCAGATGTTTCCTACCCTCTTTCGCAACCCCGTGCCAGGAAGCCTCACCTGTGCTGCTGGCATCTCCTTGGCTCCGCAAGTGCCAGGACAGGGTCTTATTTCAAGCCTTCCCAGAGTAATTCCCCTCCTCCTCAGGCCAGACGATGCTGGGATGTCTCCCACCTTCTCCTGCAGAACGCAGGATCCAAGAAGGAAGGTAAACAGGACACTCGTGGGGCTCAAACAGAGGGCGTGTGCCCTTCATCAGAAAATACTCTGGAAAAACTGACTGGAATGCTGGTATGGTTTCCCCTGTTTGTCTGACGGGGGAATTTCCCCTTATCACTGACAGGGATTGGACCGGGACCAGAAGAAGAAGTGGCTGCACGCTGCCAGGCTGGTTCGCACGGCTGGAAGCGGGCGTCTGGCTCTTGGGGTTGATTTTCTCCCACCAACGTGTGTGGAATCAATACCTGTGAGCAGGGTGCTCCCGGGAAAGGGCTCGGCACGCGGGACCAAAGCCGGGGACAGCAGCAGAGGGGTGGCCCAAAGCAAAGGTGCACCCAGGGGAAAGCAGGTCTGAAGAGGTATCACATCCACCCCTCCAGCTGAACTCCCCAATTAAGTGGCAAACGTGCCGGGCTCCTGCACAATGGAAAATCATGGAAATAAGACCAAAAAAAGGGCAGAACTTAAGGAAACCCATGTGAGCACAGGTGGTTTGGAAACAGGAGCCAAAGATACAAGGCAGGGGGACAGACTATCGTCATTATCATAGACTAAATATTCTGTGATGGAATCATAGAATCATTAAGGTTGGAAAAGACCTCTAAGATCATCCAAGTCCAACCATGTGGATGGAGAAGGAAACCCAGATGGGCCCAGATGTAGAGCAAGCAAGGATCAACCACCACAGCCACGTGCGCGCCAGCTCGACAGTGTAACAGAGATACCAGAGGAGAAAGCCCCTCTGTCTCCAAGAGGGCATCTGACGGCTTTCTGTGAGTAGGGTGACCAGGGTGGGCACCTCCTACACCTACATGCCACGGGGCGCCAGCGCTTTCTGGTCCTGCCTCCCAGTGTTGGCCGATGATGGCCGCATGCCGTAGCATGATCCTGGACCCAGTCTGGCCTGATCCTGCCCGTGTCCCACCCAGCTGGTCCAACCCCAGGCAAGCAGAGAACTCGCAGGGGATGCACAAGGGTGTGCGCTCCTGACGTAGAGATACAGCGATAAGGATGCCACCGTGTTTTCGGTTCAATATTGCGCAGGGGGCAGTTATGCCCATCTGGTGGAAACGCTCATTTCACCGGCACCTTCAGCTTCGCCCGCCAGAGCAGCAAACCCACTGGTGCCAGGCTGCTCTCTGCGCTGGCATCCGTCGCGAGCCGCGGGCAGATCACCTCCCCATCCTTCCTCCGATTACCAAACAGGTCAGGGCCGGGAAGATGCCCAGGGATGCGATAAGGAATGCCTGCGTGCCGTTAGCAGGGGAGGAGATGCAGCCTCCCGCTGGGTGAGCACAGGAACCTGAGCCAGAAGAAGACATCCCCAAAGGACCGGGGCTCAGAAGCAAAGGACGGGAAGCAATCCTAACATTATTTTTTTTACTTTGGGAGGGAGAATGAAAACACCACACAGAGACAGACTGCTTTAAACTGCCTCCAGCACCTCTTGGCAAGTCTAGAACCTCGCTGTGTAGCCCAGGGAGTCTGGTGGTCCCTTTCTTTTCTGTGGAGGATGGAAAGGAGCAGGGTCCGAGGAGGATATTTTCCCCACTACATTGTTTCCAAGGCATTTCAGAAGCAAAGCAAGCTTCCAAACAGAAGGGTGGGTTGGGATCACCTTAATGAGAACTCATTAAATGTAATTATTTAGCCTGCTGGAAATACTTGTGCTCCAACAGGAACACCCTGCAGTTGGCTGTTAAAAGGCAGGAAAAAAGTGCTTTTTCCAGAAGCTGGTTGCCACACCGGTTCCCCTGGTGGACAGAGCTTCTCATTGAGGCTCTTCATGCAGCATCTGCTCACAGACATCACGTTGGCAGCAGAGGCTGGACGACCAGCCCGATCCCTGAATGCTTTGGGGTAGGAACCTCAGCTTCATGGGCTTTGGAAATACACAGGGAGGTGGAAAGAGCGAGGTGTGCAGCTTCATCCCCACAGTTTCTTTCATCCTTTTCAGGAAAAACAAAGCAGGAATTGGGGAATATTAATTGTTTTTTGCTGGATTTGGGGGTGATCAGAAGGGGTTTTTAGAATAAAGTCCTTTTCTCCCAAAACACATTCCCTGCTAGAACAACTCAAAATCCACGCAGGTGTGCAAACAACAAGCTGCAAAGGAGTCTTTTTGACTTCAATCGTCATTTGAATGGATGCGCTCTTCTTCCAGGGAAGGCGGTTCCTCAGAAGTGAAAAGCCAAGGAGCTGTCATTCCCTGGTTTGGAGAAAGGGATGAGCACCGAGCTAAGATATTAGTTATGAGGAAGATGGAGAAGCCTGTTTTCTGGTGAAACTGTGTCTATACACATTAATCTTTCTTCCTCTGCTATCACACACAGAATCACACACAGTCACCAGGTTGGAAAGGACCCATTGGATCATTGAGTCCAACCATTCCTAACACTCCCTAAACCATGTCCCTAAGCACTTCATCCATCCTTTCCTTAAACACCTCCAGGGAAGGCGACTCGACCCCCTCCCTGGGCAGCTGTTCCAGTACCCAATGACTCTTACTGTGAAGAATTTTTTTCTGATATCCAACCCAAACCTCCCCTGGCGGAGCTTCAGGCCATTCCCTCTTGTCCTGTCCTCTGTCCCTTGGGAGAAGAGCCCAGCTCCCTCCTCTCCACAACCTCCTTTCATGCAGTTGTAGAGAGCAATGAGGTCTCCCCTCAGCCTCCTCTTCTCCAGGCTAAACAACCCCAGCTCTCTCAGCCGCTCCTCATCAGACGTTCTCCAGCCCCTCACCAGCTTTGTTGCTCTTCTCTGGACACGCTCCAGAGCCTCAACATCCTTCTTGTGGTGAGGGGCCCAGAACTGAACACAGGATTCAAGGTGCGGTCTCACCAGTGCCGAGTACAGAGGGAGAATAACCTCCCTGGACCTGCTGGTGACCCCATTTCTGATACAAGCCAAGATGCCGTTGGCCTTCTTGGCCACCTGGGCACACTGCTGGCTCATGGTCAGTCGCTGTCAACCATTACCCCCAGGTCCTTCTCCTCCGTGCAGCTCTCCAGCCACTCTTCCCCCAGTCTGTAGCGCTGCATAGGGTTGTTGTGCCCCAAGTGCAGGACCCGGCATTTGGCCTTGTTAAACCTCATGCCATTGGTCTCGGCCCAGCAGTCCAGCCTGTTCAGATCCCTTTGCAGAGCCTCCCTACCCTCCAGCAGATCCACACTTCCTCCCAGCTTAGTGTCATCTGCAAACTTGCTGAGGGTGCACTCAATGCTTTCATCGAGGTCATTGATAAAGACATTGAACAGGGCTGGACCCAGCACTGAGCCCTGAGGAACTCCACTTGTGACTGGCCTCCAGCTGGAGTTAACTCCATTGACCACCACTCTCTGGGCCATCCAACCAGTTTTCAACCCAGGAGAGTGTGCGCCTGTCCAGGCCAGAGGCTGACAGTTTCTGAAGCAGAATGCTGTGAGAAACTGTGTCAAAGGCTTTACTGAAGTCCAAGAAGACTCCATCCACAGCCTTTCCCCCATCCAGTAGTCGAGTGATTTTGTCATAGAAGGCGATCAGGTTAGTTTGATTAATCACACTGAGGAATGCAGCTTTGTCCACAAAACCTCACCACGGCACAGCCTCTGTTATTTCCCTTCCTCCAGACCAAGAAATAGTCAATATTTCTTTCCCCAGAGATCTGCAAACTCAAATTCTTCACTAAAACCCTTGCCTGGTGGATATCATCCAACTTTCAGTTTCCAGGGCCTCACAAACCTGAAGTCAGGAAGGAACACAACTCAATGCCAGTGGTGCAAACACAACGAGAAGGCAGCTGAACTCAAGACATCAACATGCTCCGAGGGTTACTTACGGGCTCGCGCACTGTCCAGGGCAGCGGGCAAAAGAAAACAACTTAGTTGGAGAAGTTAAAGCAACAGATTTACAGAACCCTTTGACCCTCCTGGCCGTGGGCTTGCAGCTCTATGCCCAGACTCAACATGGCTTTCAGGTTTTCCACTTCCCAGGTACTTCAGGACAGTTTCCACCAAGCTGCTTTCTAAGCAGAGAGAGACAAAAAGTCCCTTCAAAGCTACTTCTGGTAACTCCTGTCTTCCCCTTCTTTTGTCTCCTCATGCCCCAGTTGGCTTCTTTTTCCTTGATGAACAGTATATAAAGACATGAAAGCCAAGCCCAGGGTGCAGAGCCGCTTGTGCCGGAGGCGCCTGCCGCCCAGCAGCAGCGCGAGAGTCATTTCCCTTGCGGGAAGGGTTGACTGCATTGACCCAAGACCTCGAGCAGCTTGGGAGCACAAGTCCCGTAGCAGAGTGGACAGGATTTCCAGCTCAGAGAACAATTGCCACCAGGATGTGTTGTTAAGGTCACAAGTGGAAGCAGAAGCGCCAGCGGGTCAGCCTGAAAGCCGTGGTCTCCATGCCAAGACTCCCCAGAGAGCCTTTTCCAGGCTCCAGAGCTAAGGGAGCTACACAAGACAGACGCTTAGGAGCTGGACCTGGACCATTCGTGCAAGCAACGACAGCAGATGCTCGGCCTTCCCCAGAGCAGCGAGTGCGATGCAGCTCATCCTTTACATCTGCTGGTGCGTGGAGAAGGGATCAGTCCACAGGAAGCCCGGGGTCTCACTCCCACGGCTTGTTCTCCTGGAGAAAGGCAGCAGAGCTGAGCATGAGTTGGCCAATGCCAAAAGCAACTTGGGCACAGTTTCCAGGGAGCATCCTGAAACGGTCCCTTGAGGCGGAACAGCGATGGCCAGAGGCGGCACAATCCAGACAGAGCTGAACAGCTTCTTTAATGATACATAATAAAGGAAGGGACGGAACCGCACCTCTACCGTAGGCTTTGAGATAAGAGTGAGAGGAGAGCATCAGTAGAGACAACACCCAGCAACCAGTGTTGGTGGTCTCCGCTGGCTGGAGGAGATACGAGGGGTGTCGGAAAGGCAGGCAAGATGCTTACAGGGCACACGCGGACCCTCAGCATGGACAGGAGAGCCGAGCAGCGCTTCCCAACAAGCTGGATGCATAAGGTGGTATTTTTCCCCCATCAGAGATGCTGACTGACCAGGCAGACCCAACTGTGAGTCAGCCAGCAGCTCCTAGCACTGGGCAATGCTGCAGAGGAGCAGCATCCCTGGGAGCTGTGCCCCCCTCTTTCTTCTTCTTCTTCCCCGTCTCCTTCTGTGGTTTCAGGACAATGTTTTTCTGCTAAGCCTGCAAGCACACGTCCATGGAGACCTGCCCATTCCTCCCCCAAAAGCCCCCTGAGCCATAGGATTGACGTCAGCAGCGCGCCAGCCGTCAAACAATGGAGATTAAGGCTTGGCAGGCGGTGCCAACCCATGCGAGCACGTGTGCCTCCCCGGGCAGGTGAGCAACATTCCGCACCGAGCAGGAACAGGCACATTGCATCAACTCGGCTGCACCTGGACACAAGACCTAACCTGATCCCCGGCCGCGGCCAAGTCATGCCCAGGCAGCCGGTGGGGTTCGTGGCCCCCTGTGCGTGCCCAGCAGGACCTCTCCAGCACAAGGGCCCTCCTGTCCCAAACGGGGCTGGGAAGAGGCAGAGCCCTGGTTGCTCTCGTGGCTCCAGCTCCTGTGGAAGGTCCACGTGCATGCCAAGAGACGCCCGGTGCCGGGAACAGGCCCGGGGCACCAGCCCTCCCTGTTCTGCCCAGCGCGGGGACAGAGGCGATGACATGCTGCCACTTGCAGAGGTGCAGCTCGGTTCAAGCCAAGTCCTTACTCCACCCAGACCTCGAGAGGTTCAGCCCCAGGGGCCTGGACCAGGGCTTCTCTTGCAGTCCCAACATGCAGCAAGAGCCTGGGCATCAGGGAAGGTGTGGGATGTGGCCAAGCTGTCACTGGCTTTGGGGAGCAGCTGGAGCCTCACAGGAGGATGGGAGCTGCCCCAAGCATGCTCAACCACCCCGGGGTCCCGTTTCGCACACTAACCCTCCTGTTCCCACCACCGGCACAGGGAGCACTGCTGCTGGGACCTGTCTTCTGCCAAAACAAATACAGGAGAACCACGAACACAGAGGTCACCTGGCACTGCCTATGGTAACGCTTTTTCTCATCACTCAGCTTCCAGGATGAGCTTGACCTGGAGATGGCTGGGAGACCTCGGTGGCCGGGACAGAGAACAGGCAGAAACATCCCTGTAACCAAAGGTGAACCCAAACCAAAGAGCAGAGCACCAGCCTTCCTCCTCACCTTAACTCCTAAGGAAGCCCAGGAGGGCACCTGAGGTTAAAGAAACACGATCTACAACACCCAGAGATACGAACACATACGGATTTGACAGTTCCAGCGCAAAGCGCAAATCCTGCTGGGCTCGTGCCCTGCTCGCTGGGAAGATCATAGAATCATAGAATAGTTCGGGTTGGAAAGGATCTGAAAGATCATCTAGTTCCAAACCCCCTGCCACGGGCAGGGACACCCCACTAAATGTGGGAAATCCCACTACGATCTCCCAGCCGTGCCCGCTCCAGCAGCAGGAGCCGCCTGACCAGCTCCATCTCACCAGATGCACAAGGGAAGCACCTGGCTGAGCCAGGTGAGCTGCCACCACTGCTGGGGACAGGGGCACAGCGTGCCCATGGACATGGATGGGCAGCCGGTGTCCAGGTCCTGCTCCCGAACCTCCAGACGCTGGGGCAGCAGGAGAGCCAGGATGCCGCGTCTCCTTGCTTGCACTGGGCAGGGCTTCCGTAACTCACGCTGCCCACGGGAACGCCCTTTGATGAGGTCCTGCCACTAATGAGGTGACATCGCAGAGTGACGCAGGCTGGCCCACGCTTCCCCAAGGTGGGGCAGAGCCCAGAGCAGCTCTCAACTAGACCAAGCCCGGAGCATCCTTCCACAAAGACCCTCGAGCTCTTTGGAAGGAGGACGTGCCCTTCAAACACCACAGTGCCCTCACGCCCCAGAGCGTAAGCAGGCACACAGCTTGGAGGAGCCACCAGTCAGCGCCTCACTGCTCTCCATCAACCGTCCCAGCTGAGCTATGGGTCTCGGGGGATGCACCCCTCTCCCAGGCCTGCCTTCTCCAGCTCCAGGGACCAGGATAAGTGTGGAGAGGTCAGGCCCAATCCAAACTGACCACATTCGCTGGGGTCCTTACCCTACAGCCCAGGCCAGATGCCGTGGGCTTCAGGAGGTCCACCAAGAGGAGAAGGCAGAGGTGCCTAGGGCAGGAGCTGCTCTGGGGGCAGCAGGCTGGGAGGGACACAAGTTTCTCATGGGCTCCATTGACTTCTGCTCCTCAAGAAAAGGTCCCTAATCTGGTGGGATTCAACCCTGCATGCTGCACCTTCTCACATCCTTCAAGACAAACCTCCTGGCATGCTTTGCTTTTCACCCAACCTTATCACAAGGCCTGACCCAGCAGAGCCGGATGGGAGGGGAGCAGATGGTCTGTTCAAGTCCTTCCCATTTGTTCTCCCTCAAGACACTCTCAAAGGAAAACCCTTGAGGTCACTGTTCTATTTTCATCCAACAAGGGCATCCAGCACAGCATCAGGAGGGCTGAGCTGAAGGCAGAGCTCAAGGAGAAAGATCCGACCAAAGAGACTAAGACGGAACACGCAACCCAAAGTCCAGACAGTCACAGCTGCATCTCACCCACCTGCCTGGAGTATCTGCCGATGGGCGACAAGACACTCTAAATGCTTCACATCACCCCGACCAAGAAGGAAAAGAAAACAACTCAACCCCCCTCTGCAACCCATCTTGGTAGAACCTCATCAGGAACCAGGCTTTGCAAGTGTCAATGTTCAGTGGAGATGGTTTTGGAGTGACTCAGACATGGGCGGCCTTGCAGGTTGCCCTGCCCTGCCCCAGACACGTCAGGCTTGGTGTGCACCAACAGCTCTGCTCTCCTGGCTGGGCTTTGGGTCATCAGAGTCCGCAGCACTAGAGGAGACCATCTTCCACCAGCACAGTTGCTGCTGAGAGAGGACTGGATGGAGATCCCCGCCTGCACGCAGATCGTGCAGGGAGGGACTGGATGACCCATAGTGACACAGAGGCTCAGTAAACACCAGGCTCCATCCCGGGGCGCGGTGCCGACAGGTGGCAGACAGCCACCAAAACCCTGACGCCGCGTCACCCGCGTCGGACGCTGGCTGCTCCCCAGCCCTCCTGCCTGTCCTCAGCGTTTTCTAAACGGCTCCCAGGCCCAACTCCATACTTCCCCCATGGGATCCGCACTGGGTTTGCTAACTTGAACAAATACATCTGCATTTTATGCTCATCCACGTTTCCCTCCACTTGCTAAAACAAAGTTTTCCTGCTGGCCCCACGAGATGGACCTATTCCAGCCCTGGTCAGCACATGTGTGAACCTCAGGAGGTTCAATAAGGCCAAGTGCAAGGTCCTGCACCTGAGCCACGGAAATCCATGGAGGACAACACGATTGAGAGCTGCCCTAAGGAGAAGGGCTTGGGGCGCCAAGGAGGACGAGCTCAACGTGAGCCGGCAACATGCGCTCACAGCCCAGAATCCACCCGTGTCCTGGGCTGCATCCAGAGCTGTGGGACCAGCAGGGAGGGAGGGGATTCTGCCCCTCTGCTCTGAGAGACCCACCTGGAGCCCTGTGGAGAGAGTCCAGAGAAGGCCACGGAGACGATCCCTGGGCTGGAGCAGCTCCTGTATGAGGCCAGGCTGAGGGAGTTGGGGTTGTTCAGCCTGGAGAGGAGAAGGCTGTGGGGAGACCTTAGAGCAGCTTCCAGTGCTGAAAGGGGCTCCAGGAAAGCTGGGGAGGGGCTCTGGATCAGGGAGGGCAGGAATGGGATGAGGGGAACGGTTTTAAGCCGCAAGAGAGGAGATTGAGATGAGATCTTGGGAAGAAATGTTTTGCTGTGCGGGTGGGGAGGCCCTGGCCCAGGGTGCCCAGAGCAGTGGGGGCTGCCCCATCCCTGGAGGGGTTCCAGGCCAGGTTGGATGGGGCTTGGAGCCCCTGATCCAGTGGGAGGTGTCCCTGCCCATGGCAGAGGTGGGGCTGGATGAGCTTTGAGGTCCCTCCCAACCCAAACCATTCCATGATTCTATACCACCACTACCTCCTCAGAAACACCTGTGTGGAGCCCACGCCTTCACTGGGCACTCCTCCTCTTCCAAGGAGCTTTCCAGGACAAAGCTAAACCGAATGTCTCCCCTCCAGTCCTCCCTGAAGAGCCTGTACCCTTCCGTTCCAGCACTCCTGAGCCATCCCACCGGCTCTTCTTGAACCACAGCCCTGTGGGCGCAAACAAGGTAACACCGACTTTGGCAAAAGAAACAAAACCATCACACACACCCCCTCCCCATCCCCAGCGCTTCCACTAAAAGGTACGGACAGGGATGAAGGAAAGAGGGAGGAATATGGTTTGTCTTCATTCACCCAGGAGTTGCTCACCAGGTTGGTGTCCTCTGGGTAGCTGTAAAAACCCCACGCATGCAGCAATGGCTCCGCGCTGGTGAGGTCACGCTTGGCTTATCTTTATCAGCAAATAAAAGAAAAGGTCACCAAACAGTTTAATGGGGAGGACGTTCTCCAGCTTTCCTGCATCCTTGAGCATGAAGTGAAACCACCTCGCAGGCAGGAGCCCCATCTCCCTCCCCCACAGGCGCCAGGAGAGCAGGCTGACCATGAAACCTATCTCACGGGGTCCCACCTGCCACCACACATCAAGGAGGTCCCCTGCGCCCCGGATGCAGTTGGCAACTGCCAGCTTTTCCTCACCCAGATCCAACTGCCCTCAATGTGCGAGCATCCCTGTGCCAGAGGGAAAGCTGATGACCTCTCCACATGGTGGGGCAGCTTGGAGAGATGCTGGGAGGACACAGCATATTCCAAGCCCCTTGCAGAGCAGGGACTCTCTCCTTGCAGGCTGTCTCACCATCCCCTCCTCTCTCGCAGAGGTTCCTCAGGTTGAATTTGCAGCACAGGGAACTGCACACAGTTCTCAGCTTGTGGACAGGTCCAGGACCAAACGTGCAGAAGGTGCCGCCACGTCCTTACTGCTCTGGTCCTGATGGTCCTGGAGCAGCCCTGGACACAGCAGCCGGGACGGTTACCCAGGGCACTGCTGGAAGCCTGGAGGCCGCCAGGGAAGCAAAGCCAGGAAGCATCTCCAGGGGCTGCCACAGCTCTGCTGGGGGCAAAGAGAGGGCAGTAGGAAAGAACCTTTGCTCCTGGTCCTGATGGTGCTGAGAGCACAGAAATCAGACACCTTCCTCCCACAAAGCCTCCTGCCCTGACATCACCCTCGCGCTGGCTGTTATCTCGGCACTTTGTTTGGCCGGGGCACGTGGCACCATCCTCGGGGCGTGGAGGAACCATCCCGGGGGTGGCTGGAGGTGCGCCAGCTCCTCCGACCTTGCTCCAGGACCTGCCCACGTTTCATCCTGGTGAGCAAACTGTTCTGCCTCTGGAGACCCTTACCATAAAGGCGACAGCTCCCATCCCTTTATCTTCTTTAGGCCGCCCTCCAAACATTGCTGGCGCTTCCTTCACCAACTCGCTGGCCACCTGCCTTTGTTTGAACAGGCGAGGCTCTGCAGGGCTGGCACCCGAAGGGACAAACTGCAAAGGGGAAGCGAGTTTTGAAGACACCAAACAAGTTCACGTGCCTTTGGTGGCACTAAACCCTCAGCACCGAGACCTGGACACAGCTCCAGGGTGGGCACGAGGTACACAAGGACTGTGGCATCTCCTGCTCCCACCGCTGCCCTGCCCGAAGCACAGCCAGAGGGCTTGGAAAGCCTTGGATCTCCTTTCGGGAGAAACCAAGCTTGCCTGATCCACTGGGAGGTGTCCTTCCCATGGCGCGGAACTGGGTGGGCTTTGCTGACTCTTCCAACCCAATCCACTCCACAACGTCAGGACTCCAGACCTGGGATTTTTAAGAAAGCCGATTTGAAGCGCTGCTCAACAGCATCATTCAGCAGCTTTCCTCCTGCTCTGCTCTGGGCTCTCACCTGCAGTACCATCACTTTCCCACATCTGGGCTCTGTCCCTGACACAACCTGACCACACGGGGACAGGAGAGACAGGAAACCCTCGGGTTTCAGAGCCGCAGAGACCTACCGTGCACCAGCATCAACTGGAAGCAGCCCAAAGGGATGTTCTGAGCAGTAAAAGGAGGTGCTGCCCCTGGAGGAACGAGCAGTGGGCTTCTGCCCACCTCAACTGAACAGCTGCACATACCAGCTCTGGGCATGGTCCAGCCATGGACTCTTGGCCGGCACAGCGACGAGCCCGGGGTTCACCCTGGGCACAGGCCAAGCCCCACAGCTGCTCCACACCACTGCTAAGCTATGGAGGTCCAGTGACCAAAGCTCCTCTCGCACCCAGGTCAGCAGAGCCAAGGGAGGAACAGTCCCGTGCTCCATGGAACTGGAGGAAATCACGAGCCTGACGCCAATTCATGTCTGATGAACTCTGTCAGGACACAGGAACACCATAAAAAAGAAGCGGCAGCACTCGAGCTTCCTGCGCCTCCGCAGCACCTCATCAACGACTCCCAAAGAGGAAACATATTCGTGGGAGGGGCGGCTGCTTAATGCGCTCTCCCACCCACCGCTCCTTCCTATGGCTCCAGATCTCCCCACTGGGATTCAGCGTCTGGTGAGTGGACACGGGGAGAGATGGGACATTAATCCCATAAAAGCCAGACAGCAGGGTTTCAAACCACTCTGCCCCAGCTCGTAGAATCACGGAATGGTTTGGGATGGAAGGGACCTCAAAGCCCATCCAGTCCCACCCCTGCCATGGGCAGGGACACCTCCCACTGGATCAGGGGCTCCGAGCCCCATCCAACCTGGCCTGGAACCCCTCCAGGGATGGGGCAGCCCCCACTGCTCTGGGCACCCTGGGCCAGAGCCTCCCCACCCTCACAGCAAAACACTTATCCCTAAGATCTCATCTCCATCTCTTCTCTTTCAGCTCGAAAACGTTCCCCCACATCCCATCCCTGCCCTCCCTGATCCAGAGCCCCTCCCCAGCTCTCCTGGAGCCCCTTTCAGCACTGGAAGCTGCTCTAAGGTCTCCCCACAGCCTTCTCTTCTCCAGGCTGAACAACCCCAACTCTCTCAGCCTGTCCTTGACAGGAGCTGCTCCAGACCTCGGATCATCTCGGTGACCTCCTCTGGACTAGCTTTAACAGCTCCATCTCCTTATGCCAGAGATTCCCTATCTCCACCCAGGGCTCCAGGTGGGTCTCTCAGAGCGGAGCAGAGGGGCAGAATCCCCTCCCTCCCTGCTGGTCCCACCGCTCTGGATGCAGCCCAGGACACGGGTGGTTTCTGGGCTGTGAGCACACATTGTTGGCTCACGTTGAGCTTCTCCTCCCCCGGCACCCCGAGCTCTTCTGCTCGGGGCTGCTCCCAATCCCCCATCCCGTATTGAAACCCTGGATTTCCTGACCAGGTGCAGGACCTTGGCCTTGTTGAACCTCATGAGGGATTTAGGGAGGGGAAAAGCTAAAAGAGATTTCTGTCTTTGCAGCCATCCCCACGCCAGGGCAGGAGCCGGGGTTCTGTGCTGGCCCTGCGGGCTGCTACCATGCTCAGAGGTGGTGCAGAAGAAAACACGTAAAAATGGCTTTAATTAAGTTAATCTTTTTCCCTTAAAGCTCCCAGATTTCAAGATTAGCAAAACACACCCAGAATGGCTCTCACCATCCAAAGGAACAAAGGCGCTTGGAGAGTCATGTGTTTCTACAGACCTGGAGACAATACCCGCAAGTCCTTTCTTGCAGCAAAACTTGGGAGCTCGGTGTGTCCAGCCAAGGTCATTAAGCTTTTTATTACTATCTTTGTTAGAAGTGGAGGTTTTTACCTTGTTTGGGAGTTTGCTTCGGCTATCCAGTGCTGCTAATCATTCAGGGTGCGAGGCAGTGCTCCTTCGGCGAGTGGTACGCAGGGAACCCTCGCTCAGCTCTGGGACCAGGGGTTAGAAAAGCATTTTAATTTATACCTGAAGACTTTGGGTACTTCCAACGCTCCATAAAAACGTCAACTCACGCCTTAGCAGGAAACCAAGTGCAAAATGGGTGGGAAGAAACAAAGTTCTTTACACTGCTGCGTAACTCCACAGTGTACCTACGCCAGGAATTGCGTAGGGTTAGGATCATGGAACGGTTTGGGTTGGAAGGGACCTCAAAGCCCATCCAGTCCCACCCCTGCCATGGGCAGGGACACCTCCCACTGGATCAGGGGCTCCAAGCCCCATCCAACCTGGCCTGGAACCCCTCCAGGGATGGGGCAGCCCCCACTGCTCTGGGCACCCTGGGCCAGGGCCTCCCCACCCTCACAGCAAAACATTTCTCCCTAAGATCTCATCTCCATTTCCCCTCTTTCAGCTCAAAAACGTTCCCCCACATCCTATCCCTGCCCTCCCTGATCCAGAGCCCCTCCCCAGCTTTCCTGCAGCCCCTTTCAGCACTGGAAGCTGCTCTAAGGTCTCCCCACAGCCTTCTCTTCTCCAGGCTGAACAACCCCAACTCTCTCAGCCTGTCCTCATACAGGAGCTGCTCCAGACCTTGGATCATCTCCGTGGCCTTCTCTGGACTCGCTCCAACAGTTCCATCTCCTTCTTATGTTGGGGACTCCAGATCTGGTCCCAGGGCTCCAGGTGGCTCTCTCAGAGCGGAGCAGAGGGGCAGAATCCCCTCCCTCCCTGCTGGTCCCACCGCTCTGGATGCAGCCCAGGACACGGGTGGTTTCTGGGCTGAGAGCTGTACAAGGTTGACACAATTTGCTCTCTGAAGTTAGAGAGTAAACGGAAGATATTGCAGGGAAAGCATCTAAGCAGATGACAGGCGAGCTGGCAACACCCTGCCGCAAGGGTGGAAAACACACAGCCCCACCTGCACCATGGCCGAATTGAAGTTCAGATTCACACGGAAGATACGGCCCTGAGCATCCCTGCCGTCGGTCCATGGATGGTTCCAGTGTCCCAGCTGGAAGGAGAAGTCACTACAGGGAATGGTCCCAGGCTGAGCGAGCACACACCTCATGGCACTATCATGAGGGCAGTTTGTTCCGGCCTAGGGAATTCCTCCAGTTCCTAGGAAGAAGAATTCCCATACGTCTTTGTGGCTGGGAGTCTTCGGAGATGGCAGCCGCAAAGCCAAACTCCAGGCTCACGAGCGCTTCGCTGTTCTGGAGTTGGCACCGCAGAGACTGGGCAGCAGCCAACACCATCCCAAGCTGCCTCCGTTCCGAGGAGTCGAGCCCACATCACTCCAGATTCCCCGAGGCACAAGAACTCCCGGCAGAAACCCCAAATTGGTTCTGACGTACGACAATATTGTTTTCCCCAAACGCTGAGCTGAGCTGGAATTCACAGCTTTTCCCAGAACCCACATTCTTTATTGTACTCTGGCACTGCCAAAACAAAGCCGGGAGCAGTCTCCGCAGATAGGACCGAGATATGCCCATAAAACAACACCAGGCAAGGGAAGGTGACTGACCTGAAGTAGCCTGAGGTTTGACTTGCGCCCCAAGAGCAACAACCACAAGCAACTGGATTTCTGGTGGACCCCAAAAGCGCCTGTTTGGCTGGAGATGGCCTGGACTCACACCCAAGCTGCTGCCATTGGAGGCTGCAAAGGGTGTTTTCTGGGACCAGCTGGACCCGTGGCAGCAGCACCATCCTGTCTGGAGGAAGAATCATGGAATGCTTTGGGTTGGAATGGGCCTTTACAGGTCATCCAGTCCAACCCCCTGCAGGAACAGGGACATCTTCAACTCGATCAGGCATAGAAAGGACAAAGTCAGATGAGAACCTTTTGACTGGTGAATTTCTCAAAGGGTTTGCATCATCCCAGCGTTGTTGTAAGAGCTCAAGGCCAATCAATGGTCTCTGTCCCCTCAGACCTTTGAAAGCTGCTATTTCCAACTCACTGCCAGCTCTAACTGCTTAGAACCTGGGGGCAACTACCTGATTGCTGCTTCTCTTTTCCCTCTGCACCCCTGTGACGACACAGGCCACCACTTTCAGAAGGGGCCACCACGGTCTCAAGAGTCAGAGTGACCTATTTCATGTGGCAGAAGTGTGGAGCAGAGCAGCTAAAGGAATCGAGGTCTCCAAACCACAGCTCAGCTATTTTTTCCCCTCTGCCCTTTCTCCTTTCTTTCTCTCATTACATAAAAGAAACCCAAACCAAATTTGTTTACACCACAACCTTGCCCTCAGTGACTGCTGCTTCTTGTGAGCGTGAACATTGCGACGCAGGGAAGGGCTCATCCATCAGCTGTCAGCACTTGGTTCCTTCTCAAAATCATAAAATCACAGAATGGTTTGGGTTGGAAGGGACCTCAGAGCCCATCCAGTGCCACCCCTGCCATGGGCAGGGACACCTCCCACTGGATCAGGGGCTCCAAGCCCCATCCAACCTGGCCTGGAACCCCTCCAGGGATGGGGCAGCCACCGCTGCTCTGGGCACCCTGGGCCAGGGCCAACCCACACTCATTGTGAAGAATTTGTTCCTAATGTCCAATCTGAATCTTCCTCTTCCAATTTGCAGCCATTCCCCCTTGTCCTGTCACTCCAGGCCCTTGTTAAAAGCCCCTCCCCAGCTTTCCTGGAGTCCCTTTCAGCACTGGAAGCTACTCTGAGGTCTCCCTTGAGGCTTCTCTTCTCCAGACTGAACAATCCCAATTCTCCCAGCCTATCCTCAGACGGGAGCTGCTCCAGCCCTCAGATCATCTCCATGGCCTCCTCTGGACTTGCTCCAACAGCTCCACGTCCTTCTCTGCTGAGGACTCCAGAGCTGGACACAGGGCTCCCTGGTGCCTTCTCCTCTTCAGCCTGGACAACCCCAGCTCTCTCGGAAAGAAGCGGCTCATTTTGCCATGCAGTAGCTCTGTGGCAGAAGGTGAGGTCTGATTCTAAGATCCAGTGGTTTTAGGGATCAGTTATTGGCCTGGTGGGGTCTGAGGACTTGGCAAAGCTTGGCGTGTGCTCTCCCGTGCTGACTTTCTGGTGTCTTGCAGCCCCACGGGCGCTGCACACCCCTTCGATTGCCCCGCCTCACGCTTGAGCCCCTGCTGTCATCCGTCCCTTGGCTGAAAAAGCAGTAACATTCGCTCCATCTCCTGCTTTTCATGGCACACAAAATGTTCTCAGCCGCACAAACAAGCGTGGCTCATGAAGTCAAGGACCAGTTCTGGCTCCAAGGCAGATGCTCCAGCCAGGAGATCCCCTTTCCAGAGCTGCGAGGCAGCTGAACCAGCCAGACGCGTCTGCTCTACAAAACGCTTCAAATCAAAACATTTTTCCACTAAGAAACCCAAGAAATATGCAAAGTTAAACAAAATACCTGCCCCGAGTGTATTTCTGATTCAGCTCTTGGCTTCTGTGCATTCCTGGGGTGGGAGAGGCTGGAGGCATCAAATAACCTGGGCTCCTCCTCTCCCTCCCTCCCTCCTGCCCCCAGCTGCTTCTTCAGCTCTCTCTCCTCTGTGCTCTCGGTTTCCACCTTGTTTTCTTCTGCTTGGACCAGATGTGCTCCATTTTAGTTGATTCCAGCTCTCTTTTTGCTTCACAAGTTTTACATCAGCCTCTGGTCTCCTGCTGTGAGACCATCCCAAGCTTTTGACCTGACAAGCTGGGTCATCTCTGGGAGTAATCCTCCAGGTTCCAAGATCACTTCCTGCACGCCTTGCAGCCAAAGCAGAAGCCAAAAGGCTTTGTAAGCAGCCAGAAACCCTGACACTGGCTGCAAGCAACCCCCCAAATCTAAGAACTTCAGCTCATGAGTGAGGCTTCCTCTTCTCCAGGCTAATCAGCCCCAGGGCCTTCAGCCACCTCTCAGACCCCCTGTTTTCCAGCCCCTATCCCAGCTCCGTTCCCTTCTCCAAAAGTGCCCTGGCCCCTCAATATCCCTCTTGGACCGAGGGGCCCAAATACCTTGTTCGGTCCTCTTCAGTAACGTTCAACTCCAAAAACCTGGGGGATAACGGATGTTTGGATTAAGGAAAGCAGCAGGACAACGTATGAAGTCTCAGGGAGTGGTTCTGCAGGACGGGAGGTGGGCAATCCAACCTCATCTCCAGCCCAACAACCACCAACCTGCACAGCCAACACACAAGGGTACGTGAGGGACCAAGCTTTCACATTGGATGTAATAGAAAAACCTTCTTTACTCTGCAAGTGTCTTTACAAATATATATTTATATATTTAAGCCCATTTCAGGCCATAAAAGCCCATAAAAAACAACCAGTACCTTTTTGAACAAGAAAAATTGCGATCCAGAAGTCTGAGGTGAAAGACTCCCACACAAGGGCTGCTTTGGTGCTTCTCTGAAGGCCTCTACGTTAGCACAGAAAACCAGCTAAAAAAAAAACAAAAATCACATCGGCCTTTTACCTGCAAGGAGGAGCAGCATTTTTACTCCCCTTCACTCCTCTCTGTATGAGGTAAAGTGGAATCACTTTTACAGAACCACTTACTGCCTTAAAAAGGGGATTTTGTGTCCTGAAGACCAGCTTTTCAAAAAAAACCAAAACCATTTGTGAATAGGTTAAAAAGGTAAAGATGCCGCTTGTGGTTCCAACCACAATGTGTCTCAAAATAGAAGTTGATACTAAAAAAGCTATTCCAGATACATACAAGTACAAACACTAGAGCTGGTCAGAAAGATTCAGTTTCAATGTTTTTAGAAAGCAGGGAACGTTTTCTGCAGTGCGGCTTTCGCATTCCTCTCCCCTCTCCTCAGTTTGCTACCGGTTCCATATTCCCTTCCAAAAACTCCGGTGTCTATAGGAGTGCAAAGTCCATCGACACCTCGTGTTTCAGTTCGCTACCAGTTCACTACACGTTAAAAATCCTGATGGCATACAAAAAGGTCTCGATTTAACTTAGCAAAAGTGATACCTAGAAAAGATTCAACATCAAGAGGTCTTATAAAAGACTTCAGACTACGAAAGCATTCTAAGGCACAGTGTTTTGGAAGAAGTGCTTTCTCCCGTTAGTGTTGCTTTATACACGTGGCGTGTGCGAGTCCGAGTGATGCACGGAGCAGCGGATATAGCCATGCCTTCTCCCGACCACTGAATCCAACCTCCTTCCATAGTTTCAGACGTAGGCTCCCAACGCCGCGTGGAATTCCGTTAGACATTGCACCAGCTGCTGAAACTTGGGTCTTTCTTCAGGGTCAAGGGCCCAACAGCAGGCCATGACAGCGAATCTGCAGGACAAGGACACGAGAACATAAGCCAGGTCCCAATCTGAAAGTGAAAAACATTTGCCAGTACAAAACTTGCTGGCCCAAGAGCAAAGGAACCTGCATCTTCCGATACACGATGCTGAACAACCCCCTGGCAGATGGGCATTCAAAATCATAGAATCATAGGATGGTTTGGGTTGGAAAGGACCTCAAAGCCCACCCACATCCATCCCCCTGCCATGGGCAGGGACACCTCCCACTGGATCAGGGGCTCCAAGCCCCATCCAACCTGGCCTGGAACCCCTCCAGGGATGGGGCAGCCACCACTGCTCTGGGCAACCTCAGCCTCAGGGTCAATAAACGTGCTGTGACTGACAGTGCTGAGTTGATTTTGGATACAAGTCAGAGGCAACCCAGGAAGAAGCAACACCTAATTCATGAGAAATTGCTCAATGATTTTAAAAGTACAGTTCCAAGTCTTTCTGTGGCAGGTTCACTCAGCACAAGGACACGGAGCTGTTGGAGTGGGTCCAGAGGAGGCCACACAGATGATCCGAGTGCTGGAGCCCCTCTGCCATGAGGACAGGCTGAGAGAGTTGGGGTTGTTCAGCCTGGAGAAGGGAAGCCCCAGGGGACACCTTAGAGCAGCTTCCAGTGCTGAAAGGGGCTCCAGAAAAGCTGGGGAGGGGCTCCGGATCAGGGAGGGCAGGGACGGCACAAGGGGAACAGTTTTGAGCTGAAATAGGGGAGACCGAGATGAGATCTTAGGGAGAAATGTTTTGCTGTGTGGGTGGGGAGGCCCTGGCCCAGGGTGCCCAGAGCAGCGGTGGCTGCCCCATCCCTGGAGGGGTTCCAGGCCAGGTTGGATGGGGCTTGGAGCCCCTGGTCCAGTGGGAGGTGTCCCTGCCCATGGCAGGGGTGGGACTGGATGGGCTTTGAGGTCCCTTCCAACCCAAACCATTCCCTGATTCTATGAAACCCAGCTCCTTCATGGCTAAGCCTGGCTTTGCATGCTAGTTGCACAACAGACATTTCTCCTCTCTTGAGGATGATGGACTTACAGTTCATCAGGGCAGTTGATGGGCTGAGCTATCCGATAGCCATCCTTTAAATAAGCAGCCATCTCAAAGGGGTCGATGTCGACATACGGCGTCTGTCCCAATGTCATCAGCTCCCACAGCGTTACTCCAAAGGCCCACTGTAAGGGAAGTGCACAGCGTTAAGGGAGCAGCCGAATTCCGGGTGCTCCTTCAGACATTCCATAAAATTAGTCAGTAGGAGGACAGATTCACACAAATGTGGGACAGATCCAAGTTCAACACAACAACACTTTTGTTGTCGCTGCCCCATCCCTGGAGGGGTTCAAGGCCAGGTTGGATGGGGCTTGGAGCCCCTGATCCAGTGGGAGGTGTCCCTGCCCATGGCAGGGGTGTTACTGGATGGGCTTTGAGGTCCCTTCCATCCCAAACCATTCCACGATTCCACGAATCAAGAATCACAGAAGGTGTTTAAGTTGAACTGAAGCTAAAAGTGCGCTAAGACTTAAATGCTAAAAAATCATTCATTTACTGCATTTCTCCAGCATGACTTTTCAAAATGCTTCACAAATCTAACGAACACTAAACCTTGCGCTCACTGTTTTGCAAAAATTAACACTTTAGCATTATATTTTGCCACCTCCTCAAAGATGGCCTGTGAAATTCAAAGGGTCAGAGGAGGAGAAACCTTCATTTTCTAAAAATCAAAGTACACTGTGTCTTTTGAATACATGCTCAGAGTAGGATTCAGGAGAAAAAGATTTCATCTTGGTAAATACGACAGCTGGATCAGCACCCAACACGTCGTTCAGCCGCCGGTTCTTGCCAAAAGGAGCTTATGGTGATGAAAAGCCAATCAATCAATTCGTGTGCGAGCACAGTATAAGATGATTTACTGGCTGGTATCAGGAGGCAAAACATAGATGGTGCTGATAGAGCGTGCTGGTGATTCACTGCTGAGGTACCAGCGCCACAAACATCCTGACTGATGGAAACGGGGCAGAATTCGGCAAGTCTCACTCGATTCTTGATTTTAATCAAAAGAAGCCTTGCCCTGCTCTTTTTCCTCATTTTATTTATGTCAATAAAACACACCAACAAGGTGTAAGAGGAGGAAAACAACCTTACCACATCACTAGCGCTGGAGAATTCGTTGTTAACCAGGCTTTCAAGAGCCATCCATCGAACGGGCCTGTTCTCGTTGTCTCCCAGGCAGTGGTAGTCCATCGGAAAGAGGTCTCGAGAGAGCGCATTGTCTGTAATCTTAACCTGAAGTGCGTCGTCAATGCTAATTTAAAAGAATGGAATTAATTAGCAATCTTGGCATTGAAGTTTTAGAGGAGATATTTATGCTCAAGCTGAAGTTTCCGACTCGGGACTTAAGTGGGGAGCGCTGATCACACTATCAACACTGCAAAGGGACGGCGTTCTCCTGGATCAGGAAACACTTTATTAGTGATCATCAAACATTATCAAAGACCGTATTTATTCTGCGTTAACAGATAAGCACCAGAAAACTCAGCAGACTTAGATTAAATAAAATCAAACATTTACAAATGCAAAGAAATACAGCTAAAGCAAACACACGACTCCTTGGAATTATTCCTCCTTCCCTGGAGATCCCCTATCAGTTAACTAAATGCTAGCTATGGTCCCTCAGCAGCAATAATGAGCTGAAGATCTAGGCAAAGCAACATCTGGTAACACCTTGTTAGAGCAACAGATGTTAATTGTGGCTTAAACAGCAGTGTATTTTGTAGTAGAGATGTGGTCGACTGGAGAGAGCCCACCGCAGCCCTCGTTAGTGCTGTAACAGTGCCTGTGCACCGGCTCTGCCCCACTTCGTACTTACACGCAGTTTCTAGCAGCCAGGTCCCTGTGAATGACCTCCCGCCTGGCCAGGTAACTCATGCCACACGCGATCTGGATGGCCATGTGTACGAGGTCCTGCTGGGAAATCGCCTGCAAGAGCACAGGAGAACCATCATTACTGAACTGTGAGTGTGCTGCCAGCTGGAGTAGGATTTCTGTTCTATCCCAGCGCCTGATGCCTCCCTGCTTGTTGAGAAACCTTACGAAGACTGCTTATGCCAAGTTATGAGGCCCAACAAGGCCAAGTGCTGGGTCACAACAGCCCCGTGCAGCTCTGGGCTTGGGGAAGAGCGGCT
The DNA here is from genome assembly GCF_017976375.1 of Cuculus canorus. Classification (NCBI taxonomy): domain Eukaryota; kingdom Metazoa; phylum Chordata; class Aves; order Cuculiformes; family Cuculidae; genus Cuculus; species Cuculus canorus. The sequence goes on from NC_071409.1 coordinate 26,816,780, forward strand.
GGAAAGCTGCCTGGAGGAGAAGGACCTGGGGGTGTTGGTTGACAGCAGCTGAACATGAGCCAGCAGTGGCCCAGATGGCCAAGGAGACAGCATCCTGACTTGGATCAGCCACGCTCTCTTCCCAGGAGCAGGGAAGAGACTGCGGCAGGCAGGTTCCCTAGGGGCTAAATCCTTCATCATTGTGACAGAGAAGAAAAGCAGCACAATTTGTTTTAAAGCACATCCACAGGTGACAAACCATGTCCTGGTGTTAAGAGCAAGCAGTCACAGATCCCTGCCTACCTGGGGATTGTTGGCCTCAACCAGCTTGCACTGTCGCAGGAAGAGCTTCAGGTTACCCCAGTTCATGTACGGCAGCAGCACCATGGGTTTCTCTCCCTCTTCTATGCAGACGTGAGTGATTGGGAGCAGATTCCTGGAAGACAGGGAGATAAATTCCTCATTTCACAAAACTGAAGTTTCCTAAGAACCTTCTCGCTCTCTAAAACACATTAAGTGAAAGCAATCCAACATGGAAGAAAAGCATCAATCCCGAGTTATAAACTGCAGAGCACAAGGTCTCCAAATAACTAAAGCTCTAGGCATCTGCTTCTTTAAAAACAAGACTTCCGAGTACTTTCCCATCAGGAAGAACCCTCCAAATTTTTTCACTTGGTCCAAAAGTGCTGAAATAAATCTCTGGGAATACAGGTCATCACCTGCCCTAGGATATATCCTCAAATTGCAAACGTAGCATCCTAAATGCAGTTAATGATTCAAAATATGTGGCTCCATTACAGAATCATGGAATGGTTTAGGTTGGAAGGGACCTGAAAGCCCATCCAGTCCCACCCCCTGCCATGTGCAAGGACACCTCCCACTGGCCCAGGGGCTCCAAACCCCATCCAACCCTGACCTCCAGGGATGGGGCACCCACCACTGCTCTGGGCACCCTGGGCCAGGGCCTCCCCACCCTTATTATGAAGAATTTTTTCTCAATGTTTCATCTAAAGCTACCCTTTCTCCAATTTGCAGCCATTCCCCCTCATCCTATCACTCCAGGCCCTTGTAAAAAGCCCCTCCCCAGCTTTCCTGGAGCCCCTTTCAGCACTGAAAACTGCTCTAAGGTCTCCTCCAGCCTTCTCTTCTCCAGGCTGAACAACCCCAACTCTCTCAGCCTGGCCTCGTAGAGGAGGTTCTCCAGCCCTCACATCGTCTCCACGGCCTCCTGTCCCTACATTCCCTGATCAAGAGCCCCTCCTCACACGTACAAGAGTCCGGCAAAGCAGTTCCTTGGCTCCAGGCGTGAGGGTACCTCTTCACAGCACTTCAGTTCCACAGAGGAAATCATGAAGAACCCAACCCAGACTGATAGAGCAGCTCAGCTGAGAGTCAACCTGCAGCTCTACTTGCTCTCCTCATGGCTGAGATCCCACCACGTTTAACAGCTGCCTGGACGAGAACCAGCAGAGACCAACGCCTGCCTGCAGCACCTTTTTGTGTCAGAACCAAGACTAAAAACAAGGTATATCTACCTACATTTCACTGCAATGCCTGGAACACCAAACCGAAGGCTTGCCCCGTGTCCCCACACACTGCTACTGTTTGATTTTACAGCTAGAAAAAAGCTTCCAAGCACTTTTTGCAACAAGCAGCCTAATTGGAATTCTGTATTTTAAAGTGATGCAAAAGTAGTTTCAGTTCTTTAAAGCTTAGAAAAACAAATTGAAAAGTACAGAACCCTGCTGAATCCTAAAAAAAAAAGTCTCCTCTGCCCCGGGAAGCTTTAAGCACAAGTATTTTCAGCAGGCACTGAGAGTGCTATAAGCCCTGCTGGGCTTACCTGTGATGGAGCCCTCGGAGTTTACAGCTCTCGGTCAGCATCATCGTCACCTGCACCTCGGAGGCCTGATCTAATGACAGGAGAGAAAGGAACTGCAGATATAACTTTGGAAACAGCCCAGCACGTTCATTACAATTTGGTCCCGATCTGCAAGTCAGCTGAGGTCACTCAAGCACAAACAGAACTTGTTTGCCTGCTTTTCAAAAATGAAGTTTAAAGCCTTCAAGAGAGCAGAGCAAGCCAAGCCCTGGGACATATTCCTACCCAAACACACGGGGTGAAGCTGAGAGGAAACAAACTCCGCTCCAGGTGCTGACAGACTGTACTTTTGCCACTTCCTGACAGCTTCTGGGCAGGCACGACCTGCAGCACGAGGCAGCGCGGGCTGCATCCTGCACACGGGGCCAGTGCCACTGGAAGACTGGGAGAACACCGTGTGCTTCCCAAAGGCACAGGAGAGAAGGGCAGACCAGCACAGGCTGATGCAGCCTGCAGCCAGGCTAACAGAGACAGGTCATTTCCATATGCCTCCCAGGTGACAGTCAATAGGACAAGAGGGAATGGCCTTAAGCTACATCAGGGGAAGTACAGATTGGACATCAGGAACAATTTCTCCACCGAAAAGGTTCTCGGGCCCCGGTAGAGGCTGCGCAGGAGGTGGTGGAGTCTCCATCCCTGGAGGGGTTTAACAGATGGGTAGAAGAGGTGCTCAGGGATCTGGCTTAGTGGACAGGCATGGTTGGACTTGATCTCAAAGGTCTTTTCCAACCAAACAAATGTATGATTCTGTGAAATCAGAGTGCTCTCAATCCCACCCTCCTCACAGCCAGGTGTGTTTTCAGTCCCTCCTTCGTGCTAGGACTAGCACCAGGGTGCCTGGGCAGCAAGCCAGCGCTGGGAAGAGCCCAATCAGTTTTCCCTGCCATCTTAGGATGAATTTACATATTACAGATGAGTCAAACATTTTACTGCCCTGGGAGGAAGAAGAGGAGGGAACTCATCTGCTCTTTTTCCTTCTTTGTGGTCTCACTCTCCTCCCCATCCCAGTTCCAACACTCTTTCCTAGTGGAACTTGAACCCTGGAAGAGGCCAGGTTGGATGGGGCTTGGAGCCCCTGGTCCAGTGGGTGATGTCCGTGCCCATGGCAGGGGGATGGACTGGATGGGCTTTGAGGTCCCTTCCAACCCAAACCACTCTGTGATTCTGTAAAAAGAAAACGTGACTTTTGCCTGAGTTAAGAGTGGGGAATGTGGACAGCACATACGAACAGAAGGTATGGAAAGCAAACCCAAAGCTGGGAGAAAGAGCATGGCCAACAGCAAGTGAGACCGACAGGCTCTAACCATGACACACAAGCTGGCATTTAGCCTTCCTGATCTGCTGGAAGCAGAGGCAGCTTCACACCCATCACAGCTCCTGCACAAGGAGGGTTCATCAAAAGAGAAATCGCACAACTCAAAACATCTGCTGGATTGAGAAAGTTCCCTGGAGCCAGGGACAGGAAAAAGATCCCGAGGCAAATGATTTCAAAGGTGGCTTTCCCACCTCAGCTCAGGAGAGATGGCAAAGGAGACGCTCCTTCCCAGAGCACACAGGCACCGGCAAAGGAGAGTGGGAAATGGTGGGAATAAACACAGCTAGAGGTCTTGGCTGGAGGCACCGAGCCCCCAGCACCCACGGACACGCCAGAGGGGCATCTCTGCCTGGACCCTGCACCGGCTGGAAGGACCAGGCCCCTAAAAGCTAAACCACAACACTCTGGAGAAGTCCACGGTGGTGCTGTTAGATGGGTGACAATTCTGGCTGCGGTATATTATGGGATGCATCAAAACAGTCCATTTCCTTGTATTCGATAATAAGTAAGTACAGGGGGGTCGGAACAGGTTCCTGCAGTGCAGGAGGCATTTCAGCCACACTCGGCTGAGGCCAAACATGAGAGTCAGTTCTGTTTCCAGCGCAGCACTGGTGTTGCAGTGTTTGATGTGTGACGAACCCAATGGGCAGGGGACAGCCTTCAGAAGGCTTGTGAACAAGAAAACAGAAGATATTGCACTAAAATGGAGTTATAAAGGCACGAATGGCTGAATCACCCAAGGAGCTGAACACTTAAACACAGAGGTGTAAAAGCACAGAGCTGCCTGCAGGGTCCCAGCACACGGTCGATACCACATCCCAGAAGCCGACACTTCCCTAATCCAGCACAGAACGAAGGCAGGGAAGAGATTGTTAGGTGTGAATTTAAGCTGATTAACTCGCTTATAGACTCTTTGGCCCTGTGCTTGCTGAACTGGTTTGCTTTTAATTATAAGAGCCACCACGCAATAATTTGAAGCTCTAAATCAGAGCCTATTCAAGACAGGCTTCAAGATCTCAGAACAAGCTAACCTGGTTTGGACAACACACTGGTTCATCTCTTAGAACCACAAGATCACAGAATGGTTTGGGTTGGAAGGGACCTCAAAGCCCACCCAGTCCCACCCCCTGCCATGGGCAGGGACACCTCCCACTGGATCAGGGGCTCCAAGCCCCATCCAACCTGGCCTGGAACCCCTCCAGGGATGGGGCAGCCACCACTGTTCTGGGCACCCTGGGCCAGGGCCTCCCCACCCTCACGAGAACATTTCTCCCTAAGCTCTCACCTCAAACTCCCCTCTTTCAGCTTAAAAATACTCCCCCTCATCCCATCCCTGCCCTCCCTGATCCAGAGCCCCTCTACAGCTTTCCTGAAGCCCCTTTCAGCACTGGAAGCTGCTCTAAGGTCTCCCTGGAAAAGACAACCTTCTTCCACCAAGCCTTTCCCTACCCACCACCTCACAGGCTGTTTTTCAGGTCACTCTTAAGTTTCTCCATTTCCTTCCTGCTTGGAGACCGCACTGCAGTCACCCAGCGTCCCAGAGGACGATTGACTCCCACTCAAGTATATACGGAAATCCAAATCTTATCTAGGGAACCAGGCCCTGCATCCAGATTGTGTTTTCTTATCAATATTATTTCCTTGTTTTCTGTATAGTAAACACTTACAGAACACCACCAAATTCACCCAGCTCCAAACAAACAATGGCAGTACAAGGATAACCCTCCTCTGGCTTCAAGCCGTGCCAGTTCAGAACCACCACACTGTTTGATTATTGTGGGGTTGTGCTAGATATAATTCAAAACAAAATACAAATTGCCACTTTTTAGAGCAATTCAAGTCAAAAAGGGCTAAAAAAAATACCACAATCATGCTCCTGCAACAGGCCCCGGTGCAATCAGTCTTCCTTTCACAGCCATTTTCTTTAGTTAGGCACCAAAAAGTACATTTAAACAACTTCTTAGTCCCATTTAGCGGATTACAACTACTGTTAAGCATCCAACAGAAGTCTTCAACAATCGCGAAGAAGGTGATTTTGGTAATCAAGCATTTTATTGTAGAGGACCTGGGGAATCTGACCACCCTGCAGTGAGGCTGGACCTCCAATCCTGGTTTGTTTTGGGCCCCTCACTCCAGGAAGGACATTGAGAGGCTGGAGCGCGTCTAGAGAAGGGAATGGAGCTGGGGAAGGGGCTGGAGAACAAGGGTTGTGAGGAACAGCTGAGGGACTCAGGGCTGTTTAGCCTGGAGAAGAAGAGGCTGAGGGGAGACCTCATCACTCTCTGCAGCTCCTGGAAATGAGGCTGTAGTGAGGTGGGATTGGTCTCCTCTCCCTGGTAGTCAGTGACAGGACAAGGAGAAGTGGCCTGAAGATGTGCCGTGGGGATTTAGGTTGGATATTAGGAGGAATTTCTTTACTGAAAGAGTTGTCAAGCACTGGCAGAGGCTGCCCAGGGAGGTGGATGAGCCACCATCCCTGGGGCAGTTTAACAGATGAGTAGATGTTGTACTTGAGACACGGTCTGGTGGCGGACTTGGCAGGGCTGGATTGATGGTTGGATTTGATCTTAAAGGTCTTTTCTAACCAAAACCATTCTGTGACTCTATGAAAATCCCTCAAAGCAATCCAGCAGATCCACAGCATTTCTGGCTTTGATAAGAGAAATACACAGTCCCAGGGCAGAGACAGCAACAGCCATGACCCAGTGATTTCAGCTCAACAAGACGTTCTTACAAAAAGGTAAATCCTACGGATTTCATCTTCTTGCCTGGGCCAAAGCATAGTCCTGTACCAAACCCACCCACCAAACGTCTAAGCATTCCATCTAAGCACACGTACGTGGGCATTTTATTCACAGAACTGTTTGTGCAGCCACACAAAAGGAGACCTGGGGAGCGATCTCGTCAAACACAAGCATGCCCAGAGGCTTTTGCAGCTTGTTTTTTTCTGTCCTGGATCTGTGAGGTCATTTGAGATGAACACAACCACAGACATAGCTCATGAGGGGGAATTGGGGGAGCCTCCCATAGAGCCAGAGACCTCTTAAATTAAAAGAACAACTTCAAGCCACGATGAAGGAGACTCCAGTCTCCCATTTATTAACTCTGAAATGTGGGGCTGTTTCCTGAGACAAAGTCAAGCACTCCAGGGCAAGGCAAGAAGGGCTTGTTGCACAACTTCTTCAAAGCCCCAAACCAGCGCTTCCCTCCAAGATATTAACACTATCTATGATTAAGTATACGTCAGCGCTCAACAATTCACGCAGTCACAGCCTGGTGGGCTGCAGTCAGGGCAGTGCTTCTCTGCCCCGAAAGCACCACCTACTATCACAAGGCCACCACGCACCAACCTCTGAGTAACAACAAAAGCTTCAGGTCACACCAGTTGGGAGAAAGGTTTAACACCCAGCAGTGATTCTAGATGCTCCATGAGGACCAAAAACGTTTGACTTTCAGAAGACGCTTAAAACCAAGACTGTTGGAGACAGAAATAAATGCATTCCTGAATGAGGAAGATGATCTTAAAGCGCTGCTTTTACCCTTTCTGTGCCAAAAGCCTGGCTGTGAAAATCTACCCTAAGGCACAGGACAAGAACAAGCTGGGATTTCAAGAAGCTTTGATATGGCTGCGAGTTTATCTCATGACATTACATTATTTGTCTATAGCCAGGCACAATGGGGCTCTTGGCACGGCTATTTTTATCTGAGAGCTAATCTCTCCACGCAGCTCTGGCAGGCGTGATGTGTGCTGAGGCCCTTCCTGGTTCACAGGGAGAAAGAGCAGCAACTTGATTTTTAGCAGCTTCTCAAACTCCATCTGCAAAACTACATTTTAAACCCCTTGTTCACCCTCACTCGATCCCATGAATCACTGCAAGGCTTACATGAAAACATCTCCAGAAGCCCGCGATAACACCAATGTTGCAGCAAGCCACTTCCTCCAAGACCCGGCTCTCGTAGCGACTATGGAGCATCATGCTTTATATTCGCTAGGTGGTAGCACGCTGGAGGAGAGGCCCTCCACACCTCTCATTACTCACCAGAGATGAAAAGCAGCAATTACCTGGATATCATAGTGGGTTACCCGATCAGCTGGACAGCTTCCAAGAACAGCATTTTAAGTCAGACCACCTAGAATCTCCAAACAGCAAAGCACAGCATTGCAACCTGAAGATTTTAAACTGTAGCAGTGAAATCTGGTTCTTCAGACAGAAGACAAAGCAGAATCACAGATCATTTAGGTTGGAAAAGGCCTTTAAGATGACCAGGTCCAACCGTAAACCCATCGCTACCAACTCGACCACTAAACCGTGTTCTTAAGTGCCACCTCAGCCTGGCTTTTAAACCCCTCCAGGGACAGGGACTCCACATCTGCCCTGGGTGGCTTCTGCCAGGGCTTCACCACTCTTTCCATGAAATAATCTTAAAAGCAATACACCCAAAGGTTTCAGGATGGCAATCGGTCATCCCAGTGGCAAACAGCCGCTCCTTTCAGCACTCCCAGAGGAAGCAGCTCCGCTAACACTAAACAAGGCTTCTGATAAACCTGTTTCCTGACAGCGATATTTAACAAGATGTTTCACTCGAAGCTTTTTTCACCTTTGGACAATTTGTAAGGTCTTATTCCCATACAAACTTCCTTCAGTCTCACACCGCAAGCTAATATTTTCAACATCAGAACACTTCTACCACCCATTTTCTCTCCAACTCTATGTTTTCACAAAGCTTCTACTACCCTTATTATCTTTCAAACTTACAGGCTTTGCCAAACACACTGTGACAAAGTCCACAAGCTCAAGGCACCAAAGGGTGAAAAGCACAGAGTTAGGCACACGATGGTCCACAGGAAGCGAGCCCAGTGCTAGAACTGCCCTAAGCGTCCAGCTTCAAGGAAAGAGAGCTCCTAGTATCAACACATCCTTGTTAATTACTGCTTCTTCTGCAGAGCAATTAATGATGTCAAAGTTCTCCCAAGGCAGAACACAATCCCAGTTCAAAGAGAATACGTGCCTGAATACAGCTTGCACCCTTTGACACAAGTCTTTGGATTTTGGAAGCAATTCAACACTCACTCTTGAGTTCACGTCTGCTGTACAGGCCATCTGCAATGCTGCCAGCAGACATTTGCAGAGCTTTCCTTCCACCTTTCCTGGAGCCCCTTTCAGTGCTGGAAGCTGCTTCAAGGTCTCTCCAGAGCCTCCTCTTCTCCAGGCTGAGCAACCGCAACTCTCTCAGCCTGTCCTCATAGAGGAGCTGCTCCAGCCCTGGGATCATCTCCATGGCCTTCCCTGGACTCGCTCCAACAGCTCCATGCCCTTCCTGTGCTGAAGATGCTAGAACTGCTGCAAAGTCCTAGAGGGTCACCAAGCTGCCCTTGGCTAGGTTGTGAGCAGGCCAAAACAGACATCACCTGAGTGAAGGCACTAACAGGACCATACACTACAGACAGTTGAGTCCTACTTCACATCCAGTACCTTTCTTCCAATCCACAACTCACCACAAACTCGCACTGCAAAGCGCACATTTTGACTCCTCTAGTACGAGTCTTGCATATGACATGTTCTCCACAAGCAGCTGCAGTGCTGGGATGTACCAGATGGACTCACGGTGAGGTCCTTCTCCAATGCTCCCACTGCAGCATCACGACCCACACTGCATCCAAAGACGTGTTCTGCACATCTTCTCTTAACTAGACTGCCAAGACATTAAACAACTCCAAAAGGATCACCTTAGAGGTGGCTAAGAACGCTGAAAAAGCCCATTAGCGACCTAAGATGACAGGAACAAAACTCAAAGCTTTGCTAAAGCCGGTAAAATCAGGGAGTCTTAAGAGCTAATCTCCACTCACACACTGACTTTGTTTCCAGTGCTTCGTTTTCAAACACTCTTTTCTTGTACCTATGAAGCGGCTAGAACATGAAATGGAAGCAGTCAGGTTATCTCGAACAGCACGAGCAGTTGTTTGTAACAAAAAATTACGTTGGCTAGAACATACGCCATGAGTCAGGGCTCGGCACGACTCAAACTCACTACGTATGTTCCTGGAATAACACAATTCCATTTGTTCTGCAAAGAGTTTTCTCCTCCACAGGAAAACCACCATTAAACAATGTGTTCTTTACATCGGTGGTGAAACCCATGTTTTCTTCCTCTTCTGAGGTAAGATGATCTAGGACATTCACAAGAAAGCCTATTTTGTGTCATATAAAAGCAGAAGAGATCTGTCAGCCACTGGCAAGAGATACAAGGCCAACTTTGACACACACGCCAAGCAAGATGTTTCCCAAAGCTGAGAGCCATCAGAAATCTCCTCTCGAAAAGGAAAGGAAAAGGAAAGCAAAGCACGAAACAATTCTACCACAGAACAGAAAATGCAATGAGGAAACCAAATGCCAGCTACGTCTCATCTTTCTCACAAAGAACTCATTCAGCTGGTGTTGATTCACAGATTCCCACATCCCAAATATAATACAGGTAACCTTACGGGTAAGAACAAGAATAAGACATCCTTAATCTTAAAAACATCCATTTAAAGAAAGAACAAACGTGAATTATCCATAGAAAAGTCTAAATATGAAAGAAGCAAAACTTTTACAACAGTGATAAGCAAATTAATGAAAAGAGAAACCATAAACTGCAAATAGAACAGAACAACTGAGTGGCCAACACGATGGATCTAGAGTGAGTGTGAACAACCAGGGCAATCCCAAGGACAAAGCCAGGCTGGGTGGAGGATAGGTTGGGAGCAGCTCTGAGAAGGACTTGGGGTGCTGAGGGAAGGAGAAGCCCAACATGAGCCAGCAACATGCTCTGGATGGAGCCCAGAAAATACACCCATGTCCTGGGCTCCATCCAGAGCAGTGGGACCAGCACGGAGGGAGGGAATTCTGCCCCTCTGCTTCGCTCTGAGAGACCCACCTGGAGCCCCGAGTCCAGTTCTGGAGACCTCAGCACAGGGAGGACATGGAACTGTTGGAGAGGGTCCAGAGGAGGCCACAGAGATGGTCCGAGGGCTGGAGCCCCCCTGCTATGAGGACAGGCTGAGAGAGTTGGGGTTGTTCTGGACAGAATATGAAATTCTAGTTTGGGCACAAGTGTACTGATCATCTTTGCTATGGCCAGGTGTTCTCCTTCAAAGGACTTCTACTGGCGATTCCAGATCTAAAGCCGTAGCCACTACCCTAACATCCAATACAAAGTCTTTACTTTCTGAAGCTCTAATCATATTGAGAAGACAGATGTGTTTTTCCTCTCAATGTTCTTTCCCACAGCACCTGCTGGAAGAATTGCAGCTCACATTTTGCAGAGCACCTCAAAGGCTCCTTCTCCCTCCCACTATTTTCTTGCATTTGGTACCACTGGGCTTTTTTATCCATCTCTGAGCGCAGCTCCTATTTAGCCACACAAATCCTTTTTCCCTTGTTCCTTTTCCTTAACCCTCAGGGCTCCTTTCTTGCCTTCAGCAACAGAGACGCTCAGTTCAGTTTAACAGCTCTCCTACCCATCCCGTGTCTGCTGTCCTGCCCCACTCCTGTGTTTGTGCCAAACCAGCAGTGTGTGTGGTCACAGAATGAAAGAGATCAAGGAAAAAGGTTACTTAAGAGAGGATATTTGCAGGTTTTTCTCCAAGCAGATCAAATTCCCAAGTTCTTACGCGGCCCAGCTGCGCACACAGCCATCAGCCAGGGGACAAAGACAAAGTTGCTTCATGTTAGCCCTGTGAGTGAACTGCTCTAAGGAGAGGTGGGAGTGTTTATAGTTATTTTCCTAGCAACGTTCTGCTGCCCAAACCAGTATTATTTCACAGACAACTATCAGTGAAATCCATTACCCACTTTGTCCATATGCATCCTTTTTAAGACTGAGGAATTCTCTATGGACAACAATTACATGAGTACCATTGCTCCCTTCAGACGACGCTGCAGTTCAGCGCAGCCAAAGCTTTCCCTGCAATGGGAAGGGCTGAAGAAATCAAGATGTGCGCTGTGGCAAAGATACAAGCCACTGCAAGGGAGAAACAGATTGGAAGCCCCATTTTGGCAAAACAATCAGATAAGTGCCGATGGGAGGCAGCTAAATTAAGATCCGCTCACAAATGTTGCCTTGTCACTTAATCCAATGCTATAAAAAGTGCTCCACGGGCTCACAAAAAGCTCTAAGCAATACTCTAGGAGAGGGGCCGTTGGCAGCAGTGCCCACCACCCTGGGAGAGAAGAGAGGAACAGAGCCAGGTGGTGGCCTTGCACTTCTCTCTCACTCTCCCTTTCTCTCCACTCCGATTTAGCAGCCAATGTCGATCTCATTGTTAAGAATGCCTGTACAAATTAATTCCTTTTGGGACCAATCGTTTGGCATTGTTTTGCCTTCATTTAGTCCGGTGGGTACGGAATCCAGGAATTTTACGGGGAGACCCAGGATCTCAGCCTGCAACCCTGGGCTGTTCAGGCCGGGTCGCAACATCACACTTCAGCAGCAGAGTTTAAGATCACGGAAACTACACCCCATCTTTTGTACAGCCTCACATGTTTCTAAGAGACTTTAAGCTGTGTTGCAGGTGCCTTTTCTAGCACTTTGCAGGAGTAAAGGCTGCGGATGGAAAGAACAGTGACATGTGAGGGGAAAAAAAACAATATAGCATTTACTCAGAATAACTGCAGACACTGGTGGAGAACACACGCATTTTTCTTCCATATAAGATTTCGGTTCTCGCTGGCTGAAGGCAGCATCCAAATTGCTTTTGCTTTTTCAGCATATCTTGAGGAGGAGGGGTTTGTTTTTAAAGCCAGATTTGATGCACCACAACCCAAACAACCCGACACAAAACCAGCCCTTTGCGCAAACATACCTTTAACAGTTTTGACAAACACTTGTTTCTCTTTGCTGGGGTCTTTTTCTTCTATTAGAATCCCATGGAAAATGCGCCCAAACGTGCCTACAAAGAAAACAAGTCAGTACGATGTGGTGAAGATACAGTGATGGAATTGAATAGCTATTAAGAAAAAAAACACCTAAAATTATGGGCGACGGCAGAGTTAGGAACTGCGGCAGTTAAAGCGCGAGTCCCGAATGCCCTGTTAAGTCGACATTCCATAACCCAAAGCACCTCTCCAGCAAGAGGTGGATTCGGAACGATACACAGGAATTGCTGGAAGTCTCAGAGAACTAAAACGTAGGGGGTGAGCGTTAAGAGAGGACAATGACAGTAGCAGAACTGAGTTCAATGGAGTACCAGTACTGGTGAGGGGTTTATTTGTGGCAGCTCGGTCTTTGTCAACTGCCTGCACTAAAAGCTCCAGCTCCAGCCTTTTCTCATCCTTTTCCTGTGTCATCTGTGATGAGTTTCAGCACAAATAACGTACGTATACACATTCACACCACGTAGCCACAAGCGTCTGAGTCCCGTAAATACCTTCTTGAAGCACATCTTTTAGAGTTATCCTCTCCCTGGAGATGGCGATGTCCTTCACTTTAGCTTTCGCTTCCATCAGTGTGACGCTTTTAAGATCATTCTTCTCTATCCGTAACGTAGGATAACCTGAGGAGCCAGCAGAGCCAAACAAACCCATATAAATACCCTTACAATGAGAACACAAGCGCATTGCTTCACCCCAGCACCACCTACAGGTATAGAGACAGGCAAGCAGCGTGTACTTCAAAAGCTGATCCTCTGGCTAGGCTTCCCCCGGTTTTCTCACTGTATAACACAAATCCTCATCTCACTTTGGATCCCTTAAAGCAGGCTCTGCAGCAGCAGCTTATGGCCACTGAGCCTGGGCAAAGCCCTGCCTTCTTCCAGCACAGACACGTGCAGAGCCAGACTCTCTAAACACCAGCCACGGGGCTCATTCAGCAGCACCGCTACAAGCCAGTCCAGAGACCGCGTCAACCCAAAGCCCATCGCCCTATGAAAGAAGTGCTTTTTTGGCTGGCTCAGCTCCCTGGATCGTTGTGCAGCCAAGCAGCATCAGTGTCAGCACAGGGGAAAGGCTCACGATCAGCCCAATGAGACCAAACTGCCAAGAAACCCCACACCAAGGGTGTCCCTGCACCTCTTGATCAGGGAGGGCAGGGATAGGACGAGGGGAAGGGTTTTCAGCTGAAAGAGGGGAGACTGAGATGAGATCTTAGGGAGAAATGTTTTGCTGTGAGGTAGGGAGGCCCTGGCCCAGGGTGCCCAGAGCAGTGGTGGCTGCCCCATCCCTGGAGGGGTTCCAGGCCAGGTTGGATGGGGCTTGGAGTAGCCTGGTCCAATGGGAGGTGTCCCTGCCCATGGTAGGGGTGGGACTGGATGGGCTTTGAGGTCCCTTCCAACCCAAACCATTCCATGATTCCTTACAGTCCAAGCAGTCCCTTCCCTGGAGGGACACCATACGGGATATCTCTCCACTAGAAGAGAGACAATAATTGGAGGAGTAAACACTCTTTAGATAATAAATACCCTCAGGAACTACAGAACTAGCACAGAACATAGCTAATATTAGTCTATCAGAGTACATAAAACACTGCCACACTTCCTTTTAATTCACTCTTCTTTTTACCTATTTAATGTTCTTTCAAGAAAAGCTATGAACAAAAGAGAAATCACAAATGTATCGCCCTTGTAAAGCCTTCCCCTATTCATACCCATTCCCAAGGGAATTATGAAATCATTGAATTGCGTGGTTTAGTAGAGGGCAGTCATAGCTGGACACAAACGCAAAGGTTTTTTCCAACCACACAATTCAATAATTTCATAATTCTATGAAAAGCCTGATTTGTGACCTCAAATTCTCCAGCTCTGTCCGAGAGGGTCTGTAATCAGATTAACACTTACTGGTTACTGGCGTTGCATTGTTGGGCGTGTCAGCCCGCAGGTACTGCGTCGTCTGTGTGGAAGGCTGGGATAAACCTTGCGAGCTGCTGCTGTCACTGATGCTGTTTCAAAACAAAAATGGACACCAACGTGACCGCTTGCCACTGTAACGAATTCAAAATGAATGCATGGAAGTTAAAACTAAAAGATTTTGTTTGTGGGTGAAGGCTGTACCTGATGTTAGCCCAGACGCAGGGCCAGAAGTGACTTTTTTGATCTCCCTCCCAAACCAACACATACATCCCCTCCTTTTCTGAAACTTAGAAGCTTCTCTGCTCTGCTGACTGTATTGGGAGAACAAAGAAGAGGCTGTTTCGGGGTACAACCCTCCGCCTTGCCAAATAACTAACATTTCCTTTGCTCTCAGGCTGCTATTGATCACCACCAGCCATCCTTGCAAGAGCCATGCTGGGCGATGCCCTCAAGGACCACCGTTAGTTTTGAAGCAAGACTTCCTTTAAGAAAATGACAATGAAGTCAGCTCTTCCCCGTTTCACCACCACCCCAGAGGCACCTGTCTGTAGAACAGTCTCCCCTCATCCTCACAGAACAAGCACCAGGCTGAGTGCTTTATAGCCAGCCTCGATCTCTCTCTAGAAACTCTTTCTAAGGTTATTTCTACACTCGCTGTCTCCCGACTGCAGGATCCCATTGTAGTTTTTAGCACAAGGCTTAAAGCCACAGCTGGTGGTCGAGCTTTTCCACTTCAACCTCCTTTAGAACTTTTGACAGAATATGCTCTGGTGCTGGCAACTCGTTACTGCTCATTTTAGCTCTGTGCACTCGCCGCATTGACACGCTGCTTCGCTGCGATCCACTCTCCAGCGAGTTCCCTGCAATGAAGCGTCCCGGCATTGTCACCGCATTAAACACTGATGTGGAACTTGCATTTAAATTCCTTGCTCTGCCTGGAAACTCCTTTTGTAACCCGATCACCTCCTGGCCCTACAGATTTCTTTGGCCGGCTTCCTGCTACAGGCGTCTGAAAAAGGAATTCTCTTTTTATGCCTGTTTAAGTTTGACAAACTGCCTTTCTGCTTGGCTTCACTCTGGTTTTTAGGCTTAACCAGCTCATGTTCATGAGCTTTCTTAGTCTCCTCACTGGTAAAAGACGTCAGCTTTTTGAACGATGCCTTCTTGCTTTCAGTAATCTCTGTTATCCTACTCTTCGGCTGCGCCAATGTTCTCTGGGACCTTTCTAAGCGCCTTTAAAAGGAGGTATGCACGCATTTGCCCTGAACCTTCCATAGAGTGTTTTAACACAGCCCATGTGCGGCCTGTAAACTCAGCTGCCTGGTTTCAGCTTCGATTTAACAACCTTCCTCATTTTTACGTAGTTCTGGTTTTCAAAGTCAAGAGCAGCAGCAGTGGGTTTGCAGCCTCTGTCGCTCCTGGGAGGTCGCTAGTCCCAATGACGTGATCATCTTCAAATCGGAACCATTTTACAGCAACATTTTCGGCTTGTAATTCAAAGCTAAATCAAAAGTTGTTTCTTCCCTGCCCAGTTCGTTGACCAGGGGCTACACCGAGCAGTCACCGATCACACGTAATGCTGGTATGTACCATCGAGGCCAATTATAACACTGAACCAGTTTCCTAACCAAGCGCTGAACCACCAGCTCGTTGTTTCTTTGCTGGCTCCTTGTGTGCTGCCCGTTCTGAAAATAGAACTCCACAGATTCCAGTTTTCAGGCACATTTTGCCTCTGTTGCACCTTTGCTATGACACCAGTTGACCACAGCTCTTACTGCTGCGACCCAGACTGGGTCTCTGACACCGACCCAGGAGTGCAACCAAGGTTTTGTCATGTCAGGCACTTCCAAGATCAAAAAATGCGTTACCCCATGGCTCTCTGAAGAGCTAAATCCCACTGCCTGCACCAACTCCACAGGAATTGCCGAAGGCACATATTCAGTTAGGGCAATCTCTTTAATACTTGCAGACCCCAGGGTATTGGAGCTAGGTCAGTTCTTAGCTTGTGTCTCCACAGAAATAAAGTACGACGGAGTGGATGAAAGGACATTGGATCCCACTGCCAGGCTGGACAGCCTCTCAAAACACTCCCCGAGGACACTATTCACACACTATAAATGCAAGGCCTTCCCTTTCTGAAATACAGCAAGCTGTGACTCCTTTAACACCTTCAATAGACTGTAAACTCTCTGTAGACAAGGGACAAATGAGGAAAGCTGAGGAGTCCTTTGGTTAGATAAACCCTTACTGCTGACTACACTGACACCCAAACGGTTTGAGGATGCCAGAGGAGTAAAAGGCAGAAAGGAAAACAAAGAAAGATGAATAGATAGAGAGGAAGATGAAAAGATGGAGCTGGTCCAAGAGGCTGCAGGCAGGAACAGAAGCTGTTCCAGATACTCTTTCAACAGGGGAGGCCACCCACGGCCCGACTACTTTCAGAGGGATTCAGTTTCAGAACTGCCTGCACCTGACACAGCTTGTTCAGAGCCTCGGCAGAGCCTCAGCTCACCTGCTTGTTCAGCCTCCCCTCCAATCCGTGTTTAAACCCCCCCCTCAGCTGACTTGATTGCCCCTGGGTTCACATTACCCGTCCTTTTGCATGCACATGCCAGTTGGGTGCTCTGGGTTGGAAATATATTTCAGAGTGAGCTCTTTTTCAGCTTTAGAGGCAGCCAGTTGTAATCCCCAGGCTTTACCCTGAGGCCAAAGTGAACGCTGGTAAATCAATCAAAAGAGAGAGCCCTGAAATCCAGCTCCTGTACGAGTCAGTAACACAAATATTTTCAGCGTGCCCAGAAATCTATCAGATTTTTCTTCAATCCCGACGATCCCTATAGACCAAATTGTGCCCTGATTTCCCCACTGCATGCCCTCCACACATCTAACCTGGCAAAAAACCCAACAGCCCCAGGCCTGCTGGCCCTGAGCAGCTGAGCAACAAAACACCTGCAACTGTGGCCTTCCCGCAGCACAGCACTTACCACCACTCTGCACAGGTAGCAACTGAGACAGCCTGGCATCAGGAGAAGAAATTGGGAGCTCAGATGAGATCCAAACTCCCACAAATCTGGGTAAACGTGTCCCAGAAACGTGCTTGAACACATACCTGTCATCCAACTCTATCCTTTTCATGCTGTGGAGATGCAAGACAGCCAATATTATTGCCACCAGGAATATAACAGCACAGCACACGCCGACACTGATATAAAACACGCGGGTGGAAGTGGTGGGAGCTGCGTTTACGGGATCGACTGAAACAGAAAGGTGAAGAGTTACTGAACCTCTAAAAAAAAAGATGAAAAAAACCCAAAACCAAACCAATCCAAAACAAACAAGGAAATCCCAAAGCCTACAACCAAAACCAAATCCTGACAGGTCAGAACAGCAAACCAGACAGGTTCTACAGTCACCTCAACAGAGCAGAGTCTGGTTTGGAAACCCAAGCTCCTGAGATGCTGTTAGGTGCCTTGGAATAGTTTTTTTTTTCTCTCTTCACTAGTGTCTATGCCCAGTTAAAATAAGTAATTACCACCAGCCCTACAGTATGGATACAATACAAGTGTCTGGGGAGCTTTTTCCTAGGGAAAGCTGTGGGACCAGAAAGGACACCAGGAGTTTCTCTTTGTTCAGACCCAGAGCAAGCTGCCCACTTGGGATTACTCACAGAAAGCCTTGCTGCTGTTTCTGTCAGACGTGGGAGACTTTACTTCTGCTTCAAGCTCTAAGGAGAAGAGAGAAAACCCATTAAGATTGGCACACATTTATTGCTGTAGGCCCCGAGTCAGTTGCCTCGTTTATGGAAAAACAAAGCCACTTCTTACAGCAGGCGAGCTGCGACCTAAGGACTATCGTTCTCTCCAGAACGCAATGTAAACACCTGCTGTTGTGTTCTATAACAACCAGACTACTTTAAGATGCACGGGTCAGATATGTTTCAACATGACGCTCACGTCCATTGAGGCCATGCTGGAACCCACTCCATCTACCTCCCTCCAGACCAACACTCAAAGGAGCAGAGAGCAGAGCGCGGAGGTGCAGAGGATGCCAGTGTGTGCTACAACACCAAGCAAAGTCCTCACAGAATCACTTACTGCAGGATGGACGTTCATTTCCTGAACATTCAGTCAATGCTACCTTTGCCTTTTGGCGGAGACTCCAACTCTATTCACCCTAAGGAAAAGCTGGAGATGCAGCCACGGGTGCTGCACCTTTGCTGATGCCACAGTCTTCAGTGTTTTAAAACTGAAGGATGGAAGAGGCAATGCCTATTTAAACATCCAAAAATGGAACCGAAGGCAGAAGGACAATACTTGAGTTTGTGTGTAACAATCATCCTTCAGAAAGGGGATAAATTGTAGGATCATGGAATGGTTTGGGTTGGAAGTGACCTCAAAGCCCATCCAGTCCCACCCCCTGCCATGGGCAGGGACACCTCCCACTGGATCAGGGGCTCCAAGCCCCATCCAACCTGGCCTGGAACCCCTCCAGGGATGGGGCAGCCACCACTGCTCTGGGCACCCTGGGCCAGGGCCTCCCCACCCTCACAGCAAAACATTTCTTCAAAATCTCATTCTCAATCTTCCTCCTTCCAATTTAAGGCCATTCTCCTTCAGCCTACCACTCCACGCCCTCGTAAAAAGTCCCCTCCCAGCTTTCCTGGAGTGCCTCTCAGCCCCTATCCTTCTTATGTTTAGGGAGTCTAGAACTGGACACAGGTCTGGTCACCAAGAGGAGCAGAGCAAACCAGAGGAGAGCAGGCTGCAGAGACAACTTCTGATGAACCTCACTGAGGATCCACACGTGGCTGAGGCAACACGATGGATTCCTGTGGCTGCAAAGGCACGGTCTCACTCACACATCTCCCTCCCACTCCCAGCTGCGGGAGCTGCTTCCTCCCCAGCACAGCCCCTTGCGACTCCTTGGCAAGCCAGTTCAGCCTGATAAACCTGTGACAAAGTAATCCAGGGGAGGGAAAATCCAAGCATTTTTCTTCCTTCATGTTTTTTTCCTCATTTTAAACCTCAGAAGGAATCATTTTGAATGCCTCGAGCAAAATCACAAGTTCCTGCACACTTCTAACTTATGCAACTGAACTGAATCAGAAATCCCGGGTGCTCCGTACTGATCAACCCAACACACATCAAAACCACTTTTATGAACCCACAGAAACACAGTCTTTGTAAGAACCACTTCTGCATAATTTCTGAGCAGCGCTATCTCATCCTACCTGATAACTCTGTGGTGCCTACAGAAACCTCCTCTGTTCACTCAGCAGCTCAATGAGCTACAAGGGGACAAGCAGCACTGGCTTCCCCGACTTGGAACATTGGAGCAAGCACGTAGAAAAACATGAAATGAAGGCAAAAACGCCAACATTACCAGCCAGGCCTCCAATTTCACTGAAGAGAGAGACACTTCCAATTAAAAATGCTCTTCCCATAACATCAATGCAAGGAACACTAGTATCACAACACCATATGTTAAAAACCCACACTAGATCCTTCACCCTCACCTTAGAATCACAGAATGGTTTGGGTTGGAAGGGACCTTAAAGCCCATCCAGTCCCACCCTCTGCCATGGGCAGGGACACCTCCCACTGGATCAGGGGCTCCAAGCCCCATCCAACCTGGCCTTGAACCCCTCCAGGATGGGGCAGCCACTACTGCTCTGGGCACCCTGGGCCAGGGCCTCCCCACCCTCACAGGGAACATTTTTCCCTAATGTTTAATCTAAATCTTCCCCCTCCCAATGTGCAGCCATTCCCCCTCATCCTATCACTCCACATCCTTGTTAAAAGCTCCTCCGCAGCTTTCTTGTAGCTCCTTTCAGCACTGGAAGCTGCCCTAAGGTCACCCTGGAGTCTTCTCCTCTCCAAGCTGAACAAGCCTAACTCTCTCAGATATGTTCCAGAGGTTCATCCTCAGAAAGTGACAAAGCCCGCGACTGCTCTCATTGGCTCCAAGCAAGCTGAACAGAGCCAGGGGGAGCACAGACCTAGAGAGGAGGCCATCCTCAACTGCTGCCAGAGAACACGGCTCCACAGCCATTCTTAAGGATGGTACAGCTATTAAGGTTCTCCAAAAGAATTTTCTTCTGATGCCTGCAACACTTCTAGGAAGCAGCAACAGGAGATAGAAACAATCCAGGAGTGAACGGTGCTTGCAGATCCTCAGGTGAAACCACAGATCTGGGACTTCGGAAGCCTGCGTTCTCTACCAAGATTATTCTGTACTCCAGGTCTGGAAGACAGACACCTGCCCACATTCACTAAACAATTTAAGTTTATCACAACTTATAAACTAAGTAGATTTTGTTGATAAGTCTTAGAACAATTAGAATACTCAGAGTGCTGCAGGTTTGAGGAAACTGCTTCCTTCCTTCCAAGAACAACACAGAAAACGCTGTTTGCTAGGTATGTAAAAAGGTCAGCCCATGCTGCAGGGCTCCTGGGAACGTGTTCATCCACCAGCTCCTGCTCTCTCCAAGAGTCCCTATTCATCAAAAAGGCCCAGGTTTCACCTGGTGTCTTCCTATCCTCCCCATGATTCACTCCTGGAGCCGTTACTTGTGTCCTGGATCATCACACAGCTTCTCACGCCTTCTTCCTATCGTATTTCAACACTAAAAGCTTTTTAATACTTGAAACTTGATGTCTTACTTTTGTAGCACATTTTCCTTCGTTTGAAATTTAAAACTGTGATGTTTTTCGATGAATTTATTGTCAAGTTGAGCTGCATTAGGATTGTGACCTCGGAGTCGAGTCTGCCAGTGCAGGAGAGTTCGACACGGAACACTGCAAACAGACAAACAGGCATCAGAGTTAAGTTTGAGCACTTTTCAGGCATCATCGCAAAAAAAAAACGTTTAAATAAGGGTCTTTTATGACGTATACTTTAAAAAGATCTTGCTATTCAGAAATGCTATTTTAGTCTTCACACTTTGCAACTTCAGAAAACTATTAAAGGGCACAGTTTTGAAATCAGTTAATGTCAGTTATAGTAAAAAAGTCTACAGACTCCTAAAACTGTATTTGCAGATAAATGACCAGCATCCCCCCATGGGTTTCGGGGTTAAAGAGCTGTCACAAGAGAAACCTCTGCTACCATAGAAATTCAGGGCATTTTCTTTTCCTCACTGCTTTTTTAACTGCTCTGAATGTTCGCTTTTTGCACAACCACTAAGTTAAAATATTTTGCTCTCTGCAAATCTGAAGGCAATCAAAGCTTAAACTAATATGACAATATTTACTTTCCAGCTTCTTATTTACGCCAACAGAGCAGACACAACACGCCTCATCCCCCAGTGCCTGCTTTCCCGAAACAGGGGTACACAACCAAAACATCAAGAGATACTTTATTGCCCCTTGGGTTTCAGAGCCCCAGACAGTGCGGAACCACAGGCAAACAAGCACCAACGATGATCGTTTGGACATTGCCCGATACAAACGCAATTGCAAAAAATCTATGGAGGTGCTGGTATATATTCATGGGATGGTTTGGGTTGGAAGGGACCTCAAAGCCCATCCAGTCCCACCCTCTGCCATGGGCAGGGACACCTCCCACTGGATCAGGGGCTCCAAGCCCCATCCAACCTGGCCTTGAACACCCCCAGGGATGGGGCAGCCACCACTGCTCTCACGTGTGTACACATACATAAAAAAGATAGTGTTTTCTTTCCAGAGAAATCTCTATCCTCCACTAAACAAAGGGGAAACAGATACTTCTCTCAGGATCACAGTCTCAATATACAATACCTTTTAACAGCATCATAGCTGTGCAGGAGGCCTGTAAACATGTTTAGTACAGGAAAAACGATGCTTCTCAACAACCTTACAGACATTTGAGGAAAGACCCAGAGCACCAGAAAGCACCATTAGTGTTGGCACTGTCCACACACCCCTGAGGGCTGTAAGCGTACCTGAAAGAGTGCGAGGAACTTCCCCTTGGAGAGAAATGTTGGCCTGGGGCACAGCCATTGCCATGGGATTATCCACCTGAAATCCCAGTTTATACTCAACCTGGAATAATAATTGAGAGATGGAAAACATGTAAGAAGTCTCAACAGTAGTAAAAAGAAACGCTACCTTACTGTAATTCTTCCTGAAATTCAAAAACTCTCATTTTCAAAGAATGTCAGTGATTTTAGAAGCCCAAACTCAAGGTTTCTTACATTACATCTAAATACCAAGCTCTGCAACAGTTCCATTATGACAGCCAAAATAGACGCCACTCTTGAAACCATTCTTGAAGATTTGTGGCAGAAGAGTGCTGTAATAAAAAAAACTCACCACAAACCTCACTTGCTGATACTTTTAAACTCACTTGTTCAAAAGCCAGTTTGTTAAAACCATAGGAATTCAAACAATCCCCCCTCCTCTCCTCAGTTTTATAAACTATGCAGCCAACATCGCCTACAAACAGTTGACTCTACTACAGGCAAGGTTTTATTTCAACTCAAGAAGCTGATTCTGCAAATGTTCATTCGAAGAAAAGCATGGGACTTATTGTAACCAAGTCGCAAGCTCCTGCTGGAAACTTATTCTCTCCCTCTGCATTCATCTTCCTCAATTTGGTTTGATTTTGTTTGCCCCATTAGTTTCTTTTTCCCCCTCCTTTCTAAATCATAACAGGATGCATTTATGTTATCGATTTAGTATCGATTTTAGTTTAACGAAGAGCCAAGGGAAGAGCACCAGCACAAGGGATCTCCAGAACGGGCACTGCAGAGCTGTTAAGGATTATTCTTCCTACTGTAGTCTCCCCTGCTTAAGGACAGGAGAATAATCACCACTCAAGTTTAGAACAAAGAATGAGCATCTGGCAGAGACTAAACAGATCATTTCATAGACAAAAATAAGTTGTTCAGTAACTGGAAATCCTTCAAACTGGAAGAGTATACGGAATCTTTATGACAGCTGCTGCTGCACGCTCCAGCCATGGTGATTAAGTGAAATCAAAATCCCTTTCCATTTAATTGGGACTCGGTAATAACATACTAGATGCTACTTTTATAGGTTCTTCTCTGCTCCAAACATGTGTTTCTAGACAGCTCTAAAACACAACTGCTCTACATTTCCAGATTTTTTTATTTTCTCCATTTTGATTTCCATTTTCAGTTCCCAGCTGCCCCTTCCATGTGTTCCATGCACCTCCAGAACAGATTGCACAACCAGCAGCTTGGACACGGGGAATCATAGACTGGTTTGGGTCGGAAGGGAGCTCAAAGCCCACCCAGTTCCATCCCCCGGCCACGGGCAGGGATACCTCCCACTGGATCAGGGGCTCCAAGCCCCATCCAACCTGGCCTTGAACACTTCCAAGGATGGGGCAGCTACCACTTTCCTGGGCAACCAGTTCACACATGCAGCTTGCCAGAAACAAGCAGGGTAAAATACTTTGAAATAAGTGCTTAGCATTTCTAAAAAAAAGAAAGGAAGAGTCTGTATACCTATCACCTTCACTTGCTGCCTGCAAGCATGTAAATTATTCTTTGCACCTACCATACACTACCTTTTGCAAAGAAAAAAGGTATTAGATTGTAATAGTGGGCATTTACTGAGCAATAACAGACTACGTATGCTGTACTCAAACCTCTTAGCGCTGCCTGCTCACCTTGGATTTCGCATGCCAGCTGAAGTGAAGGTTGTTGGTCTCGCTGGGTATTAAGAGATTGAAGGACAATGCATAGTGATTAACCACATCATTCCTCACATAAGACAACTCGGCATCGAGACCTGTAATGAGAAAGAAAGACCTGTAAGAGGAAGAAGAGCAGGACCCGCAGTAACACACTGGAACAAACAGCTCTCAGCACCACAACCTCCACTTGTGTTAGGGCGTCTGAGCAAATAAATCCTTCCTCAATTTCATAAACCCAAGTGCAGGTTTGGAGATCAGGGCTCGTGCACATCAGCATTAACAAGAACGCTTCCAATTCCCATAAAGCAGCAGTTTGGGAGAGATCGCACAGCCCAGGGAACAGGTGAAAGCTGGAATGGAACAAAGGAAACACGACTTTCAAACACCCCTCCCAGAGAGTTGTTACAGACTCCCCTGAGCATGCCTGTCTGCTTCTGGGAACCAGGGGCCGGTTTCGCTCTTATTCAAAATTGCGTACATTCAAACCGAACTGCTCAGATCATCAGCTTGTTAACTGCGAGCAATTCCTCCCGAACAGCTCATTTCTTGAGCCGAGACACATAAGCGCTATGGAATTAACTTCAAAGCAATCGGATCCCAACAGAAAGCAGGTAAGGAGACCAGGAGTGCCATCTATACCCCAACTAATATTTACTGCCTATCCTTTGCTCTCCTGACTCTGAAGTAAACCTGGATAATTGAAAGACCCACAAAACTATTTCCTACAGAGCACAATGGTGTATTTTTCTAAATAAGACGCATACTCTGATATTAAAAACCCTGAAGCCACCCTTATCTTTCACTGCACATGGTCCAAGGCCACGCTGAGCCAGAGCAGGATCCAACGCCTGCCCAGGGTGCCATCAGCACCCAGCGGTAACGTACACATTGGAATTTAACCCCCTCCCCTGCAGCTGCAAAAATCAATCCCAGCTCCCTGTCCTCAGGATAAAGCCATACTGGATCTGGAATCAATCCCATTTTGCCTCGTCCATACAGCTTTTCCTCCGCTGCTCCCAGTTGAAGGCCCATGCTCGGCAAGCAACCAGGGAACTCGGGGACAGGCACCCGCTCCAAGCACAATCCACGCAGCAGGAATCAAGTTCAATTAGAATCTTCTCAGTACACTTGAGAACGTAAATGATGTAGTGCTTTGTATTATGGCTAGAAAGTCAAGAAAACTGGACTGTGCCTCCAAGACGACGGCATTTAAGGCATCCTGAAGTTATTCTGAGAATCCAGGGAATTGTGAAAGGGTCGGGGTGTTTTCAAGAAAGGAAAAACCAAATGTAACTATTGAACTGTGCAGATGAGCTGCATGAGGAGAGGGGGAGAATGAGCTTGAGAGAGAAAGAATTCCTCCCACTTAGTGCAAAACCTGGGCACAAGCGATAACCACTCTCTTCTTCCAGAACTGGTTCAATCCGCTGTGCTTTCCCAAGATACAGAAACGCAGCCAAGACATTCCTCTTCCCTCATGTGGCTGGTAAGTCCTTATACTCCCTGCTGGCTCATTAGTGTCCTGAAACTTCATCAGAACCCAGGAGTAAATAATCATCGATACTGGGGGACAGCAAGGGGGTGAGCCCAAGAGACTGGAATCAACGGAACGGAGTCATCACAAGGAGGAAAGCTTGCAAACAAGGTCAGGAACAGAAAGATGCATGTGCTGGGTGGAATCAGCCTGAGACAGGATAAATAAAACTGAATGTAAACGTTCCTTCTCCAGTTTGTCCATAATTCCAATAATAAATGGCAAGTGCAAAAGCACAAGTCCCCATAAAACCAAGTAGCAGGGGGAAGCACATGCACCTCGAGACAGGAAAGAGCTTTGAAATCGCATAAAACCACTGCTCAAACAGCTTGCCTGGAGATCCCTTAAACATGTACATGGTTTTACATGAAAGCTACCTCCAGTCTAGAAAACCCAGGAGGAGGACAGAGAGGAGGTCAGAGCTCTCAGACACTCGCCACGAGATCACTTTTCAGCTGAAAGAGGAAAGATAGAGATGAGATGTTGGGAAGAAACGCTTTCCTGGGAGGGTGCGGAGGCCCTGGCCCAGAGCAGTGGTGGCTGCCCCATCCTTGGAGGGGTTCAAGGCCAGGTTGGATGGGACTTGGAGCAACCGGATTCAGTGGGAGGTGTCCCTGCCTATGGCAGGGGGTGGGACTGGATGGGGTTTGAGGTCTCTTCCAACCCAAACCATCCCATGATTCTATGAAATTAAGCAAGTCACTGCCAACACACAGCCTAAACAAGCAAGTTACACACAAGTTACACAACTTAAACCTCAAGTTTTTACTTTTTTAAAAGGTAGACCTCTTTCAAACACAGGAGCAGGGTGAGATGGAATCTGGTACAGAGCAGGGTGCTGAGGAACACAATGCTCTACACCACATACAGAACGATAAAAGAAGAAAAGAGCTGGCTCTGGAGGCAAAATACAGATGCATTATGAACAGCCAGAAAAAGGGACAGGTCTTTAATCATCATTTTCTCAGCAATGCAGGTGGAGAACCTTACAAAGAAATACCAAAGGACTGGGTTACACACACTGCAGAGCAGGAAAAGCAGCTTTTCAGTTGGTTTAAGCAGTCTATTGGCAATGAACAGTGCTAAAGCCCAGGCTGCAGCGCTGCTTCCAGAAGCCTCCTTACATGAATCTGTGTGCAGGCGATGCACAACACTGAAGGATCCGTTTTCTCAGCACTTGGACTCAACTACCCCACAGCAGCCCATGTGAGATCAGCAAGACCAAGGCTTTGCTTTGATGTCAGGGCAAAACTAACCCCCTTTTACCCAGGCAACCCCTAAATCTCATTATGAACTTCCACATCTCTGTACCTCCCACCCCTGGGCACAAACGTGAAAGCATAAATTGAAGTTGAATGCAAACACAAAGGTAAATTCAAGCAGCTTCAGGGAGAAAACCCGTCCTTCTTTGCGCTGTTTAACATAACAAAACATCTGAAGGAGCTCAGAAAGGAAGGAGAGAGGCCAATTCCCAAGTGCAGGAGATGCTGAGCAGCCCTTGTGTTCATCACAAAATTGGATCATGTCAGTCCAGCAGCCCAACAAAACACTGCTTTTCAAATGCCTTTGTGTCAGCGCAGCCTGGCTTCAACTCTTTTTTTCTTTCTCCTTAAGCACAAAACACAAAAGAAACTTGGCTGCTGTCAGCATGGGGAAAACGAGATTTTACTCTTATGAAGCAAGTCTATCCTACACCAGGCACCAGCAGTAACACGTTCTTCCTACGGACAGTGACAGCACTCAATTGCGTTACTCCAGGAATTTACACTCCAGGTAAGTTACTCCAGACTTCAAATCACCAGGGGTTCTATATGGAAGATTATGGCTAAAAATCAAGTACAAATGTACAATGTAGGCGTTTGATGAGATTGCCCTCACTGAAATACTGCTTGTTGCAATATGAATGACTTCCAGGGCTGAAAGGGCTGTTCATCCTGGAGAAGAGAAGGCTGCGGGGAGACCTTAGAGCAGCTTCCAGTGCTGAAAGGGGCTCCAGGAAAGCTGAGGAGGGCCTCTGGATCAGGGAGGGCAGGGATGGGACAAGGGAAAGGGTTTTGAGCTGAAAGAGGGGAGATGGAGATAAGATCTTAGGAAGAAATGTTTTCCTGTGTGGGTGAGGAGGCCCTGGCCCAGGGTGCCCAGAGCAGTGGTGGCTGCCCCATCCCTGGAGGGGTTCCAGGCCAGGTTGGATGGGGCTTGGAGCCCCTGATCCAGTGGGAGGTGTCCCTGCCCATGGCAGGGGTGGGACTGGATGGACTTTAAGGTTCCTTCCAAATCAAATCATTCCATGATTCTATGGGGATAGAAAACAATACACAAGGAATTCAATTTGAGGAAATACTCAATTTAACTTCAAGGCAATGACTGTGTCCTTGAAAACCAACTAAGGCTCCCTAGCAGGAAATCTGAGCAGGAAGCTTCCCAACATCTAGCAAACAAGAGGAAAAACCCTTAGCAGAGAGCTGTCATTAAATCTCTGAATCCTCACTGCCAGATCACCCACAATTCACCTTGCTGATGTTTCTCTAATAGAATTTGTCCAAGACATGGGCAAACAGGATTTTTCTCACTGAAGCCAGAGAGCAGCCCCCTTCTATGGGAAGAAGCTTTCACTAGGAGATGGTGCTTGCAGAGATGAAAGCACAAGGAACGTGCTCTTCACACCTGTGGAGACACTGTAGAAAGCTACCATCACAGTGACATGAATTGTTTAACGCAAACCATGCTTCACACAAACTAGAACCGGATCTACGCACTTCTACGGCCATCTTGACACTAAGAAAAAATGCTAAGCTCCATACCTTTCCCAAGGACGGCATGTCATCCAGAGGGACCTGGACAGGCTGGAGAAGTGGGCCTTTGAGAACCTCATGAGGTTCAACAAGGCCAAGTGCAAGGTCCTACACCTGGGTCAGGGCAATCCCCGTTTTCAGTACACGATGGGGGATGACGTGCTTGAGAGCTGCCCTGCAGAGAAGGACTCAGGGCTGCTGGTCGATGAGAAGCTCGACAGGAGCCGGCAATGTGCGCTCGCAGCCCAGAAGGCCAACTGTGTCCTGGGCTGCATCAAAAGCAGTGTGGCCAGCAGGGCGAGGGAGGGAATTCTGCCCTTCTGTTCCTCTCTTGTAAGACCTCGTCTGGAGGATTGTGTCCAGTTCTGGAATCCTCAACGTAAGAACGACATGGAACAGGTCCAGAGGAGGGCTACAAAGATGATCTGAGGGCTGGAGCACCTTTCCTATGAGGACAGACAGAGAGTTGAGCCTGTTCGGTCTGGAGAAGAGAAGGCTCAGAGGAGATCTTATAGCGACCTTCCAGTACCTGAAGGGCCTATGGGAAAGCTGGAGAGGGGCTGTTCATAAAGGCTTGTGGGAATAGGACCATGGGGAACGGGTCTAAACTGGAGAGGGGTAGATTTAGACTGGACGTTAGGAAGAAATTCTTCACCATGAGAGTGGTGAGACACTGTAAGAGGTTGCCCAGGGAGGCTGTGGATGCCCCATCCCTGGAGGTGTTCAAGGCCAGGTTGGATGGGCCTTGGGCAGTCTGGTCTAGTGGGATGTCCCTGCCCATGGCAGGGGCATTGGAACTAGATGATCTTTAAGGTCCCTTCCATCCCTAACTATACTACGATACTATGATACCTTTCCTTCCATAAGGAATGGCTCTACAAGGCTAGCCGCTAATAAAGGCTAAAACAGTTTTGAGAGGATAAAACACCTTTCGTTTATCAACCTGCTCAGCTTCACCACTGGTACTGCTCGCATTCTGCCTTCTGAGCAGCTGCAGCTTTCCAAGCAGCTGCGCCAACGCTTACGTTCCCGCTCTTATCTTCCCCAGGCAGCACGCTGAAATCAATATACTGGTTAATTTAATTACAGCTATTCAACACCCAGTAAGTGGCAGCAGAATTGTAAAGCCTCACATTAGTTTCATGCTGCTGCTTCTGCTCCCAGATCTCCAAAGCAGTCAGTGCAAATATGCGAGTTATCCGCTTGGAAGGAGGACAAAGGCAGAGATGGAAGAGAAATAATGCGTCTGAAGCCGCTGCCGTCACGCCCTTTGTAGTGCCACAAGGCGTTCTCAGAGAGCGGTAGCATTCATTCTTACAGGGCATCGGCTGGTGCTGCTGCCATTCAGGGGGAAAAAAGGGGAGAAAATTCAATTCATCGGGCATGACTCATTAAAAGCACTTCAGCCTTCACACACTGTGGGCTTTCACAGCCGAGAGCGAAGTGTGCTTTCCAAACTGCGCACGAGTTACCAGAGGAACTGCCTCTCGCTCAAGAGTGGCAGGAGCCTCAGGGATGGCTCAGCTCGTGCAACTGCAGGTAGCAATTAGTCATCACGCGATCCTGTTTCACGAGAGCGACAAACAACCCCGAACCAAGATACACTTGGAATTTGTCTCATTAATTCAGCTTTTCCCATATCCAAACAACTCTGAAAGGCACAAGAGAAGGACAAAAGCAGCAGCCTTCTCCATGTATGTCATTATTTGGGAGCACCACATGCCCTTGAGCACGGTGCAGCTCCCACTGTGCCTCCCACCCACAGGAAAACACCACTCTGGCATTTTCCATGCTTGCGAGCATGATCATAGGATCATGGTGTGGTTTGGGATGGAAGGGACCTCAAAGCCCATCCAGTCCCACTCCCTGCCATGGGCAGGGACACCTCCCACTGGATCAGGGGCTCCAAGCTCCATCCAACCTGGCCTGGAACCCCTCCAGGGTTGGGACAGCCACCACTGCTCTGGGCACCCTGGGCCAGGGCCTCCTCACCCACACAGGAAAACATTTCTTCCTAAGATCTTATCTCCATCTCCCCTCTTTCAGCTCAAAACCCTTTCCCTTGTCCCATCCCTGCCCTCTCTGATCCAGAGGCCCTCCCCAGCTTTCCTGGAGCCCCTTTCAGCACTGGAAGCTGCTCTAAGGTCTCCCCGCAGCCTTCTCTTCTCCAGGATGAACAACCTCAACTCTCTCAACCTGTCCTTGTACAGGAGCTGCTCCAGCCCTGGGATCATCTCTGTGGCCTCCTCTGGACCCATTCCAACAGCTCCATGTCCTTCCTGTGCTGAGGACTCCAGATCTTATGATCCTTATCTCTCATATTTCCCCCTGCCCAGGTTGTGTTAAGAAGCAGTTTCAGCCCCTGCTTTCATGCCAGGAAGGTGATCCCTTCTCACTGGCTTCTCTCACGCGTGCAAGGAGCTCTTTACCTCTATTTGCTATCCCTTGTTTCCATTCTGGCCCTATCCTGCAGGGAAGAAGACGACATGAGGCCAACCAACCAACAGGGATAAATACGATGCTGCCAAACAGAACACAGGTGTAAAACCACAGCAGCAAGAACACAGCTCTGGGATTTTTCACCCCTCCCTCGGTCTCTGAGGTCAGGTTTCTTCCAAGTCCCTGACACACGAGTGTTACAAGCGCCACAAGCATTTATCACCAGACAGACCTTGACCTCTCAGGAGCTGAAATGGCTGCTTCCTCCCAAGGCTGCGTGCAGACAGAGCGGCAAGAGGATGCCAAACCTGCTCCGTGCACATCAGCCATGCAGGATCAAAGTGCTGTCACTGGGATGGGTTCAGAGAGAGCCCCCAAACCTGGTAAATCCCACCACACAGGCCAGCGTGACAAAGCAGAAACCAGTCCCCCGGCTGAGCAACATAGAGTCGATCAATGCACACAAAGACTGAAGCATTTCCCAGATTTCCCTCATAAAATTGTTTGGTTGGAAAAGATCTTTGAGATCATTAAGTCCAACTGTCCCAGTCCACTACTAAACCAGATCCCTGAGCACCTCATCCACTCGTCTGCTAAACCTCTCCAGGGATGGGTACTCCACTACCTCCCTAGGCAGCCAGGGCCCAAGAACCCTTTCCGCGAAGGAATTTTTCCTGATGTCTAATCTGAACCTGCCCTGGCACAAGTTGAGGCCGTTTCCTCTCAACCTACCACCTGTCATTTGAGAGAAGAGCTCAGCACCCACCTCACCACAATCTCCTTTCAGGCAGTTGCAGACAGCCAGGAGGTCTCCCCTCAGCCTCCTTTTCTCCAGGCTAAACAACCCCAGGTCCCTCAGCTGCTCCTCGTAACCTTTGTTCTCCAGCTCCTTCACCAGCCTCATCAAAGCAACCTTAACCCAGGCAAAAGGCTGTGTGCACCAGCAGCCCCCCAATGCCCCTCTGCAGGCTGCTGTGAATCCCTGGAAGCATCACCTTCTGCCGGTTTGCAAGCCTCACCAATATTGCAGGGGGGTTATGTGACCATGTGCACCTCTGAAGAGCCATCCTCATGCTGTCTGAACTCTGGAAAACTCTCAAAGTGAGGCAATAGCACAGAAAGGGGCAGAGGAACCCCAAAGGCAGCTTATTCTCATAAACCTCCAAACAACACTGACACGGACCGCAGCGCTCGGGAAATCAGATGGACAAGCATTTAAGCACGCTGACAGGCTCCAAAACGAAAACAGATTGCTCAGCGCTGCCACGCAAATGACTTGCCCCAACCTGCTGCAGCTCGGAAACGGCCAGAGCGAGCAGGCACCCTCCAAATGCCCAGCCAGCCTCGGCCCCTCCACTTCTCCAAAGCGACCCCGAGCACCGCTCTCTGCAAAGCCCAGCTAATAAGTGCCAGTCAGGGGCTGTTGTTAGACCGCAGAGCTTCACAGGGCAAGGTAATAAAACAATTAACCCTAAAATCAACACATCCAATTAAGTGGAACAGAGTAGGATATTCTGAGGCCATCAGCAGCAACTCAGTTTTGTTACAGCGCCTGCTGTGTGCCAGGATTGAGAGCTTGCACTTTTAAGCTCCTTTTTAACAGCAACCTGAAGCATTAACACACAGGTTTCTGCGGAGACTAGCATGTGGACTGCAGCAATACAATACCTGATTTGCTATATAACACGCACAAAGCCTCTGTTCTTCAGAGACAAGCACTAAAAAAAGCTAGAAAATGAAGATTTACAGACATGCACACAACAGAGCAGGATTCTGAGCTGCAGATCTCCTACCAGACACCTGCCTCTGGGCCTGAGGGTCATCAACATCTGCTCTTCAGCGGACGTCTCACTGACCCTCCAGCAGATGCCTACAGGCTCCGTGCTGTTTGCTCTGTTCTAAAGAGGTGCCACATAGAAGCATCTGTAATTTACCATCTCACAGGGGAATTTACTCTAGGTGCCAGCAATGAATCCACCGAGAGCCCAACGGTGCTGCAACACCATCAGAGTGGGCTTCTCACAAGGCCCTGGGACTTCTCAAGAATGACAAGAAAGAAATACTTCAACCTTTCAATAATTTGAACATTCAGCCCAGCACACTGATTTTCAGCTCCCTTTCCTAGCAGGGACAAGGAACCAAGCAACAGACAAAGAACATGAGGATTTCCAGTCACTAGATATTCAGTGCAAGTATCATAAAGCAGTTCTGACATAGAACCATGGTATGGTTTGGGGTGGAAGGGACCTCAAAGCCCATCCAGTTCCAAATCCTGCCACAGGCAGGGACACCTCCACTGGATCAGGGGGCTCCAAGTCCCATCCAACCTAGCCTTGACCACAGTTCTGACCACAAACCATAGTATTTGTCCTGCCTCTACACCACAGAAGGAAGAAAAGCCACAAATAATGGCAAGCAAGTCACTATGCCATTTACAAGTGCCACAACCTAATTAAAACTGCAGGCCATGGCTCTGTAAGCCACCAAGCTCTGGTTCCGAGTTGAGCAGCAAGCCCTGCAGCGCTGCACTGAACTGGTACAGCCTCCCTGGTGGAGAGACCACGCGTGGGGACGTCCACATAGACCTCACACCAGACCCTGTGGATGCTCTGGCTTTGCATGGAGGAGGCGTCGCATCCCTGTCTACAGCCGATCCAACCATTTACAGTCGCATGCTTACATTAGTTCCAAATCAAATTCCTAATCTAAAGACGTGTGGGGATGGTATTGGAAGCATGGAAACACAACACAGGCTGCAGTGACCCCACAAAACACTTGGGTTTATGAGCACTTCTGAAACCTAGGAGTTTTCTCTTCAACCACAGCAAGACAAAGGCTGAGAGGGAGCTGTTTAGAAAGAAAAGGTGAAAGAAACCAGCTCCCATGTTTGTGTTCACAGCTTCACTGAACCCAACAGCTCACAACATCACCTTCCTATTCGTTGCATTCCAGCATCCACTGAACCACAGCTTCCCTCAGAGTCCCAGAAGATGGAACGCCTCTTTGGAAGTTCATGCACACCAATGCAAGCGCAGAAACCAGACTTGACTGTGTGGAAGCACAGTTCAGGCTTACAACTGAACATTTTAAGTCAGTTTGGTTTATTTTCAGGAGCGTGAAGAACCGGAGCAAACCCGTCTTCCTCTGGACCTCCTTGTGCCAGAGGAACATGAGAAGCAATGGGAGATTTGATTGCCTCTCTCCCGGTGCCTCATTAAACACCACCTTGCTGAAAACTTCTAGGGTGTGCAAAAGAATACCCTTAAAAATCAGTTCTACTCATGCCAACAACTTAAGGTGGATCGTGAAAGCTTCACCTACAACAGATTTGTAGTGATTTGAGTCCCACCAAGGGGAACAAGTGTCAGTTATCTCTGTGTTAGGCTCTGAGTTATCCAAGTCTTCGGGGTAACAGAAGCAGAGCCACTTGTTAAACATCGACACTTTAAGTGATAGAAACCAGCTACAGCCAGCTTGAGGAACAAGCGGCTTTGGCCACGTGAGCAACGAACACCCATGGGGGAGGCTACGGGATGCAATTTGATTCAAAAAAATAAGAACAGCAGCAGCTCTTCCCTGCTTGGTCGCTACAGGATGATGTACGATTACAGATCACAGAAGCCCAAGCAAATCCAACTACTACGCATTTCAGGCACCAGACGTGGGACCATGCAAATAGTACCACTTAGTACTCCCACGATTAACTACTTGTTTAGAAACTCAGCTAGACAGCAGCCTGACACGTGGATCCCCTCTCCGCAAGGGAGCATCTGGCAGTGAGCACACGCAATGCACGACTGATGGCAACGGAACACGGATCACCACAGCAAGCCAAGAGGGAAAAAATGTTTACAGCGCTGCTGGCTCTTCAGGTCCCCTGCCATCAGCTAGAGTTCAAATTAACCACAAACAGGTTTATTCTGTCCATTTGATGCAAATAAAGCCTTGCACCGCTCAGTTTTCAGCCTACAGAGACACAGGATGCTCACTGAAAAACAGACCACTGGGAATACCAACGTATTTGTTTTGAGACTCCAGCCACCAACTCTAAACAAGAGCCTAAGCAAAGCAAAGCTTACAGAAAACAAATCTGTGTTTAAACCAGACTCTCTGAGCACAAAACTACTGCGAAAGCCGTCTGCGGCGGGCCAGATGGGAACTTCATGAACTGCCTCCAAGTACTCGCGCAGCAATTGTCAGCTTGCCTGGAAATTAAGATTCCTTTCACACACGCACCCAATTATTGCCAGGTCTCCCCTCTGCCCTCTGAATGTCACTTGCTGCGCTAATTAAATCACAGGCCTGGTGCTCACCTCTTCCAGGGCTCACCCTGCTCCCATGGGGCATCCCTAGCTGCTTGAACCCAGGGAACTCCTCAGCATCACGGTGAAGCCCAGGACCCTTTTCTTCCCTTGAAACCCCAGCCACACACATAAGGAGCACAGAGACCCTTCCCCGAATTCTCAGACCCCTCCAATTCCCCTGTGACCTCTGCTGCCCACAGCACCCCACACTTGCCTACCTCCAGCCCAGCCCCACAGCTCCCCACTTCAGACTTAGGCTGTTCATTCCTGCTCCCAGATTCCTCCATCCCCCCAGCACCTAAGATCTGCTGCTGCCCTTGCACCAGAGCCACAGACCCCCTCCCCAGCCATCACTCAGCCCCTAATGGGCCACCCCAGCTCCACAGATCCACACCTCAGACATTACCCATCCTGTAACCCACCACATCAGCCCTACACATCCCCCATCCCCTAAACCACCACCCCAACCCTCTGACCCTCCCCGCAGCCATTTCAGCCCCTCATCCCCCGCCCCAGTCATCCCCCAGCCTCTAAGCAACTACCCCATCCCCTCAGACCCCCACCCCACACACCCTCCATCCCCAAACCCACCACATCCTCTTAAGCCCTCCCCAAGCCTTGAAAACCCCACCCGACATATCCCTCATCCCCTAACGCACCATCGTATCCCCTCAGACTCCTCCCAAGCCCCTCACACCCCCACCCCAGGCATCCCCAGCCCTAACCGAACACATCAACCCCTCAGGCCCCCACCACACACATCTAAAACCCCCCATCAGCGCCCCGGACCCCCTCCCCACAGGTCCCCAGCCCCTAAACCTTCACATCAGCCTCCCGGACCCCCTCCTCACGGGTCCCCGGCCCCTAACCCCCTACTCCATCCCCTCAGAACTCCTCCCCACGCCCCCCCCGACGCCCAAAGCAGACCACTCACTCACCGATGAGCCGACGCACTTCTTCCTCGCTGAGGTAGAGGCTGAGGCTGGCCCCGGGCCCGGCGGGCGGCCAGTGCGGGCCGAGGCCGGGCTGCCCGCGGGCGGGCAGGAGCAGCAATAGCAGCGCCAGCAGCCGCAGGAGATGTCGGCAGCACCCCGCGGCCATGGCTCGGCGGGGAGGCAGGCAGGCGGGGAGGCAGGCAGGGAGGGACGGGACGGCGGCCCCCCGCCCCGCCGGGCCCCTCACACGGCGCGGCCGCCGCTCCCCGCCCCGGCGCTCATGGCCGCGCGCCCCGAGCCGCGCACGCGCCGACGAGCCCGGCTGCGCCCCCCGCTGGCCACGCCCCCTCACGGCCACTCCTCGCCGCGGCGCGCATGCGTACACATGCCCGTCGTGAAGCAGCCTCTCGGTTTGTGGCCACGCCCCCGCCGAGCCCCCGCCCCCAGCGGAGCCGCACCGTCTCTTGGCCCTGCCCCATCTGCAGAAGCCACGCGCCAAGGAGGAAACGGAATGCCTCTTGACCACGACCCCTAGGCAAAGGCCACGCCCCTAGGTGGAACCCTCCCTGTTGACCACGCCCTCACTCAAAGACCACGCCCCCATAGCGGGCGCTCTTCGTCACGCCCCTTCTTGAAAGGCCACGCCCCTGGGCGGAGAAACCACACCTTTTAGCCTCGCCCACTCCACAAAGGCCACGCCCCCACCGCCAGTCTTGCCTCTTGGCCACTCCCCCTCCTTGCCTCCTCTCTCACTCATGCCCCTTCCTAAAAGGCCACACCCCTTAAAGCCAGTCTCGCCTCTTGGCCACGCCCCACTCCGCAGAGGCTACGCCCCCTGCAACCCGGCTTGTCTCTCTTCACGACACCCCCTCGCAGAGGACGCGCCCCAGGTGGAATCGGCCTGTCCCTTGGCCACGCCCCCTCGCACAGGCCACGCCCCCAGGTGGGACTGATCCAGGTGGTAGCCGCGCTGCGCGGGGCCCCGCGGGCCGGTGCTGTGCCGGGGCGCTGTGGCTCTGGCGGAGCTGTGCCGCTCAGCAGCGGCCGCCGTGCTGCGTTATCCCACTGCATTTCGCTTTAGCCAGCGCGCCACCGGCCTCCTGGAAGTCTCACTGTCTGATTTCAACAAAAAGACACCAAAACCGCATGAACCCCAGGCCAACGAAGGCCTTCCCAGAGCACACCTGTCCCCCCGCGCTGAGGGGCTTTTAGGGGTAGCGCCGTGCTCGCTCCTGCTGCGCCGCGCCCGTGAGGCTGAGCGGCTGCTGAGCCCCGAAGTTCTCATTAAAACACAGTCAGGTGCTCTGAAGAGAATAATTAGGGGGGATTGGAATCAGAATCCTGGAATGGTTTGGGCTGGAAGGGACCTCAGAGCCCATCCAGTCCCACCTTTCCATGGGCAGGAACACCTCCCACTGGATCCAGGCCCATCCAACCTGGCCTGGAACCCCTCCAGGGATGGGGCAGCCACCGCTGCTCTGGGCACCCTGGGCCAGGGCCTCCCCACCCTCACAGGGAAGAAATTCCTCCTTGTGTCCAGTCTAACTCTGCCCCTCTCCAGTTTATCCCCATTGCCCCTCGTCCTATCCCCACAACCCTCTGTGAACAGTCCCTCCCCAGCTTTCTTGTAGCCCCTTCAGGTATTGGAAGGCCGCTAATTAGATGAGACATCAAATTAAGGTTTCACGCGGATCAAGAAACATACCATTCAAACAAAAGGTGAAAAATGTGACGTGCAAGCCAGCCCCGGGCTGTCTGTTGGATTGTTTTTGGCTGCATTGACTATTTTTGGCAGGATCGAGTTCACGGTTGTTCCAAATGGTTCTGGGTAAGATTAAATTGCAAGAGGATACACAAAAGTCTCTCTGCGGAAAGCTGCTAGCAATAGCTGTGAATTCCCAGCGTGCACATGGAACGGTTTTGCTTGGCTGGGCAGCGGGATGCATCATCGCTTGTGCTCTCTGAGCATGATTGTATCAACATTTACCACCGCTCGTTTCTGGATGAGAAACAAATCTGTAGAAGCAAAGACCTGATAGTTAATGGCACCAAGTAGAATTTGATACATTAGAAGACAGAGGATATAGAATCATAGAGTGGTTTTGGGTTGGAAGGGACCTCAAAGGCCATCCAGTTCCAACCACCCACCATGAGCAGGGACACCTCCCACTGGATCAGGGGCTCCAAGCCCCATCCAACCTGGCCTGGAACCCCTCCAGGGATGGGGCAGCCACCACTGCTCTGGGCACCCTGGGCCAGGGCCTCCCCACCTGAACAGCAAAACATTTCTGCCTAAGATCTCATCTCAATCTCCCCTATTTCAGCTCAAAACTGTTCCTCTTGTGCCATCCCTGCCCTCCCTGATCAAGAGCCCCTCTCCAGCTTTCCTGGAGCCCCTTTCAGCACTGGAAGCTGCTCTACGGTCTTCCCGAGTCTTCTCTTCCCCAGGCTGAACAACCCCAACTCTCTCAGCCTGTCCTCGTACAATTCTCCAATTTCCAGCCTTCTCCCTTTCTCAACAGACTCCTACTTTCTTTTTCTGACTTCCAACTGTACACACAGGTCCACAAGGCTGCCCTTGAGAAAGAGGAGCTGGACGATCCATCCCTGCGCAGTCGGACCACTGCGGCGGGGGGAAGATAGAAAGAGAGGAAAAGTCACTTGCACGGCAGCAGAGGGAAATGCCATGTACAACAAGTTCCTGGAAATGTGGCGTTTAAAGGAAAAAACCATCCTGGCAACACAAAGCTGCCTGAGAGCTACTATGGCATTAAGCAAGCAGAGGCTGGAGGACAGCAGGACGTCAGAGGACAAATGCAGCGTAGTTGTTACGGCAGATGCCATTTCTTTGCCTTTTAAGGAGCCCGTTGCACATTGTGGTATTGCTAAACACAAAATAAATTGTTTGTGCTTGGGACGACAGTCTCACCTCTTCCCTCCCCAGGACACCCAGGGGATGCTGGCTGGGGGAGGTGTCATCCGAAGCGTTTTCCTTGCCAATGGACACGAGGGTTTGGGGCTGTTTTAAAGCATGGGTTGCACAACAAGGCTTGTAATGCAATTGCATTTTGTTCTGTACTCAGACAGTCAGAGCTTTAATGCTCAGGTGAGAGCTGGTATCAGGACAGGCCAGAAAATGACAAATAACACTATTTTGATGACAAAATGGAGAGAAAATCAGAAAGAAGTCTGCTGGAGGGAGCAGAGGAGGCACCTGAAGCTGGGAGCTCCCTCCTGGTAGAGGGATGCTGGCTCTCTGGAGCTGGCAATGGATACTGCCAGCCCCAGCTTGGTGGGATCTCTTCCCATCTTGCAGAACACCTGGTCTCACCTTGAATCAAAGGGTTTGTCTTCAGCACCGTTTTGTCTGCGCCTGTGGCTGGCACAGGCTGTTGGACCCAGGGTGATATGGATGAGACTGACATACATCAGGTTTCCTGGCTCGTCAAGGTGCTGCTGGTGTTAAAACCAACCCCTGACCACCTGAATCCTAGGGGTTAAAACCACTTCGGCACAAATGGTCTGAGAATCGCTCGATGGCAAAGACCCAAGAGCAGCTGGATGGTGCTGCACCCCAGGGAGCTGCCCCCGAGGAAGCCTGGGGTTCCTGGGTTTCTGTCACCTCTTTGGTCTTTTGTTGGCTTTTAGCGCAAAAGAACTTTCAAAAACTGCCTTCAGGGACTTCCTGACCCCTCTGCTGAAACAACTGACCCTGCGCTGGAGTTCAGCACTGTGACTCCAAATGCAGCAACCCATCCTCCGAGAGCCGAGTCCCCTCTGTGCCGTTCCCTTCTCCCTTGGGAAGTCCGCAGATGCAAACTTACGTGGTCATGTGTGACAGATTGCTGATAGATGTTTTTCCCTGTGCTGTGGCGCTTTCAGCCGGGCTATGGTTTACCGGAGCCTTCAGAGCCCACACATGATATGGAAATGGAGAGAGTTTGTTGTCTGAGTCGCTATATCCCATCCTTCTTTTACAAAAGCATAACTGGGGCATTTGCCCGGGAACAGGAAGATGTTTATTTGACTCCCTTTCTGGGAAAGCATTAAAATCTCTGTTTTCACCAGGATAGAAGTTAGTGTGAATGAGAAACAGAAGGAGATACTGAGTGTCTCTTCATGGAACCCCATGACAGAAGGCGTTGTGGAACCCCTGGATCCATCAGAGCTGGAAGCACGAGAGCGTGAAGCTCTCCACTCTTCCCAGGGCTTGGATTGTTTAGGGGAGGACAGAGCCTGATTTTCCTCGGGCTGCAGAGATCTGACCCTCCCGCATGGGACCAACCCTGGAGCCCAGCGGCAGTCCCGGCGGAGGGCACTGGGGGGCGCGCGGGGCCCGCGCTGCGGCGGGAGCGGAGCGGGACCGACCCCGCAGCCCCGGGGAGACACCGGCGGGGACGGACCCGGCCGGGACAGCCCTGCCTGGGCGGGGACCCCCCCACTGAAGCAGGGGCTCCACCCCCCCCGGGATGGGGCACCCTGGGCCTGGACAGGGCCTCCCCGCTCTCACAGCAAACGTTTCTCCCTAAGATCTCATCCCCATCTCCCCTCTGTCAGCTGAAAATCGTTCCCCTCGTCCCATCCCTGCCCTCCCTGATCCAGAGCCCCTCCCCAGCTTTCCCAGAGCCCCTTTCAGTGACGGAAGCTGCTCTGAGGTCTCCCCACAGCCTTCTCTTCTCCAGGCTGAACAACCCCAACTCTCTCAGCCTGTCCTCGTACAGGAGCTGCTCCAGCCCTCGGATCATCTCCGTGGCCTCCTCTGGACTCACTCCAACAGCTCCATGTCCTCCCTGTGCTGAGCACTCCAGAACTGGACCCAGGGCTCCAGGTGGGTCTCTCAGAGCGGAGCAGAGGGGCAGAATCCCCTCCCTCCCTGCTGGTCCCACAGCTCTGGATGCAGCCCAGGACACGGGTGGTTTCTGGGCTGGAAGTGCACGTTGACGGCTCATGTTGAGCTTCTCCTCCTCAGCACTCCAAGCCCTTCTCCTCAGGGCTGCTCCCAATCCATCCTCCACTCATCGTGGATTTGTGCTTAGAGTGCCCCAACCCAGGTGCAGGACCTTGCCCTTGTTGAACTCCACGAGGTTTCCACAGCCTGTCCACCTCTCCAGCCTGTCCAGGTTCCTCCAGTGTGTCAACCACATCGCACACCTTGGTGTGGTTGGAAAACTCGTAAGGGTGTCCTCGATTCCACTGTCATTGCTACCAATCAGTTCCTCCTAGGAGACCTGAATGCCAGGAGTCATAAAATCATAGTATCATAGAACAGTTTGGGTTGGAAGGGACCTTAAAGATCATGCGGTTCTAACCCCCCTGCCATGGGCAGGGACATGTCCCACTGGATTGGGCTGCTCCAAGCCCCATCCAACCTTGCCTGGAGTACCGTAACATCATGGGGTTTTAAGACCCTCTGGGTGTTGCCATGCCCGTTGCTACCGTGTGAACTGAATTGGTTCCATAGGGGCGAATGAGCCAGGATTGCATCATCTTGGCCTGAGTGGGAACTCCAGGCTCCTGATCCCCTGTGCTGCCTCTGCACGAGGAAGGAATGCTTTCCCAGAGAGTCACGGACATGAAACATGGGGATCAATGCCTTGCAGTCCACATGCCGAAACCTGCTTGTAAAAAACTCCCCGCAGAGTGATTTAAATACCCAGCGCACCGATATAAACAAGTCCCTTCAGGATCAGAGGAGCCAGGGATACCTGCCTGCCTGCAGGTTTGCATCTCCCCTTCTCTCTGTTGTCAGCAAGGAGTACAACCGAGTACGTTCTCACACTGGGGCCAGCCACCAGCCTCTCCTTGCTTACCTTCTCCAAGAATTTCAGAGAGTAGTTTATGTCCCAAATTACTCTGCTTGCTAGCTCTGCACTAGGTCACCTCTGCTAGATGTACCCCTGCTGCCATCCTGGCAGGAGTTTGCCTGGAAGTGGCCAACACGGATGGGTTTCTTAAGCACCTCTCAGGTGATCATTGAATCATAGAATAGTTTGGGTTGGAAGAAACCTTAAAGATCATCTAGTTCCAACCTCCCTGCCATGGGCAGGGACATCCCACTCGATCAGGCTGCCCGAGGCCCATCCAACCTGGCCTTGATCCTGGAGCCCAGGACCAGCTTTTAATGATACTCGAGTGGGTCCGGAGGAGGACACAGAGATGATCCGAGGGCTGGAGCACCTCCTGTACGAGGACAGGCTGAGAGAGTTGGGGTTGTTCAACCTGGAGAAGAGAAGGCTGTGAGGAGACCTTAGAGCAGCTTCCAGTGCTGAAAGGGGCTCCAGGAAAGCTGGGGAGGGGCTCTGGATCAGGGAGGGCAGCGATGGGATGAGGGGAAATGGTTTTCAGCTGAAAGAGGGGAGATTGAGATGAGATCTTGGGGAGAAATGTTTTGCTGTGAGGGTGGGGAGGCCCTGGCCCAGGGTGCCCAGAGCAGTGGTGGCTGCCCCATCCCTGGAGGCCAGATTAGATGGGCTTGGAGCAGCCTGGTCCAGTGGGAGGTGTCCTTGCCCATGACAGGGAGTGGGACTGGATGGATTTTAAGGTCCCTTCTAACCCAAACCATTCCATGATTCCACGATTCCACATCTCTGAGCGCACTGTGCTGTGGAGCCCCAGCTGGTGCCAGGAGTCACGGTTGAAACAACATGCAATAAATCAGAAAAGCCTGAGCTATGGAGAACTCCTCAGACACCAGTTTCTAAGGATGATCTAATGCATTTCTTGGACTCACTAGCCCTTCTCATTACTCTTCTGCATTTTTTCCCTGCTATTTTTCTTCCCTTCCAATGCAGTGTTTTGGTTTTCTTCTGTTTTTATTTTCTTACTGCTTGGGTCTCTGAAATATTCAGCCATGGCAACAAGCTGGAGGAGCAAATTCCCCGGGTCCGCCTGCATGTCCTTGGGGTCTGGCAGGGAGCGAGGGGGGGTGAATTCCAGCCATTCCCTCTCCTGGTGAGCAGTGTTTAGTAAACACACGCCAGCACACACATACTTCCCCTTCCCGGCTCTGCCACGCACCCGCCAGCATGGCAAGGGCTTGTCTTCAGGCTTCCATGTCTCCTGCCGTCCCCCAGACTAAGCGTCACCCCTCTCCCCAGCCCCGTTCTGGGCTGGCATTTTTTAGCAGCAGCATCGGGAAGGAATGCAAGCCCCTGGCGTCGGGACAGGAGCTGACATTCCCGGCCTTGGGCTGAAGAATGTGGACATAGCGTCCA
Source organism: Cuculus canorus (assembly GCF_017976375.1). Lineage (NCBI taxonomy): Eukaryota > Metazoa > Chordata > Aves > Cuculiformes > Cuculidae > Cuculus > Cuculus canorus. The sequence continues at coordinate 26,859,641 of NC_071409.1, forward strand.
CTCCAAACTCTAGCACAGGAGTTCATTCACCCGGCGCCCCGAGCAAGGGGGACGCCGGGGTGGGAGCAGGGCTCGGCTCTTGGTGGCAAGGAACCTGGGGGCCGATGCGCTCCCCCTTCACCTCCCAGCACTCAAAGGATGTCCCAACGTGAGCCATGTCTTGCTAGGGCATCTGGAGAATTGCTTCTCCTTGTTTTGGTGCCTCCGCGGCCTCTGCCCCTCAATCTGCACACACGTCAAGCTTTTCTTGGAAGAGCCCCGAGAGCGCGAGGCGCGCTGGAGGCTGCCGGGTAGCTTGCTTGGAATGCAACTTGCAATTCAGCTAAAGCTGAAGGCGGCAGGGTCATGCAGCAAAGCAGGGACCACCATTTAGGAACCCAGCACTCCACTTTGCTGCGTGTTATTTAACGACTTGGAAAAGACAGAGCAGACTGAAGGTCTCATGAGGTTTCTGTTAAGCAAATCTGACCTGCTTTGACATCTGTGTTGTGGCAGAAATCAGAATCGAATGTAAATTCAAGCCCTAAACCCCTTGCTGGCTTTCAGCTCATCTTTCCAAGGCAAACACGGGTGCTATGATTCCCTCTGCCCCTCTGGCGCACCCAGGCGAAGGCCGCTGAGGGCTATTTATACCCTTTAGAATGTTACACACCGCTTGCATTACCGCATGGCATTCAGTTTGTTTGGCGCGGGATCTCATGAACCAGAATAGTTTTGCATTAATACAGTTCTCCCTGGTTCATAGTTTGGAAATGGGATACGACGGAGCTCCTCGCTGTCTACTTAGACAGGATCGCGTGGGGCTTTGTGGCTTAAGATAGTGAAACTTCAGCAATAGCAGTGGTACAGTGTGGTTCAGGCAGAAAGATCCCCACTGATTCACCACCCTGCTACGTCAGCATTACAACCCTAGGGAAATGCTGCTCATTCCACTGGCTTTCAGAGATGATGAAGTCCCGAGATTGCAGGGAAGCTGAGAAAGTTGGGGAGTTTAGAAAGAATTTGTGGAATTCTCATTTTTTTTAACACCAGAATGTGAGACGAGCATTATCGCTGGCCCCTGGGAAGCTGGATCAAGACCAGATGGATAAAATGAAATAAGATGTCAGGCTGAGAGAGTTGGAGTTGTTCGGCCTGGAGAAGAGAAGGCTCCAGGGAGACCGTAGAGCAGCTTCCAGTACATGAAGGGGCTTCAGGAAAGCTGAGGAGGGACTTTCTCCAAGGGCCTGGAGTGATCGGACGAGGGAGGATGGCTTTAATTTGGAAGGGGGGACATTTAGATCAGACATTAGGAAGAAATTCTTGACGCTGAGAGTGGGGAGTTCCTGGCCCAGGGTGCCCAGAGCAGCGGTGGCTGCCCCATCCCTGGAGGGGTTCCAGGCCAGGTTGGATGGGGCTTGGAGAAGCCCGGTCCAGTGGGAGGTGTCCCTGCCCATGGCAGGGGTGGGACTGGATGGGCTTTGAGGTCCCTTCTAACCCAAACCATTTCCTGATTCTATGATTCTAAAATCCACCCAGTTTCCATGCCCAAAACCAGGGTGAGTGCGGCCCCACCATCCCAACCCACTGTGCTGGGGATGCTCAGCAGCAAACACACCTCCAGCGTTCCCAGGAGCCTCGGGACCACAGGCTCCTGTCCTTCCCCAACCTGCCTCAGCTTCTGGAGTGTCTCCAGGTGTTGCACAAAAGCAAAGCACCAATGGTTTGTTGCAGAACCTGAAGGAAGAGGCAGCACTTGCCTCAGCACGTTGGAGCGAGCCAGCACTTTCTAGTCACACTCCTAACATCAAGCTTAGGGGGGCACCCAGGGTTACTCGGAAAATTCTTGTCTGCAGGAGGGAAAACGATTGTTCCAGAGACTTGGTGTGTCCATGGGTAGCACAACCAAGCTCTTATCTTTCTCTTGTCAGAGCCCACGGGTGAAATGTAAAAGAAGTTGTCCCATATCCCTGGGCACCCAGGACCGGAGGCCAGCAGGGTGGGCTGCAGAGGGGTCACCTGCCCCAAAATGATGTCTTCAAGGGCAAGAAAAGCCCAGAAAAGCAGATCCACTGCAAAGGCTGTCTGTCCCCATTCTTCCAGCAAAGGAAGGGACTGAGCTTGTTTTGGGTGGGTAGTGGGAAGAGTCCGCCTCAAATGGAGATGTTTGGGATGCTCTTGCCTGTACTGGCTTCCGAGAGTTAAGCCTTGAGTTTGTTTTATGGTGGTAGAGCTCACTCTGGCGTGCTGTTGCTTTGTCATCTCGGGATTCTGTTCCCTGGCACATGAACAGGATCTGACAGTTGGGGAGACGCACAGCTGCGGTTCAGTTGTGCAATGCAAAGCAGAGGGGGCAGCAAGAGGGATCCACCACACGAGGAGTCTGAGGGTTCTTGAGTTGGTTCTGAAGTATCTGTGCCATTGTCACACCAAGGATCCTTAGTTCTAGCACCGAGGTTCCCCAGTGCTGGAGCCAGGAGAGGTCATGGAGCTGGAAGTGCTCCAGATTCACAGTAATTTTCACTGCTCTGTTGCCTTCTGGAGCACCAGCCTCTAAGGACCGGTGGGAGTGGAGATGGATTGTGAATTGGAGATGCTGTTCAGATCATGAGAGAGGAGATGTTGTCCAGACTGTGAAAGTAGAGATGGTGTTTGGACCACAGGAGTGGAGGTGCTGTCTGGACCGTGGGAGTGGAGATGGAGTTCGGTGGTGTGTGAAGAGCATGTGGTTTGGTAGGGCTGGGGCTGGTTCTCCTGCCTGGAAGCATCCCAAGCTGACCGGAGTGATGTGATGTCTGACTTGCTTTACCACAGAGGGATGCTTTCTGCAACCTCAGCCTCCCGAGGAGGCCCTCCTGCTCCCTATGGTGCAGCAGTCCCGAGGGCGATGTTTGTTCCCTGTCACTCCTGTTCCTTTGCAGCACAAATGCCCACAAAGCCACCAGCTGCCTCCCTGAGCTCAGCTGCAGCCGTGGCTCTCGTGTCCCTTTCTTACATGGGTTGTCTTCTCCCTTATGGTCCTCCTGGACCTTGCAAGGCCCAAGGGGGCTGTGTTAGTTGCCTGGCTGCCCTCACTGCAGCTCCACGGCAGGGACTCGCTGCCGCCTTGGAGCTCATTCGACAGCTCTGACAGCAGATGCCTGGCATAGAAGAGGAGGAGAGCAGGAATCACACCCTGCAAACAGTGATAAACAAGAAAGCAGAGTACGAAAACATGCCTGGGATTTGCCATCTGGTCCCCATGTGCGGGAAGGTCGGGGTACACAGCGATGCTGAACCTTCATCCTCACCAGCCTGTGCTCTTCTCAAGCGCGGTCAGCTCTGCGCATCGCTCAGCCTCAGCGCCAGCCCAGCAGGGTGAAGAAACGGCAGCGCTGCTGGTGAAAGAGATAGGACTTAAGCCGAGATGGGGAGAAAAATCGTAGAAAGCTTTGGTTGGAAAAAAATTTTGAGATCATTGAGTCCAACCATCCCTGTCCACTGCTAATCCAGATCCCTGAGCACTTCATCCACTGTCCACTAAAACCTTCCCAGGATGGGGACTCCACTGCCTCCCTGGGCAGCCTCTACCAGGGTCTGAGAACCCTTTCTGTGAAGAAATCCTTCCTGATGCCCAATCTGAACTTGCTGTGGTGCATCTTGAGGCTGTTTCCATCCTGTCACCTGTCGCTTCAGAGCAGAGCTCAGCACCCACCTCCCCACACCCTCCTTTCAGGCAGTTGCAGACAGTGATGAGGTCTCCCCTCAGCCTCCTCTTCTCCAGGCTAAACACCCCCAGGGCCCTCAGCCGCTCTCAGACCCCCTGTTCTCCAGCCCCTTCCCCAGCTCCGTTCCCTTTTCCAGACGCGCTCCAGCCCCTCAGTGTCCTTCTTGGTGTCATGGGCCATTGAATGGAAGGGGAGCAAAGACAGAGGTGGAAATAGGAGAGCTTTTGAGCAGAAGCGAGTTGTGTTTGGATCCCGCAGAGGAGCCTCTCGCGCTGCTGGAGACCCATTTTTAACTCTGCAGGGACTCACTCTGAAATAGCCGTCTCCGTGGGGGCTCTATTCTAAGACAGAGCCACTCCGGGTCTGGCGCACAGGGCAGCGGCTCCGGAATAGCCCTGGCTGGGGAACATGGCCTGCTTTGTATCCCTGCGCGGAGAGGACCTCACTCACCCCAGAGCATCTTCCTTCTCCCGCCAATATCCATCAGGGACACCGGGGAGAGGGACCCGCCTGCCAGTTTTCCGGCTGATTTAATTTTCTTAGAATTTCCTCTGGTTTTTTTTTTTTTTTTTTTTTTTTTAATTCCACTTTTTTTTTTTTTCTTGGACAGCTGGAAAAAATAACATGTTTGGGTTGCCTTGGAAACACACTCCTAAATTTTTGGTGGCTCCAAGACATGCCAGGAGTTCCAGGACAGCCAGTCATGGTGTCAGAGGCTTGGCCTCACTTCCCAAAAGCAGCCGGTGCTGTTCTTGGGGGATCCAGGCAATCCAGGACCCGAACCAACCGACCCCTGTTTATTCCATGTTGCTTCCAACCCCCCGGGGATCACCGGTGTAGCGTTGCTTTGCCCTGGACCCTGTGCAAGAGGGGAAAGAAAACCAGAAAGGATTACACTTTAAGGCTGTAAAAATGCGGGTGGGAATATTTTCCAGCCTGTGTCATTTTCCATCGAGGCCAAAATTCATATTCTGCCTCTCACTGTTTGTGTTTTTCTCCCTGAAAATGGCTTTAAATTGGAAGGGGGAAGATTTAGATCAGACATTAGGAAGAAATTCTTGGTGCTGAGGGTGGGGAGGCCCTGGCCCAGGTTGCCCAGAGCAGTGGTGCTGCCCCATCCCTGGAGGGGTTCCAGGCCAGGTTGGATGGGGCTTGGAGCCCCTGATCCAGTGGGAGGGGTCCCTGCCCATGGCAGGGGTGGAATTGGATGAGCTTTGAGGTCCCTTCCAGCCGAAACCATTCCATGATTCTATGAAGTCTTCATGCTTTGTTTTTTATAAGACTTTTAGCTCTGAAGCAGAGAGTGAAGCAAAATCACGATGGAACATCCCCTGCCAGCAGTGGGCAGAAAGGCCAAGTGGCTGATTTTTCATGGAAGGAAGAAGCCAGGTTTGGTTGTTTTGGGTTTTTTTGGTTTTTTTTTTTATTAAAAGAAGGAAAATAAAAGAAACCATGCTCTTCTGTATGGGAAAATGTTTTGCTCAACATTTCCTGAGCAGTGTTACTGGGCAGTGACTCAGTGCTGGTGTTAAGACCTGGGGAATGAAGTTCAGTGGTTCTTAAGGGCTTTCCCCGCCCTGAGCGATGGCTCCAAGCGTCTCCATTGCCCGCGCCTCTCCAAGGAAGTGCCACAAGCCTCACCCCCCTTCCTTACAAATGAGCTTCTAATGACCATGATTTTTCTCCATCCAATAATTAATGCTTTTGCATATTTGTCCAGCCTGGAGAAGAGAAAGCTGCAGGGAGACCTTAGAGCAGCTTCCAGTGCTGAAAGGGGCTCCAGGAAAGCTGGGGAGGGGCTCTGGATCAGGGAGGGCAGGGATGGGATGAGGAGAAAAATTTTCAGCTGAAAGAGGGGAGATTTTTATGAGATCTTAGGGAGAAATGTTTTGCTGTGAGGGTGAGGAGGCCCTGGCCCAGGGTGCCCAGAGCAGTGGTGGCTGCCCCATCCCTGGAGGGGTTCCAGGCCAGGTTGGATGGGATTTGGAGCCCCTGATCCAGTGGGACCATCCGCAGACTCCTCGAGCGTCCCCAGCCGCCTTGAGGATCCTCAGCCTCCTGGTCCAGGGGAGGCAATGGGTGCGGTGCCCAAGGGGTTGGATCCTGCTCGCCACTGCCCGCCCGGGGCTGCTCTGCCACCAGACTTGACCCCAAATCGTCTCTCTGCCAGCCACGGGGAACAGCCTGAGCGGCAGTCAGAGCACGGCTGAGCAGCGGCTGCGAGTGGGGAGAGCCAGCGAGCTCACCCGCCTGGTTTTTCAAGGTCACAGAGGTGGTGGGAAGGAAAGAAAAGAGACCGAGAAGAAAAAAAGGTTGACTCAGAAACCGCAGGGAATTTTTTGCCTTTTTAGAATACTGGGAAGAGAAAAAATAGCCACAGTTATTCAAAGCATCCGGGATAATAACAGCCTGTTTACTGTTTGCATGCAAAGATGGCAGGCAGGCGGCACAGCGCAGGGAAGAGGAATGAGGAATTTGTGGAGCACACACTGCAGCCCGACTGCTTCTGCTGAGCCCAGCAAAGCGCCTCCCCGCCAGCATCCCTGCCCAATGCCTGATCGGACCACGGCGATGGCCTTCAGGAGGGACCGGGGCCGGGTAGGATGGAGAAGGAGCTGCCGGCGCTGGAGGATGCTCATACCTCTCCACAGCGAGGTGGTTGGAGCATCAGGGCTGTGCATCTCCCCTAAATAACACCACCCACCCCGCCCTGTGGGTCCCATTCTGCTCCAACGCCTGCCCAGGAGGGGATGTCTCTGGGAGGCTCATAACTGCAATGGGACGCAAAGCTCAACGCAAGGACTTTGGGAGAGGCCCCAGTAAGCCCTGGGCACAGAGAGGAGCCCCCAGGCCTGGGCTCCAGCAGAGCCCCCGGGGAGGCAATGGGACAAGGGACAAAGGGAGGAGGAAGGGAAGGGTTTGGCAGGCCTGGCGGGGAGAGCTTCATTCCTGCCGGCCAGAAGAACAAGCCAGGACTTGAGGCAGGAGAAAGCACCGTGGTTTGCCCAACTGGTTTGCTGGGAAGGCAGCTGCCTTGCCAAGCTTCCCCCACAAGAACTGGGATTATTCGGAAGAGAAGTGAAATTCCCTTTCTCCCAAATCCTGGTGGGGATTTTTTGGCTTTCCAAAGAGACATTTACCATCATATGGAGGTGGTGATGAGTTTGACTTTGTTCATCCAGCTCTAGCATTTGGCAAGTGGAAAAGGAGAGGAGATGTGTGAGGAGACAATGAGGAGGGACGGGGACAACGAAGGACAGGCCAAGATCCGAGCATGCTCCGAGGACCAAGCTGCAGCCTTCAGGCTCCAAGGAGAAATGAAGAAAAGCAGGAACTGAGGTGGCAGAGGTGCCGCTGTGAGGTGGCATGAGGGGAACAAGACCCTCCTGGCTGGAACTGGGACTTAGCAGATGGCCACAGGGCCCCAACAAAATCCCCAGCCTTGTCCTGACCTGCTGGGATTACGGGAGCAACCACACTGCCCTGAATAGTCCCCAGGCCAGATGAGCCGTCTTCCTTCCAGCCGCGAAAGAGCTGCTGCCCCGGAACAGGGTGTCTCATTCAAAGCCACCAGAGTGACAGCAGTGGCATTCGGAGTGGAACTCACTGGGCCTTTTTCATCTCTCCAGCTCCCAGGTGGTGTCACATCGAGGCACCAGCCCAGCTCGCAGCTCAGCTGGCATCTCCAGCCGCCCCGTCCTCGAGTCCTGGGGGCACAGCGGTGCAAGGATTGTGGATTCGGGAACACAGGGACGGAGAAATCAAAGATGCAGGAGTGCAGAGATGTAGAGATTAAGGACACAGGGATGCAAAGATGCGGGGACTGGGGACAAGGGGATGCAGGATTGTGGGGATGGAGAGATAGACCGAGGATACAGGGATGCAGGGATGCAGGAAGCCAGGGCTGAGGACACAGGGATGCAGGTCATGGGGCTGCAGAGTTAGGCCAAGAACACAGGGAAGCAGGGACGCAGGGAGGTAAGGGCTGAGGACACAGGGATGCAAGGATGCAGGAATGCAGAGATCAAGCACACAGGGGTGCAGGACCACCGGGTTGCAAGGGTCGGGACATGGGGATGCTGGGACACAAAGATCAAGGACGTGGAGATCATGGACACGGGGATGGGAGCAGGAAGTTTGGCTTCTGCATGGTGTTTCAACTGAAACAGCAATAGAGTCACCAGCAACAGCACCGCGGTGTCGGAGACACGTCCCGGCCTGCACGGGACCCACGCGGGATAAAGGGCTGTGGAGCTGAGCAATGTTGATGGTGAAACCCAGGGAGGCGATGCGGAAAGAGTGGAGGGAAATGCCTGTGACGACAGAGCGATAAACAGGCGATAACCCACACCCACAGCAGCCCTCTGTGCGCCAAGGTGCAGGGCTCCAGCAGGCTGCTGCTCCGGCTGAAAAGCAACCCCACCAAACCAAACCAAACCAAACCAAACCAAACCAAACCAAGCCAAGCCAAACTCTTGGGGAGTGGCAGAAGGAGCCGTGAGCTCCTGCCCAGCCTGCTGAGCTTGGGCATCCTCTCGCTGCAGCCCAGCTCCTGTATTCACAGCTGGGCTTGGGGATTTTCCTTTCCCTCCCCATTTTTCCATGCCTCTCTGCCGCTGCGCTGCCCCATCTTCTGGCTCCTGTGGGAGCCCTGGGCACGGGGGTCCTTGGGGCAACGGGCAGGATGGCCAACCGGTGGGCAAAGCTCTCGACAGGAGCCTCTTCCCTCAATCCCTGGACACAGAAAGCTGTCTGCAAACAGGCAGACCTGCCACAAAGCCTCTCTGCATCCGGATTTGGGTAAATAAAGCGTGGGGCGTGCGAGCTGCGGAATGCCAGGAATGCTGCCAGCCTTCCCGGGCAGCAGCGCGCAGCTCCGGGAGCAGGGGACACAGGGCAGGTAGGGCCCCAACAGCATCACAGCAGCAGCAGCTCCCTGAGAACTTCCCAACCAGCCCTCCCCAGCACTGCCCTCCTTTCTCCCCACCTTTGTCCCTGCCCTGAGCACGGGGGGACCTTGTTTCCCTGCTTGGAAAACCCAGGAGAAGCCACGGTAGAAGGAGGAGCTGGGCTCCAAGTTTCCCATTGCTCTGAATCTCTAAGCAACTCTTGCAGGGACAGAGATTCATCCCATGGCCACAGGAATCCCCGGATTTTCAGCCACGCTTCTTCCTGGATGGGAAAAGTAGAGCCGAAGCAGCGTTCGGCGTCACAGTTCCACCAAGACTGGCAATCCCAAGCCACCTTCCAGGGAGGAGGTGACAGCAGAGCTGCTTTCTTTTGCCATCGATCTGCGTAAAGCCCATTGCAGAGACATGGATGAGTCCTGGTCCCCAGAGACAGCAGGATAACAGAGAATGAGCTGCCAATAAGTGCCAAGTGGTGCACGAAAGGGAAAGGCCCAGCCTGGCTGGTGATGGCTGCCAGCGCCCAAGCAGCCACAGCCGAGTCCTCAGGGATGCTCCTTGCGAGGGCAATTAGAAATTAAATTCAAATGAGAGCAGCAAACAAAAGGCTGGGGAGCAGCACAGCGCGGCCGTAGGAGCCCTAACGCAGCCCCAGCTCAAACACCAGCAGAACTTCTGGTCTTCCAGAAAAACAGGGAGCCAAGTGGAGTGGGAAGGGCTTGGAGGTGGCTGACAGAGCTTGGGGACCAGGTATGACCAGGCTTGAAGGTGTGGCTGTCAAGGAGGCCCCGTGGTGGGAGCTTGGGAGGGCAGGAACCGGAGTTGTATGGAAGGAGAGGAGGATCCCACCAGGATGGATTTATCAGAGCACTGCAGGCAGGAAGGAAACTACATGGCCTCAAGCTGCACCAGGGCAGGTTGGACATCAGGAAACATTTCTTCACCGAAAGGGTCCTCAGGCTCTGTCAGGGGCCGCACAGGGAGGTGGTGGAGTCCCCATCCCTGGAGGGGTTTAACAGACGGTGGATGAAGTGCTCAGGGATCTGGGTTAGGAGTGGACAGGGACGGTTGGACTCAAGGATCTCAGAGATCTTTTCCAACCAAACAATTCTACGACTACATCAACATCTCTAGGTAACTCCATCCTTTCCCCCCATTGAGGTGGGGGAAATGGGATCTCAGTGCGATTTTGGGAACACACTGATGCTCTTGGGCACTGTTTCCCCTTCTCCCACGCAGCTGCCCCACAAATCGCTGCTGCAAGGAGCTCAGAGTGGGCAGCATTTCACCACTCCACCTCCTTTCTCCACAGCAGCACCTCCGTCTCACCCCTTCACAGGGGAAAAATCAGTACCTGTGGGTCATATTTGGGTTTTTTTATTAAAATATTGTTATACCAAGTGGAATGCGACAGCAACCTCGGTATAGGGCGGCACAACGCAACAGCCAGGTTTACGTTTAAATACTTCAGATAACTTAAAACGCACAAACAAGAACTCACCGTCTTTGGCAGGAAAAAAAAATAAGTTCACAGCACGAAAAAAAAATACTTAACAAGAAACACCAATAATAATATAAAATATATTAAGTCATGGGTTTGGTTTTCTTTTTTTCCTCTTTCATAATTGTTTTGTTTGTTTGTTTTCTACTCTGTAAACAATGCACGAGAACCGAACGCATTTTTTACGTGTCTGGGAGAGAAAAATAAAAAATGCAGTTGTCCAGCAAATGCACGCGTTTAAAGGAGAAAGAAAGGGGAAAAAATATATGTATAGACACGAGGTGCAAGGAGGGGAAGCGCCCGAGCTCAGAGGAGCGCGGCGTCGGTGCTGGCTACGGGCAGGAGCCAGCTGCCAGCAGCTGGGATGTGGTGGGGGATGAAGCCAGGAAAGGGGCAGCGCATCCCACTGCCTCCACCCGCCGCCCTGGCTTCGCTCCGAGCGCTTCACCTCCGGTTTCTGGGGGATTTCTCCTCCACCTTTCATCCCCTCAATTAACATTTGCGATTTGCTTCGCTGCTGTCCCATCCCGAACCCCTCGCCGGCCCACGCTAACAATCCAAAGGCAGGACGCAGGCGATGGACGCAGGTGATGAAGGTTTGGGGCTCCCAGCGCTCATCGTGTCCATGTGGATCCAAACGGTAGATGACACCCACGGAGGATTCCTTCCAGCTCTGACCTTGCACAGAGACATCAGCTGGTGGCCACAGTTTTGGCGAACAGAGAGGGATTTTCCAGTCGGAGGCCAAGCACTTGGGTGGATGGCTGAGACCCAGAGGTGGAATAAGGATGGAGCTGATGAGGGAGGGGATGGGAAGAAACCCCGCCTCAGGAAGAAGAGGCTGAAATGATAAATACATTTGCTCCCATCCTACAAATCCTGTGTGTATTTACAGAGAGGCTGGGAGCTCCTGCCACTGCTGCAGGGTCCCCAGGCTCCAGCGCGCCCTGCGCAGCTGGGAAGCCATGCGGGCACCGGGCAGGGACGGTGGCTCTCGGAGATGCTGCTGAGGTCCAGGCTCCGTCCTCCTTCCCGCAGGCTCCTCCATCCCAGGCAGGTGCAGGCAGGGAGGGGAGGGCAGAGGTGCCGTCGGGCAGCCCCTGCGTGGCCTTAAATCAGGATCTCCACCATGTCAGACAGTTCCGGGGCTCTGGCAGTGGCCGAGGTCTCTGTGGAGAAAGAAGACGAGAGTTGGAGGAGAGGTGAAGAGCATCAGCGCGGCGCCCACCCCACCGAAGGCCTGGCAGCTCCAGCTGCTGCTCCAGCCTCCCTTGAAAGCATTCAAGAAAAAAGCTCCTCACCTTAAAAATAAGAAAGCAACCAGCTTTCTTATTATTAAAATAATTATTATTAAAATAAGAATAATAAGAAAGAATAAAAAGAAAATAGGAAAGCCAGAATTCTTCTTATTAAAATAATTATTATTCAAATAAAGCTGGCAGCTCCAGTACTGCTGCCCCAGCCTCTCCCCAAAGCGTTCAAGAAAAAAGCTCTGCACCTTAAAAATAAGCAAGCAATGCATGATTGCAGGGATTCAAACCCACCAGCCTCGATAGGGGCTTTTCAAATGCCTTCAGACATCACTGATACTTGGACAAAGCCCATCTCCCAGCTGTGAAGGCCACATGCCGGAGCATTCCTGGCTCTGCTGCAGCCATTCCCAGGGAACTCATAGAATCATCGAATAGTTTGGGTTGGAAGGGACCTCAAAGCCCATCCAGTCCCACCCCTGCCATGGGCAGGGACACCTCCCACTGGATCAGGGGCTCCAAGCCCCATCCAACCTGGCCTGGAACCCCTCCAGGGATGGGGCAGCCACCACTGCTCTGGGCAACCTGGGCCAGGGCCTCACCACCCTCATTGCGAAGAAATTCTTCCTAATGTCTGATCTAAATCTGCCCCTCTCCAGTTTATACCCATTGCCCCTCATCCTATCATTCCACGCCTTTGTAAACAGTCCCTCCCCAACTTTTCTGGAGCCCCTTCAGGTACTGGAAGGTCGCTATAAGGTCTCCCCACAGCCTTCTTTTCTTCAGGCTGAACAACCCCAACTCTCTCAGCCTGTCCTTGTACAGGAGGTGCTCCAACCCTCACATCTCTCCATGGCTTCCTCTGGATCCGTTCCAACAGCTCCATGTCCTTATGCTTAGGATTCCAGAACTCACCGGTGCCCTCGCCCTGGCCGCTGCTCTCAGCTGCTCCGTCCGTCTGTGTGCTGCCGTCCTTGCTGCCGTGCTTGGAGTGTGAGGGCAGGGGAAGGGCCGTGGGTGCTGCTGCCCCTTCGCCGGTGGCTTTGCCTGCTGGAGGAGATGCTGTTAAGGATTGCTGACTCCTCTGGCCAGTCCCTACGGCTCAGCAGAGAATCCCCTCTCCCCAAAAGCTCTGCTTCCAAAACCAAAGGGCCATTGCAGGCAACTCCTTGCTGCCAAGCAAAGGAGGAACCATAGAATCATTAGGTTGGAAAAGACCTTTGAGATCTTTGAGTCCGACCGTCCCCGTCCACTGCTTAACCAGATCCCTGAGCACCTCATCCACCCATCTGTGAAACCCCTCCAGGGACGGGGACTCCACCACCTCCTGGGCAGCCTCTGCCAGGGCCTGAGAACCTTTTTGGAGAAGAATTCTCCCCAATGTCCAACCTGAACTTCCCCTGACACAGCTTAAGGCCATTCCCTCTTGTCCTCTCACCTGTCCCTTGGGAGAAGAGACCAACACCCACCTCTCTACAACCTCCTTTCAGGCAGTTGTAGGGAGCGATAGGAGAACAGACAGGTGTTTCTCTTTACCTGGGCTGCCGCGGGAGCTGCTCTCGGCCAGCCGGTCGCCCTGGCCAGCCCCCGGCCAGCTCGGGGCCGTGGAGGCTGCAAAGACAGAGGGCACGGACTTGGCCGGCCGCAGAGAGCCCTGGAGGGCTTTGCTGGGGTCCCTCCGTGAGCGCTGCTGCAGGACCTTGATGACGGCATCCTTCTCCAGGATTTGGGCATGGAGGACTTTTAACCTGGAGAGGAGAAGAGGCAGAAGCTGGGAAAGGAGCCGGAGGCAGGGCAGGAGGATGTGGGCACTGCCCGGTCAGACCACGGCACGAGCTTGTTGGCGAGGTGGACCTACCTGTTCTCCATCTCCTGGTGCTTATGGCTGGCCAGGAGGAGGTCCTCGTTGAAGCTGCTGTTGGGGGAGTGCCGTGGGGAATGGCTGATGAGGGTGGTGTCCCGCTGGGCGGCTGCTGTAGCTGCAGCATCCATGGCGAACTGACGCATGGTGCACTCCTCCAGGTACTTCTGCTCCCACTTGGTCATATCAGCCTCCAGGGCCAGGATCTTCTCCTCCTTCTCCCTCAGTTGCTCAGAGAGCGTGTGGGCGCTCAGCTCTGGCGTCTCCCCCCCGCCCGCGGCACCCGCCTGCCTCTGCAACAGCAAAAAAGGTTCATCAAGGCTCAGTGCTGGATCCTGCACTTGGGGCACAACAGCCCCGTGCAGCTCCAGGCTAAGGAAGAGCGGCTGGAAAGCTGCCTGGCAGAGAAGGACCTGGGGGTGTTGGTCAACAGTGGCTGAACATGAGCCAGAAGTGGCCCAGGTGGCCAAGAAGGCCAAGAGCATCCTGGCTTGGATCAGCCATGAGGTGCCCAGCAGGAGCAGGGAAGGGACTGTGCCCCTGAACTCAGCGCTGGTGAGACCACACCTCGAATCCTGGGTTCAGTGTTGGGCCCCTCACTCCAAGAAGGACATTGAGGGGAAGGGGCTGGAGAACATGGAGTCTGGGAGCAGCTGAGGGTCCTGGGGCTGTTTAGCCTGGAGGAGGCTGAAGGGAGACCTCATTACTGTCTGCAGCTCCCGGAAAGGAGGTTGTGGTGAGGTGGGTGCTGGGCTCTGCTCCCAAGTGACAGGTGATAGGACAGGAGGAAATGGCCTCAAGTTGCACCAGGGCAGGTTTAAGTTGGATATTGGGAAATATTTCTTCATGGAAAGGGTTGTCAAGCCCTGGCAGAGGCTGCGCAGGGCAGAGGTGGAGTCACCATTCCTGGAGGGATTTAAAGGCCGTGCGGATGTGGTGCTCCACATGGTTTAGTGGAGGCTTGGTAGAGGCAGGTTATGGGTTGGACTTGATCTTAAAGGTCTTTTTCCAACCTAAATGATCCTATGCTTCTAAAAAAAACTCAAAAGGTAGGATGCAGCACCCACTGCCGTGTCTCCCCAGCACCCACCTGCTGAGCCCGCAGCATCTTCAGCTCCTGCTCCAGGCGGGTGCGAAGCCGCAGCTCCAGCTGCTCCCGCTTCTCGCAGGCGGCCTGGAGCTGGCCCAGGGCTGCCTGCAGCCGCTCCACCTTCTCCACGTAGGCTCGCTTCTTCCGCAGCTCGGCCTCCGCCTTGGCCGCCCGCGTCTGGGCACTGCCCAGCGCCTGCTCCAGCAGCTCTGCCCGTCGCCGCTGCTCCTCGTGGGCGCTGCGCAGCAGCGAGACCTCCCGCTCCAGCCTCTCCTTCTCCTGCTGGTGCTCATAGCCTACAAGAGAGACCACAAAGTGTCAGCTGAGGAGGCTTTGCTGCCCTAAGGCTGGTCAACAAAGCCCCGTGGAGGTCTCGGCTCCCCAAAAGCCGGCCGGGCATCCCTCCCTGGCACACGACGTAAACAGGGCCGGGGCATCCCAGCCAAACACCTCCATTTGCCACATTCCAGCCCAAATCTGGGGTCATGAAGGGTAAAAGCTGCCCAGCACGAATCCAATCACCTTAGGGAAGGGGTTGGGATTCCCCTCCTCATGTCTCTCTACTAAAATAATGGATCGAGGTATGTTTTCCCTCAGAAAAAGCCTGTGCCTCTGTGAGGCAGAGGAGGGAGGAGAGCGAGAAGGGCCGGCCTGGCGCAGGGCGGGAGTGCATGCTCGGTGCTGGAAGAGCCGGTGGGGCGGCAGGAATGTGGAGAATGCGGGTCACGCCGCCGGCCGGCCAGCCGGCTGGGATTAATGGCTCGAGTCCAGCGCCAAGAGTGGCTCCATCCTCCCTGGGGAAGGACGAGAGCTCCCGCCTGCCACCCGTCGCCTCCTCCAGCTGAAAGGGAGCGTGCTGAGCCCCGCTGCCGCGCTCACGGATACCATGGAGCGAAGATGGGCCTCCCCGGGGACTCACTCTGTGCCAGAAGTTTGGCCACGCTGCCCTGGTTGCTCTCCTGCCGCTCCTGGGCCTTGTTGGCCAGCTGCTTGTTCGCTGATTCCAACCGCTCTGCTCCAAAGGAAATTAAAGCCAATTGAGATTTCAATACAACATTTTGACCGGAGGAAGTAGGAGAAGCCAAGCTTCCCATGGAAATACCCCGAGGTCAGGGAGCAGCCACAGGGATGGGGACATGGAGGGTCCCTCACCTTTCAGGTCCCGGTTGAAGTCCTGGAGCCGTCGCATCTCCCCATCTCTCTTGGTCCTCATGGCTTTTTCCAAGGCTTCCCGCTTGGAAGACGCCTTGACGAGGTTTTCATAATCCTCCGAGATGCGCTGTATCTCGCTCTCCAGCTGGGGCGGAGGAAGGGACAGGCCAGGGTTAGACATTCGTGGAATGAGGAAAGGCAAGGGAGATGCTGGCCAAAGCTCCCCCCGGTCGCTCAGCCCAGCCCCAGCTGCCAGAGGAGCTCAGCGCACCCATGGGATCCCTCCAACACATGTTTTTTGGGGGGAAACTAATTCTTTTCTGCCTTTCTTCTTGCAGAAGAGTCCCTCCGCAGGTTTTGGCTCTGCTGCAGCCCGGCCAGCAGGGAACAGCCGCCCCTTGTACGTGGCCACACAAAGGGCTTTCTGTGGTGGCCAGGGATGGGGGGGACAAGCGGAGGGAGGGGGGTCACTGGAGAATGGGCTCCTTCTCCCCCGGCCCGGCTGCTGCACCACTGCAGCTGCTTGGAGGGGAACAAGGAGGGAGGAGGAGAAGGGATTAAAACCCTCAAGGGGGTGAATTTTCACAGCAGCTGCTTGAGCATCCCTGGGGAGGGGAGCAACGACGCGAAGTCACCGCCGTTGGCTCACCTTCTGGATGCGGCTCGCCTTCTCAGCACAGCTCTCCAGCTCCCACCGCAGCTTCTCGTTCTCCCGATGGAGCCGCTCATTCTCCCGCAGGATCATGTCCGCCCGGGCCAGGCGGCTGCCAGCGGAGACCGCCTGGGCGCTCACCAGGGCCTCCACGCCAGCGGCACCCAGGGCGCCCGGTGGCGGCAGGAAAGCGGTGGGGACGTGGGTGGGCAGCACCCTGCAGGGAGGGAGGAGAGGGATGCCCAAGGGGCTTGGCAAGGTGGAAAAGCCAACCACATCGCCAGCATCCCACCAACCGCTCCAAAATCCGTGGGCTGAGCGGGTGCCAGTGCCGTTGGGTCACCCCAAAGGAGGAGGAAGGCTCAGGGAAGTGTCTACACTGCTTTTCAGGACTGGGAAGAGGTTGCATTCTAAAATGTGCTCGCCCAAGCACCATCAAACACAAGACAAATCCTGTCCTGCAGGGCTGCCTTGACCCAACAACTCCAGGACCTGCCTGGTGGGTCAGGATGGGCTCCTGCCCCCCAGCCCCATCCCATTGCCGGGGCTGTGGGCAAGCGACAGCTTGGCAAAGGATGCACCTCAGAAGTTGGCAGTGCTGCCCCTTTTCCTTGTTTTCTTGGCAAAGCCAGGGCTCCTGGCATAGCTCCTCACCAACAAATTATTGCTACGTCCTCGCTATACTCAGAGGAGCGGGGCCAGCCTGCCACTCCTCCTGCGGCCACCCCGAGTTCCTCGACATCGCGCTGCCTGCACCATCCCAAGCGAGGCAGCGGCTCGGCCCCGCTCTGCCGCGGGCTGCCCGCCAAGGGCCTGCATTCCTGCGGGATGATCTAGGAGCGAGGAAGAAGAAATATGTCTTCCTCATGGCTCCCCTTCTCCTCTTTGTTCCCTGCAAGGAGAAGATTTTCCTGCCGGAGATGCTATCGCTCTCTGCCTGGGTGGATCAGCAGGGCTGGGAGCAGCACGCGTCCTCCCATAGAGCCTCCAATTCCCTTCTTCACATCATTTTCCACACTGGAAAAAGTTATTCCAGCCCTCTCCAAATGCCAGGCAGCTTTCCAGACCTCTCCGTGGCCCTCCTGGAGTCAACTTGGGGCTTTGCTGGAGGCATCAAGCCGAAGGGAAGAGGAGAGCTGCCCGGCACTGCTCATCGCCTCCGCTCCCCACCCAGGCTCAGCTCCGCAGGAATCCCACAGCAATGGGAACAAACTGGAGTGGGTTTCCAAGGACCAGAAAGTCTTCCACCCTGCCCATGCCTGTTCCACACTGCACCTTTTCCTGAGCTGGTTCTAGCTCCTAAATTAACCTCAGATTCCTCCCGACGCATGGGGAGGGGGCAGGGTCTGCAGAGGCAGTGGGATTTCCATCTCCAGCTGGAAAATCCCAACCATGCTGAGGAAAATCAGGCAGAGGAGAGGAAAGTGCCAGAGATTCCCCACAGAGCCCCATGGGCTGAGCTGGATCCGGACCCACAAGGACACGGGGGTTGGAAACGGTTGTCCCACCCCCTGGCTACTCCGCATCCCACATCTTGTAGGGGGATGGCCCAGGGTGCCCAGAGCAGAGGTGGCTGCCCCATCCCTGGAGGGGTTCCAGGCCAGGTTGGATGGGGCTTGGAGCCCCTGATCCAGTAGGAGGTGTTCCTGCCCATGGCAGGGGTGGGACTGGATGGGCTTTGAGGGCCTTTCTAACCCAAACCATTCCATGATTCTATGATGATCTTCACAGCATCCATCCCAGCTCAAAGGTACCCCAAAAAGCAGAGCCCAGGGGGGCCAAGGGTTACCTGATTTCGGGATGTGGAAACCCCGGACCTTCCCGGGAGCAGGGTCGAGGCTCGGCCAGGTACGCGTCCTGGGCTGGGATGCCGTAGGGATAGTCCGGGGGGGGGTCCGCGCGGCTCAGGCGCCTCGGGGTTCTGCCCTCGCAGGGCAGCGAGCTGGTGCTGGCGCGAGAGCTGGGGGTAGCTGTGGGATGCGCTGATGGGGCTCTGCGCTTTGGCTCCATTCCTCTCCAGCGACATCCGCATCAGCCGCTCGCTCAGCGACCGCACGTGGCCGTGCTTCAGGTCCTTCAGCCCTTCATCGGGGCGGTGGGCGCCGCTTTCCGCCCTGTGCGGAACTGTGTCCCCCCGAATGCCCGGGCTGCCCCCTCCGGGCTGCTGCCCGCTCCTCTGCGAGGCAAACAGCTGGGAGTGCGCCTTGGCCTCCTCATAGGTCGGGAGCTCCTCGCCCTTGGTTTGGCACAGCTGATAGACGTTGTTCTCCAAGTAAACGTGGTCGGAATGGTGCTCCTGGCCCTGGGGCTCCTGCCGCGTGGATTGCTGCACCATTTGGCTCTCCTCGGTACTCAGGCTCTCCAGGGAGGAGCGGGGGCTGCTGGCAACACCGCCGCCGCGCAGGGCTTGCTGTTGGATGGCCAGCAGCGTGCGGTTCTCCGTGAGGTTCCCGTAGCGCAGCTGCTCCTGGATCAGGCGGTGCAGGACAGTCCCGTTCGAGTCCTCCGCCGTCCTCATGTCTGCAAGCGCCGTCGGCAAAGCCACGATTCCACCGGAGAAGGGAGTGCCCAGGGACCTTAGCAGGAACCAGCCACGATGAGGCACCTGCGCCGGGAAAAGAAGGGATAATTGGGAATGAGCTCCGTCAGAATGCAGCGCAGAGCCTCGTCAACAAGGGTTTGTTCGCCAAGAATCCCGCTCGGCATGCAGGCAGGGCGGGAGCGCGGGCACAGCCTGTGACACCAACACGGGCACGGCAAAGCACGGGCGCTCTCATCACACCCACGGCCGGGGATGGGAATGGGGTCGGGGATGGGGATGCAGGTCAGGAACAGCTCCAAGAGTTGGGAATGGCTCGGAGGGTCAGGAGTGGGGCTGGCTCTGGGGGTCAAGAATGGCTCCAAGGGTCGGGAATGGAGCTGGCTCCGAGGGCTGGGAATGGGGTTGGGGTGCGGAATGGCTTTAGGGGTAAGGAATAAGGTTGGAGCCAGGGCTGGCTCTGGGGGTTGGGAATGGGGTTGGGGTCAGGAATGGTTCCAAGGGTCGGGAATGGGGCTGCGGTCAGGAATGGCTCGGGGGGTCCGGAATGGCTCTGGGGGGCGGGGATGGGGTCGGGAACGGCTATCGGGGGGGCGGGGATGGCTCCCACGAACCCGGGACCCCCCTGGAAAGTGGGAATGGAGAACGAGGTGCCCCGAGGAGCAGGGACGGAGCAGCCGGGGGGTCCCGGTGCGGGTCCCGGTAAAGGGGGTTCCCGGTGCGGGGCCGGCGGGGTCCCTGGCGGGTCCCGGTGCGGGGGTGGGGGTCCCTGTGCGGGGGTGGGGGTCCCGGTCCCGGTGCGGGTCCCGCTCAGCACTCACCGGCGCATTTCGCAGCCGCTCCGCTCCCGGCCCGGCGCTGCTATGCCCGGAATGCGGGAGAGAGGGACCGCCCCGAGCGGGGGGGGCGGGGGGGGGGGGAGCGGGAGGGGCCGGGAAAGGGGCTGGGAAAGGGGCTGGGATTGGGAAAGGGACTGGGAAAGGGACTGGGACTGGGAAAGGGGCTGGGATTGGGAAAGGGACTGGGAAAGGGACTGGGACTGGGAAAGGGATTGGGAAAAGGACTGGTATTGGGAAAGGGGCTGGGACTGGGAAAGGGACTGGGATTGGGAAAGGTACTGGAAAAGGGGCTTGGAAAGGGACTGGGACTGGGACTGGGAAAGGGAAAGGGACTGGGAAAGAGGCCGGGAAAGGGGCTGGGACTGGGAAAGAGACTGGGAAAGGGAAAGGGGCTGGGACTGGGAAAGGTACCGTGATGGGAAAGGGACTGGGACTGGGATTGGGACTGGGAAAGGGGCCGGGACTGGGCCATGGGCATCGACACGGGCATGGACACTGCAGTGGGCATGGACACAGACACGGAAACAGAGACAGGCGTGCGAAGAGCCATGTGTGTGCTGGGAGTGTGTGAGGGGCCACCTGTGTTCCAGGGCCGTGTGGGGGGCCACACATGTACTGGGACGTGAGGGTCCATGTGTGTTCCAGGGCCATGTGAGAGGCCACGCGTGTGTTAGTGGCGTGTGAGGGGCCACACATGTTCCAGGGCCGTGTGAGGGGCCACACATGTACCGTGACGTGAGGGTCCACGCGTGTTCCAGGGCCGTGTGAGGGCCCCGCGTGTGCCGGGGCGAGCGAGGGGCCGGTGTGCGCCGTGTGTGCCACACGCGTGCGGGGTCTTGCAGCTGCCGCGCTGGGGGGTGGCTCTGCCCGCCAGCTGCCCGCCAGCACCGTCCTCCCCATTCAATGGCAGCTCACAGAGAAGCTCCATTGTCTGCAGCACCAACCCAGCCCCCCCGAAACCTGCGGCCCCATCTGCTCTGCCCCGCTCCCCCTCCTCGCGGCCCCTGCCTGGGGGGCCCTGAGAGGGCTCTTGTTGTCGAGCGCCACGCTCTGCACCTTTGGCCGAGCCCCTGCCTCTCCCCCGGCCTCAGTTTCCCTCTCCCGTGGGGCTGACACTGTCTGCAGCGTGGCTCCAGAGCCCGAATACAAACCAGAACCCGTTCCAGGTCCACATCCTTCGTCTCTGGGGCTGTAACGGATGGGCTAGATGCAGGCCGACATGAAGGGGTGGAGGGAGCCGTCCTTCAAAGCAGTGACCATAGGATCATAGAATCACGGAATGGTTTGGGGTTGAGAGGGACCTCAAAGCCCATCCAGTGCCACCCCTGCCATGGGCAGGGACACCTCCCACTGGATCAGGGGCTCCAAGCCCCATCCAACCTGGCCTGGAACCCCTCCAGGGATGGGGCAGCCACCACTGCTCTGGGCACCCTGGGCCAGGGCCTCCCCACCCTCAGTGTGAAGAATTTCCTCCTCATGTCCAGTCTAAATCTCCCTCCTCTCCAATCTGCAGCCATTCCCCCTTGTCCTAATCACTCCATGCCTCTATAAATAGGATCAAATTCCTTTCTCCTCTTTCAACACCAAAAAGCCCCATCTTGTCTTTGTGGGGGGACGCTGAGAACCCCAAGCCCAGGGCAGAGAAGCACAAGCCCCATCTCGGCCCCGAGCGTCCAAGTGTGGAGCCCGAGCTGCCCCGGCCCGAGCCGGCAGATGGGCAGGAGGGCGGCAGGGCAGGTGCAGGGAAAATCGCTGATTCGCCACGGGACATTAAGCTCCCATTCTTGTGAGAGGGAACTCCGGCATCTTCTGTCCACCACAGACCCGGGAGGGGAACATACGGCCGTCTCCAGCCTCACCTCCTTGCTTTCCTGCCTCTGTCGGTGTGAAATCCATCCCATTCCACACCAGTATCCCCCTCAGCCACCCCAAAGTGCCCCAAAATCCATGGGATCTTCAGCCTCATCTCCTTGCTTTGCTGCCTCTGCTGGTGTGAAATCTGCCTTCACAGGGCAGGGAGGAGGGCACAGCTCTCCTCTCCACGTCCCCAAGCACACACTGAGACTGGAAACACCAGCTCAAGCCCAACACCAGGTGGAGGGATGGATGGATGGATAGGCGGACGGACGGACACATTGTTCTGAGATACCAAGCCCTGCAGAAGCCCATGTAGAGGTGCCTCTGTGGCTCTGCCCTGCTCTTTCCAAGGGCATGGGGTGGTGCACCGTGAGCCCCAAGCGAGCCAGCCCAGCTCCCCTGCCATCCAGGCTGTCTCTCCCGGCTCATCCACCAACTTTATCTCTGCCCACATCATCCTGCTTCCCTCCCTATCTTAACACCGTGCTATTTTTGGCATCAGGAAACCCCTCCTGGGCTGATAACACCCCTTTGGAAAGTGATCTGAAGAGTTTCCTCTTTTTCTTCCTAACGCTGGAGGTAAGGAAAGTCTCAGCCTTTTCGTTTTTCCCTTGGAGGAGATGAAACAGCAGCCAGGTGCCCCATGCCAGGCTGGACCCACGGGCAGAGGGCATGGGGGCATGGAGGGGGCTGCCCACACGGACCCTCTGCCCAGATGGGGTTTGTGAGTGGAAAGCCCGTGCCGTGGGGCAGGGACCCACAGCTCCAGCTGGACCCATGGGAGCAGCGGGTGAGTACAGGTGCTGGTGTCCTGGACTCTCCGGGTGACACATGGCTCTGCAATGCAAAACCCTCCCTCTGACCTCACCGCCGAGCGTTATCGGCGAGGCGTTAGAGCGAGGCGAGCCAAGAAAATACTCGTGGGATGAGGTCACCTCTGCTGTTTTCACAGCTCCCAAAATGCCTTGGCTGTGCTGAGCCTGGGTAACTGGGGCACTGCGGGCAGCGGAAGGCACCTGCGATGAAGAGGAGGTTCCAGCCAGCTTTAGACTGGGCTCAGAACATCTCCTGGGGCACTGGTGTTGGTGACAAGAGTCCAAGATGCTGGACTCGCCAAACTGCCTCGTGGATATAGAATCATGGGGAATGGTTTGGGTTGGAAGGGACCTTAAACATTATCCAGTTCCAACCCCCACGCCATGGGCAGGACATCTCCCACTCTCTGCCATATAAAGGTTCCTCCAAGTATCGTCTTCCCTCCTGAGTCCCTAATTCCCAGTGCAACCAGCTGAGGAGGAGAGCTGGAGGCCAAGGAACAACACAAGCTCCTTTCCTGAGCTGTGTGCTGGTGACAGGGTCTGTGTGGGGTGCACAGAGCGCGGAGCTCCTAGAATGTTCCCAAGGGGACTGGGATGCAACCCCATCCCTGCAGCGTTTCCCACAGCCGTGACTCAGATGGGGAACACTCCTCAACGTGCTTGGGGAAGGTATGGGTGGGAATGAGGGTCTCCTGGCTTTTCCCCTATCCCCTCACTCCTTTCCTTGCTGCTTCATGAGCTGGTGACAGAAAAGGCTCTTTCTCAGTGCAGGAAGGAGAAGAAAGATGATGTGAGGGCTGGAGCTCCTCTGCTCTGAGGACAGGCTGAGAGCTGGAGTTGTTCAGCCTGGAGAAGAGAAGGCTCCAGGGAGACCTTATAGTGGCCTTTGAACACCTGAAGGGGCTACAGGAAAGCTGAGGAGGGGCTTTTTCCAAGGGCCTGGGGTGATAGGACAAGGGGGAATGGCTTTCAGTTGGAAGGACAAAGATTTGGATGAGACATTAGGAAGAAATTCTTGACTCTGAGGGTGGGGAGGCCCTGGCCCAGGGTGCCCAGAGCAGTGGTGGCTGCCCCATCCCTGGAGGGGTTCCAGGCCAGGTTGGATGGGGCCTGGAGCCCCTGATCCAGTGGGAGGTGTCCCTGCCCATGGCAGGGGTGGGACTGGATGGGCTTTGAGGTCCCTTCCAACCTGAACCATTCCAAGATTCCTTTCCTGCCAGGGGGCACCTCCCAGCCTTGGTGGGGGTTCAGCTGGAGCAATGGGGGGAACCAGAACTGGAACAAGGCTGACAAGGACATTCCCATGAGCAGCTGCCCCCAAGACACGGCTCCGGTGCTGCTCCTGCTGCCCCACTGCTCCAGGAAAGTGCAGGTTGTCTCCACGCCTTGGATGTCTGCATAAGGCAGGAAACACAAGGGACAATGTGACAAAGCCACGTGGCCACCAGAAAGAGGCCAGGACCTTTCTCCTCCTCCTCTTCTCTCTGTCTTAACCTCCCTGAATCATTTCCATTCCTGGATGTTAAAATGTCCTTTTCTGCTTTCCTTCATTTCCCCATTTCCTGAAAGGAGCTCCTTGTTCCTGACCTGCTGGCGCCAGCGTGGAGGGACCCAGGGCTTTGGGTTTGGTCACCAGCATCCGCCAGGGAGATGCCAGCAAGAACAAAGGTCCCAGCGCTGCCGCGTCCCAGCGAGGTGCTGGGACACGGCTCGGCATTTCCATAGCAAAGCCCTTCGCTTTCCTTTGGCGGAGGTCTCACGTCTGAGGCATTTTCACTCCTTCCTGAGAAATGCCAAGCGCTGGGTGTGATTTTCCCTTCCCAAGAACCCCCCCACAGTTCCGGCATCACGGTGAGAGGGGGAAGCTCCATTCCGTGCCTCCAAAATGGGTGGGAATGCGAGGTGACACAGTGACAGCCAGCAAGTGCCATGGGCAGGTGGCCGCGGGCAACATCCACGCTGTTTTGCCGACTTGTCCCTGTCACCTCCGGCTGTGGAGCACCTCCAGGATGGTGGGGATCCCTCCATCACCCCCTTGTCTAGATCTCCTCCCCACAGCCAAGCAGGGGATCAGCACCCTCACTTGGAGCCACAGCAACAAAAGGAGAGGGGCTGCACCTGGAGGGACACCGGACACCCTGCTCCCCGCCTGACACCCCACCCTCCATCCTTCTTTTCTGACAAAATAAGCTCAAACTTCAGGATCCCTAAGGAAGTTCTGCATCTTCCCAGATGCGAGGAGAACCTGCCAGGGCAAAACCAGCTCAGAATTGTGATCCAAGTCATAGGAGAAGTGAGAACTGCCCATCTTGGAAGAGCAGCCCTGGCTAAGTCACGCTGGGGTGAGAAAAGGGCTGTTAACTCTTGTGCCTAACGATGACACTCTATGAAGCAGGCTGTCAAATAGCTGTCTCCAATGCAGTGTAAGTAAAATGAAGAGTGGAAGGAAAGCATTGGCCAGGGATTGTTCTTTATCGCTGAACAGCAAATGCAACAGGAATTTGCCACCGTCTTGCTGCTTTTCCTGCCTCCTGCCTGCCCTGGTGCAGAAGGAGGGTCTGTCTAAAGGGATTTATGCTGCTCTGCAGGAGGAATTTCGCTCCTTCACAGGGTGTCCAGGAGCCCAAATCACTGCCACCATCTGCACTTTTCTCAGAAGCCACAGGAGATGAGGTTTTGGAGAGAGAATTTTGCTTTCCAGGCTGAAAGAGCTGGGGTTGTTCAGCCTGGAGGAGAGAAGGCTCTGGGAAGACCTGATAGGTTGGAAGGGACCTCAAAGCCCATCCAGTCCCACTCCTGCCATGGGCAGGGACACCTCCCACTGGATCAGGGGCTCCAAGCCCCATCCAACCTGGCCTGGAACCCCTCCAGGGATGGGGCAGCCACCACTGCTCTGGGCACCCTGGGCCAGGGCCTCCTCACCCGCACAGCAAAACATTTCTCCCTAAGATCTCATCTCAATCTCCCCTCTTCCAGGTCAAAACCATTCCCCTCATCCCATCACTGCCCTCCCTGATCCAGAGCCCCTCCCCAGCTTTCCCGGAGCCCCTTTCAGCACTGGAAGCTGCTCTAAGGTCTCCCACAGCCTTCTCTTCTCCAGGCTGAACAACCCCAACTCTCTCAGCCTGTCCTCATACAGGAGGTTCTCCAGCCCTCGGATCATCTTCGTGGCCTCCTCTGGACTCGCTCCAACAACTCCATGTCCTTCCTGTGCTGAGGCCTCCAGAACTGTGACTTGCCTCAAAAAACTGTTTTGAACTGAGTAAAGGAAGTTCAAAAGAGCATCAGAGAAAGGGGAAGGTCATCATTTGGACTGTTTTTTTTTTTTTTTAAGTGCTATGTCCCTCCTGCCTTTCTAATGTTCCCTAGAAACCCGCGCATGAAAGATTTTGGTGCTGTTCAATTCACCAAACACTGATGGCTGTGGAGCAAACTGGACCCACCGATGGGACCAGACCTGCCCTGCCCATTTCTCTTCTCGTTTCACCCTCACGATGCTCTAGGAGTGTTCTGGTGGTGGTGAGCCACATCTCCTGGGTTGGCATTTCGGACCAGAGAGGACGGGAATGTTCACTCTCGCTTTGAAGGGCTTTTGGGGTAGGACAGGAGGTAACAGATATGGACCCACAACGATGACCGCTGCTCTCACACCAGGGGTCTCAGCAGTTGGAGCTGGAAGAGTGGTCATCCGTGCTCCGATGGGCTGGGATTTGGCGTTGCATTGATTCCGAGGTGCCCCCTGCCCAAATTGCTCAGGAGCAGGGCTGAGCGTTTCCAAAGGAAACCTCTGGGAGAAGGCTCTGGTGACCATATGGAGCCTGGAGAGGGGTGGGGGCCAGCGCTGACCCTTATTGTCCGGAGGGCACGGCCGCTGACCCTCGCCCTCCCTCCCGGGGGGACTCTTCCCAGGCAGCTCAGGTTGTTCCACACGGCGCTCAGGCCTCTCTGCTGAAGAAGACAATTAAATCCTTGAGTCCAGGTTTTAGCGTTTCCATGTGCCGCCAAGGATCTTAATCTGGGTTGTTTGGGGAATTTTGATCCCGTGGAGCCCTTGGTATGCCTGGAATGTTTGCTTTTCCTACTGTGTGTGTGTGTTTGAGGCACTCCTGTGCAAACAAGGGCTTCCTGCCTGCCTTGTAAATCTTTCCTTGATGGGCAGGGTCTCCTTTGGTGATTAATCCCTGGGCGAGCAGAAGGGACACCAGCCTGGAGCTCCTTGTGAATGCCCTGTGTATTGGGAGCAACAGGAGAGGGGCCAGGAGAGCTGGCTGGTCTCCAGGACCTGACCGGGACACACGTGTGGTGACAACAGCTTTCGGTAAAAGCCTGGGAGAGGAAGAAACCAACGGAAATTCCAGCGAGCTAAGGAAATGCTCCCGAGGGCTGGGACTGGGGAGGCATTTTCTATTGTATCATGGAATCATGGAATGGTTTGGGCTGGAGTGGACCTTAAAGCCCATCCAGTGCCACCCCTGCCATGGGCAGGGACACCTCCCACTGGATCAGGGGCTCCAAGCCCCATCCAACCTGGCCTTGAACCCCTCCGGGGATGGGGCAGCCACCACTGCTCTGGGCACCCTGGGCCAGGGCCTCCCCACCCGCACAGCAAAACATTTCTCCCTAAGATCTCATCTCCATCTCCGCTCTTTCAGGTCAAAACCATTCCCCTGATCCCATCGCTGCCCTCCCTGATCCAGAGCCCCTCCCCAGCTTCCCTGGAGCCCCTTTCAGCACTGGAAGCTGCTCTAAGGTGTCCCCTGAGGCTTCTCTTCTCCAGGCTGAACAACCCCAACTCTCTCAGCCTGTCCTCGTACGGGAGCTGCTCCAGCCCTCGGATCATCTCGGAGAGCTGCCCAGTGTGCATCCAGCTGTCATCCAGAAAAGGCTCACCAGCAGTCTGTCCTTGAAAAAAGATCTCCTTGCTTGAGGAGCATCCAAGAGGGTCCACACCAAGGGGAAACCACTGTCATGGCAGAGAGAGCACGGAGGAGGCTCGCCAAGGCTGCCACACCTCCCCATCCCTGGAAGTGTTCAAGGCCAGGTTGGATGGGGCTTGGAGCAGCCCAGTCCAGTGCGAGGTGTCCCTGCCCGTGGGAACTGGATGGGCTTTGAGGTCCCCTCCAACCCAAACCATTCCACGATTCTATGGATCAGGTTTAGTGGGACTATACCTAAGGCAAAGAACCACCAAGATTAGTGAGCGAGCGATGTGAAAGCATCAGCAAACACACGCTGCTGAGACTCGGGCCACTGGTTTGGGACCCCTGAGCTCCAGGCTGAGCCTCTGTTGGTGGGCACTGAGTGAAAGCCTGGGCAGCGGCAGGTTTTGCAGGGTGTGATGCTCAGAGCAGCGATCGCAGCTGCTGAACCACCGTGGCCCCTCCCGGCGTTAGAGCAGGGGTGAGGGGAAACAGCTTTTTGGCCAACATCTCTTTGGTAAAGGCTGTGCCAACAGGACACCATCCCAAACACACATAAAGTGGAGATATTTTATTGATAGATTAAGCACATTATGCTCTATATCCCTAAAATTCAGCGGAGGCTTACAGTTCTGTATGTACCTAAAATTACCAATCGTTCCTCCAGCCCCCAAATGAATTATTGAGTGGAATTACTTTGTTATCGCACTAGTTTGAGGCATGCTGCTTCAGCATCCACGTAGGTGAACGACGTTGCTTTCACCCCGGTGCTGCTCTGAAGGTGGACGCTGTGGGTAACGCGCAGAAGGAGCCCAGATTCGGAAACTCTCTGCTTTCCCTGCTGGACCGGAGAAGGGACAGAAGTTATTTCAGTGGCCACTAACAGGATTCTGGATTTATGCACAACAAATGCCATCATTTTGAGTCATTACGCATCAGTGTCCTGAGCAAGAAGCTCCAAGGCGCAGTCAGGAATTATACCATGAAGTTAACCACGAGCAGCAGAAATTACAGGGACTGAGGAATGGAACCACTGCTCAACTGCGCTGTGGGGCTCACCATGCGTCAGGACGCAGCCCCTAGCTCATCAGCCACTGCCACCTTGTCCTTTAGGAAAAAAGTGATTTTTTTTGTGCCATATGTGTGTGAGGGGAAAAAAAAACACCAAAAGATTTAAATGAAAGGAACAGCAAGAGCCCCAGCAGGTAAGATTGCTTGGTTTGGTGACACAATAGTCTTGATAGTTTAGAGATCGTGAGTGTCCTAGAATCATGGAATTGTTAAGGTTAGAAAAGCCCTCTCAGCTCATCCAGTCCAACCACCAGCTCAACCCCAGCCCCGTGCCTGCTGAACCATGGCCCAAAGTGCCACCTCTACAGGTTTTTTGAAATCCCCTCCAGGGATGGAGACTCCACCCCGGCCCTGGGCAGCCTCTGCCAGGGCTTCACCACTCTGTCAGGAAAAGAATTTTTCCGAATATTTGCTGAGGGACATGGTTTAGGGAGTGTTAGGAATGGTTGGACTTGATGATCCAGTGGGTCCTTTCCAACCTTGTGATTCTGTGATTCTGTGATTCTGTAAACCTTCCCTGGTGCAACTTGGGGCCATTTCCTTGTCCTACCCCTCGTCCCTTGGGAGCAGTGCTCAGCACCCACCTCCCCACACCCTCCTTTCCGGGAGCTGCAGACAGTGATGAGGTCTCCTCTCAGCCCCCTTTTCTCCAGGCTGAACACCCCCAGGGCCCTCAGCCGCCTCTCAGAACCCTTCTTCTCCAGCCCCTTCCCCAGCTCCGTTCCCTTCTCTCCAGCCCCTCAATGTCCTTCTCGGAGTGAGGGGCCCAAGATGAAGACACAGATGTGCTCCAGTCCCACCAGGGCTGCACCTGCCCGCTGCCCCTTCGGGACCCTCTCACAGCCCCCGAGAGGCTTTCGTGCTCCCGTGGTTCATCCGGGCTCGAGTCTTCCTTGCAGGCTGCAAATGAGCTGGACCCCCCTCCATCCCCCCCCTGCAATTCAAACACCCCCCCCCCCCGGTGCTTCGTTACCGGACAAAGGCTCCTTCCAGAAAGGCTCTTTAACAATTTAAATATTTATTGTAATAAACCCAAAATAAATAACTTCTCTTTTCACATTAGATAAATTCCCCGGAGACAGAAAAAACACCACCAAACAAAACCCCAGCTACGTGGGCTTCAGCGTGGATTTGTTACAAATCAGAAGATGGCAAGTGCTTGCTTTCTAGGGTGTCCTCAGCGAAACCGCGACAGAAGGTCATCACAAATCCAGTTTTTAGGAATCAAGTAGATCGTAGCCATCCCGGGAACAGAGGGAATTCCCTTCGAGGAGCCAAGCACAGAGCCCAGATCAGCTCAGCTAACGTAAGCGAAACTGGCGATCGAGCTCCCGGCGCCCCCTCCCGCCCGCAGACGGGCAGACAGGCAGACGGGCAGACGGACAGACGGACAGACGGACAGACAGCGCCGGCAGCGGCTGCAGTCGGGAGAGCGCTGCGGGGCTGCGAGCCCCCTGCCGGCCCTGCGGCGCCCCGCACTCTGCCCGCATCCAACATCCTTGCCCGCACGCTGCCCACATCCCTGCCTGCATCCCGCATCCCTGCCCGCATCCCCGCCCGCATTCCGCACCCTGCCCACAGCCCTGTATCTCTGCCCGCATCCCTTCTGATACCAGGAATCGCTGCCCGCACTCTGCAACCGTGTCCGCATCCCTGCCTGATCCCGCATCCTTGCCTGCACCCGCATTCCTGTCCGCATCCCTGCCTGCACCAGCATCCCTACCCACATCCTGGATCCCTGCCCACATCCCTGCCTGCGCTCCGCATCCCACCCACATCCCTCATCCCTCTTCGCATCCCTGCCTGCACCCGCATGCCTTTCTGCATCCCTTATCACCGAATGCATCCCGCACGCCTTATTCCTGCACAGAGCCCTCACCCCTCTCTGCATCGCTGCCCGCAACCCTCTCCGCATCGCTGCCCGTATCCCTGCCAGCATCCCTCATCCCTGACTGCATCCCGCATCCCTGACCGCATCCCGCATCCCCATCTCCCTCCGTGCCCAGGGCTCAGCCACCCTCGACGGCCGAACCCCCGAAGCTCTAATTAAACCCCTAAATTAGCGCTCAGGGTGTCTCCCCCCGTCCCCCCCGCCCCGGTTCAGGTGTCCCGTTCCCATCCCCTCGCGGGGTCCCGCGCGCGGGGTTAGCAACCGTTGGGTGGAATGTTGGGGTTCGGGGTGTCCTGGCAACGCGGCCACAGCCGAGCGGACGCTCTGGCGGCAGCGGGCCAGATGCGCGGCGGGATGCGGGGCGTGAAGCGCCGGGCAGCGGCGGCGGGGAGCCCCGGGTAAGGGCGGGGAGAGCGCGGGGAGGACGGGGAGAGCCCCTGACAGTGCTCGGGGGCGGAGGGAGGAACCGGGATGGGCTGTACTGCCCCGGGGGAATCCGCACCTGCCCGCAGCCCGCACCCTACCGCATGCCTGCCTGCACCCGCATCCCTGCCGGCACCGGCATCCCTGCATCCCGCTGCCCGCAACCCTCTCTGCATCGCTGCCCGTATCCCTGCCCACATCCTTCATCCCTGACCGCATCCCTGCCAGCATCCCTCATCCCTGCCAGCATCCCGTATCCCTGACCACATCCCGCATCCCCATCTCCCTCCGTGCCCAGGGTTCAGCCACCCTCGACGGCCGAACCCCCGAAGCTCTAATTAAAACCCTAAATTAGCGCTCAGGGTGTCCCGTCCCCCCCCCCCCCCCCCCCCAGGTTCAGGTGTCCCGTTCCCACCCCCTCGCGGGGTCCCGCGCGCGGGGTTAGCAACCGTTGGGTGGAATGTTGGGGTTCGGGGTGTCCTGGCAACGCGGCCACAGCCGAGCGGACGCTCTGGCGGCAGCGGGCCAGATGCGCGGCGGGATGCGGGGCGTGAAGCGCCGGGCAGCGGCGGCGGGGAGCCCCGGGTAAGGGCGGGGAGAGCGCGGGGAGGACGGGGAGAGCCCCTGACAGGGCTCGGGGGCGGAGGGAGGGACCGGGATGGGCTGTGCCGCCCCGGGGGAGCCCGCACCTGCCCGCAGCCCGCACCCTACCGCATGCCTGCCTGCACCCGCATCCCTGCCGGCACCGGCATCCCTGCATCCCGCTGCCCGCAACCCTCTCTGCATCGCTGCCCGCAACCCTCTCTGCATCGCTGCCCGTATCCCTGCCAGCATCCCTCATCCCTGACTGCATCCCGCATCCCTGACCGCATCCCGCATCCCCATCTCCCTCCGTGCCCAGGGCTCAGCCACCCTCGACGGCCGAACCCCCGAAGCGCTAATTAAAACCCTAAATTAGCGCTCAGGGTGCCCCCCCAACCCCCCCCCCCCCCCCCCCCCCCCCAGTTTCAGGTGTCCCGTTCCCACCCCCTCGCGGGGTCCCGCGCGCGGGGGTCGCGACCGTTGGGCGGAATGTTGGGGTTCGGGGTGTCCTGGCAACGCGGCCACAGCCGAGCGGACGCTCTGGCGGCAGCGGGCCAGATGCGCGGCGGGATGCGGGGCGTGAAGCGCCGGGCAGCGGCGGCGGGGAGCCCCGGGTAAGGGCGGGGAGAGCGCGGGGAGGACGGGGAGAGCCCCTGACAGTGCTCGGGGGCGGAGGGAGGAACCGGGATGGGCTGTACTGCCCCGGGGGAATCCGCACCTGCCCGCAGCCCGCACCCTACCGCATGCCTGCCTGCACCCGCATCCCTGCCGGCACCCTCTTAGCATCCCTGTCCGCGTCCCTGCCCGCAACCGCATGCATGGCACGCATTCCTTCCTGCATCCCGCACCCCTGCCGGCACCCTCTTTGCAGCCCTGCCCACATCCCCGCCGGCATCCCCGCCGGCACCCTGTCTGCACCCCTGCCCGCGTCCCTGATCGCACCCGCATCCCTGCGTGCATCCCCGCCCGCATTCCCGCCGCCCAGAGCTCTCCCCTCGGCGGTGCGGAGCGGCGGGCGGAGCGGGCAGAGCCCGCGCGGGATGTGGGAGCGGGGCAGGAAGGGGACGGGGAGGAGAGGGAGAGGGGATGGGAAGGGCGAGGGGGGGACCGGCAGGAGATCCCCTGGTTAAGAAGGGTGAATGGTCTATAAGGGGGCGTGTTCATGGAGGGGTGGTTAGATAAGGGGGCGTGGTCTATAAGGGGGCGTGTTTAATGGGGTGGTTAGTAAGGGGGCGTGGTCTACAAGGGGGCGTGTTCATGGAGGGGTGGTTAGCTAAGGGGCGTGGCCGATGACTGAGGGGGCGCGTCCTAGGAGTGAAGGGGCGTGGCCGGTCGGTGAGGGACGGGGGCGTGGCTGTAGTGCGGGGAGGCGTGGCCGGTGGGCGAGGGGCGGGGCCTAAGGGGCGTGCGGCGCCGGAGGGGGGGGGGGGGGGGGGCCTCGGCAGCCAATAGGACGGCGGAGCGGCGCGGGGGCGGGGCTCTGCGCGCCGAGGGGCGGTGGCGCGGGCCAATAGCGGCGCCCCGGGGGCGGCGGGGGGCGGGCCCCGCGCGGCGCGCGCCGGGCGCTCTTCCGGCCGCCGGGGCCTATGTACCAATGGCTGCTGGCGGCCCTCGGCCTCCTCCTGCCCGCCGCCCGCCGCAGGTCAGCACCGCCCGGCCAGCGCCGCCCTGGGGCCGCAGCCGCTCGGGGGGGCCCGGAGCCGGCCCTGCCCCGCCGCCCCCTCGGGTCTGCGGTTGGGGAGAGGCGGGGAGGGAGCAGAGAGTGTGTGAGGGTTGGAGAGGGTCCGGGGAGGCCACGGGGATGACCCGAGGGCTGGAGCCCCTCTGCTGTGGGGACGGGCCGGGGGAGCTGGGGCTGCTCAGCCTGGAGAGGAGAAGGCTGTGGGAGACTTTAGAGCAGCTTCCAGCGCTGGAAGGGGCTCCAGGTCTCTTTCTAAGGAAGGGCAGGGAAGGGACGAGGAGAACGGGTTTGAGCGGAAAGCAGGGAGATGGAGATGGGATCTTAGGGAGAAATGTTTTACTGTGAGGGTGGGGAGGCCCTGGCCCAGGGTGCCCAGAGCAGGGGTGGCTGCCCCATCCCTGGAGGGGTTCCAGGCCAGGTTGGATGGGGCTTGGAGCCCCTGATCCAGTGGGAGGTGTCCCTGCCCGTGGCAGAGGTGGGACTGGATGGGTTTTGGGGGCCCTTCCAACCCAAACCATCCCATGATTCTATGATATGCATGTTGGGATGCACTGGATGGAGGAAAATCAGGCATGAGGATGTGGTGCGTAGGTGGAGTGGAAGGAAGCGTTCCCACTGTTGGTGCCCCAGAGCTCCCGGTGACAGGCAGCTAAGCCATCTCCATGCATGTCACTTCTATCCCTCTGTGCTAAAGCTGGAGAAGAGTGACTCAAACTCAAAAGGAGTTATCGTAGCTGCAGTCCTGTGTTTCAGCTGTGCTTATCTCTGGGTATAGCCCAGGGGAGGCTGAATTGTGCTTTATCCCTGCAGCTGCAAAGCCTTCACTGAGGAGCACCTCAGAATTAGTGTGCCCGTGCTAGAAACTGAGCAGGGGGAGATGAGTATTTTACCTTCTTTGGTTTTACCTTCTGAAATATCGAATATGCTGAGTAAGAATAAATTTTCGTAGGGATATATTTGCCTTTAACACTGACCCCCAGTATTTTCTGCCTGACTTTAATAGCAAATATTCTTTTGGTGATATGAAAGCTATCAGCACCTTTTTATGCTCCAAAGTGATGATACCAGTGGGATTTAGGAGCATTAATGGTATAAAAGACATTATTTTGTGTAAGAAAGACCAAAGGATTCTTCAAAGGATCATTGTGGTCTGTCCTGGTGTTCTTGAACAAATAAAACCAGGAGCAACCTTTGTGCTCTGCACCCAAAGTAGTTTTAGTAGGTTTTATCCTTGCTTCCCACTGGTGGAATGCTGGGACGTGTGCTTAGCAGGAGAGGGTGCAGCTGAGAGTGGTTTCAAGAGCTCATTCACGAGCGCTCGCTTAGCAGGGAGATATTCCAGCTGGTGGGTGCAGGAAGGAGTTGCTTTCCCACTTTTTAGTTCCTGTCCTACTTAGAGTTTTCTTTGCCACACACCTCAGTGGCGCAGTGATCTCTGGCATGCTGCTTTCCTTGAGGAAAGAGGAAAACTTCCCACATTAACCCCAGCAACTGGTGATAGGAGCGAATATAAAACATTAAGAAGCATTAACAGAACGAGAGAAAGAGGCCTGATACGCTCTCGTGGGATAACTGGCTCTCTGTGAGCAGAGGGTGTGGATGGGAGAGGCTCAGTGTGGCAGCGGTGCGTGTGTCTGGGATGATCCGGGGTGCACGGAGGGGAGACCCTGGGGATACGGAACCTCGCTGTGCAAGCGTCGCACTGGGGAGGGCAGCCAGCCTGGTAGAAGCTTCCATGCAGTTGTGAAACAGTGTTCTGTGTTTTTTCCTCAGCGCTCCGTCGGACAATCCTGACGAGCCTCCAGCAAAGAAGACAAGAGCAGGTACTGCATGTGACACGAGGACTTAATGTGCCCCATTTTCCTTAGGTTTCCTGTACTGTAGGGAACTCTGGCTTTTGTACTTCAGTGTTATTGCTGAAACAGTGGCTTTTCAAGCCCTTCTTCCCTTGTGGATACCTATGTAGCCAATTCCAATCCCACTGGGTGACCTGGGCCAGGGCCTTCCCACCCTGACAGGAAAACATTTCTCCCTAAGTTCTCATCTCAATCTCCCCTATTTCAACTTAAAATCGTTCCCCCCCATCCTATCCCTGCCCGCCCTGATCCAGAGCCCCTTCCCAGCTTATATCGCCACCAACTGCTGTAGTGGAAGGGTGTGTAACTTGCAGTGGGTTACACTGCGGTAGGTGGAATAAGGAGATGGGCTTTAATGCAAATAGAAATCCTAGTCCCCTTTTAAATCATGTTCTTACGTTGCCTGCCTTTGTTTTTTAGATTACGCTATTGTTGAGCGTGACAAAAAAGTTGGCAAAGGTGTTGCTGCGAAGGACTTGCCATCCAAGGCAAGAAGTGAGGGCCGAAAGGCTCCAGTCAGCAATGCCGCTCCCACTGCAGAGTCTGCAGCGGAGGTGAGTGAGGGTTTTCAGCGTGGGTGGAATCTGTGCAAGAGGGAAGAGAAAGCAGCTCTCCCTAATGTATCGTGAAGTTGGGCCTGTTCTGAGCCTGTATGGCTGTCGGCTCTTTCCCGTTTGTAGCAGGCAGCTCTTGTGGGGGGGGTTTGCCTTACTCAGGTTTGCCTGCTCTGCTCTAGCACTTGCAGCTTGTAGTTAGGTAATTAAAATGCATTGCAGTGCGAGAGAAAACTGGATGCTTCCTCTGGATAAACTTCTTTGTGCTGGGTTGTTACCCACCAGTCTGGGAGAGGAGTCCTGTAGGACTATGAATCTGTAAAAATGAGTCATGAACTGCTTGGCTCTAGTCTGGTTCAAAGGTGTAACGTTACTTTTCTTATTGCCCCATAAGAGGAATAAACTGTCGCCCTCTAATTGTTTATTCCTGAGAGAGTCATTGGCTCCTATTTATATAAAATATACTTCAAGGGCTAAACTGCCGCGCTTTAGCGTGTTTAGGAGAACTCGGCAGTAAGAGTCCTAGAATGGTTTGGGTTGGAAGGGACCTTAAAGCCCATCCAGTTCTGTCCCCTGCCCCGGGCAGGGACACCTCCCACTGGATCAAAGCCCCATCCAATCTGGCCTGGAACACCCCCGGGGAGGGGGCAGCCACGAGCTTGTGTTCTTTTAATCACTGCATGTGTGAGAGCTGGTATTAAAAAAATCAAGCGTACTTCTCAGAGTTCCTCCTAAGACTTGAATTCTGCTACAACCTGAACTGCCAAATCACGGTGCCCAGGTCGTGACAGAGCTGACCAAATTCCAGGGAGTTTGTTTGATTGGATTCACGTTCAGTTTATACTCACATTGGTAATTTTTTTTTTTGTTTTTACTTCAGGATCAGTCCGTTTATTATGAACCTCCGGCTAAGAAACGAAGAGTTTCTGGGATAGGAATACTGGAATCTGGTAAGGCTGACGTTGCACACTTAAGTCATTTCTTTTTCACCCTGCTGTGTTTGGGGTGCAGCTCCACCCCGGGCTTAGAGTGTTGAAGTCACAACATCTAGGTCGCCTCTGGGAATGCTTGAGTGTGACCTCTGCTTCCCTGCATCCTTACGTTGCCTCTGGACTGGGGTGTTTATCTCATCATCTCAGAGCAAGAGCTGCCTTGGGGGCAGTGCTGCAGTTCTGCTGTGTCCACCATTGGCTTGCCAGAAGAAATTGTTTTAAACACTAATTTTAGCTTGTAGATCCTAATAACTTTTTTTGGGGGGGGTGGCGGGGGAGAAGGTTTGGCTGGCGATACTTTATGTGCACAACTTTGTGGTTGCTAATATGAAAATAAGAAAAGTAACATAACACAACTGCTATTATGATATAAACAACAAAAATAATTTACCTATGGTGAAGCTTCTTACAGCAAACAGTTTCCTTTTATAGTTACTGATAGCTTATGCTCTTCTCTTGTAGATAAAATGCCTTATGGAACCAGTACTTGCTTGAATAAGGAAACACTGACCCTTTATCACAAGCCGGTTTCACGTCTGAGGTAAAAACTCTTCTGTTTGCTTTGACTTCTTCTCTGACATGTGTACTTTCACTCTCATTCTTCAGCTTCCTCTGTGTTGCCCCACATAGTGGTGGTTTTCCAAGCTGTTCTGGAACTCTTCCAGGCTGCTGTACTAAGAGAGGTCTCCAGCTGCTTCTTCCCCCTAGACAATGTCCAACTTTTCCTTTACATCCAGACATTCATAGGTACAAGAGATTAGGTAAACATTAAAGGCCTCTGGTAGGAGGAACTGTTGAACTTGAGAAGAGGCTGAGACCAGAAATGCTTGTGAAAAGGTCCTAAGTAGTTAATTTGAAATAAAAAAATAAGTTGATCTTTTATAAGATCAAAAACCTCAATAACCTTGTCTTCTGTTCAACCTGGAGAAGAGGGCGCTCAGAGGGGTCTCCTTCTGAAGGGAGGGAATCGTAGAATCACAGAGTGGTTTGGGTTAAAAGGCGCCTCAAAGCCCATCCAGTGCCACCCCTGCCATGGGCAGGGACCCCTCCCACTGGCTCAGGGGCTCCAAGCCCCATCCAACCTGGCCTGGAACCCCTCCAGGGTTGGGGCAGCCACCACTGCTCTGGGCACCCTGGGCCAGGGCCTCCCCACCCTCACAGGAAAATATTTCTCGCTCAGATCTCATCTCTGTCTCCCCTCTTTCAGCTTAAAACCATTGCCCTCATCCTATTCCTGCCCTGCGTGTGCTAAGTGGTGGTGGCGCTTGAGTCAGAGGCGTGTATTGGAGTTTTTTCTGATATGGTGTCTTTTGTGGTCGCTCTTTTCAGTGCCAACGGGAATGGCACCGCCCATGTCAAGCTGGCTCCGAGGCCACCCATTAAGGAGCACGCGGTGCCAACATCCGCAGCTTCGGAAGTCAGCAAGATGGGAAGGCTCTTCTGTACTGCTGAAGAGGTAAAGGTGCCTTTTGAAAGGAAAAGACAACAAGCCATGTGTAAACACCCAAGTGGCTGCTGGTAGCAGCCCAGTGGGTATAGTTTATGGAGTTGAAGGAATGCTGTGGGAAAATCGGTGTGTAGCACTTTATTTGCCTTTACGTGCACCAAATCTTGGAAGTTGCCAAAAGGTTGAGTTGTAACCCATTTTTGTGGAAAGGGTGCACTGCGGGAGGATCCTCCAGGCAGTTTCTCTTCTAAGCAGAGCTGTTCCGCCTTGTTTGTAGAGTACATTTGTTGCAGAGGTGTTTGATTCTTTTGTCCTTAACCTGGCTCAACTGTGATCTTTACACAGCAACTTTAAAGTAGGCAAAAAACCCACTCGGTTCCTGATAAGCCTTCACAGAATCACAGAATGGTTTGGGTGGGAAGGGACCTCAAAGCCCACCCAGTGCCACCCCTGCCATGGGCAGGGACACCTCCCACTGGATCAGGGGCTCCAAGCCCCATCCAACCTGGCCTGGAACCCCTCCAGGGATGGGGCAGCCACCACCTCTCAGAGAAGAGGCCCCTGTCAGAGGAAAGAATCGCAGCAGGGATTTTGAGTTTTTAGCAGGAAATAAGTTTATAGAGCAGGGCTAGCACAGAATGAAGGTGTGGGAGTTCCTGCTAAAGTAAATGTGAATAACGCGCCAGTGATGTGGGAATGGTCTGTGCAGCCCGCGCTGTATCTGCATTACAAATGTTTGCTTCATATACAGTGGTTCTAATCTGTTCATTTTTTTTCTCTCCATTCTGCCAGGGTGTTAAGCAAGAAGAAAGGGAGAAATACAAGCAGCTCCTGAACCTGATGAAGGAGAAGAATCCCAGGTGCCTTCCTCCTCTACAGCCCACAGGCTTCCTCAAATAATTATAGGAAAAATGACCATGAACTTTTTGGTGGTAACTTTGTAGCTGTTGTACTTGGAAGTGGGAGATCAACCTTTCCTACTCTCCAGGTTCTGGACAAAGTCCCAGAGCAGGTGTTGGGGTAAACTGATCTTTAAAAGACCATCAGCACTGGTTTATTAACAGGGTTTATCTTCCTCTTCTTTGTAATTGATGAGGTTAGGAATCCTGTTTTATCTGAGAATGCGAAACTTAAGGTAAACACAGGGAATGCCAGAAATGTCACTGTTTTTTATCACCTTCCCCGATCATTCTCACACAAATTATAGGAGGTTTTCCCTTTCCAGTACACTTTAGCTGAAAAATCCCACTCGAGTAGAATTCCAGTTCTCAAAGCAACCTTCCCATGGCAGGAGGTGGAACTGGATGGGCTTTAAGATCCCTTCCAACCCAAACGATTCCATGATTAATTAGTCTCTTCTGAAATTCTGGAGAGGGAAAATTTGACTCCTGTATCTTCAGTCTGCCTGAGCTGGCAGTATTCTGAAGCTTCTGAATGGGAGCTGCCTCCTTGTGGAAATGCCCTTTGCATTTTGTCATGACAGCAGCGTGCGACACAGGGTGTTAGTGTACGAGACAGGGTGGGTTTCTGTCAAGGAGGGATTAAATGAGAATTGTGTTTCTTCTCTGTTTTTTTGCTGCACCACAGCAATCAGGTCTATGGGAAGCAGCCAGTGCCGATTGCGAGTCTCGTGGAAGAACGCAAACTTGAAGGAACCCTCTATCCGAGCGTGCCACAGAAGGCCGGTGAGTATCCTCAGGATTCATACCTGTTCCACTGTGTAGGAAGACTTCAAATCCAAATAGGCCGCTCCCTTAAGTCTCGAGAGTGTAGATTGTGCTGAAGAGATTTGTCCGTGCTGGTGTGCGATGTCTGTTTATAAGGAAATCTGCATCGGCAAACGTATTTGTGCTGGTGTAGCTTCTGTCAGTTGTTGGAATAGAGTGAGCTGGCTCTGGGAAGAAAGGGAAAGAAAAAGGGGGACAGCACCACCCCCAACAGTAGCTGTTGGCTAAAATGCCTTTGGAAGGGTTTTGTTGTACTGAAAAACTGTGTTTAAAATGACCCTCAAGACAATTACTGTACCAGCGATGCTTGCGGCTGCAGATGTGACTCTGCCCCGTGCAGAATGTCGTAGCGCCTGGCTGTTGGCCGCGGCGGAGGGCGCTATATTGCTGCACGTCCTCAGGCACCCCTTGCTTGACCTGGGGTTGTCAGCCTTTAATCCATCTCTAGTGCTGTGCGGGGCTATTTCTGTGACAGCAGAGCTTCGGAACCACGTCAGCTAACTGCACGGTACCACGACAGATACGGTTAGCGAGTTGAAGATGGGTAACTCCTGAAGGAGTTCCATTCTGCAGAGTGGGCTAGTTAAACTGGTTTGCTGACTAGCAGCTTACTTTGGCACCAGCACTGTGGAATGGTTTGGGTTGGAAGGGACCTCAAAGCCCATCCAGTCCCATCCCCTGCCATGGGCAGGGACACCTCCCGCTGGATCAGGCTGCTCAGAGATGAGGTGCTCGGGGATCTGGTTGAGGAGTGGACAGGTATGGGTTGGATTTGACAATCTCAAAGGTCTTTTCCAACCAAACAATTCTATGATACGCTATGAAACTGCTCAAGTTTCAACTTCCTGACCGTGCAGTCGTCATTACAAGTTTTTTTTTGTATTTGTCACCCAGAAAGCGAGTGCTTTGGGCAGCTGATGGTAAATGAAAGCTGGCTTCTTGTTCTCATATGACTGCTTTTCTGTGCAGGTGGCGAAGATGGAGATGCTTGCAGCTCACAGGTGCCTCTGAGGGCTGATATGACCAGGTAGAGTCTCTTGTAATCACTGTTCTTATGTCATTTAGCTCTGTATGCATCTCTTATCCAGAACAATTCCATGGGACAGTATGAATAGGCAGCTCACTCCTCTCTCTTTTTCTCCCCCTTTCCTCGCAGGGAGAAAAACACTAAGGAGCAGGGAAAGCCAGGGAAACTTGACGTTGCAGCGGTAAGCTTGTGTTATTCATTTGTTCACTTCTTAAGCCAATACAGCTATTTGTAATCAGAAATGCTTGCTGTCCTCACTCGTGTATTGCTGAGTGGGTAACGTGTTGGTCCAGGTTGTTTTGCCCAGGGAAAGCGGTAATGTTGTGAGAAGTAGCGCTATCACCAAGGGGTTCCTGCTGCCATTAGTTTTGTTTCTGGACTATCACGATCACACCATGTTATGCCATTGCTCTTCTCCCTGCTTTCTGTGTTGGGTGCAGCTTAGAAGTCTTGCACACAGATAGTCAGCCTGCAAAGCCGGGCTGCAGTATCTTTAGTCCTGGCTTGTTTTGTCAGGTTGGCTGTACATTTCTGACTTTCATCTCTGCTCAGGATTGAGATCACAAAGTTTTAATCATGGAAATCAGAGCTGTTAATCTCAATTTCAATTTGATACCCACATGCGGAGGCTCTGCTGGAGGTCTTAATGCTGAACTGACTTGTTGCCTCTCCTGTCTCTGCTTAGCTTTGAGGGCAGCACCGCATGGTTGGAATGCACTCAGCAATAAAAAGTAACTTTTCAGCTTGCTGGTTGGATGTGTGTACAAAAACCCTTCCAGTTTTATACATTGGCAAGATTTTCTGCACTATCACCTAGCAAAAATCTGTGTTTCCTTGCTCACTTCATGTCCTTTTGCCCAACAGAAACAGAATGGAGCCTCAGGAGATGGCTCATCTGTTCCGCCCAGACCATTATTCGTCTTTGGTGTGGATGCAAAGATACACTCAAGCTTGGGCAGAACAGCACCCGAGATTCCTCCAATCACAGAGGTACCATAGCTGACAGTCTGTTAGACAGGACACGGAGCTGTAAAACAGCTGCAACAAACTCCATTTAGTATAGGTCGCTCATAAAGCTTTTTGGAATCTTAAGGCTTTGCATTTAACCTGTTACGCATATCTGCAGCTGGGACTTCACAGTGCAAGTGTCAGCAGTGTCAGCAGTAAAGCTGATTTTTAAGGACTTAATATGCTGCATGTGCTCCTTCAGTTGGGCTCACCTGAGAGTTTGTGGGGCTTCTGCTACCAGGATGAAAGTTAGGCCAGGCTTAACAACACAGCAGCGCTAACCTGATTCACCTGGTTAGGAGGCAGAGCCTCTTAGCAGGATTTTGCCCTGTCCTACTGTGGTGGTGGAACCTGAGAAACAACTTTGGCTGATCCATAGCACTGCACTGCTTGGGGGGCACCTGAGCACCTTGTGTGCAGCCTCAGCGTCCCGTGGAGCCGCGGGTGGGTCCTCAGGACCCCGCAGAGCCCCGGGTGCCTGCTGAACACTGCAAGAATTAACTTAGTTACACTGTTCAACAGGGAGTGGGAGTCCAGGTTCCCCTGCTTGCCTGAATTTTGGCTGCTTTTATTCTTCAGAGTTGCAGTTGTGCTGATCTAATTGAGCACCTCTGGTTTTGCCTGTTGAGAAGAAAGGCAAAGGCTAACTTGTCCTTTCCAAGGGCACTTCCTTTCCAAGGGTTTACGAAGACTGCTCAGTACAAGGGAAACCAGGTGTTGTGCTTAATTTGCCAGCCCAGAGTCAACCAAGAAGGAGACCTAGTGGTTTATTTGCATTCCTTACGCAGATGGCAGCAGCCATCTCGGAGTCAGTCAAATGCACAGCCTGGACTCCTGGTTGTCTGACTCCAGTGTAGCTGCCTCAGTTTCCCTTGCTTACGGCGAGGGCTGCAGCATCGCATGGGAAAGGAGTTTGCTCTACTTCTGTTAATATTTCAGCTGCTTTAGTGTATCTGGTGTCCACATGTTGGATATCGGCTTCCTTTGTGGAGCAAAGCTGGGCCGTGAAGTTCAAAGTTGGGATGCTGAACCGACAATGAAGTGCTATTAGTAGCTTAGCAATAAGCTGGTACCTGAGCTTCATTGCAGACTTTCTTGCAGGTGAAAGCTTGTTAGCGTGCTTATTACTCCATTTCATGAGTCCTTCCCCATTTGATTGTTTGTTTCAGGATATGGAGAGAGAGATCAATGCTGTATTTGACAATGGGGAGCCAAATGACATCGTGAGCAGTGCCTTCAAAATAAACATCACTCGTGATGACATCCGCACACTGCAGAAATATAACTGGCTCAATGATCAGGTAAAACTGGCTGCA
This sequence comes from Cuculus canorus, assembly GCF_017976375.1. NCBI lineage: Eukaryota > Metazoa > Chordata > Aves > Cuculiformes > Cuculidae > Cuculus > Cuculus canorus. The sequence goes on from NC_071409.1 coordinate 26,902,287, forward strand.
GCATGATGATGTCCTCATTTGGCAAGAGGCCTCATGGCCCTTGTTGCTAAGCATTGTTTTGTTAAGCTAGTGTCTTGTTTTACATCTCAAGTTTATTCTTTATGGTACAGATCATTAATTTCTACATGTATCTTGTGATGGAAAGGAGTAAGAAGGAAAAATATCCGGTAGTCTATGCTTTTACTACTTTCTTTTATCGCAAACTAATTTCCGGGGGCTATGCAGCAGTGGAGAGATGGACCAAAGGTGTGGATATCTTCAGGCAGGACATAGTCTTAGTCCCCGTCTACCAGAAAAGCCATTGGACTCTGGCGGTGAGTCAAACTGGCTTTTCATTTGGAATTGGGTGGGGAGAGAAAACTGGCGAGAAAAGCCATGTCGATTTTGGGGTGTGTGCGGCAGAAGTTTGTGCTTTGACTGACAGTCCCCTTGTCATCACAGGTCATAGACATGAGACAGAAGTCCATCAGATACTTCGATTCCGTGGCACTTCGCGGGAGCAAAATCTGTGACATTGTGTTGTAAGTAACTGCTCAGGCACTGCCGGAAAGCCTTAAATCAGCTGCTGTAAGGATGCTCTGACACTTGGCTGGCCCATTGCTCACCTCCCCAGGATCCTACAGCAGCTCTGGTTTTGTTGATCTACATTTTGGAGACAAAGAATGATTTTGATTTGTTTTCAACAGTAACTATCTGCAAGAAGAAGCCCAGGCAAAAAGGCAACTGAAGCTGATTCGTTCAGAGTGGACACTTCACAACATGACTTCACATGTAAGTGAGCACTACTGGGATCTGAAATGTGAACTCCCAACTCCTTGTCTTGAGAAGGTCTTGACAGCTCGCTAAATCCAAGGTTTAAGCATCTCCTTTTCTTACGGTGCCACCTTAGGCTGCAGGTGACCCAGGAAACCATGGAGTCACAGAATGGTTTGGGTCAGAAGGGACCTTAAATCCCATCCAGTTCCACTCCCAGTGCCCTGCCATGGGACCAGGTTACTCAAAGCGCCATCCAACCTGGGATGAGATCTGTTAGCGTGGCCTCTCCTTGCTGGCTGCATGCTTCATTTTTTTTAATTAGTCTGCCATGTTCAGGTGAATCTGACTTTACCCCCACGTGGCAAGACAAACTTAATCTGTTTAGCTCTTGATGGAGAACACAGGCTTTGGAAATTGGTTTGCAATTTGGGATACTTATTCTTGTTTGGAGCACAAGTCCTGGTGTGTGACGAAGCAGAGGGTTGAGTGGGCATTTCCCTGAACGAGGCTCCAGGAAAACTGGGGGGGGGGCTTACCAAGAGCATGGAGTGATAGGTTGAAGGGGAATGGCTTTAAATTGGAAAGGGGAAGATTTCTTTCCTAATGTCCAGTCCAAATTGTTCACGATGAGGGCGGTGAGGCTGTTACCCAGAGCAGTGGGGGCTGCCCCATCCCTGGAGGGGTTCCAGGCCAGGTTGGATGGGGCTTGGAGCCCCTGATCCAGTGGGAGGTGTCCCTGCCCGTGGCAGGGGGTGGGACTGGATGGGCTTTGAGGTCCCTTCCAACCTAAACTGTTCTGTGGTTACGAGTTAGTGGCAAAAAGCACTGCCTAAAGACTCAAGAACCACAATCCTGTGCAAACCTCCAGCCACCTCACAGGGAGGATGTCTTTCTTAGGAGGCTGCTCTTCCCTATCAGCCTGCCAAGAACTTGGATTGTAACCCCTGAGTGAAAGGAGTGGAGAGGAGAGAGGATGTGTGAAAATCAGGTCTATTCCTTGAGTTGTGGGATGGTGAATGGATTGTCCTGTGTCTGTTAGTGTAGTGTTAGGATGGGTAACATGTGCTGCTTCCAAACTGCTTCTCTTTTATGGTACTGGAAAATTCTGCTTCTTTGCATTCTCTAGGAGATCCCTCAGCAATGGAATGTAAGCGACTGCGGGGTGTTTGTCTGCAAGTATGCAGATTACATTGCCAGAGACAAACCATTAAGCTTTACACAGGTGAGTGAGGGTTAGAAACAGCTCCAGATGTCTTTGCTCAGGTACAAGAGCCAGGGAAGTTACAGAATCAGAGACTGTCCTGAGCTGGAAGGGACCCACAAGGCTTTGAGTCCAGCTCCTGCACAGGACAGCCCCTATGGGGCTGAAGGCATTGGACAAATGCTGCTGGAATGCTGTCAGGCTCGACACTGTGACTGCTTCCCTGGGAGCTGTTCCAGGGCTCCACCACCCTCTGGGGGAAGAACCTTCTCCTCATGCCCAACCTAACCCTCCCCGGGCATCTTCCTGCCATTCCCTCGGGTTCCCAGCTGCCGATTGTGCTTGGAGCAGGGACTGAGGTTCTATCCCTCGCTTTGGTGTTGGTGCATGGTTGCTGGGGTTGGAGCTTCACAGGGGCCTCAGAAGGGCAGAGCTGTGTTCTCCATCCTTGCATCTGCTGTCTGCTTCTTACTTCACTACATGCACAGCCGGTGGGTTTGGGATACCTGGCCCTTATGTCTTCTGGAGAAGTCTGAAGAAGAGGCTTTCCCCATCTTGGATGTTTGTGTCTATTTTCTGCCTCAACTTCATATTTAATGGCTTTTCCTTCTCTTGCCAGAATAACATGCCTTACTTCCGCAAGAAAATGGTGTGGGAGATAATCCACCAGCAGCTGCTGTGAGAGATGCACTATGAGAGCAACACTGTGATCGCCTCAGGGTGACCGAGAGGGCGTTTAGTTATTGTTTGGATAGGTAGTAGGCACACAAATTTTCCTCTTTAGGCTATGAAGTAGTGGTTAAGAGGGGGGGTGGATTCCTGGTTAGGGAGGCAGTAACTCTCATTGATGTTAGCGAAGGCACCTGACACCACACAACCGGGAAGATGGCTGTGACGGGGAAGAGCCAACACTGTCAGCCTCCGTCACTGAGATGCAGCACACGTGGCCACGTTACATACAAACAGGACTCTCACCCGCAGTGTGACAACCCCTGCGTTAGCTGAGCTGATCTGGGCTCTGTGCTTGGCTCCTCAAGGAGAGTTCCCTCTGTTCCCGGGATGGCTACGATCTACTTGATTCCTAAAAACTGGATTTGTGATGACCTTCTGTTGCGGTTTCGCTGAGGACACCCTAGAAAGCAAGCACTTGCCATCTTCTGATTTGTAACAAATCCACGCTGAAGCCCACGTAGCTGGGGTTTTGTTTTGTGGTGTTTTTTCTGTCTCCGGGGAATTTATCTAATGTGAAAAGAGAAGTTATTTATTTTGGGTTTATTACAATAAATATTTAAATTGTTAAAGAGCCTTTCTGGAAGGAGCCTTTGTCCGGTAACGAAGCTCCGGGGGGGGGGTGTTTGAATTGCGGGGGGGGATGGAGGGGGGTCCAGCTCATTTGCAGCCTGCAAGGAAGACTCGAGCCCGGCTGAACCATGGGAGCACGAAAGCCTCTCGGGGGCTGTGAGAGGGTCCTGAAGGGGCAGCGGGCAGGTGCAGCCCTGGTGGGACTGGAGCACATCTGTGTCTTCATCTTGGGCCCCTCACTCCGAGAAGGACATTGAGGGGCTGGAGAGAAGGGAACAGAGCTGGGGAAGGGGCTGGAGAAGAGGGGTTCTGAGAGGCGGCTGAGGGCCCTGGGGGTGTTCAGCCTGGAGAAAAGGGGGCTGAGAGGAGACCTCATCACTGTCTGCAGCTCCCGGAAAGGAGGGTGTGGGGAGGTGGGTGCTGAGCACTGCTCCCAAGGGACAGGTGATGAAGGACTGCACCCAATGCTCAGCGTGGGGCCACCCCACAGCGGAACAGTCCCCTCCTTGCCCGGCTGGTGATGCTGTGCTGGATGCACCCCAGGTCCCAGTTGCCCTTTTGGCTGCCAGGGCACGGCTGGCTCATGGTCCACTTCCCACCAAGCACAACCCACAGTCTCCTTTCCTCAGGGCTGTCTGGGGAAAGGGCAACGCCTGCCAACCCCTCCCTGCCAGCGCAGGACCCCTCCGTGCCCACCGCAGCACCCGTGCACCCTCCATCCCCATCGTCTCCTCCAAGGCTGGCCCTGGTGCCAGCGGCAGGGAAATGGGGGACCAGGGGAGACACCCCGAGCCCAGTCTGGCCCTCCCCAGCGCAAGGCCCTCGAAAGCAAGCACTGCACACACACTCCGGCTCGTGTTAGCGGGATATATTTCTCTTTTTTTTGTTGCTGTTGGGTGAATTTTTCCCTGAACCCTTCCCAGCTGAGGGAAATGCGACGGCACAGCCCGCGGTGCTCGCCCCGCACCCCGGCACTGCTCCCCTCCCTCCTCTTGCTTCACCCCTTTCCTTGGCTTTTTTCCTTTCTACCTTTTTTTTTTTACATTTGGGTTTTGTTGGATTTTTTTCCTTTTTTTTTTTTTTTTCCTTTTTAATAGCTTCTCAGCTGTCTCCGAAGCGCCGGCCACTGGCCCTCAGCGAGCAGAAGGAGCAGAGCTCTGGGACGCGCGGGCTGGTGTCCTCCTCCCGCCTCGCAGCTGCCTTGGTCGAGACCATTCTCCAACTCCCGTTTTTTTTTCTTGTTTTAATTAAAAAAATAATCGGAAAAAAAAAATGCTCCAACGCTCACTTTTACAAGGCATAGAAAAACCTCTACAGGGGAAACACAAGCGCAAGGTGCTGAGGTACGAGAACCTGAGGTAGTTTTTGTGTCCGGGGGGAGCTTGAATTTGAAACCAATTTTGCTGGTTGTTTTCCCAACCTCTTCTGAATGTGGGGTTTTCCCTCCTCTCCCTGCAATCCTTCCCCAAGGATCCCTGCCCAAGGCGGGGCTGCTGCTCCGGGGACGGTGGCGATAAGCAGTGATGGAGAGAGAGAAAGGGGGGGACAAAAGGGGTGCAAACCCTGCTTTTGGACTCTGAAGCAAAGAGGAAAAGGGGTGGGAAAGAGAGATTCCTCTGTTAGGAGGTGGCATCCCTTCCGCTGGCTCATACAGGCACTGCTCTGCTCGAAGCCCTTAAGAAATGGCTTTTTAACGCTCCTTCATCCCCTTCCTCCCCTGCTGGCGCTCCTGCCTCCCTGCTCCACTACCGAGAACCAATGGACGAGCTCCTTTCCTTAAATCACCTAAAATACCCACTTGTGCTGAGCCCAAACCTCCCACCAACCCTGAAATTAAAAAAAAAAATAGAATTAAAACCCAAAAACCCTTAGAAAACTTAAAAACCCGGCGTTATTCTCGTTATCGATGGATTCAGTCGAACCCCGCCGACCGCCGCAGCCCCCACCTCGCGTCGGGCGAGCTCCTCGGGCCGCGCCGGGGGGAAGAACGGGTGGGCTTGGGGGAAATAAAAACTTAAGCAAACCTCTCTCTCTCTCTCTCTGCCTATGTTAGTCCAACTAAAAGGGTGGCGTCGGGAGGCGCCGGGGTGGGAGAGCCCTGGCCGTGCCCCTCGCTGCGCAGCCCGGCAGCGCCCCGGAGCGGGACGAGGGGCTCAGGGGGGTCTTTGGTTCGCGCCCCGGAGCGGCTGTGGGGGTACATTCCTCGGGCGGCGCTGGGCGGCACGGCCGGAGCTTCACTTGCTGTGCTGCGGGGCGCCCGCGGCGGGTTTGTGCTCCTGCTGCTTCACCTGCTGGACGATCTCCCTGATCTTGCGCTGTGCAGTCTGCGGGGAAGCGAGAACCGCCGTGGGGGGCTCCGCCAGCAGAGGGGCCCACCACGGCCCAGAGCTTAACTACGGCACGAGAGCGTGGCCGAGGGCCTGGGGTGATGGGATGGGGGAATGCAGCCAAATTGGAAAGGGAAGATTGAGATTGGACATTAGGGAGAAACTCATGCTGAGGGTGGGGAGGCCCTGGCCCAGAGCAGTGGTGGCTGCCCCATCCCTGGAGGGGTTCCAGGCCAGGTTGGATGGGGCTTGGAGCCCCTGATCCAGTGGGAGGTGTCCCTGCCCATGGCAGGGGTGGCACTGGATGGGCTTTGAGGGCCCTTTCAACCCAAACCATTCTGTGATTCTGTGAAGTAGAGCACTGCAGGTCCCCACCAGCGCCATACTCGATGCCACCAGTATTGCCCTGACAACATCATATTTATGTGCATCTATACAGATGTATACACTTACATATAGAGAAATAAATACCTTTAAAAATATAATAGAATCATGTGGTGGTTTGGGTTAGAAGGGACCTCAAAGCCCATCCAGTCCCACCCCCTGCCATGGGCAGGGACACTCCCACTGGATCAGGGGCTCCAAGCCCCATCCAACCTGGCCTGGAACCCCTCCAGGGATGGGGCAGCCCCCACTGCTCTGGGCAACCTGGGCCAGGGCCTCCCCACCCTCACAGGAAAGCATTTCTTCCTAAAATCTCATCTCAATCTCTCCTCTTCCAGCTGAAAACCATTTCCCCTCACCCCATCCCTGCCCTCCCTGATCCAGAGCCCCTCCCCAGCTTCCCTGGAGCCCCTTTCAGCACTGGAAGCTGCTCTAAGGTCTCCCCACAGCCTTCTCCTCTCCAGGCTGAACAACCCCACCGCTCTCAGCCTGTCCTCATACAGGAGCTGCTCCAGCCCTCGGATCATCTCCATGGCCTCCTCTGGACCCATTCCAACAGTCCATGTGCTGAGGACTCCAGAGCTGGACACAGGCGAGTAGCCCATTCACAGCCCAGCAGCCACTACACAGACACATCTTTGAGCTAAATTGGGCCAATCCATAACTTTCATGCTCGCAGAGCAGGGCCCACCCTCCCACACACCTTGAGTGTTCCCCCGGGGTGCTCAGGAGCCACCCAGAACAGAGCTCAGGATGCTGAGGCCCCCGCGTGCTCTGCGGCTTTCCTTGATGGATGACACCAGCTGGGAACACTGGCCGGACCTTACCTGACTGGCAAAGAAGTGCCCAATGATTTTAACGATGACCTCCTCGTTCTCGTCCGGGGTTTGGTCTCGCGGCACGATGACCTCTGCACTCGTTAAGTTTTGCAGTTCGTTCACCTGAAGCAAACAACAGAGCTTTGGCTTTGGTTGTGGAACAGCCGCAACGCTCCTCTGCCAGTGGCCCCCTGGCTCCCAGCCGGCTGGGGTCCAGGCGTTGCTGGAGGACGGCTTTGTCCCCAGGACGAGCAGGGGTGCAGGGGGATGCCCAGCTCCGCAGCTGTGGAGCAGAGGGAGTATCCCGGCGCCCCTCACCTACCGTCTTGCCACCTTTGCCGATCACACGGCCAGCGGCGAAGGAAGGCACCTTGATGTGGGCTTCAAGCTTCACTTCTTCTTTTGGGTTAAAGAAGTTTTCCTCTTTCAGCTTCCCAAATATTCGCCCCTGGGCCTGGGAAGGAGATATGAGGGTGGGGAGGCCCTGGCCCAGGGTGCCCAAAGCAGCGGTGGCTGCCCCATCCCTGGAGGGGTTCCAGGCCAGGTTGGATGGGGCTTGGAGCCCCTGATCCAGTGGGAGGTGTCCCTGCCCATGGCAGGGGTGGGACTGGGTGGGCTTTGAGGGCCCTTCCAACCCAAACCATCCTCTGCTCTCTGATTAAAACCAGTGGGCGGGTCCTGATGGTGCCCACTGTGTCCCCCTCCCCAAGGGGGGTGATGAGCCCATGCCCAGCAGCACCAAAACCTCTGAGCAAGGAGCCTCCGTTCCCCATCCTGCCCACCTTGAACTGCGCCTCGGGCGGCCCCGTGATGATGACCATCCGCTCGCTGGCCTCGGGGCCTTCTGCCGGGGCGATCTGCGGAGGGGTGGCAGAGAAGGGGTGTGAAAGTGGCCCTGCCTTGGCAAGCCCTTCCCTACATGGGAGGAACCCCCATGCAGGAGCATCTCCCAAGCAGGAGCTACCCTTCCCAAGCAAGGGTGTCTCCTTCCCAAGCCAGACCACCCCCCGAGCAGGAGTAACCTCTTCCCGAGCCGGAGCATCCCCTTTTCAAGCTGGAGCACACCACAAGCAGGAGTAACCCCTTCCCAATCAATGGGGAGCCCTTCCCAAGCAGGAGCAACCCTTTCCCAAGCAAAGAATTGGGTTTTTCCTAATTTGAGGACCAAAACTGCTTCCCAAAAGCTCCACTTTGCCACCCTCGTCAGGTGGAAGGAGAAACCAAGGCCCGATTCCCGGGACTGGCCCCACGGCACCCTGCTCACCTTGATGGAGGCGCCGGCAAAGCGTGCCAGCTGTTTGATGTGCTGCCCCTTCTTGCCGATGATGGCCCCCACCGCCTGCGTTGGGATGAACAGGTTCACAACCTCCTGCTCCGGCAGCTGCCGAGGGCACAGAAGAGGGAGACGGTCAGAGGAGCAGCTGCCCACCCTCCCCACGGTGCCAGAGGGAAGATCATGAGGTCATGGAATGGTTTGGATCGGAAGGGACCTTAAAACCTATCCAGTGCCACCCCTGCCATGGGCAGGGACACCTCCCACTGGATCAGGGGCTCCAAGCCCCATCCAACCTGGCCTGGAACCCCTCCAGGGATGGGGCAGCCACCACTGCTCTGGGCACCCTGGGCCAGGGCCAACCCACCCTCACAGAAAACATTTCTCCCTAAGATTTCATCTCCATCTCCCCTCTTTCAGGTCAAAACTGTTCCCTCTCATTCTGTCCCTGCCCTCCCTGATCCAGAGCCCCTCCCCAGCTTTCCTGGAGCCCCTTTCAGCACTGGAAGCTGCTCTAAGGTCTCCCCACAGCCTTCTCCTCTCCAGGCTGAACAACCCCAACTCTCTCAGCCTGTCCTCACACAGGAGCTGCTCCAGCCCTCGGGTCATCTCCATGGCCTCCTCTGGACTCGCTCCAACAGCTCCAGAGCTGGACCCAGGGCTCCAGGTGGGTGTCCCCGAGCGGCGCAGAGGGGACAGACCCCCCCTCCCTGCTGGCCCCACCGCTCGGGGTGCCGCGGCACTTACCGGGTGCTGATGGGGGAAGGTGCCGGCGGGGGGGGCTCCGTACAGACCGGAGAGGTACGGTGAGGAGCTCTGTGGTGGGACAGAAAATGAGGGTCAGGGACACCCCCAGCATTCCAGCCCCTTCCCAGCTGCCCCCAGCCTGACGAAGAGCAAGGGACAATCCCTGGGGCCCCTCCTGTAGGGCAACACGTAGCCCCGATCCTGCGCCTGCAGCGGGGCCGGGAGGGGGACTGGGGCTCCCCGTTACCCCAGTCCCTCCCGGCTGCCCTTTTTGGCTGTGTCCTGCCAGCATTTGTAGCAGAAACTCGGCCCCTACAGCCTCTTGGAGCAGCCAACAACCTTGGAAAGCCAAACCAGGGCTGTGGCCACGACGGGGCCCCTGTGGAGAAGGTGGGGGTTCGGTGAGACCTGTGCAGAACATCTGGTTTGGCTCAGATTTCCATCACCATTTCCCTTCTCCGGTTCCAACAGAAGAAAAAGCAAAGGTTGAAGATGCTGCTTCCATAAGACCCAGGATGAGGAGAGGGGAAAAGCAGTGGGATTCTCAGCACCCCAACCCAGCTCAGCCCAACCCCTCAACTCTTCCATGTCCCAAATACATTGGACTTTTCTCCTGGCAGCAGACACAACTCTCTTGCTCTGGATCTAGGCAAGTGCAACCAGATGCTTCCAGCAAACCACATTTCTTTGGGAGCAGAAGACCCAGCTCCCCTGGACACACCAGACACTGCTCTTGCTCGCAGCCCTCCAAACTCGCTGTGCTGAGGTCAGTTTGCTTCTCCTTGCTCTGAGCTCACACTCTCCACACCCAACCTCTTCTTCTGGTCACAGGCTGCTCCACATCTCCTACACCACCATGTCCTCTCCTGTCCAGCTCGTGCTCACAGCTGAGATGGGCACCAGGTGTCCTCAGCTCCTCCTTTCACCATAAGCTCCTTTGCCATCCTCCACCCTTGCCAGGACTCCAACGCTCTACAGCCCCATCCCTGGAGGGGTTCCAGGCCAGGTTGGATGGGGCTTGGAGCCCCTGATCCAGTGGGAGGTGTCCCTGCCCATGGCAGGGGTGGGACTGGATGGGCTTTGAGAGCCCTTCCAAACCAAACCATTCCATGATTCTCTGTACCTGTCCACTACTAAGCCCTATCTCTTTGCATCTTATCCATCTGTCTTTTGAACACCTCCAGGGATGGAGACTCCACCACTGTGCTGGGCAGGACGATTCTTGGGTTGTTGTGACCCAAGAGCAGGACCCAGCACTTGGCCTCATTGAACCTGGGCCCATGGATCCAGCCTGTCCATGTCCCTCTGCAGAGCCTTGGCCCATGGATCCAGCCTGTCCATGTCCCTCTGCAGAGCCTTGGCCCATGGATCCAGCCTGTCCCAGTCCCTCTGCAGAGCCTTGGCCCATGGATCCAGCCTGTCCATGTCCCTCTGCAGAGCCTTGGCCCATGGATCCAGCCTGTCCCAGTCCCTCTGCAGAGCCTTGGCCCATGGATCCAGCCTGTCCCGGTCCCTCTGCAGAGCCTTGGCCCATGGATCCAGCCTGGCCCGGTCCCTCTGCAGAGCCCTCCTGTCCTCCATCACATCCACACTTCTGCCCAGTTTGGTGTCATCTGCAAACTCACTGAGAGGGCACTTGATGCCCTCATCCAGACCACACATCAAGATGTTAAACAGACCTGGGCCCACAATGGAGCCCTGGGGCCTCCACTGGGACCGGTGGCACCTGCCACAGAGCCAGGCTGCTTTCCCGTTTGGTTTTCTCTTTCGTCTCCTCCATGTTTTACTATAAAAAATGCTGGCAGAGGCGATGGCTCCTCTTGGATTCATCAGGGTGGCTTAAACACAAAGCCTTGGGGTGAAGAAGCCCACACCAAGCGCTGCCTTTCACGAGAGCTGCCCGGCTCCTCTCCATCACCCCAACACACGCACAAGCAGAACTTTCATACAATCATAGAATCATTTGTTTGGAAAAGACCTCTGAGGTGATCAAGCTCAACCATCTCTGCCCACCACTAAACCACCCCTGGCACCTCATCGACCTCTTAAACCCCTCCAGGGATGGGGACTCCACCACCTCCTGCGCAGCCTCTGACAGGGCCTGAGAACCCTTTCGGAGAAGAAATGTTTCCCAATGTACGATCTGATCCTGCCCTGGTGCAACCTGAGGCCATCTCCTCTCATCCCATCCATCGTCTGTCACTGGGGAGCAGAGCCCAGCGCCCCCCTCACCACAACCTTCTGCCAGGGACTTGTGCACCGTGATGAGGTCTAAGGTTTCCCGCGGGCTGTGCTTGCTCGGGCGGCCGAGGCAGGCAGAGCATCCTCCCCTCTGCAGCCACCCCTCTCGGGGCCCTCCAGGGCCACCACCCCCACAACTCCTCCAAACCCTCGCCCCACCAGCCTGGCACTCACCGTTCTCCTCCGCCCGCTCTGCTGCTGGCGTCGCCAGGAAAAGAAAACAGGAAAGTAAATGAACCCATGCGATGGTCGCCGTGCAGCCAAAGTCTCTCAGCGGGTGGATTTAGAGAGGTCAACGTGGGCCACAGAGCCCGACTGTCCTAAGGGTGCTCTGCATGTGCCACTGGGCTGGGGATGGACCTTCTCCATCAGCACTTTGGCCAACTTCGCTGATGGGAAGACTCCATCAGCGTCTTCCCAACGCTGCCCTGGCCTCTGCGGTTTTGAAGCCGCTTCCGAGTCTCCCTTCGGCCCAGGTCTCGGCAGCCACAGCGCCCCAGGAGACAGGAAAGCCCTTGCCTACGAAACCAGGTGAAGCTCAACTCCCCGCCAGCGCAACCCCCCGGGTGCCGGGGCAGGGCCAAGGGTAGTGGCTGCACAGGGCGCGCTGCTCGGCCCCTTCCGTGTGCCCTGAGACGATGCCGGCGCGTTCACGTGGCCACCACGGCCACAGGGCACAACCGAGTCCACACCACCAAAACCCGGTGGTGAGTTTGGGGTCAGGGCTGTAGACCACCTACGCGTTTCTTCCATGCCGGCATCATCGTGGGCCGCCCCAGCAGCACACCCTCGGGACACAGCCAGTCCTTAAAGACTGGTGAAACCAAGCGCAGCACAACATGGGGACGCAGCTGATCTTCCCGGGGAGCTACATCCAAGGAGGGACAAGCCACAGTCATTCACTGTCTTCTCCACTTCGCTGAGCATCTCCCCCAAATGGCCAAGAGTCAGAGTTCTTGCTCAAAGCTCCCCGTGAGATGGCTCCTACAGCTACGATGTCCACCCAAGGGCAAGAGCTATAGCAGGAGAGCCTACAGACCATTCTGCCCCCAAGAATGCCCCCCTCATTCCCCCAAAGCCTCTTGCACTTACTGCAAACGGGTGGTATGGGGCAGCCGCCGCCGCCCCTCGCCCCCTCGGGGTGGATGGGAGCATGGACAACCCCGTTGAGAAGATGCCCAAACTGCTGAGATTCAATCCTGGGATCAGGTTGGCTTGTTGCTGAGAAAGTAAACACAAGAAGAAATAAGTAATAGGCCAAGTGGAGCTTTTGGGGTTCTCATCACGCAGAGTGGATATGATGGGTGAGGGCCAACCCTTGATGGAACGGATCAACAACCCCCTCCCCCCACCCCAGTTTTCTTCTGGCCACCTCAGCAGTGGCTCTAAAGCAAGGGCATCCCAGGCAGGAGGGCTGGGAGCTTACATTGACGGCCACCACATCGTTCTCGTAGGCCTCTCGCAACTTCTTCATGATCTCCACTTCGGCATTGGAGCATGCCTCCATGCTGCCCTTCACCGTGATGGTCCGCTCAGGGTTATAAATGGTTAAATCCTGCAAACTACCCCACAGATACATCCAGAGAGACGGTTACTGGGGGTTCTCTAGTCAAAAAACATAAGGGAGCTCAAAGATGAGGGTTCCCCCCTGAGACAATGTGGAACCACACGCCCTCTCCCCGCCCAACGCCTGGGACGAGCAACGCCCACCCGGGATGGGAAACGTGTGTGGGAGGATGCAATGTCTCTGTCTGCTGGTTCCGGTTCTACCTGAACCATGTCGGATGGAGCAGGGTGGCTCGGTGTTCACCAGGACTTACGGGGAGATGGTGATCTTCGTGCCCGTGTCCTGCTCGATCTTCTTAAGGTTGCGGCCCTCCTTGCCGATCAACCTCCCCACCAGGCTGTTGTGTGCAAGGATTTTCAAGGGAATCTCTTCTGCTCTGAAATGGATTCAAATAATAAAATCTAAAGTCCACCAGCAATGGGGACTAATGATATGGTGGAAGGAGAGAAAAATCACCACCGCTTCCCACCACTGTATCCCCTCAGCTTCTGGGGAACAGGAACTCAAGGACTTCCTAAGCCCAATGGCAGATCTATATTTCATGGGATTTTGTTCTCCAAGTTTGCCTATGTCCTCCCAAGACCCACCTGAGCTTCTGTTCTCGACAGCACTGTCAACCACCCCATGGAGAAGTTATTAAATTGCCACGACCCATGACTCTATCCTGAAACTCCAAATGCCAGCGGTTCTCTCCAAAGGTGGGGGTGACAGGAGATGGCTTCTTCTCCACAGATGCCTGAATTTACCTCCTTTCCACCCAACCCTTCCACTCCATGGAGCCAGAGCCACTTACGATTTGGTTTCATCGGCCTCCTTCTGCATGATATCAAGGATCATTCGACACGCTTCAGAGCACCCCTCTGGTGTGGCATGGATGGTGATGGGCTTCTCAGCGGCACCAGCATTCTCCTTCCGATGGATGTCAACCCTACGGCAAAACAACCAGCAGAGAAGAGCCCCCTGAGACGCATCTGAGGAGCCCCCTGAGATGCACCCGGTGTCACACAAAGGCTTTGGAGAGCTCAGAAGCTGAGCCTGCTCTTCACAGAAAACCTCATTTCAACACCTGCTCAAGCTTTGGGGTGAACCTGGATCTCATTGATGAACATCTACCATCAATCTGGTCTCACGCAAGCCCAGGCAGTGCTTTGCTTCAGTTGGTTTAGATCACATTTGAGCTACGTTCACCTTTATGCCCTGAGATTTGCCTGGGAGCTGAGAGACATCCACAAACGTCCAACGATGCATCAAGAAAGGGAGGAACACATCCTTAACTGGACAAAGCCCTCAGTAACTTGGTCTATCATCTTTGACGCCAGTCCCCTTGGAGCAGGAGACCGGATCAGAGGACTCCAGAGGTCCCTTCCAACCTCAATCTCTCTCCACACAACACCCAAGGCTTTCCAGCGACCAGCGGTGGCCACGACTGCCTCGTGTCCTTCGGGACAAAGTCAACTTACCCGTAGGCAGCACTTGCCATGACAAGGAGACACACGTCAACAACAGCGCTTGTACTCATGCCCTTCGGCGGGAGACCAGAAAGCTTTCCCTTGCGCCCCGGCAGGGACGGTGCTCTAGCTCCTCTGGTCCTCCCCTCAGCTCAGTGGGGAGGAGGCACGTGCCTCCAGCTCGCTCCTCACCACTGAACCATACATGGCAAAGGCCCTGAGAGAGAGAGGAAAGCAGGGTAGGAGACTCCCGCATGCCAACAGCACCTCTTGAAGAACAGGGGTAAGCAACCTTTCCATCTTCTCCACGTGAGTTCACACGTCCTCCCACAGACTGATGATGCCACGCAGCCATCAGCCACCACCTCGGTGTCCCTATAGCTGCTGTAGCGAGGGCTGGGCTGGCCCAGATCATCTCAGAAGGTGTGGCAGCAGCTGCTCAGTCCCTCAACGAATGCCACCAGTACTCAGCTCCAACACAGCGCCCTCCGGCCATGTCTCTGTTTCCATAAAAGGTCCTCATCCTGACTGGGATCATTCATGGGTGCTGCTGTGCGTGCAAAGGCCAAGGGTTGTGGTGCAGTCACCCCTAAGCAGCACCACACTTGGATGCCGCAGGGTCCTGGTGGGTCTGCACAGCTCAGCTTTTCCAGGAAATCATGAACCAGTGCCTAGGAACAAGGAAGCTTCATCTACAGGTTGAGGGGGAGCAGCTGGGGGACCTTTGAGGCCACGGAGATGATCCGAGGGCTGGAGCACCTCTGCTACGAAGACAGGCTAAGAGAGTTGGGGCTGTTCAGCCTGGAGAAGAGAAGGCTGGGGAATGGTTTTCAGCTGAACGAGGAAAGACTGAGATGAGATCTTGGGGAGAAATGTTTTGCTGTTCAGGTGGGGAGGCCCTGGCCCAGGGTGCCCAGAGCAGTGGGGGCTGCCCCATCCCTGGAGGGGTTCCAGGCCAGGTTGGATGGGGCGTGGAGCCCCTGATCCAGTGGGAGGTGTCCCTGCCCATGGCAGGGGTGGGACTGGATGGGCTTTGAGGTTCCTTCCAACCCAAACCACTTGATGAACCTTCCCCAAGACAAGAGAAGAGCCTGCGCCACCTGCTTCCAAAGGGGGCTTCCCAGCATGGCTTCATCTGAGCAATGAAGATGGAATGAAGACAGAGTCTGATCCCCTTTCCAAGTTACATCTCTCCAGATCTCCCACAGCTTCAGGCAGGAGACCGGTCCTGCTCGGACTGCGCAAAGATGTGCTGGAGATACTGGCACTGCTGAGCATTCCCTGCCCTTTGATGATGTCTACGGCACATGGAGACCCAGTTGCATGCTGTGTGACACCCTCTTCAGGTTCTCCAAGCTGTGGAGTTCCATCAGGTCGATTTGGAGGATCTGTTCCTTCAGAGGCAGATCCTGGCAGGCATCGGGACACCCACTGCCACCCCTTCCACCGGAGAGAAGGCAAACACATCACAACGTGCCACAAGAGGGGACGACAGGCCCATCCTCCAGAGTGGTGCCGCATTGTCACACCAGGTTGACGTTCCAAGCCAAGGGCAACCAATGAGGAATCCACGTCTGACCCAACAAACCCTGCAGGCAGCTTCCTGAACCCATGAGTGGCTGAGGCTGGTGGAGATGGGACACGGAGCTGAGCCTTTGCTCCAAAGAAAGGCCAAGATGAGCTGAACAGAAGCACCAAAGTGATGGGTACCCTGGACAAGCCCAGGAGAGGGACACGGGCCAGGCTTCTGGCTGACCTCCAACCCATCCCAAACTTGGATACGCAGGCATGAGCTCAGTTGGCAGAGAGAAAATGGGGAGCCACGAAGGAGCCGCTGTGTTACGGTACATCCTGCCTCAAAGAGCTGGAGGGTGGAGGAGGTCTCCGGACTTCCCAGCACGGCTCAGTGCTGCTGCTGTGCAGCTCCATCCCAGTGGGAGGATGGAGGTGTCCCTCAGTCCCCTCACCTCATCAGCAGCTCCGTGCTGCAGGCAGGAGAGCCCAGGGCCGCTGGCGCCGCGGATGGCGGGACAGGCACAGGGCAGCTTTGCCCATGGTGCAGCAGGAAAAACCTCCAGGAGACTTTTGGGGGGTTGGCGCTGGGAGTGCTTCAGAGTGGTGGCCATGAGGGACAGTCCCCTCAAGGTAGGTCCTCTCCTGGATGGACATAAGGATTATCCTGGCTCTATGGCTTCTTGGTAGCAACGGACCTCTCCTCATCAGGTTACAAGGGCCGCAACCACTGTGGAAGGTCATCTGGAGAGGTGGGCTCTTGGTCCAGGCTCCTCCTCAGCCAAGGAAGAAGACGGCTCCACCTGGGGACAGTTTTGTCCCCTGGAGCTCAGGAACGTCTCTGGGCAACACCGTGTGTGGAGACAGAGCTGAAGTCCTACATGGCCAGAGGAATCCAGGAACCAGCATTGCTCTGGGTAGGAGCAGTCACCAGGATGCTCACCAGCACCCTCGTTCCCAGGATCATCACCCTGGTGGGCGAGGGCAGCTGGAGCAGGGACAGAGCTGCAGGATGAAGGCAACGGTCTCACCAGGGTGCACGCAGCTCCCCCTTGTCCCGGGCAGGAGTGGAGCTTGTGGCCTTCCATTGCACATGGTCTCCTTGAGCCCGTCAGGAGCAGTGAAAGCACAGAGCACGGCCTTCCTCCACAGCATTAGGTCTTCGGTGCAGGGGCAGGGAGTCAGTCCACAAGAAGGGACAGCTCGGCAGCAGCACCTCTCCAGGCAGCAGCATTTGGCCTCGTGGTCCCAAGAAACTGCCAACCAGGGCCTCCCACCTTCCTCACCAGGCTCAGGGCTTGCAAAGGGCAACCTTCCAGTCTTGGGTGGCAAGGACACAGCAACACCCACTGCTTGTCACACTAGGAGACTCACCTGGAGGAGAAGGGCTTGCGGCCAACAGGGACGAGCTCTCGGCTACCTGGTGACCATGCTCTAGGGGTGGCCCACCTTGAGGAGCTCCTCTCCCTACGCATCGGCCCCTCTTCTGTACCAACCTCTTCCTACCAACCCAACCCTGGGCACAGCTCGCTCGGCTGCAGAGCGGCATCTCGTGCTCCCCCCTGCTCAAGCGGATGTGCTATTACCCAACAATTTGCCTCTCAAAGCTTCTCTGAGAACTAGGAAGCCCTGGAGATGGTCTGGTACAGGAGTCCTATGTCCTGTGGGATCACCAGGTTCAGGATGATGAGAATGGGAGGAGACAGCTTTGGGTTGAACACAAACAAATCCGGGCAGGAACAAACCATGCGGGAAAACCATGCAGAAAATCAAGAGGTGAAATCAATGTGAACATCAGCAAGAGAAACATGGAAACCTTTGGCAAAATAGTGCCCCCCTCCCCTTTTTTTTTCCAAAAGAGAAGTATTAGATTGCCAGAAAAGGGCTTCAAATAGTCACCAAAAGCCCATCCTTCTCAAGGCAGCGCTCCCAGGGTGTCCCCGCTCCCCCTACAGCAGCTCCAGCCCCCACAGGGCGCTGCCGGATGGGCACATCCCAAGGGGAAGGACCACCACAACTAGGACTGCCCGGCCCCGTATCCCCAAACGTCCCCTTTGTCCCTGAGGCCTCATTCCCAGCCTTTCTTGTGAGGAGGCTTCAGAAACCCATTCCAGGGCAGCTCCAGTGCACATCCCCCTCTTGCTGCACCCAGACCACCCTGGCCAGCAGGAACGGTTTAGGACATGGGTTCTACCGCCATCCCATGAAGGCTGCACCCCAAGAAATCGGCACTTTAAAGCCCCGAGCGCATGGAGGATCCATGCTGGCAACCTACAGAAGGAAAGGAAACCATTCAAGATACTTACTTGGACTGAGTTTGCTTAGTAAGGTTCTTTATGGTCAAGCCCTCCTTTCCTATGATCGCACCAACAAACTGCGTGGGCACCAGCATCCGCAGTGGGAAATCGAGCTGTTTGGGCTGCGAGGAGCCCCCCGGGGAAGAGCCCCGCTCCCTGGAAGAGTGGCCCCCGCGGCGGGATCGCAGCGGGGGCGGAGGGGAGCTCACCTCTTCATCCGGGATGTAGGAAATCTTGAAGGAATAGTTCTCAAACTGGTGGCCGCTCAGCTTCTCAATTGCTCTGCAACGTAGTGAGAGGTGAGGGGTGGAGAGGGGCTGGCCATGGATGGGTACATCTCCAGAGCTTGCTGACCCTGCAGACCACGGTCCCTCTCCAACCCTGAATCTTCTTTCCTCCCCAGTCTGGAGAAGGTGGCCACAGGAAGCCAGAGTCCGACACAGGCAGGGACACCTCCCACTGGATCAGGGGCTCCAAGCCCCATCCAACCTGGCCTGGAACCCCTCCAGGGATGGGGCAGCCACCCCTGCTCTGGGCACCCTGGGCCAGGGCCTCCCCACCCTCACAGCAAAACATTTCTCCCTAAGATCTCATCTCAATCTCCCCTCTTTCAGATCAAAACCATTCCCCTCACCCTGTCCCTGCCCTCCCTGATCCAGAGCCCCTCCCCAGCTTCCCTGGAGCCCCTTTCAGCACTGGAAGCTGCTCTAAGGTCTCCCCACAGCCTTCTCCTCTCCAGGCTGAACAACCCCAACTCTCTCAGCCTGTCCTCATCAAGGAAGGCTCCAGCGCTCAGATCATCTCCGTGGCCTCCTCCGGACTCACTCCAACAGCTCCATGTCCTCCCTGTGCTGAGGACTCCAGAACTGGACTCAGGGCTCCAGGTGGGTCTCTCAGAGCGGAGCAGAGGGGCAGAATCCCCTCCCTCCCTGCTGATCCCACTGCTCTGGATGCAGCCCAGGACACGGGTGGTTTCTGGGCTGTGAGCACACGTTGACGGCTCATGTTGAGCTCCTCCTCCCCCGCACCCCAAGTCCTTCTCCTCAGAGCTGCTCCCAACCCATCCTCCACCCAGCCTGGATTTGTGCTTGGATTGCCCTGACCCAGGGGTAGGACCTTTCCCTTGGCCTGGTTGAACCGTGTGAGGTTCCCACAGCCCCATCTCTCCAGCCTGTGCCGGTCCCTCTGGATGCCATCCCTTCTCTCCAGCGTGTCGGCCACACCACACACCTTGGTGACATCAGCAAACTTGCAAACATGGACAAAATGAGCCAAACTCCACTTACACTTTTGCTTCTTCTTTAGTTGCGTAGGTCACGTTGACAACGGCTGTTTCTGTGTCTGTGTTGACTGGGGGAAGAGCAAGAGAAGGAGCGTTTAGAGCAGGAGAGGAGACGTCACCACCACTCCTGCCTCCCCCGAAACACCCCAGCGTGGGGATGCAGGTGGGGACAGTGGCAGGGTCACGCCTGTCCCATGGGGCACAGCCCGGGCACCACTCTGCTTTCCTCCCGCACAAGGATGGGGCCGGGCTGGCAAAAGACAAGAAGGTGCCAAGGCCAGATCCTGCCACCCTCGCCCAGGAGGATGTGTGGCTGGACTTCAGGTCCAAAACAACACGCAGCTCATTTTCACTTGTGGGGACACATCTCTGGAGGGGTTCCAGGCCAGGTTGGATGGGGCTTGGAGCCCGTGATCCAGTGGGAGGTGTCCCTGCCCATGGCAGGGGTGGGACTGGATGGGCTCTGAGGTCCCTTCCAACCCAAACCGCTCTGTGATTCTGTGACAAGTGGGGTTTCACCTGTCAGCACCCAGGAGAAGCCCTGAGGATGGAGGACCGATGGCCCATGCCCTCCCACCACTGGACAGTGGCCCCACCTCTGTGAGCAGGGCTGGAGTCCACAGGAAAATCCATTTCAACCCAATACCAATGACTGGGAAAACCGGGGTTCCTCCCACCGGGTTTTCTCCAGTGTGGACAGAGCTGGGGAGAAGCTCTGGGACTTTTGGGTAGACAGGGACCACCACGCTGGACATCTTACCTTGCTCTACATTCTCCACTGTCCCATACTGAGCTAAGAGGCCATCCAGCACCTGAGGCGGAGCAAAAACAGGGCCGGTGAGGAAGGCAGGAAGGGCTGTCGGACAGGCAGCCAAGAGCCTTCACTCGCAGAGAGCCTCCAAAGAGCCTGCACCACTCAACTGCTCAAATGCCTTCACCCACCTCCATCCCATTACCCCAACGACGCCCCACTGCCCCACGCTGTCCCACAGCTCCAGCGTGCACAAGCAGACGGGAGATGGAGCCCAGTTCCTGCTCCACCTCCCTCCCGGGGTCACTGGGGAGTTCACGGGTGGCCCACGTGCAGATCACGCGCTCCGGCAGTGCAGCTCGTACTGCTCGGTGCGACTGACGGAGAAGGAGATGAACGGGATGCTTTCAGCATCGTCCGCTTCTTACCTCCCACTGCAGGTGCGGGGGGATGTTTCGGATCTGGATCTTCCTGCTCCTGCAAAGACAAAGCCCTGGATCAGGGTCTGCAGGCACCACACGGCAGGAGCAGAAAGGCTTCCCGGGAACTGGACGGCAACTGGTGAGAACTTCCCAGAGCATCCCGCTTCCCCACCCCAAGCTGGAGCAGCTCGGCCCCCGGGAACGCCGCTCCTCTCTCCCTCACCCCAGTCACTGTAGGAGCTGCCTCGGGAACGCTCTCTCCTCATGCCGGCTGATGGGTTTCCAAGGGGACCTCCTGAGATGAGCCTCTGCGGACTCCTGGCCACACAGGCACAGCTGGGGGGTGAGCACGCATAGCCCTGACCACCCAGGGGGGCAGGACCCCAAATCCCACCACAGCCAGCCCTGCTATCCCCTGAAGAGGCTCTCCAAAGGCGTATTCTACTGATGTCCACCACTTCCGTGGAGCCACTTTCCATAGGAAACCTAAACACATCTCCTCGGAGGCCGGCCCTTGGAGCTGGCCAACACACCCAGCCGTGCCTGATGGCGCTCCCAACCTCCTATGATCCCACGCCCATCCGTGCCATGGTTGAACTCCTAACCTAATATGATCTCACACCCAACCTTACCGTGGCTACACAGCCAGCGTCACGCGGTCACACACCCATCCTTGCCATGGTTGCTCTCCCAACCCCACGTGGTCACATGCCAAATTCACCGTCAGGCACCCGAAGGCACAGAAAGGGCTGCAAAGGCTTCCCAAGAGGTAATGACCACCAACACCGCCCCAGCCTGGCTGCAAGAAGATGTCCTTGGGTAGTGGGGAGTTTTGAGACACCCAAGTCCATGGAGGATCCAGTAAAGCCACAAAGTGATCCACTCACTGTCCACCCAGATCAGCACGCGGAATCCTGCCTGTAGTCCATCGGCTCCGACAAAAGCAGTGTCCTGTGTTCCCACCTGGTCCAGCTCTAACGCTCTGATCAGAACAGATCAGCACCACCTCATCAACCCCCGTTCTGCTCACCCTCACTTCCCAAAACACCCAAAGAGAAGGACCAGAGCACGGTGCCAGGCAACCTCACCGTCCGGCAGGACACCACAGCACATCCCCACTTCCAACTCCATTTCCAAGCTGGCTTTGATGCCGTGGGATCTCTGTTGGCTGCACCACGCTCTGCCCTATTAAATGGAGATTTTTTTTCTTTCCAAGCTTTGTAATTCCTCACTGTAACAAAGCCAGAAAGGGATTTTACCACCTTCCACCTCAAGCTGGTGCTGACAGGAGAAAACCCTGTCCGACAGCTCCTGATTTCAATAAAAATCAGTTTTTCAGAGAACTCGGGAGGAAAATAAAGAGGGGAAACATGGTGGAAACCAAGGGTCTCCAGGCAGCCCTGTCCGCCTCAGGAAATGTTTGTCCCAGGGAAGAAAACGTCTACAGAAAGTGATGCTGATGAGCACCATCAAGAGATGCTGAGGTCCAAACCCTGTCCCACCTGAGCTTTCCAGGCTCAGCAGCTCAGAGCCCGAGACAGGGAGGTCCCCTAAGCGGGCAGGGATAAAGTAGCCATCGGGTTTGTCTCTTTTCCTAATTATCTGTGTTTTTTTCAGTCTATCAGGGTCATCCTCAACAAGTTCTGCTCTCGCCCAACCCGATCCAGCAGCAGATCTTAATGAGAAACAGCTCCATCAGCGCCGGGCTGGATAAGCATTAAAGAGCTGCCCCAGTTTAGCCCAGTTGTCACGAGCATCCAGTTCCCCTCCCAGCCCGGCGGCTTTGCCTTGACGCTCTTAAGGAATTAAAATCCGTTCATGTTAAAGCCCTGTCCTCTCGGGCAGGACGAGCAACCTGCCCCACGGAGCTGGGGGGCACCAGCTCCCGTCTGTCAGGGCTGCGCCAGGTTAATGGGAGGAAGGAAAAAGAGTAGGAAAGGGGAAAAGAAAAGGAGGAGGGAAAAGGGGAAAAGAAAGGGAGGAGGGATAGGGGAAAAGGAGGGGGGAAAAGAAAAGGATGTGGCATGGACAGCATGGCCTTGGTCACCCTTCTGCATCCTCTGTACCCACGCACCATCCTGCATCCCTGATGGCACCTCGCTTCCTTCCCCACATCCCCATCCTGCTCCCCGCCCCGACACCACCCCACCCTCCCATCCCTGCATCCCAAATGCCACCCCATTCCTACCCCTGACGCCACTCTGCTCCTGTCCTTGATGCCACCTCATTCCCATTCCCGCATCCCTGACACCAACCCTATTCCCATCTCTGCGTCCCTGATGCCACTCCAGTCCCATCCCTGATGCTGCCCTGGTCCCATCCTCTTCTCCAGGCTGAACAACCTCGACTCTCTCAGCCTGTCCTACAGGAGCTGCTCCAGCCCTTGGATCATCTCCATGGCCTCCTCTGGACTCACTCCACAGCTCCATGTCCTCCCTGTGCTGAGCACTCCAGAACTGGACCCAGGGCTCCAGGTGGGTCTCTCAGAGCGGAGCAGAGGGGCAGAATCCCCTCCCTCCCTGCTGGTCCCACAGCTCCGGATGCAGCCCAGGACACGGGTGGTTTCTGGGCTGTGAGCACACACTGCTCGCTCATGTTGAGCTCCTCATTTTTTTATATGCAAGGTAAAAGTATAGATAAATAATAATAATAATACATATATTTTATATATGAAGAAAAGACACAACTATCCTTTTTATAAAGACTATCTTCATATATACAGTATCTTTTCTTTATATATAAACACCTTAAATACTAAAAGATGCATTATTAATTCATGTCGATACAAAAGATACCGCAAGATCCTCATTAAAGCCTGGGCCAGGACCGAGAGCATCCCCACTGGAGCTCAGAATTCCGCTCCAGATCCAGTGTCACCCAACACACAAGAAAACCCCCAGCGCGTTGGATTCCCCTTGTGAAGCACCACAAACCCCCCCCACGCTGCGGCCGGACAAAATCTCCTCTGCCTCCTTGGGTTCCTCTGATTTTTTTTTTTAAGTTAGAGATATTTTCTAAATTAGAGATATTTTCTAAACTAGAGATATGGGAACCAGAGATCCCCGGAGGATTTTTCCTGCTCCTCTTGTGTTTTTCCGGCTGCTGGGGGCTTTCTTGCCAACAGAACCAATCTGCAGGAGTACTTCCTCCCCCCATAACGAAGCATCGCGGGATGACGAGCAATTAGGGCCCAGGAAAGGGAAGAGGGGCTCCCTGTGGGGAGACCAACGGGTTCGTCCCTTGATCTCAAGCCTTAACAGCGCCGGCGTTTGGGGTTTGAAAGCAACAAGGTGAGGGAAAACAAATAAGGAAAGCTAAAATACGCGGAAATGAGAGCTGAGCTGATGCTCCCGAGAGGAAACTTCTTTAAGGATAATTCCTTGTGAAACAGGAGAAAATCCTGCAGATCCCATAAAACCACAGCTGCCCGGGCGGGTGTTGCCATCGTCACCCGGAGCAAAACCACCCCGGTTTTGCCATTTCCTAGAACAGCACAAATTGTTGTTGTTATTATTATTATTACTGCTCTCAGAGGGCTTTCGGCCCCAGCGCTCGCCGACAGCCGCGCTGCCCGCGTCCTTTGGGCTTTTATTTCTCCTCACAGCTGAAGCAGAAATTAAAAGGCACTTTGAGCGTCAGGAACCCCAAAATCTCCCCTATTTGGAGACGTCAGACTGGGCTTCGCTGCTTATTAAACTCATCACTCTCACCCAGCCCTCGTAGATGAGCCTCAGCCCTGGAAATGCATTTCACCACCAATCCTCATGGTTTTACGCCTGTCTTTTTCCCCTTTTAACCGGATTTTCCAGAGTTCCAGAGATGCACGAGCTATCCCGGAGGGAGAAGATGCGGACGCTCCCCTTGCCTCCACAGTCCGGATACAAAGCACTCTAGGAGCAGGAAGGCATCGCCTCGCTTTAAGCAGATAAAAAGTATTCCCTGCTCCTACTGGATTTAAAAATTAATTCAAAATTTTTAGGAGTGTTTCAAAAAATAAATTAATTTCTTAAACGCATTTAAATTTTAAAATTCACTTAAATTTTAAATCGATTTAAATTTTTTATGCGTTGGTTAAAAAAGGAAACAAGAGGGTGATTTTTTTTCCCCCTTCCCTTCTCCCACGTCCAACGCAGCATCTACAAGGGATAAAAACAATCGAGACACTGTTGGGTCCTTCCTATAGGAGCCCGAACCGTGTGCATGGCGGCAGAACGGCTGATTTTTTAACTCGTGCCAGGCGGGATCTACGCTCGCGTTCAATTCCTGCACCACAAACAACGCCAACCAGCAGCTCCTCGGCAAAGCCCTGCCCTGCTTCCCCGCGGTTTTCCAGCCCGTTTCTTATTGAACCATATTTCTATGCCTATAAATTAGTGGAACGTCTCGATATTATATAGAAATATAGATAATATAGTAGATATCTTATAAGATGATATATTAGGTATAAAAACGAAGCGGCGCAGGTGAACGCGGAGGGGCGGGAGCGGGCACGGCACCGCCTGGTCCCCATCCCTGTGACGCAGGAACGCCGGGGGCCCAAAGCCAAGGAGGATTCCGGGTTCCCAAACCCAGTTAAAAGCATAAACTTACTTAACTAACGTGGATTCTACCCACCGGAGCGGCCCTGCCATCCCAGCGCCTTCTCCGGGACTGGGCTGCAACTGCAAAACTCACATTTTCTACAAATTTCAAAGCTGGGGGTGGAAGGGGATGAAAACAAACCCACGTGAGGCTCCGCTCCCGGCCAAAAATCACAGGATAAAAATCCACCCTGCCCTCTCCGGGGGTGAAGGCACGGCCCTGCCGCCGGGACGGGCTCGTTCGGGGCAGAGTGCGCTGGTTTCGCCCAGGAAAATAAGATATCGGCTTAAATTAGGTCCCGATAACCCAGGGAGCGGAGCTGGAATGGAACACTCGGAGCCAGCTACGAACCGACCGAAGGAAAATAAACCAGCAGTGATGCTCCTGTGAAGCTGGGGATGGAGCGCGGAGCATCCCAGCGCCGCGGAGGGCTGAGGTGCGGGGAGGCTCCTTGTTTACATCCTCTCCGTCCACGAGATCCTATGGAGCCGCCACTCGAGCGCTCTTCCCGAACTCCCCATTTCTGGCTCCATCCCTCTTCCACAGTCACCGGCGGCACAACCGGGGGAGGCTCAGCCCCGAACAGGGATCCGAGGGGGGGTTCGCTCGGGGTTCGAAGGCTCTTTGGAAGGAACGAGCGCGTGTGATCCCCGGCGAGGAAGAAACCCCGCTGGGGCACACGTGATGCCGGGCCCGGGCCGTCATTACACAACAGCATCGCCCCACGGCTCCCAACGCAGCCCCGACCCCCGGCACCGGCACCGAACCCAACGGCGGGGCCGCCCCGGACCTTTCACCCCGGCAGACGGTGGCGGTGGGGCCGAGACCCCCTGCCGGGGGGCACCTACGCCACGCGCCCCCGCCTTGGGTTTCCGCCACGGAATCGCGCGGTCCCGTTGCACCCCGACACCTGAGGGGGCCGGGAGGGCACCATTCCATCCCGACCCCAAACCCGCGGAGCGCCGGGATCCGCCGGCGGCGTAACCGCAGGGAGAAGAAGTGTTGGGGAAGAGCAAATCGCCGAAGCGCTTATTAAAAACAACGTTTTCCGACGGCGCCCGCAGCCCCTGCGCTGGGCGGGACCCCCCCGGGTACAGCCCGGGAGAAGAGCGGGGAAAGGGCTTTTTTCCCTGTGTTTTCCCCCCGCAGAGCGCGGCTGCCGCGCTCGGGGCGGGCGGTGCTCTTCGCCGCCGCTTCCCGGAGCGAAAGCCGAGGGGTGCGCAGCCCCCACCGCCCGGCGGGGAGGGGGCGCCGGGGGGGGGGGAAGGGGGGCGCGGGGGGGGTTACCTGAGCTTTTTAGGCACGGAATAATCCACCTCCATCACTTTGCCATGCAGCTCCGCTTTCCCTGCGGGAGAGAGGGGGCTCAGCATCCCCGCCTCCAGCCGCCCCCCCCTCCCCAGCGCGGGGGGCTGCCCCCCCCACCCCCGGCACCCCACAGCCTCCCCCTGCCCACAGCCCCGCTCCCCGCCGCCCCCCGAACCCCTCCCGGCCCCCCCGACCCCCCCCCCCCGCCTTGGGGCGCCCTCTGCCCCGCGCCCCCCGCGAGTTGGGGCCGCGCCCCTCGTACACAGGCGCGGGGGAGGCGGGGGGCGCGGGGGGCGCGGCGGGCTCGGGGGGTCCCGGCCCCGCGGCCGCTCAATAAAATCGAACGAAATAATCGGCGAAAAATCCGGGCGAGGGTGGAAAGAGCCGGGAAGCGGCGGGGGGGGGGGAGCGGGGGGAGCGGGGGATGCGCGGGGGGTCCCGCGGGAGGGGGCGCGGGGGGGGCGCAGCCTCACCCGAGAGGGTCTCGATGGCGCGGACGGCCCAGGCTTGGTCCGGGTAATCCACGAAGGCGTAGCCGGGCTTGAGGAGGACCTGCCCGCTCAGCGGCAGCTGCTTCTCCCCGAAGAGCCGCCGCAGGTCCTCGGCGGTGGCCGCGGCGCTGAGGTTGCCGATGTAGAGCTTGTTCATCCTCCGGCGCTTCATGGGGGTCGCCGAGAGTCCCCCCCCCACCGCCCCGCGGGGTCCGCCCGAGACCCCGAGCGGCCGCGGGAGGAGCCGCAACCGGCACCGCCCCCGGGGGGACCGCGGAGAGGGGCGGGTGGGGCGGGGAGGGGTGGGGTGGGATGGGGTGGATGGGATGGAATGGGATGAGATGGGATGGGATGGAGTGGATGAGATGGGGTGGGATGGGGTGGGATGGATGTGATGAGAGGGATGGGATGGAGTGGATGGAATGGGGTGGATGGGATGGGATGGAGTGGATGGGATGGGGTGGGATGAGAGGGATGGGATGGAGTGGATGGAATGGGGTGGATGGGGCAGGGTGGAGTGGGATGAGAGGGATGGGATGTTGCAGGGTGGATTGGGCGGGATGAGAGGGATGGGATGGAGTGGATGGAATGGAATGAGAGGGATGGGATGGGGTCGGATGGGGCAGGATGAGAGGGATGGAGTGGATGGAATGGGATGAGAGGGATGGGGTGGATGGAGTGGGATGAGAGGGATGGGATGGGGTCAGATGGGGCAGGATGAGAGGGATGGGATGGAGTGGATGGAATGGGATGAGAGGGATGGGGTGGGGTGGGGTGGATGGGGCAGGATGAGAGGGATGGGATGGAATGGATGGAATGGGATGAGAGGGATGGGATGTGGCAGGGTGGATGAGGTGGATGGGGTCGGATGGGGCAGGGTGGGTTAGGAGGGGGTCAATGAGATGAGAGGGATGAGATGGATGGGGTGGAATGGATGGGATGAGAGGAATGGGATGGAGTGGATAGGATGGGTTGGGATGAGATGCCTGGGGTGGAATGGGTGGGATCAGGTGGGATGGGATGGGTCTCTGGAGGTCTGGCCCTGCCACCCCACTCCCTGGCCCCTCTTCCTGAGCCCCATCGCATCCGTCACCCTCAGTTCATCTGGCTCCAGTGTCCTCCTGGCAGATCCCACTCTGTCCACAATTGAGGACTTCCTTCAAAGCATGGGGAACCACCTCGCTCAGGAACCAAGGTGAAAGAAACACAGAAAACAAATAAAATCCTGTATGAAATACGCTTTTTTGGAAAGCACAAGGACACCAAAGCGTCCCAGCCGAGGTCCACCCTTCACTACGTGTCATCCTGTCATCGAAAAGGCTTCACGGAACAGCCGGAGGGTGCGGTGGTCCGTGGTCTCAGCCCACAGGCAGACGGTGCTGTGGCCTTCGGGCTCTGCTGGAGGATGTCCCCGAGTCACCAAGAGCGTCACCGCCTGCCTCGTCCGCTGAGGGTAAAGGATTTTTTTTCTCTCTCTCTTGTTGAGAATCCAACCCCAAATCTGGATGGAAGCGCACCCGGACCATGACCAGAGACTAAAATAAGGTGCAGCAGTCACACGGGATGGCAGGAGGGTACAAACGTCCTTGGAGCAGCACGCTGTGTCCTACAGCCGGTCGCCCCTTACGTAGCGGGGATGAAGGGTGGGAATGGAATTCACGGGACCTTAACCGGTGTGGTGGGACAATTACAGCGCTGCTGCCTCTGCCGCGTGCCGCCCCGCTGCCGGGCATCCCCGTCATGCGGAGATGCTGGATGGGGTAGGAATAGCAGTGACGGGTGCACGATGCCACGCGCGTGGCAAAAATAGATGTGGTTGGACTGCAATGATGCAAAGCCAGAAGAATCCTTTCTCCTCCGATTTCTCCGTCTTTGCTTTCGGTGCAGCTCCTGCTGGGTGGAGGCGTAGCAGTGGGGCTGAGGGCTCTGCCATCCCAGCACCATTCCGGGGGGCTTTTAGGCTGATAATAAGAGAATCATGGGGATCTCAAAGCCCATCCAGTGCCACCTCTGCCATGGGCAGGGACACCTCCCACTGGATCAGGGGCTCCAAGCCCCATCCAACCTGGCCTGGAACCCCTCCAGGGATGGGGCAGCCACCACTGCTCTGGGCACCCTGGGCCAGGGCCTCCCCACCTGCATGGTGAAGAAATTCTTTCTAATATCTAATCTCAGCCTTCCCCCTTCCAATTTAAAGCTGTTCTCTCTCATCCTGTCACTCCAGGCCCTTGGAAAAAGCCCCTCCCCAGCTTTCCTGGAGCCCTTTTCAGCACTGGAAGCTGCTCTAAGGTCTCCCCACAGCCTTCTCTTCTCCAGGCTGAACAACCCCAACTCTCAGCCTGTCCCCACAGCAGAGCTGCTCCAGCCCTCGGATCATCTCCGTGGCCTCCTCTGGACTCACTCCAACAGCTCCATGTCCTCCGTGTGCTGAGGCCTCCAGAGCTGGACGCAGGGCTCCAGGTGAGTGTCTCACATCCTCTAAAATAACGCCCCTTTCCTGAAGGCTCACCCTCTTCAGGTCATCGATTCACCCCTAGAGAAGAGCCATCGACAGTAACCAGGCAGGGAGCTGCTGTTTCATCCCGTGAGGTCATTGCCACTGGGAAGCGGCAGGAGAAACCTGGGGGTTCGGGAATAATCAGTGCCCACAAGGTTGCCCAACTCATTGCCAACTCCTCACTCGAGTCTTCTGCAGAAACTGGACATAAGACAGAACGTCCCCTGCAATCACCACATGATCTTATCCCTCACTCCGGGCTCTTGGCTTCGCAGGAGGAGCACAACAACCTTCTTCAGATGTTTTTGGTACTCTCTTTCCTGGTCGTGGTCCGGATGAGGTGGTCAAGGGATATTTGTTCTTTGGGGAGGAAGATGTAAGAGCATGGACACAAAATAGCTGGTGAGGGAGCAAGCACACAGGGTAAATGGCCCAAAGGTGGTGCAGGACACAGCAGGAGAATCGGGTCCTCTTCTAAGGTGGGATGTGCAGCAAGGTCATTCCTCTCTGAAGAGAGATACTGGCACGGAAGGAGTCCGGAAGGAGGCAGCGAGGCTGATAAAAAGAGCAAAAAACCCGTGGGAAGGCTGAGGGCAGGGTTGTTTAGTCTGGAGGAGAAGATAATGGACTGTGTGTGAAGGACAGCTTGGAGGAGACCAGAGGGGTCAGGGACAGACGAGTGTTTGGTGGGTCTATCAGAAGGAGGAGGTGCCACTCCTTGTCTTGAGGGCTTGGGGAGGAGGTAGGACAGTGCCCGAGACCACCACACCCACCCAAGGGATCACAAGTCCCCTCCGGGCTTGGCATGAACAACTTGGTCCACAACTCTGTTTTCTCCTCAGGTCCTGGGTTCACTTTTGGGCCATACCCATCGAACCGACGCAAGGAAAAGGACGGAGCAGCGCGTCTGGGCTCTGCTGGAGCGCGATTACCTGGGATTGTCGTGTGACCGGTTTGCTGGAAGGGAAACACAAGCATCAAACTGAATTGCAGAAATCCAAATTAAGGAGTTAGCACAGAAAATGTGAGTTTTAGGGAGCGCTGATGTTCAACAGAGCTGAGAGCTGCGGCACCACGGGGGTCAGGAGAGCCTTCCTTGTGCCTCTGCTCCCTGCGCTGGACCCAGATGCTCTTAAGGCCCAGTTTAAAGTTAATTTGTGCTTGGAAGCCCCCACGTGAGCAGGTTTGAATATCATATAATCACGTTTTTCTGCGTGCACTTAAAACCACCGTAACCCTTGAGCTCTGCCTCACCACAAGGAGCCTCCTCGTGCCCAGGGACCGCAGCATCACTCACACCGGGAGAGGCACGAAGTGACTCCACCTGCACACGGCACAGAGACTGACACAGGCGATGCCTGGTTTCCTTTTCCCCGCGTGCGGGTGCAGTTTGGTGTTTGTATTCCTCACCGCGGGAAAGCGGGTCAGCACAGGGCACGGCACAGATGTTGCTTTCGCAGCCGCAGCCGCAGAGGACACCTCCCCAGCGCCGGTGGGATCGCTGCCGCAGGTCGGGCTCCTCTCCCCCCGATCCCCGGGGCTGGATTTTGGCGCTGGGGGCTGGCAGGGAGGCAGGACATCCAGCAGCGATCCCGACGCGGTTTCGAAGTGCATCGCATACCACAGCAATCAGTCATTCCCGCAGAACGGGGCAGCGTGACGCACGCCAGGGAGCATCTGAGCAGCGGCTGCAGCCACCGGCGTGATTCAGTGGCAGGAAACATCCATCCCAGAGGCTCTCCCACTGCAAGGCCATGGCAGCGCCGCAGCTGATGCCTTCCCAAGCCCTAAAACAGCTTTAAATGGATTTTAGGATGCACGTCAGCATCCTAATCAACACAACCCCCCCTTTCCTTTCCTACCTGCTGCAAGGGAAATGCTTGCTTGCAGCCAGAGCAGAGCACCGCGATCCCAGCGTGACCGCAGCACCGGGTACCTCCGTGTGGGGAAGGAGGGGATGATGCTCTCGCAGCAGCTACGAGGCATGGGATGAGTTCAGCTGCCAGAAACTGCACCACCGCGAAATGCTCCTTTGACTAAAACAGAAAGATGATTCAACAAGGCCAAGGCCAAGGTCCTGCACCTGGGTTGGGGCAATCCATGGTTTCAGTATGGGCTAAGGGACGACGAGATTGAGCAGCCCTGAGCAGGACTTGGGGATGAGCAGCTCAAGGTGAGCCATCAACGTGTGCTCACGGCCCAGAAACCACCTGTGTGTCCTGGGCTGCATCCAGAGCTGTGGGACCAGCAGGGAGGGAGGGGATTCTGCCCCTCTGCTCCGCTCTGAGAGACCCACCTGGAGCCCTGAGTCCAGTTCTGGAGTCCTCAGGACAGGGGGGACATGGAGCTGTTGGAGCAAGTCCAGAGGAGGCCACGGAGATGATCCGAGGGCTGGAGCCCCTCTGCTATGAGGACAGGCTGAGAGAGTTGGGGTTGTTCAGCCTGGAGAAGTGAAGCCTCAGGGAGACCTCAGAGCAGCTTCCAGTGCCGAAAGGGGCTCCAGGAAAGCTGGGGAGGGGCTCTGGATCAGGGAGGGCGGGAACGGGACGAGGGGAACGGTCTTCAGCTGCAAGAGGGGAGATGGAGATGAGACTTTGGGGAGAAACGAGGGTGAGGAGGCCCTGGCCCAGTCTGCCCAGCGGGGCAGTGGAGGTCCCACGGCTGGAAGCATTCCAGGTCAGGTTGGATGGGGCTTGGAGCCCCTGATCCAGTGGGAGGTGTTCCTGCCTATGGCAGGGGGTGGAACTGAATGGGCTTTGAGGTCCCTTGCATCCCAAACCATTCCATGATTCTATGAATTTAGAGAACAACCACCCAGCACCACAACATCAGCGTGAATTCTACTTTTGGGTGTTCAACACCGCCCCAGAACACATGGTCTAAGCATTGTAGTCTCTCTTCACCCCAGAACTTAACACTTGGCCAAAATAGGAAAAGAAAAACCAAACTGCTTTTTATTATTTTTTTTTCCACTTTTGGAAAGCATTTTACACAGGTTTTGATCTTCAGAATATCTTGGAATCAGTAGAAAAAGCTAACTGAACAGTTTGTCTTTACAATAGAAACCTTTCAGAGGTCAAAATCGAGACTAAAAAAATACATGCAAAACATCCTCCTTCGGGAACACGACCTGAAACGAAGCACCAACTACACGAATATGCAGAACAAAACAGCGTTTAACGTCACGCGAGTAGTCTCGTAAAAGGTGTAAAAGTCACCTATCCACTAGGCACTGGTCACTGGTTTAAACAGAAGAGACAATAGAAAATATTGTCCGCACGCTTGCAACTCCGAGGCCCAGGCTGCCGCCGGGAGCTCCTCCACGCGTCATGCCTCAATAGCGGCCTGCAAGAGAAACCACCATGTGTGACATCCCCAGGGACCTCCTGAGCAATCTCTGCTACTGCTTGTGCTGGCACAGCCCTGCTCGTATCCCACTGTGTGGGATTGCCCCTGATTCCCACCGCCGGGCTGAGGTTTCGGCACACTGCGCGCGGCCCTGCTGCCCCGGCTCCCTCGGCAGCCGTTTCCCACCCAGCAAGCGGCCACACTTACTCTCCTGTTTCCCCTTTGTCTCCAACCTATTCATCTCCTCTGTATCCCTTACGAGTGAGCATGCAAGGGATGCTGCTGCACTTATTAACTTTCTGCCATCAAAACCCAGTTTTATCTTCCACAGAAAGAAGTAATTTAGGAAAAAACACTCTCTGGCCTTGGCTGGAGTTAAGCTCCTCATTAACAAGCTCTCTCGGTAGGTTTAGTTTCAGCGCTTGAAGCGTGAGGCTGGGAGTGCAGTCGCGCCGGCCTAGAGGTGCCCAGGCTGCTGCCAGACCATGAGCTCCGGGGAAAGGAACGCCACCTCCGGCTCTTTAACAAGTGGGATTACCCAGTTTATCTTCTTGCAAACTAAATATTTGTTCTGCCCTCGAGGCAGCCGGTTGCTCAATGAAACATTAAAGAGATCCCTGGTCCAAAGGAAATGACCGCACCGAAGCTGAACAGCCCTCCTGGAGACAAAACCTCAACAGAAGAGGCTCAGGAGAAGTGGGGATTTGCTTTCGCTATGGGAGCTCTAGGAATACTTACGAGGTGAGTAGGAGCGGGATCGGGATCGGGACCTGTAGCCCCCTCGGCTGTAATACGGGGATGGTGATCTCCTCCTGTGGAAGAGAAGCAGAAACATAAAATCATTTGGTTGGAAAAGACCGTTGGGATCATCGAGTCCAACTGTCCCTGTCCACTACTGAACCAGATCCCTGAGCACCTCATCCATCCGTCTGTTAAACCCCTCCAGGGATGGGAACTCCACCACCTCCTGCACAGCCTCTGCCAGGGCCTGGGAACCTTTTCAGTAAAAAAATTTCTCCTAATATCCAACCTAAATCTTCCCCGGTGTAACCTGAGGCCATTTCTCCTTGTCCCGCCTCTGCCAGGGCCTGAGAACCCTTTCGGTGAAGACAGTGTTCCTGATGTCCAATCTGAACCTGCCCTGGTGTAACTTGAGGCCATTTCCTCTCATCCCATCACCTGTCCCTCGGGAGCAGAGCTCAGCACCCACCTCACCACAACCTCCTTTCAGAGAGTTGCAGACAGTGATGAGGTCTCCCCTCAGCCCCCTTTTCTCCAGGCTGAACAGCCCCAGGGCCCTCAGCCTCTTCTCAGAATCCTTATTCTCCAGCCCCTTCCCCAGC
The DNA here is from genome assembly GCF_017976375.1 of Cuculus canorus. Classification (NCBI taxonomy): domain Eukaryota; kingdom Metazoa; phylum Chordata; class Aves; order Cuculiformes; family Cuculidae; genus Cuculus; species Cuculus canorus. The sequence continues at coordinate 26,936,183 of NC_071409.1, forward strand.
TCCGTTCCCTTCTCTCCAGCCCCTCAATGTCCTCCTAGGAGTGAGGGGCCCAAAACTGAACCCAGGGTTCAAGGTACGATCCCTGCATCAAAGCCTGTGGCAGATGAGTGGCAGCAGCTTTAGGACGATCCCTCTAACCTGATCCTGGTATCAAGAGCATCCTTGGGAAAGCTAATGAGCACGTAAAGAGCTGATTTGAGTTTTATCATTACAGGGCCCAAGGAATGTTATTTCAGACTAATAAACCAACCAAAAGCTCTCTTGTGTTGAAGCCCAACTACCCGATTTCAGCGTTTTGCGCCCCAACGCAGCGGAAGCCAAATCACACCTTAACTCTGAATCCACATCATTTGTTCCAAGCTGAAGACCTGACTGGAGTAGCAGTCACTGCTCCAACCAACCCTGCCCCAACTCGTCCAAATCCAGGCACTCCCAAGTTTTTTGTATCCTTGCTTATTTCCACAAATCTCCCAATAAAAATAAGCCTCCTAACACTCAGGACCTTTCCTTCTCAGCAGAGATCCCAAGTTCTCCTGGTGAAAAGCTGCACTAACCTGTCCTATGCTGCCCCAGCCCTTCACACACCAGCAAAGAACCTCCAAAAGGAATTGTGCTGCTCACCGAAGGACTTGGCACCCACCCAGCTCTGTTCATGTCTTGCAGGGATCCTAGGCTCGGTTCACAGAATACTAAACCACTGCATATAAGAACAGTTTCACTGTTGCTCGGGCACAGGAAGCATTCCCATTGTACCTGTAGAACTGATCCCTGTCTTGCACAGCTCTCCATCCTCCGCCGCCGCCACCGCCGCCTCCTCTGTGAACACAAATGCAGAACGGCATTGGAGAATCTTAAAGAAGTTCATTGTGCAAGCAAAAAGCATCGTCGAGCATAAGGAAGTGATGTGCAGGCAAGGAAACCACATCCCCACATACATCTACTTGTCTTTTGAACACCTCCAGAGATGGGGACTCTACCACCTCCTGGTCAGCCTCTGCCAGGGCTCGACAACCCTTTCAGTAGAGAAATTCCTCCTAATATCCAACCTAAATCTTCCCTGGTGGAACCTGAGGCCATCTCCCCTTGTCCTGTCAACCAGCTAACCAGGGGAAGAGCCCAGCACCCACCTCGCCACAACCTCCCTTCTGCAAGCTGCGTTCCAGCCCCTCAAAGACCTTCTTGGAGTGAGGAGGCCAAAATTGAACCCAGGATTCGAGGTGCAGCCTCACCACATCAAGTGCAGGGGGACAATTCCATCCCTGCTCCTGCTGCCACCCCATGGCTGATCCAAGCCGGGATGCTGCTGGCCTTCATGGCCACCTGGGCCACTGCTGGCTCACGTTCAGCCACTGTCAATCAACACCCCCAGAGCCTTTTCCTCTGGGCAGCTCTGACCTGGCAAAATACGCTGAAAAAACCTTTTTGTACACAAGTCCAGTATGGAACAGGGAATGTTCCAATTCCCAGTGTCCTAGTTTGGATAACATCTGAGGTGCCACAATCATTCCTGGTGACCACTGAAGCTTACCATGTTTTGCCTACTACAAAATGTCAGCTGGCACCAGCACAAACACCAGACCTCCACCTCTACTTCCACCACGCTGGCGCTAACAGGTGAACCCACAGAAGTGTCTTTGAAAGTGAGCGCACAGGGAACGCACTTTGCTTCCCAAACTTAATGTAGATGAAGAAAGCTGACTCAGCACGCAGCATCCCTCGATCTGATCTGTACTGAGCAATCATTTCGGTAAGGATTTCATAGTAAGATTCCAGAATGACAGTGAGGGCAAAACTATTTGGGCATCCGTATGTAGGATCAACCACTGAACGCTCGCACTGGTAGAAACGGGGATGAGAAAGCGCAGGTACAAAGCAGTCGGATATTACAAACACTGGCTCACCTGTAGGACCTGCTGTAGTAGTCACGATCGTCGTACCCTCGGTCGTACCCTCGGTCATAGTAATCCCGTCGTCGTGAGCTGCCACTGCGAGCAGCAAAAGAGAAATACGGTGAATAAAGCAGGAACCACTAACAGCGTCAGCAGGGGTTTCAGCAGGCGCAGTCAGGTACAATCCAATTACAGGGGTTTATACCACTATCTCACATCCCCGTGGGCCACATCACTGGGAGCACTCCTGCTTTCCCACCAGTGTAGATGGGAACAGAACTACTTAAAAACTGCTTTTAAAATGCTTGCATTTTGGAGACAGCTACTTTCCTCCTTGCTTGGAAACCTCGTAACCTTTTCAAATCACAGGCACAAGAAGAATTCCATTCTGTGGTGCCTCTTCCTTTAATATTAATCATAGAATCATGGAATGGGTTGGGTTGGAAGGGACCTTACAGATCATTCAGTTCCACGCCCTGCCCAACTTGCAGAAAGCTCCTTTTGGAAGAACTTTCCCACTAGGAACCATAAGGTGCAGTCTCGACACACCAGCAGCTACAAACCCAATACGGTCAGCTGAATGTCTTGGGGAAACAATTTACATTCTCGCATCTTCACGTCAGAAGCGAGGTCTGTGGGCAGAACAATCCACACCCCGGCTGCTCAGGCAGCAGCTGGTGTTCCATCATCTCAGTGCAGCCAGCAGGAGCAGGGAAGGGATTGTGCTGCTGGACTCGGTGCTGCTGAGGCCACACTTGGAATACTGTGTTCAGTTTTGGGCCCCTCACTCCAAGAAGGACATTGAGAGGGGCTGGAGCGCGTCCAGAGAAATGAACGGAGCTGGGGAAGGGGCTGGAGGAGTTCTGGGAGCGGCTGAGGGCCCTGGGGCTGTTTAGCCTGGAGAAGAGGAGGCTGAGGGGAGACCTCATCCGTTGCAGCTCCTGGAAAGGAGGTTGTGGTGAGGTGGATGCTGGGCTCTGCTCCCAAGTAACAAGGGATAGGATGGGAGGAAATGGCCTCAAATTGTGCCAGGGGAGCTTTAGATTGGTTATTAGGAAAAATCTCTTCTCCGAAAGGGTTCTCAGGCCCTGGCAGAGGCTGCACAGGAGGTGGTGGAGTCCCCATCCCTGGAGGGGTTTAACAAACGGGTGGATGAGGTGCTCGGGGATCTGGATTAGTAGTGGACAGGGACAGCTGGACTTGATCTCAAAGGTCTTTTCCAACCAAACGATTCTATGATTCACTCTTCAACTCAGTCGGGCAGAAGCTACCAGTGCGTGAAGGCACAGACGACAACAACTGAAAATTATTTAGAAACTGCAAAAAGCTCCTCCTGCAGCACTATCCACACAGATTTTTTTAAAGGGAATTCTGAAGAGCCTCCTTGATCAGCTGAGTGGTTCAGTATTCAGCAGCTCCGCCAGGTAACACCACCAACGTGAGCACAGCTTTCGTGAAGGAGACCCATGTTTTAAACAAACAAGGTAACTGGGCATCAAGAGTGATTTTTTTTGTATTTTAGTTTCTAGCCCTGAAGCATCGGCACAAGGGAAGAGCTTTCAGAGCACTGCGGTAAACTACCAACCAGGAGAACCACACTGAACCGGGGCTCTTCGAGAGGACACAGAACACAAGACAATTAATCCTGTCCTCTGGAGCCACCCAGACAAATTAACTTACTAAGTGGGTCTTCCCATATAGATTCCAGGGGTGGGTGTGTGAGGTCTTTTTGTTATGGAGAAGTCTACCCGGATCCTCCTGCCATCCAGCTCCATTCCGTTGGCACGTTCCTTTGCCTAAACAGGGCATAAAACACAATCAGCTCTAAGTACGAACTTCACTACCAACACCAGTTTGCAAACCACTGCTTGGTTACACCAAGTCCCAACCAGCTCAGTTTGGACACGTCCAGCTTTCACTTGTGCCTTACACACACACCCCAAACCTGAATTCCAAGCACTCTTGGCTCACTGGATAAGTTCGATAACTACTGACATTGCATAAAAAGCCTGAAAGGAATGTAATTTCACCATTGTTTCACTGCTTCCATTTATAACACAATTAAGGGGAAGCTTTGAACACGGCCATGGAGGGGGATGTAGCTGCTCCCAAAGCCACATGAAGTGAAGCATTTAGGAGTTAACAAAAGAGCACTGTGAAGGTTTATTTCCTCCAACGCACCCTCAAATCCTAACACATTATAGCCATATAACCGCATCTGAAGTAAAAACCCAAACTCCACTGGGTGTTTCCTGCCATGCTGCAGGTCCTACACCCAAAGCTCCAGCCCAGCATGGAAGTCTTCATGCCAGAGTTGGAAAAGACGACATCAGAAACTGGAATTTCTGCAGAACATTAGCCCAGTTACAGCCCAAAGCGCACTGCTCTCCAAGGGCCCTTCCCAGCACAGAGTTCTAGACCTGTTCTATACCTGCTAGCAGAGCATTCCCTGTTCGTTCCACAGCACTTCGCAAGCACAAGCCCTGTAACATGCCATAGGGATTGACACTGCTTTGGTTTCCTGCTCTACTTCATTGTCATAGAATGGTTTGGGTTGGAAGGGACCTCAAAGCCCATCCAGTCCCACCCCTGCCATGGGCAGGGACACCTCCCACTGGACCGGGGGCTCCAAGCCCCATCCAACCTGAAATCACAATTATTTCATGCTGGCCAAAGGAATTCATGTTAAAGGCTCCTACACCATTTTAAAGGTTCAACATTGAGTTTCTCTCGGGCTATATCCTGTTATGGAATACATATCCCAGCCACTTCAAACACAGCAAACACACCGTACATTCTGTATCCCAACCTACTTCCTTAGCATCCTCAACATTTTCGAAGTACACAAATGCAAATCCTCTTGAGCGTCGAGACTGCTGATCATACACGATGGAAACGTCGGCAATCGGACCATACTTGGAGAAAACTTCTCTCAGGTCTCTCTCTGTGGTGTACAGACTCAATCCAAACACGCCAAGACAACAATTTGGGTCAGGATTTGCCTAAAGGAAAGGATGGATAGATAAGAGTTAGAATAAAACAGCTCATTTTTGCAGTATGAGGTGTTTCATGAATTGTGACTGTCAGAGCTTCAAGACAAACCCACCAACCCAGATGGTGCTGAGGTTCAGGTTGGGTTACCTCACTCTCAGACACCGTTACAATCAAACCTACAGACACATCAGCCTTCTCTCACAAAAACACTTGGCATTTCTCAGGGTGCTGCACAAAACCACAGCCACAGCACATCACAGGCATTGGACTCACACAGTTCTCCCTCAAAAGCCAGCTGCTGAACATGCAGAGATGTAAACATGACAGAGCCCTGGATCACATCCTCCTTTCTATCAGTAACCCCTTTCCCCCCTACTTTAGCCCAAACGGCACTGTGTTCAGCCACCTGAGCCCACAAAGCAGCTCAACGCCAGTGTTCTATTTAACACTTGTTCAATAGAGACAACAGCGCAGCAGCTTTTAATGAAATGTTTTCGTTTTCTGCACTTTCTAATTTTAAAAAACAACTCCCACCACAAATGTTTGTCCCTCCCAGTTCTCCCCCCCCCCTTTCACTGCATACATTTGCTCATTTATTACATGGCGCACGCTGGCCGCGGCACTGGTTGCATTTCTAAAGGCAGCTGATCCTAAGCAACCTTATGGCCACCCCGGCTTATCAATTAACAATTAACATTCAGCAATATCTTTTAATTGAGCCTGAGAGGGCAGCAGGCTGTTTTCCTGTAGAAGCTCAAAGAATCGGGTCAGTGATTTTGGGGGGTGTTTCCTGTGACAGACATACCCTGTTTCCAATGTGGCGCCTACGCGTAGACATGGGTGAATGGCTGTGACTGTGCCGGCGCCGATAATCCCGACTGTAAGACCTACTTCTGGATCTCCTATGAGAGCGGGAACGAGAGCGTGATCTTGTGTAGTGTCTACGGGAACTCCTCCTTGATCTAGATCTGAGGGGAAAAAGAAAAAGATAGCGTTGGGTTTGTTTGGGGTTTTAATCCTTCAAAACCAAAAAAGGCCCAAATAACCACTTTCTTTGAGCCTGCAGCACTCTGTGATTCAGCCATAATGGATTTAAGTCACTGCTCTCAAGGACGGCAAACTAAATCCTTACGATTTGACTGTTGATGTTCTCGGAGCATTTCTACTGCACAACAGGCACCTCCACTCCTATGTCAGTCAACTTTTCATTCCCTGATGGCTTTTAACTGTCTCTAACAAGGCCCTCTTGGTTCAACACAGAATATTCACAGCATTTGCAGTAGCATTTAAGTAAAAATACGGCTGGGTGGCTTTCTTTTAAAGACTGTACAGAACAAGGAAACGGGAGTAAACAGGACTTCACACGAAGCAAGCACAACTGCAGAGGTGGACACTCTTGCTCATTCTACCACTTCGAATAGCGCTGCTTCCAGTCAAGCTGAAAAGCAAACAGTTTTCATCCAGTGCTTAATTCCCAGCACAGAGGTCTGGCAAATGTGCCTGGAACAGAGCTCAACATGACTGAAGACATTGGTGTCGGGCTTACCCACCTTCTGGTATCTCCCCAGTCACCCAACAAGGCAGCGTGTGAATGTTTGCATGGTCACACTGTGGGTATTTAGGTCCAACAACCGCTCCCCGATTTCAGCCCCAGCCTCCTCAGCGCATCTCCAGAAATGCTTCCTGACCACTAGCTCCATGGAGAAGAGGTCCTGAACACTGCAAGTCCTTCTGCTAAGTCCTCAGCCCTCCCAATCCTATCTGGAAAGCCAGGTGGACACTGAAACTGGGATACGATGTCTGAGCTCGTCCTGCTGACGGCACTCACTGAGAAACCTGCATTATTAAAACTACGAAGCAAACAGCTGCGAGGCTAAGAAGTGCAATGAACAGTGGAATATTCTGAGGCTTTTAGTCAGAAATTAATCTCCAGGCTCTTGTTTGCATCCTACATCCTTCCCCTAGTTTGTGGGAGCCAAGGCAGCAAGCACCGACCGAGAACAGGCGCTGCGGTCCCCGCACCATGTCTCGCAGAAGCACCACCACCACACTGGCAGGAAGAAAGCTCTCAACCTCAACCCTTTTTTGCTCCTGAGCATTTAACAGCTTCTTCTGCGGTCAGGATTTCTCACTAGCTGTCACCAGGTGGCCACGCCGCATGACAGACACTCTGTACAGGACTGGCCTCCTTAAAAAATGCCTTCAGCCTCACGGGGAGAGCCAAGTTCTGTCTTCCTCAGCTTTAAGCATGCATGCACATCCCGGAGGAATAGCCTCAGCGTGTCCTATTACACCACTTCTAACTACACACTTCGAAAGAACACATTATGTTTGGCAGCAGAAAGTAAGAGGAAAAAAAGAGAGAGCTTCCCTGAGGTAGGGAAGACAGTAAAGAAACCAGAAATAATAATTAAAACAGGTTCAACGCTAGCATACAGCCCTGTTTCGGCCGCTGCCAGAAGAAAAATAGGGCAAACCAGCAAAAAGAGATGTTCCGGGTAACAAAAGACATGCTGACCAGGAGTTGGACACTTCTAAACCAGCCAACCCCTTAAGTGAGAGAACAAGGCTTATTTTAAACAGGCACTGCTTATATCGCTGCGTTAAACGTCACTGCCGTTGTTCTCTGCTGCAAAGCCACCACGGCTGAAAACCCTTTTCCTTCGTTATGAATTGGCTTCAGAGTCAGCCACAGATCACAAGCTGGTGAAAACTGCAACAGAAGCAGATTTGTAAGCCAAGAACATTCACGCCCCAACTGATAAATACACCAGGAGACAGATTTTTTCCCAAATCAACGTTTAATTTATAAAGCTGGTAACTCAAAAATACATTTGTAACCGAAACTGCCAAGAAATCTGGAAGTTCTCCCAGGGTTATTTCTCCGCTGAGAGCCAGGGCTGGATGACCTGCTCGTGATCACATCCAAACGTGTGATGGCACTGAAAACAGATATAAGCATGTTGGTTCTACATAGGTGCCTTGACACAATTCTGCTAACACCACACTAATGCTGCGCTACTCTTCCAGCCTTTCCGGCCAGAGGCATTTTCCGGACAGCTGTTAAATGCTCAGGAGGCGGCAGAAGCCGTAAGCGTCTACCATTGTACATGGAAAACTAAAAAGTCAAGTTGCCAGGGTATCATTTAAAAGGTGAGAGTAAATGATTCACCAAGTTTCACGTCAATTCTAGATCCTGTATTGGCTTCTCACAGCATTTTACACAAGCTGAGAGCGCATCCTTACACAACAGGCGATAACGTGGTGCTCTGAAGAGTACGGAATCCCTAGGGGACACGGACTGAGGTGCAGAAGGATGTGTTGGGCTGGGACCTGACTTGCTTATTTTAAATCAAAACCTTCCCCAAAGGCGTGTGCAGTCTCCATCCTCTGAGGTTTTCAAGACCCAGCTGGCTGAAGCCCTGAGAACACGGTCTGAGCTCGGGGCTGACTGCCCAGAGCTGGGTTTGGAGCGGGACCCTCCCTGAGCTGCCCCACGGATCATTCACTGACAGCAATCCTGATCCCACACCCCGGACAGCGCTGGTACTCTACCAAATATTTATTCATTCAATAGTATTTATTCTTCATTCCAGGGATTGCCCAGCGCATGACTTGATGCCTGTGCCTGAAGCACGCGGAACAAACGAGCTCTGCTGTCACAATTTCCCAAGTGTTTTCAACCTCACAAAAGCCTTTGGAGCTGACGTCTTTGATCTTGCAGGGAGCTTTAAGCAGCACAATGACTTTTGGAGTTGTGATCCCTCCTCCCACCCGCCCCTGTGCTCTGGCAGGCTTCATTCACTGCTCAGATGTGTAAAACTATGCTGTGAGCAGCTCAGCTGGAAACTCCACTGCTGAAACACCCGCGTTTTTTAACCTGAGCGGTTATAAATAAGTAAAGGAATGATCAACACGCTCGTTTCTGCGGTCAGCGCTCAGTTAGCCAGACTCTTAAGAAAATAATCTCACTCGCTTATTGACAGGTTGGTTGCCTTCCTATTCTTTCTTCATTAAATACACACCAGTAAAGCAAACGTGGAGTGGCCAGCTGTGATGTTCATAGTCTGATTTTTAGACTACTGGGATATTTTCTGTCCGTTAATAGTTTCAAGAGGAATTTTGTCCCTGCGTACAGCTTGTTTAGCAGATGAGCATAAGGATACGGAGCAAAATGCATTCTCACAGTGCACATCTGCGTTGCCACGTGACAAATGCAATAACCAAGCTGCTTTCTCCACAACTGCTTTTGGGAGCTTGGAAAGCTGTCTCATCTTAAAAATTAACAGACTGGAAAGCTTTAAAGTTAAATTAACATGTATTTAAAAGGCCAGGCAGCTGTCTGTTGACATTCCCATTTCTCTCTCCAGCTGCTTCTCACAGGACACACCACTAAGTCCTCCAGAAACATCTCTGCTTCCAGTGAGGAAACATCACACACTCTCATGACCTGAAACAGAACATCTGTCAATGCACCTATCTCTTTCAATCCACGGCAAAACCAAGACCTAGAGTTCCTAGGGCTTCCTGCTCAGAAATCAGCCGTTATCCCACGACTTAGAAGGCAGGTCACCTCCAAACAGCCTCCGTAGCTGACTACCTCTTCAAGAAAGCTGCACAAAGATCTAACTTGATGGTTTGGCTTTTCGACTCCTGACACCACGTGTGTACACCATGCTCACAGACCTCCAGTAATCTCGGGAAACAGAACTGGGCTGCACTGGATTTCAGGTCACCTCTGACACAACCGTCTGACTTGCAAAGAGGAGGAAGAGGTAAAAGAAGGAAACTCACCTGGATTCAGACCTGGATCTAGATTTTGACCTGGAGCGCCTGGAATCCTCCTTAGAGCGAGATCTTGCAGGGGTGTGCCTCCCCGACTTGCCAGACCCATGAGCACTTCCGCTTCTGGAAGCAGAACGGGATTCCTGCACGCAGATATCGAAAGCCTAATTTGTACACAATTCCTTGTTTACCTGTGGTCTGTAAACAAGCTCCAGTGCAATAACGGTAACAATTCATAGCTATGTGTCCGGGCAGTTGGCATTAGAACTGCCGAGATTGTTAAGAAGGTTTTTTTTTCCCTGGTAGACACTTCTTTACCCTGCATATATTTTTGCTATTAAACAGATAATGCATGCATGTTTAGCAAAATATACAGGGACACATAAACAGACTAGTAATTACTTAGCGTAGTGCTTTCAGATTCCAGATTACTTCTTATCTTAACTTCATTTTTATTCCTTTTCTTCATTCTTCCGTTTCAAATTCTGACTTCTTTCATCTTCCCCACTTCACACAAATTGCTCAATATTCTACAAGTGGGACTTCTGGTCTGATAATTAGCATGCATTCACTTTCTTTTTTTTCAAATTTCAGCTTCACTTATTCCTGAGCTTCAAATAATTCTCATTTATAAAACTTGTCAAATGGCGACTTCCGCATTTTCCTTCTTCACCATTAACCTTAATAGAAAAAGAACAGGATGAAGAATATTTAAAAACTCCAGGATAAAATCTAGTGCCAAAACTGAAACTAGAAAAAAAATGTTTTGAGTCGAATCTATCAAATGCCCTACTATTTTATAAACAGATTCGGTTTAACTTAGGACTAAGTAACTGAATTTGCTATTTATGCCTATATTTAATAGCAAATGCACAGCGAATCGACCGAAGAGCTACTGATGGATTCTAGTGTTAGGAAACTCAAAGTACATTGCGCCGGCAGCCACATACTTAGCCAAAATCCACAAGGAATGACCTAAGCGAGGTCCCTGCTGCGGCCAGAGACGAGCAACCAACATGCCCTTGGAGTGTCGAGAGCACAAGGTGGCCGATCCTTCAATGCCGCACAGCGAGGGTGCTTCTGGGGACACTCAGGGTTTAAAACGCCTGGTTTGGAGGTTTGGGAGCACGCTCACACCTACGCTGCTGCGCCGCCGCAATGACGCAGGCAGGCCACCTGCTGCCCAGCAAGGCAAGTTTCCACTGCCTGAAAATCAGACTCTGTGCAAAACCAACCGTTCTGGAGCAAAACCCCAGCTGCTCTAGTATTTCCTCGTGTCTGCTTTGGTAACGACACAACCTAATTAGCATTTGCAACTGTTAGTTTTGGTTTAATTAGTATAATGCAGCATAATCAGTGTAAGATACAAATTCAGCTGCGTGGCGCAAACCCTCGGCTCCAGCACTCTGGAAGGTGTTATTGATTTCAAGGTATTCAAGAAGCAGAATTCTATGTTCTCCTAAACCCAAACAACTAAATTTTACATCCCTTCTGATCAGGAACGCTCACCAACGATGCAGGAAAACCAGATTTTTCTCGAAACACTTGTTTTATCGCTAATATCTCTTAAACCTCAGCACTCACCCTCACAGGCATTCAGAAAGTCATTTACTGACCCAAAATTTAATCGCGTTTAAACCACTTCCACATAACTGACACCAAAGTTTACAATTGCCGAGCACACACCACCCAGGAGGAGGGACACAGTTTGCAGAATAAAGCAGATTTTCAATACCAAGAGCAAGAGAAATCGAGCAAAGCTGATCAAGGCCATATTCTTCTCTGGCAGAACATTTAGGGAACTGCTCTAAACCACAACCAGCTCCTGCCCCAACCCGCAAAGGGCAGCGCAAGTGCTGGCAATATTCATTTCAGTTACAAATAACTTCAACCCATGGCTAACTTTAATGAAAACAGCCCACGGAGATGAGTGCTGAGTTCATGTGTTCATTAAGACATTAATGTAATAATTAAGAAGTCTTTTAAAGAAGGTACAAAACCCAAAATAGGGGCCATTCTTCATTTGAGGAAAAATACTTCTGGTCACAACACGTAATGCTTGGCAGGTTCCAGCCAGGCAGAGGGAGTCACAGCCAGGTACAGGCGGTCTAAGACTGACAAGGACCTGAGGAATGCACACCCAAGGCAGGATCTTGCCCCGAAACACACCCCGCCCCCTCTTTTAGGGTTTTTAGAAGTCAATGAGCTTTGAAGAAATCAGTAGAGCAATCGGTACTAGCCAAAGCAAGTGACTGAAGTCTTCATCTGTTTGATATATTTTTCAGATGCTCTTGGCTGATGTGGAAACCGGACACCTGGGATCCAAGAAGAAACGTAGGAAGAAAAAAACCCTTAAGACAACTGTATATCCAAATTGGAAATTAAACAGCTGGCTTATTTCCATCTTGCTCCTTGCGATTTTACACCTCCCAGGTTTTAAACATCCACACTGTGTTTCCAGATCAGCCTTTGAAACCCTTCTCTTGGATCTAGCCTATCTCACAGAATTACAGCATTTCCCTACTACTTCCAGCCTCAAAGGAATTTGCTGCACCTGGCCCGCTCCAGGTATTATTGGAATAACCCCTCAGTCAGAGCTGCTCCCCCCAGCCCTGGCCCAGAAATCCCTCCCTACCCCACATTCCCACCCCCGGGCGCTCGCTGCCCTCCAAACGCCACCCAGGGTTCACTGAAAGTGGGCAGTTTCTGCTCTCTGGCTTTCTGGGCCCACATTTTCTTCTTACACTTTTTCTTCCTTTGCTTTGTGAATTTTAAGGTTTCTGAAAATGCCATAGTAGGCTCCTGTCCCAACACGTGAAGAAGAGAGAAGAAACAACCTCCTTTACTCTGCCTGTGCTCAAACACTGCTGGTAACCTGATCAGGACTGGTGTTTGCTATTAAATGCAAGTTCAGGGTTACAACAAAAAGGTTAAAGTGTAGATTTTAAAGCCCACCAGATCCCTTGATCTTTACCAACAGTTCTTCACGCATCGCTGGAATTCAACTGTAAGCCTTGAAGTCCAGGCTGTGGTTTCCAAATGATTCTTTCCATACTTTAAGCCCATTAAACCCCACGTGTGATGCTGAGGGATGGTATTTTTAACGCCTCTAAGCGCATTCATAAAGATGTGTCACAGCCACCTATGCCACCAGCAGGGAACGTCACAGCAGCAGGATTATTTGGGGGGCAGGAGACAAAAGGTTTCCATGGACAGAAGCAGCTGTGAGGTATGGAACTGAGGACCATGTGGTCTTTGTGCTTCTCAGATCCAGTTCTTCCTCACGGGAACAAAACTCTCAGATTTCAGTTACTTAACAAAATCAAATATAGGCAAATAAAACTATTAGTACTTTTTAAACCCTAAATCCCTATAAATGTAGGGATTCCCCCTCATGTTCCTAAAGAAAGGTGCAGCCTCCCACTGCATTATCAAATCCGCAGCCAGGTTTACTTAAAGTGTTTATGCTGACTTCACTTTACTTCAGCCCCTCCACTACCAAGTTTGGCGAGCGATCCAGCAGGAAAGCAGACACTTTTGCCTCTTTTCCCTTGAAGCATGCGATTGGATCGCTGCTCGGGGACCGGGAATCTCCTCCGAGGGGAAGCAGAACAAGCCCTTTCCAAACTCCACCAAGCCAAGAATGTGTTGTGAAGCACCAAGTTAAGGACCTGAGCATGGACCCCGTGGGACCATTCCATGCGCCGAGCCCGCCTGGAATGGATCCATCACCACCGCAGGCTGCGTTCTGACAGCTCTGCACTGCGTCAGCTGCCAAGAAGCCACATCAAGCACCAGCTGATGATGTGGGAACACAGAACGACCTGCCCTTTGCGTGGCAGCAAGCTATCGCATTGCTCCTGACCTTCCCAAACCACTTCCTTGGAGCCTCCTAGCAGAAACACGGCATTTGACGGCTTTAAGTCGGAAGAGGGAAGAGTTAGATGAGATATTAGGAAGAAATCCTTCACCATGAGGGTGGGGAGGCCCTGGCCCAGGGTGCCCAGAGCAGTGGTGGCTGCCCCATCCCTGGAGGGGTTCCAGGCCAGGTTGGATGGGGCTTGGAGCCCCTGATCCAGTGGGAGGTGTCCCTGCCCATGGCAGGGGTGGGACTGGATGGGCTTTGAGGTCCCTTCCAACCCAAATCTTTCCACACTTCTATGACTTTTTTTTAATGTATTAAAGCACCTTGTAAGCAGATCTGTTGATTCAGCATTTCTGACATTCAAGTTCTTGGATAAAAAAAACATACTACAAACCCATGTACAGTGTGGAACAGTTTCTGATCAGACACTAATCCACAGGACGAGACTCCTTGGTTTTCCCCTTTAACTACTCTTCCCTTCCAACCCTTCCGGGCCCAAATCACACACGCTCCAGCCAGCACAGCTTCAATGAATGAAAACAAAACAGAAGCGACTCGGAAACACGTGGCAGTTCTTACAGCAAACTGAGTACTTCAAGTACCTTCAGCATACAAAGCATTAGTGACATTTAATAATTCATAGTCTCTTCAGTTATGACCAGTTTAATCCCACTACGGAGCATAAGCTGCGACAGAGAATTTGACTGGGGACCTTTTTCTTCTCTTTTTAACCTGCAACATAAGCCAGTTTAAGCTTGTGTTGCTGCTGAGACAACATATCCCACGGCTTGCAAAAGCGGTGTTTAGTCTTTGTCCCCAGTGAGGACAGGTGGCTACGCCATCGAATTCAGGCTGCAAACCAGCGCAGCTGGAAACAGAATCAGAAAAAAAATGAGCTGATGTCATTCCCAGACCTGCCCGAGTACAAGGGAGAAGGCAGGAACACATTTTCAAGAGCACAACCCTTGTTGGGAACAGCTCAACAGGCACTTATAAAGTCATTATTTATCCAGATTATTTATCCAAACACTGTTCTACCCTACAGAGACCTCAGCGCTTCCAGCCTGGAAAAGCAGAAAGCCACTGACTTGGTAAAATGCAAGCCTTAAGTAAGGAAAAAGTATAAATAACACTGACAATAGCATTAGAAAAGCTGCTTCCTGACCCACACTGTGGTTTTGCCTCCTGCTTTTACAAACGCGTACCCTGCACACAGCTCACCTCTCTACGAGTCACAAGAATTCAGGTCTGAACTCGTTCTAAGCCTTTATAAAAACACAGAAAAGAGAAAACAGAAAAGCAGGTGGGATGCGATTGTTGCCCTATCATTCGCTGCCCAGTGATGTTTTAAAAGGACTTCGCTATCAAGATTTTAACATGCCCGCTCGTTCTGACTGAAAATACCCCACAGGATGCCCTGGCAAACTCGACTAAAGCCAGGCCACTGTCTTTAAACAGCTTTCAGTCCAACTTGTACAACAGCAATTAAAACATTTTATAGAAATTAGCACAGAGAAATCCACCTCGGGCAAGGTCAAAGATACCGCCCTCGCTAAATCCACACCAGCTGTACGAGCGACACAAAGGCATCAACGAGAAGATGATACTGGGGGTGTACGGGTCTGCTCTGGAATCCTTCCGCACTGGGTTCCTGCCAGCATTTTTCTCTTCCTACAGACCCCATCCACCCTGAAGTAGCGAGACTCAGACTACTAAAGCTTTGTCACAGCGAATCTGAATAAGAAAAGCCCATATTTTTAAAAAAACACCTTAAATTTCTGCTCAGAATTATGACATTGAGAAGCAGTGGCTGCCGCATCCCTGGAGGTGCTCGAGGCCAGGTTGGATGGGGCTTAGAACTGAAAGGGCTTTGAAGTCCTTTCTGACCCAAACCATTCCGTGGTTCTATGATTCTATGAGATGGGATAGGATGAGCTGTGGCTGCCCCATCCCTGGAGGGGTTCCAGGCCAGGCTGGATGGGGCTTGGAGCCCCTGATCCAGTGGGAGGTGTCCCTGCCCATGGCAGGGGGTGGAACTGGAGGGGCTTTGAGGTCCCTTCCATCCCAAACCATTCCAGGATTCTACGACATTCTCTTTCTTTTTTCTTGCCATCTCAGTGAGGTTTACAATTCAAGCTGTGTACCCACCTCTGACACTGCAGGGAGTTAAAAGTTACAGACTGATGCTGAAAAAAAAAACAAACACCCCTGCACTACACCTGTCTGTAGCCATAAAAGATTAAGACTTCAAAGGAAAACAAGATTGGAGAAAAACCAGCTGTAGGTGACCTGCACAGCAGGCGCACATCACAGAGGTGAAGCTCAGCCAGCACCTCTGGAGCAGGTGCGAGCAAAATTCCATCCAGACAGGAGCGTTGTCTGGAATGCGGCTCCGTGGCCGGGTGTGCAGCAGCCAAGCGGCATAGGTTACTCAGAGCCTGCACTAATTCTGGACCCTCGGGGGGACAGACCCTCCAAACTCGAGTGTGACGTCCCCAGCATAGACCCCACAATTTTATACACTACAGATGGATAAATATTCATAGAATTCCCAGAAAGGTCCTGCATATTCATAAAAAAAATTCATACTATCTTGATCTTTTACCCTCCCAATCCTAAACCATCTTCACACGATCTCTCATGGCTGTTCCTTCACTACGGAACCATCGCCATTCTCTTGCTGGTATTGAAGTAAAATCATTAGTCCTTGCGTTTCTCAGTTATTACACCCTTCTTCGGCTCACTCTGCTTACCAGACTACTTTTGACCTCTATAATTACCCCTATGGCACCCATTCAAGACTAGTTTTGCTAAAAAGCCAATAAATTTACTCAAGGGTCCCCCTTCTCCCTAAGGAAAGGGGGAAACGGGTCCCCTTTTTGCAGGTTCACAGTTTCATGACTTTCATGATTTCTTTTCAGAGGAGCACCTTGCAGTCATGGGGCGGTTTCAGCATCTCCCCCAGGTTGCACAAAGGGCAATGAGAAGGTTCTGTTTGAGGTTTGACCCTTCTGACTATAGCAATCACCTCTAAATTCATTAACATTTTAAAAACATTAAAGTGAGTCCTGGGAAAGGAACAGAACACGCGTAAGATTTCTGGGAAGATCTATACATACGCAGACAGGTGGGAAATACACTGTCCCAGCTCTTGTCTGGCTGCACAATTGATGGAGATCGCTGCCTTGTGCTGCCCAGCCTTGACAAAGGCTGCTCGCTTTCTAAAACTCCAAAATGATTCCTAGAGTTTGATTTGCCGGCATTTTCTCTATCATATATGCATGTAGATGGGAAATCTGTTCCATCTCAGCTCTTGTCTTGCTGCACATGGATGGAGATCACTTCCTCACACTGCCCAGCTCTGATTAAAGGGTCTGATAACGAAAATGCCAGCGAATAAACTCTCTAAGACTCGTTTTGGAGTTTTACAAAAGCGAGCACCCTTTGTCAGGGCTGGGCAACGTGAGGCAGCAATCTCCATTGATCATGTGCAACGAGAGAAAAGCTGGGACAGAAGAGATTCCCCATAAATACACACGTGGATAAAATCTTAAGCACATTCTATTAGTTTCCAAGGACTAATTTTAATGCTATTATGAACTTCACAACAGTCAAATCTCTGCTAATTTGGAGCTGGCTCCAGCTCTGCCTGAGCTTGCATTTGAGACGGGAAGAGGCTGCAAACAGAGGCCATTACAGAAAAGACATCTGTTCAGCACAGATCAGACTGATACCAAAATCACCAGCAAATAAAGTCTGTAAGACTAATTTTGGAGTTTTAGAAAGCAAGCGCCCTTTAATTAAGCCAAATAAACACGGGAGAGTGATCTCCATCAAAGATGTGGCAGCCTGAGCTAGCGGGACGTCCCTGCCCATGGCACGGGGTTGGAACTAGATAATCTTTAAGGTCTCTTCCAACCCAAACTATTCTATGATTCTATGTGCAGCAAGACAAGAGCTCAGCCAGCAGAGATCTCCCACTTAGATAAAGGGGGATAAATTCTCCCAGAAATCTTATGAGTACTCCATTCCTTTCCAAGGTCTGATTTTAATGCTGTTATGAGCCTCACAACAGTGAAATCTCTGTTCACTTGGATTTGGCTCCAGCTCTGGCTGACCTTGCGTTTGAGATGGGGAGAGGCTGCAAAGAGGGGATTTGAGAAGGAGCCCCCTCTGCTCAGCACGGATCAGGCTGAACACAGGGCGTTCTCACCTCCAAACAACGCACAGCGCCTGGAAAACCACTGCTTTAAGTGTGAGAATTAATTGGTAAGTTTTGCTGCAGCTGGTTTGTATGTTTAATTATCTCATCATCTAAATCTGTCTTGTAGGTTGTAACTGTTTCAGGTCAAGAGATAACCTGTCTTAGGCCTGCGAGAATTTATGCTTAGTTGTCTTGTAAGATGCAGCTGCTGCAGGAGATAAACTGAAGGGAATCTCCGGACAAGGCTGGATAATCCAAAAAAAAGAGCATGCTTTGAAGATGTCTACGGTTCTTTGTCTAAAACTAGTCCATGTACCCACTGTGCAATGTCATGCCTTTTTTAGAAGGGCATCCAGTTCAGGGCTGAATCGTAAAATAAAAATATTGCCTTCGCCTCGAAGACTTTGTCCTTCTCAATATTTTACCAGCGAAGGGGTGTTTCTCACGTAAGGAAAACGCGCTCGGAGGTACACTGCGTCTGACTCCCAAAGCACACAACCGGACGAAGCCGAGCTCTACTTCAGCTTAACCCCCCCCGGCCTCCTGCCCCGGGCCTGCCCCTCTCCTCACCTCCTGCGGCCCCGCGGCCCCCCCGGGGCCTCTCCCCGCCCGCCCCGCTCCCCTCGGCCATTTTGTGGCTCCCGGCCGCCACAGCCCAAGATGGCGCCGGGCCCCGTGCGGGCACACACCGCCCCGGCTCCCCCCCCCCGGGCCCCTCCCGCCGCCCCCGGGACGCGCGGGGAGCGGGGAATGAGTGAAGGGGGAGGGAGGTCGTGGGGGTCGCGGGGCCGCCTGCATTTACCCGCTCGCCGTAGTTCTGCTCGCCGCTGTCGCTCATCGTCCCGCCGCGCCGCTCCTGCTCCTCCTGCTCCTCCTCCCCGCCCGGTCCCGAGCGCCGCCGCCGCCCAATCGAACCGGACCCGAACCGACGCCGAGCGATCGTCCCGCGCGCCGCCGCCGCCGCGCCCGCCGCAGGGGAAGTGACGCGAGAGCGCGCGCCAGGCGCGCCACGCCCCCGCGAACACAGGCCACGCCCCCGCCGATAGACCACGCCCCATCGAGGACACGACACTGAGAGCACGCCCCTCGAGCCTAGGCCACGCCCCTCACGTGCGGGCCACGCCCCCTTGAGCGCATGCCTTCCCTTGCTGACAGGCCACACCCCCTTGAGCACAGGCCACGCCTACTCACTACAGGCCACGCCTCATGCGTATACAGAACACGCCCCTGCACAGGCTACTCTCCCCAGTGACAGACCACGCCCCTTCAAAGAGACCACGCCCCCGTGTGCACAGCACTGCCCTCAGCACACAGACCACGCCTTCCCTGCGCACAGGCCACGCCCTCCGCAGGCCACGCCCCCGCACAGAACAATGCCCCCCCGCGTACAGACCACGCCCCTTCGTGAACACTGGTCAAGCCCTCGCAGACAGGACACGCCCCTTCACATAGACCACGTCCGTCACGTACAGACCACGCCCTCGCACGAACGGGCCACGTCCCCTCAGAGACAGACACGCCTCCTCATCCACAAGCCACGACCCCGCGCAACCAACCCCACCTCGTGACACGAGGCCACGCCCCGCTATCGGATCACGCCCTCTTGCATCGGCAGGCCACGATGGTGCATCAAACCGCGCCCCCGCTACAGGCCCCGCCCCCGCTGTGTCCGGCTCCGCCCCTATAAGCCAGGCCCCGCCCACTCCTCCCTGGGTAAGGAGGCCACGCCCACTTCTAGCGTCACCGAGGGAAAGCCCGACCCCGGTTAAGTCCCGCCCATTGCGCGTGAAGCCCCGCCCCCCGCCCTTCGGTGCTTCCCGCGAGGCTGCAGCCCCTCTGCTGCGAGGGCAGGATGGGAGAGTTGGGGTTGTTCAGCCTGGAGAAGAGACGCCTCAGGGGAGACCTTAGAGCAGCTTCCAGGGCTGAAAGGGGCTCCAGGAAAGCTGGGGAGGGGCTCTGGATCAGGGAGGGCAGCGATGGGATGAGGGGAAATGGTTTTCAGCTGAAAGAGGGGAGATGGAGATGAGATCTTAGGCAGAAATGTGGGGAGGCCCTGGCCCAGGGTGCCCAGAGCAGTGGTGGCTGCCCCATCCCTGGAGGGGTTCCAGGCCAGGTTGGATGGGGCTTGGAGCCCCTGATCCAGTGGGAGGTGTCCCTGCCCATGGCAGGGGTGGCACTGGATGGGCTTTGAGGTCCCTTCCAGCCCAAACCGCTCTGTGGTCGCTCGGCTGTGTCTCTCCCGCCCCGGGGGGGCAGCAGAGCACCGCCCGCGGCCGTGTCCCGGCCCGCCTGGAGGGCTCCAAACCCCCGCGGAGGAGGCGCTTGGGGACGCGGTTCAGCCGGAGCGGGGGCGCTGGGCTGGTGCTTGGGCTGGATGAGCTGAGGGGAGTTTCCAGCCCCAGTGAGTCCGCGGTTCTCTGCCCTCACCCTGGCGAGCCCGGCAGCCGCAGGGAGGCACCGTCCTCCCCCGAGGGCTGAGGTTCTCCGTCTCACGGGGATGACACGAGGACACCCACAAGGAGCGGGCAGACAGGACTTCAAACACAGCCCTCCGGGTGAAGCAAAACACTGATTCAACGCTCTGGAAACGTGGGCGAGCTCTGCTTCGTGCGAGCAGCTCCGGCACTGCAGACTCCCAGGTGCTCCTGGGATGCCCAGGAGAGACTCCAGCTCCACTGCCAGTAACTTTTGACACTCATGAGAAGAGACAAGTTGGAGGCCGCTTGGCTGCCTGCCTTCTCCCTCCCAGCCCCAGAGCACAAAGATGAATTTGTCAACCGAAGAGGAAGGTGAACGGTATTTTCACAGCCTTCGCCGATTTAAAGAAACCAGAGCTGGTTTTAATGCCGCTTTTCAATGCTTTCATCTCAATTCTCTGCTGGTGTTCCATCACAGTGAGTCACAAAATCACAGAATGGTTTGGGTTGGAAAGGACCACAAAGTGCATCCAGTTCCACCCCCTGCCATACCCCATCCCTGCACTGTTGTACATTGATGCCTCCATCTCACCACCTTTCAGGTGTTGTTGGATCGGTGCATATTTTGTCACAACCAATAGTTCCTCAACCAGCTCGAGGATGCAGTCTGCTCCAGCTGCCAGGAAGAGACCTACTGAGTAAGGTCAGAGAATGAAATCTGCTTTTATTATCTTAAACAGGATTCATCCCAAACGCAAGGGGGTGGAACCAGATGGGTTTAAAGGTCCCAAACCATTCTGTGATTAACATTTACATGTAAATAGGATGTCATTAGCTACACTGCACTGCGGGAGCTGGGAAGGCAGAGCCAGGAGAACTAGTTCCTGCATCCCATCCCATGTCATCTTGGTACCAGTTCCTGCATCCCACACCCCCGGTGCCAGTACCCACATCTCATCCCACTCCCCCGGTACCGGTTCCTGTATCCCATCCCGGTACCAGTACCCACATCTCATTCCATCCTGGCACTGGTTCCTGCATCTCCTCCCGCCCAGTATTGGTTCCCACATCCCATCTCTTAGTATCCCATGCTGGTACCAGTATCACCATCCCATCCCACACCCCTGGTACTGGTTCCCGCATCCCATCCCATCCCAGCACTGGTTCCTGCATCCCATCTCATCCCATCCCATCCCGGTACTGGTTCCTGTATCCCACGTGATCCCCTTCCCCGGTACCAATTCCTGCATCCCATTCTGTCCCAGTACCAGTACCCACATCCTATCCTGGCACTGGTTCCTGCATCTCTTCCACCCCCCAACACCGGTTCCTGCATCCCATCCCAGTACTGGTACCCACATCCCATTCCATCCTGGCACTGGTTCCTGCATCTCCTCCACCCCCTGTACTGGTTCCTGCATCCCATCCCGGTACTGCTTCCTGCATCACATCCCACCCTCCCAGTACCAGTTCCTGCATCCCATCCTATCCTGGTACCAGTACACGTATCCTATTCCACCCCTGGCACTGGTTCCTGCATATCTTTCCCCCCCCCCCCCCCCCCCCCGGTACCAGTTCCTGCATCCCACCCCATCCCGGTCCCTGTACCCCATCCCATCCCGGTCCCCGTGTCCCATCCCGGTCCCTGTGTCCCACCCCATCCCGGTCCCCGTATCCCACCCCATCGCGGCCGCGGCCATGGCGGTGCCGCCCCGGGCGGGCGGGGCCTGCGGGCGGCCATGAGGCTGACTCGGGCGGCCGTGCTGGCCCGGGCCAAGGCCCCCGCGCTGGAGGCCGTGCGGCGCCTCAACTGCTGGTGGGGACCGGGGCGGCGGTGGAGGGGACAGGGGCGGGGAGGGGACAGGGATGGGGGCGGGGACAGGAATGGAATGGAGGGATGGAGGGACAGGGATGGAGGGGACACGGATGGGGGGGACAGGGATTGCGAATGGGACGTGGGGGCACAGGGATGGGGTGTGGAGGAACAGGCAGGGACGGGATATGGAGACAGGGCCGGGGTAGGAGGACAAGGATGGGGTGCAGGGGGACAGGGATGGGGTGTGGGGACAGGGGTGGGGTGTGGGGACAGGGATGGAACGTGGGGACAGGGGTGGGGTGTGGGGACAGGGGTGGGGTGTGGGGACAGGGATTGGGTGTGGGGACAGGGGTGATGTGTGGGGACAGGGATGGGATGTGGGGACAGGGATGGGGTGTAGGGACAGGGGTGGGGTGTGGGGACAGGGATGGCGTGTGGGGACAGGGATCGGGTGTGGGGACAGGGATGGGGTGCTCAGCTGGCCGGGCACGGGGCAGCGGGTGGGCTCTGGGTGCAGCCCGTGACCTCTGTCTCTCTCCCGCAGGGGCAGCCACCTCACTGATGTAAGTACCCCATCTGCCCGGCTGCGCCCCAGCCCGCAGCCCTCGCCTGCGCTGGCAGCCAGAGCCGGGAGGGGATGGGATCGATGGGTATTGATGAGCATCTCGTAACAAATAAAAAGGGGTTGGTGGTGTTTCCAGGGAGCGCTTGGAAAATTCCTGTGCCAGGCCCTACCCGAGTGCCTGGTAGAGCAGGACCACGCGTCCCGCTGGGGGCTGTGGGTGCCGAGCTCCTGCTGGCAGGGGCTGCCTGGGCGCAGAGAGGCTCCGTCCCGTGTGCGGTGGCTGGAGCCGGCGCAGAGGCTGCGGGAGCAGAGGAGCGAGGTGACGCTGGCTGGTGTCTGCATGGAACCTTGCGTTTGTCTCTGCTCCCCCTGCGGCAGCAAACCTCGCCATGGTGTTTACTCAGGTCAAACCAGAGCAAACCTCAGTTCCTGGTCTTGCTTTTATCTTGCTGCTTGGGCATTTGTACTGTATTTACCTCTCTGCTCTGGGGGCACCAACTTGCTCTTTCTTGTCTCTCCCTGCCCAGATATCGATATGCCGGGATTTGCCCAACATCGAGGTGATCACATTCAGGTGAATGCTGGACCAGCCTTGGAGGGGGATGGGGAAATGCCCTTCTGGGGCTGTGGCTTGGCCCTCGCCTTCTCGTAACCTTTCTTTGGCTGCAAACAACAGCTATGCTCAGAAAAATTGTCTTAATTTGTAAACAGTTAATATAGGCTTAATTCCAGGTATACACTTACAAAAATGCTTGTAGATTTTATGTGTTATTATTGTACAAGATGTTCTGTAACTGGCAGAACCCCACCGCCCAAGCCCACTCCACCCCCTTTGATCCCCTTTCCCGTCCCCCAAACTCACCTCCCGACTCCCTGGTTTGGGTTGGAAGGGAACTCAAAGCCCATCCAGTGCCACCCCTGCCATGGGCAGGGACACCTCCCACTGGATCAGGGGCTCCAAGCCCCATCCAACCTGGCCTGGAACCCCTCCAGGGATGGGGCAGCCCCCACTGCTCTGGGCACCCTGGGCCAGGGCCTCCCCACCCTCACAGCAAAACATTTCTTCCTAAGATCTCATCTCAATCTCCCCTCTTTCAGCTGAAAACCATTTCCCCTCATCCTATCCCTGCCCTCCCTGATCAAGAGCCCCTCCCCAGCTTTCCTGGAGCCCCTTTCAGCACTGGAAGCTGCTCTAAGGTCTCCCCGCAGCTTTCTCTTCTCCAGGCTGAACAAAGTGCAAAGACCCAGTGGCCTCTTGCTGTCTCAGGCTGAGGCTCTGCGGTGGAGCTGTTGCAGAAAAGGGGCTGGAAAGCTGCTGTGCTCTCCCGGAAGAGCTCATCGAGGGAGGTGTGGGCTCTGCTCGCTGATCCTGCTGTCTCTCTGTAGTGTGAATGGCATCTCGGACCTTGAGCCACTGAATCAGTGCCAGAACCTGAGTGAACTCTACTTGAGGAAGAACAACATCGCAAGCCTAAATGAGCTCTTCTATCTCAAGAACCTCCCCCGGCTGAGGGTCCTGTGGCTGTCGGAAAATCCCTGCTGTGGGTCAGACCGCCACCGCTACCGAATGACGGTGCTGCGCAACCTACCCAGCCTGCAGAAGCTGGATAACCAAGGTGGGTGTTTGTAGGGAAACAGAGGCCCCCAAGCCACAGCACAGACTGGAAACCAGTGGTGTGGTGGTTCCTCTCATTAAGGTCTCCTTGATGTGGTAGTAACCCTCAGCCAGGTGGGATCTGTAGGAATCTGAGTGAGATCCACCACTCCTAAGCTGTTTTCTCCCTTTCCTGTAGTGCCAGAGGTGTCAGAATTGTTAAAGTTGGAGAAGACCTCTAAGTTCATCCAGCCCAACTCCCCCGTGCCTGCTAAAGCATGGCCTCAAGTGCCACCTCTACACATTGTTTGAAACCCTCCAGGGATGGAGACTCCCCCACTGCCCTGGGCAGCCTCTGCCAGGGCTTCACCACTCCTTCAGTAAAGATGTTTATCCTATTACCAGATCTAAACCTCCCCTGGTGCAACTTGAGGGCATTTCCACTCATCCTTTTGTTTGTTACTTGGGAGATATAAATTTTTTGAGTTTTGAGCTAGCATTTGAGTTAATGCTAGCGAGACTGAGTGCACCTCATTTTAGCTGAGGCAGTGCCACTAATTAGTATTTTTAGAGCTCTCTGCTGTGGCAAAACAAAGGCAGGTAATTGGATCTGCTGTCATTAAAATATGAGAAGCTTTTTCATCTGATAGCAGTAATTTGGTGGCTTTTAGAGCCTTCTCCAGAGGTGAAAATCATGGAATAGTTTGGGTTGGATGGGACCTCAAAGCCCATCCAGTGCCACCCCTGCCATGGGCAGGGACACTTCCCACTGGATCAGGGGCTCCAAGCCCCGTCCAACCTGGCCTGGAACCCCTCCAGGGATGGGGCAGCCACCCCTGCTCTGGGCACCCTGGGCCAGGGCCTCCCCACCCTCACAGCAAAACATTTCTCCCTAAGATCTCATCTCAATCTCCCCTCTTTCAGCTCAAAACCATTCCCCTCATCCTATCCCTGCATTCCCTGATCCAGAGCCCATCCCAGCTTTCAGGCAGGTAAAACAGCAAGCAGGTCTCCATCCCTTCCTGACATCTTTCCCTCTTTGGGAGACTGGTGGCAACTCCCGGCATTCTCCTGTGTGAGTTTTACTGCAGGAGGAGGATAAAAGCAAAAGGCTGGTGCCGAGGACAATGTTTGGACCAAACCCCTGCGGTGTGGCACTGCGGCTGCAGCGGATGCCCCGCGGCAGATGCTGCGTCCCTGGGCTGCAGGAGTTCAGCGCAGCAGGCTTTTTTCTTTTTTTTTTTTTTTCCAGCTGTGACAGAGGAAGAGCTGTCCCAGGCCCTGGTTGATGGTGAGGAGATCACGGCTCCACCAGCTAGGAGGAGGGTGGAGAATGGCTGCTCCGAGTCTGCCGGATCCAGTGCTGCTGAGTCCATGACAGAGACTGCGAGTGAGCTGCTGGAGGAGAGTCTGGAGGAGACCAAGTGAGGGCGTGTGAGCTGAGAGGGTTCCAGGGCTGAACTTGGGTGTAGCATGACAGGCTGAGAGAGTTGGGGTTGTTCAGTCTGGAGAAGAGAAGGGAAGACCTTAGAGAAGCTTCCAGTACTGAAAGGGGCTCCAGGAGAGGTGGGGAGGGGCTCTTGATCAGGGAGGGCAGGGATGGGACGAGAGGGAATGGCTTTAAGCTGAGAGAGGGGAGGTTGAGATGAAACCTTAGGGAGAAATGCTTTCCTGTGCAGGTGGGGAGGCCCTGGCCCAGGGTGCCCAGAGCAGTGGTGGCTGCCCCATCCCTGGAGGGGTTCCAGGCCAGGTTGGATGGGGCTTGGAGCCCCTGATCCAGTGGGAGGTGTCCCTGCCCATGGCAGGGGTGGGACTGGATGGGTTTTGAGGTCCCTTCCAACCCAAACCATTGCATGATTGTGTGATCCTATGAAAGAACTCTGCCAGCCAACCCTGATATTCCAGAGCTGTGTCTGCAGCTGGTGCTGATTCCCGTTATTCCGGTTACCATGGTGGAGCTGTACTGGCTTAATGGCACTTGTGGGGCTGGTTCGGTCTCTGCCAAACAGGCTCTTCTGTAGGGGGTGATTCCGTGTGTCAGCTCCTTGTGCAGAGAGATGGATTCTCTCTGAAGCACCACCTCCAGCACATTCCTGCTGAGCTTCATCCTATGGGGGTTCTGCTTGGGGTGTTGTCGTAGTGGTAGTGTGGGAATTGATGTGCCGTGAGTTCTTCTGCTATTATAAACACTTCTTGCATGGTTGCCCAGGATTAGAAAGGATTGGATGTGCAGAGTAAGGTTCTAATGGTCATGATAACAACTGCTCTTCTTCCCCTTCTGTAGCAAAATTCGAGAGGAGCTTGGGATGAAGCCTGTTCCCAGGGATAAGTTTTCTTCCTTTTCACCTCGAGAGACAGACTGCAACCGAAAGAAGAGAGTGAGTGTCTTTAAAGACCAAACTGCTTTTTGTCTTTAGGATGGTTTCTGTGAGCTGCAGGAAAGCTGGGGAGGGTAGAGATGGGACAAGAGGAACAGTTTTCAGCTGAAAAAGGAGAGATTGAGATGAGATCTTAGGTAGGAACATTTTGCTGTGAGGGTGGGGAGGCCCTGGCCCAGGGTGCCCAGAGCAGTCGGCCTGGGGGGAAGGAGACTGCTGAATTGAAAGCTTGGGTGGTTCCTCAGAACCTTCTGTGGTGGAACCCTGGGTAAACCTCCTGGATCCCGGCTGTTTGGCTGAGTTGCTGTCTGCCGGGCTCAGCGTTGCCGCTTTAGGTGGCACGGGAAGGCCAGAGTGAAGGCTGGGCCATGTTCCGATTGCGGTTGCCTGTGGTGTCTCTTGTGTTCATGTTTAATTGTACTTGAGCGTGTTGCTGTGCCACAGTGACGCAGTGTGTCCTGCCTGGCCTTTGAGAACAGCGAGCATGAAAGAAGAGGAGATGGCCACAGGGCGCAGCTGGGGGAAGGTCGGGCTGAGCGTTGGGAAAAAGATTTTCCCCAGAAGGATGGATATTTGAGAGGTTATTTGTTATTTGGAGAGGACACGGAATCTCTCCCTGGAGATCTTCAAGGCAGGGTTTGACAGAGCCATGGGCTGGTGTTGGCCTGTGTTGGTGGGAAGCTGGGATCCAGCTCATGCTTTGTGGTTCTGCCAGCCCTTCTCATTCCTCAGATCAGGGGACTCCTGTCCTTTCCCATCCTACACACGGTCACGCTGGAGAGAGAGGGCGGCCACTCTTGAACGTGCCTTTGCTTAGAGAAGCCAGTTGGGAAGGTGGCCAAGAGCCGGAGGGCTGTGGGCAGTCCATGTGGAACTGGGCAGATTGCACTTGTCCTGCATTCCAGTGAGCCTCCTCCCATGCAGTCTCTGCCCATGTTTGCCCCGAGGGTTTGGTTGAACTCTGCCTGGAGCTGCAGGCATCCTCTGCAAACTGCCGGTGGTGGTGGGGGAGCTCCTGGGAAGGAGCTCTTTGGAAGTTAAGTGTTTTCTTGAACTGCTTGTATAAAGCAGCGTGTGTCTCCTCCCGACAGAACAATGTCCTGAATGCCATCCTGCTTCTCACGAAGGAACTGGACACAGAAGGGCTGGAGATGGTCCAACAGACAGTGGGGAGGAGACTGCAGGCCCTTCGGAAAAAGGAGCTGCAGGAGGAGTGACCGTGCCTGATCCCAGAGCTCCCTGGAGCCCCAACAGCCGCAGCCCCGCAGCACCGTCCCACTGCAGACGAAGCCTCAGCGTTCCCCACTGTGCTTCCCCTGTGAGGGGGCAACCGCCGGCCCCTGGAGCTCCTGGCACAGCCCCTGCCAGTGCACATCACGCTGCGGCTGCCAGTGCCTCATCTGGCTCTTGGAAGCTTTCCTGCTTGCGTAGCGAGCTCCGGGAGCGGTGGTGTCTCAGGTGGTTGGGGCTCTGATGGGAGCGGCGGGGGGATTGGCAAAGCAGGAGCGAGCAGGGCTGCAGAGGGACCTGCTGCTGGCAGGAGAGGTCCCTGCTGGGCCCTGGCTCCCACTCGGTCACCTTCCAGCCTCTCTGGGTGTGTGCCTTGAGGTGGTTTCTATTGCAAGGGTTTGTTTTTGTGAAGTCTGTTGGGGAGAGCCTGCCCAGGGAGATGGCCAAGAACCGCCTGGTGCAGATGGTGAAGGGCAATGTCCAGTTCTTTATCTTCAACTCCTGACTTCTGGTCCCTGATAGTGTGTGCAGCCTCCGACCTGGCAGTCAGGTAGCCCGAAGGAAAGCTGAGTGCAGCGTGGGTCAAACAGAAATGACTCCTGGATCCCGAATGCTTCCTGAGGTGTCCCTGCAGCATGAGGAAATGTGAGATTGGAGCAAGAAACCCTTGTGTTTGGCAACCAGGAGAAGACAAACCAAGCATTCCTGTCTGGCTTTCGTGGGCATCAGAGGTGGTGGTTGTCTTTAACTGAAAAAGCTGCATTTAGTAAGGTTTTATAGAGCCGTTCCATACAAACCAGAAGGACACATCCCAAATAAACCCGATTGCCCTTCTGGGATGCGTGAGTTGTGGCCGGGGTTCAGCAAACACAGCGAGAACAGCTGCCTGGGGGCATCGCTGCATTAGGTCTGGTTCAGGGCTCGCATTGTCAGCCCTGCGCCGCGGGAGGAGGGCTGGGGCCCCGCGCCTTCCCGCTTCGCTGCACCCGGGATGCGGCACACCCGCCTCCGGAGCTGCGGCCGCTGCTGTTCGACAGCGCTCTGCAACTGGGCTGCTGTAAAAATAGTTGCTGGTTTCAACCATCGAGTTTAAAGCAATATCTGTCAGCTTAGAATAAAATTTATTAATTCAAATAAGAACAGTTGGAGTCGGCGCATTTTTGCCAACAAGAATCAAGTCTGTTTATTCCAGTAGAATGGAGTTGTGGAGCCCTGGAACTGATGAATTATCATAGCTGATCATGGAGTGGTTTGAGTTGGAAAGGACTATAAAGACACCCATATCCTGGGCTGCATCCAGAGCAGTGGGACCAGCAGGGAGGGAGGGGATTCTGCCCCTCTATTCCACTCTGAGAGACCCACCTGGAGCCCTGCGTCCAGTTCTGGAGTCCTCAGCACAGGGAGGACATGGAGCTGTTGGAGTGAGTCCAGAGGAGGCCATGGAGAAGATCCGAGGGCTGGAGCAGCTCCTGTACGAGGACAGGCTGAGAGAGTTGGGGTTGTTCAGCCTGGAGAAGGGAAGGCTGTGGGGAGACCTTAGAGCAGCTTTGAGTGCTGAAAGGGGCTCCAGGAAAGGTGGGGAGGGGCTCTGGATCAGGGAGGGCAGGGACAGGACGAGGGGAATGGTTTTGATCTGAAAGAGGGGAGATTAAGATGAGATCTTGGGGAGGGAGAAATATTTTGCTGTGAGGGTGGGGAGGCCCTGGCCCAGGGTGCCCAGAGCAGGGGTGGCTGCCCCATCCCTGGAGGGGTTCCAGGCCAGGTTGGATGGGGCTTGGAGCCCCTGATCCAGTGGGAGGTGTCCCTGCCCATGGCAGGGGTGGCACTGGGTGGGCTTTGAGGTCCCTTCCAACCTAAGCCATTCCATGATTCGTGCATCCTCAAAGCCGGGCAGGGTGGGACTGTGGGCAGCCTCTCCCTGGCTTTGTGGCAGCAGGTGCAAGGTCAGCATCCCTGTGGGCAGACTTCACAATCCTAGAGAGAAGTTGCTTCTCCCTTGTTTTGGTTCCCACCTCCCAAGGAAGTGCAGCAGCGATTTATCACAGCGATGTCTTTGTTTGGGGACGCAGTTTGTCGGGGCGGCTGCCAAGCGCGCTGGCTCCCACGTGCAGCGCTCGGGCTTGGCTGAGCTCCGCCGCGCTCGGCCGATGCCAGACGGCTCCTTTTCCCAGGCTGCTTCTCTCCTGGGGCTTTGGGCTGATGGCTGCAGCCTGTGGGGCGTCACCAGCACGAGGATGCATCACCATCTTTTGGGTCCAATGTGCTGATTTCTTTCCTCCCTGTGGGGCTGTCCCCAAGTGACAACGGCCCCTGGATCTCAGGGCTTTGCCCCGAGCTGGCCAAGCGCCTTGTTCTGGGCTCTGGAGGACGATGGGAATATTGTGTCTTCCCTGCTGGAGACAGACACGCAGAGAAATATCGAGCTGGCCAGAGGGATTTATGGTAAACCCGTCTGCCCCTGACAGCCCAGGACCACGAGACCGACCCGTCACCGTGTGCTGAGGACGCGTCCTCTGCCAGGCTGGCTGAGCAGCAGATCCATAAACTCATGGAATTGTTAAGGTTGGAAAAACCCTGTCAGCTCATCCAGTCCAACCCTCAGCCCAACCCCACCGTGCCTGCTGAACCACGGCCCAAAGTGCCACCTCGACAGCTTTCTGAACCCCTCCAAGGATGGAGACTCCCCCTCCTGCCCTGGGCAGCCTCTGCCGGCGAAGAAATTGTTCCTAAGCTCCAATGTAAACCTGCCTTGGTTTATATTCTTATTTCTCCTTGTTCTGTCCCTTGTTACCAGGAGAAGTTGCCCCTGTCCGTGTTGGAGAGCGAGGAAGCTGATGTTCGGGTGAGGCAGACCCAGTTCTGCTGGGAGGAGAGCGATCTACGCTCATCACCGTGGCGTGTCGTCGGGGCAGGTTTGCATTGAAAGTGGTTAATGGAGCAACTGCCACAGCTGGAGGCTGCTCAGGCAGTTCCTCGCCTCCGCTGCCTGCCCCGGGCACCGCTTGCTGCCTACGTGCCGTGCGTGTCATACTTGGCCGGGGTCGGAGCTCCCGCTGGCAGCCAAGCTGCCCTGACAGCTCCTCGCAGGGTGACCCCGCAGCATCCTGCGCTCTCTCAGCACTGCCCGGGACGATCGGAGAATTACAGAATGGTTTGGGCTGGAAGGGACCTCAAAGCCCATCCAGTCCCACCCCTGCCATGGGCAGGGACACCTCCCACTGGATCAGGGGCTCCAAGCCCCATCCAACCATTTCTCCCTAAGATCTCATCTCTGTCACCCCTCTTTCAGATCAAAACCATTCCTCTGGTCCCATCGCTGCCCTCCCTGATCCAGAGCCCCTCCCCAGCTTCCCTGGAGCCCCTTTCAGCACTGGAAGCTGCTCTAAGGTCTCCCCACAGCCTTCTCCTCTCCAGGCTGAACAACCCCAACTCTCAGCCTGTCCCCATGTGGGAGCTGCTGCAGCCCTCGCATCATCTCCGTGGCCTCCTCTGGACTCACTCCAAAAGCTCCATGTTCTCCCTGTGCTGAGGACTCCAGAGCTGGACACAGGCTCCAGGTGGGTCTCTCAGAGTGGAGCAGAGGGGCAGAATCCCCTCCCTCCCTGCTGGTCCCACAGCTCTGGATGCAGCCCAGGACACGGGTGGTTTCTGGGCTGTGAGCACACGTTGACGGTTCATGTTGAGCTCCTCCTCCCCCGGCACCCCGAGTCCTTCTCCCCAGGGCTGCTCCCAATCCATCCTCTACCCAGACAGGATTTGTGCTTGGATTACCCTGACCCAGGGGTCGGACCCTGCCCTTGGCCTCGTTGAACTCCATGAGGTTCCCACAGCCCCATCTCTCCAGACTGTCCAGGTCCCCCTGGATGCCATGGAAACATCGCAGCCTGGCATCAACCCAGCTCTACCAAACCTCCTGGCTTTGCTCATCCCCATCCCAACCCTGGGGCTGCCCCCTTCCCTCCCCAGGGGTCTCAGCACGCAAGAACCACTCTCCGTTGAGGCAGGTTTGGCTCCAGTGGGTTTTATCTCTAGAGGAGGCGAGCGCCGCGTACAGTACAAGAGTCGGGGGGTCACAGAGCAGCAGCGAGATTACCGGCATGGCCCTGGGGCCACGCCGTGACGGTGGCAGCCAAGCCTCATGCAAAGGTGCAAATGCCGTGGGAGGATGGAGCTTTCCTGGGGCTCCCGGAGCAGCCAACAGCCCCCAGGACCTGCTCTGGGCAGCACCGCACCCTCCCCGCTCCCCTCCCGGGCGCAGGGCAGGCGGCTCAAAGCAGCAGCTGGCTCAGGCGGTCACGCCGCGAAACATGGGATCCAGACGCCCCGTCATTAAATAACAGGAATCAACTGTCGAGGGAAGGCTTCAGCGTCCGGACTGCGCAGCTGCGCTCTAGCAGCATCTCTTCTCTGCATCTACCCAGGGACCAGACCCTGGACCAGTAATTTGGGGCAGAATTGTGCTGTTTTGGGACCAGGCTCTGCCTGCTTTAAGGGATTGGTGGCGAAGCTACAGGGCTACTGAGAACAGGGGGACCCGGTGCTCCCTGGGGGGATGGAGAGAGGCGGAGCGGGGGCTACGGCTCGGGCTGGTGGGACTAGAAGCCCTTCTCAATGCTGAGCGTGCGGCGGGTGACGTGCTCCATCGTCCCCGAGATGTACTCGGTCAGGCTGATCTGGTAGTTGGCCAGCATCTTCAGCATCAGCCGCAGGTTCAGCCACCACTGCTCCTGGGGCAGCCTGTGCCTGCAGGGGGGGACACGGCTCTCAAGTGGCCCTGGGGACAACCTGGGATGGTTCTCCTGAGATCTGGCGAACCACTGGGGCAGGGGGACAGGGACTTACTCGAAATCAGTGACTTTCTTGAGCTCTGTCACGGGGCTGAAGGCCACCACCTTCTTCCTGAGCCCGATCACGCAAGCAGAGTCGACCGAGTTGGCGAACACGCGCCCTGGGAAGGGGATGCAACCGACCGCGGCCACCTCACCAGGAGCTGAGTGGCCAAGCCCGGAGCAGGAGGGGCTGCCCAGTGCCACCAGCCTCCCCCCAGCCCTACCACGGCCCCCCAGCCCTCAGCTCACCCTTGCGGTAAACCTCCTGCAGCTTCTCCGACATCCACAGCACCGCCTTCACGCCCAGCTTGGTCCCATAGTTGCGGTCAAAGGGGGTTGGGGCTCCTCCCTGGGGATGATGAATGGTGATGTCAAGCTCCCCCCAGGCTCTTGGGGACAGTGGTGGCTTGTGTGACCCCATCCCCTGTACCTGCTGGAGGTGGCCCAGGACGTTAATCCTGCAGTCGAAGATGCCTTTGCCCTCAGAGGAGTAGAGGTTGTAGAGGAACTCGGTGGTGTAGTGCTCGTGGCACTTCTCATTGCTGGGGGAGCAGAAGGAAGAAGTTGGGTGGTTACTCCTTCATCCCTCATCCCCAGAGGCTCCTCCGTGCTCCACAAACCCATTTTGTTCTCCCCAAGGCCCCAAGCCACAGCCCATCTCCCCAGCAGGACCCTGGGGATGGCAGTGGAGGCATCCAGCGCAGGACTATCCCCATGGCCACCCCCAGGCAGGACATCGGGCGCCCACTGCGCTGAGTCTCACTGCGCCCAAGGACCCTCTGCGGCCGTGGGAAGGGCTCAGCTCCAGCCTCGCTCCTCGCCACCGCACTGGGGTTTGCAGGAAGGCTCTCCAGGTGTCCTCAACTCACCGCAGCACCAGCCCTCTCTGGATATCCGTCTTCATTTTGTCAGTCAAGTGCTCCACATTGGCCTGCAAGATGAATGCCACAATGCCAGCAGTGTCCTGTGTCCTCTGCCACCACACCAGGCCTCTCTGGTCCTCTCATTTGCATACAAGTGCCACCAACATCATCTGGTGGCTTCATAGGACTTGGCCGGAGCCCTTTCTTTGCTGCTTTTCCTTCTCATTTTACCCAAACGATGCTGCCAGAAAGCAGCTCCCGCCCCGCTCACCTTCAGGTCGTGGATGGTGAAGGGATCTTCGTAGACATAGGCAGCGTCAGCACCCACCGCGATGCCGGTGACAGTCGACAGGTACCCGCAGTAGCCCCCCATCGTCTCCACAATGAAGACTCGGCGCTTGGTGCCCGAGGCCGACTGCTTGATGCGGTCACAGCTCTGCGCCGGGAGAAGGACCAGATGATGGTTAAACACCACAGTGAGGGGCACACAGGGAAATCCAACTCTGCTGCCCAAGATGGGATGCTGGTTCATTCCCATGTGTTGTTCCAAAACATGATCATGGAATCATGGGTGGTTTGGGTTGGAAGGGACCTCAAAGCCCATCCAGTGCCACCCCTGCCATGGGCAGGGACACCTCCCACTGGATCAGGGGCTCCAAGCCCCATCCAACCTGGCCTGGAACCCCTCCAGGGATGGGGCAGCCACCACTGCTTTGGGCAACTTGGGTCAGGGCCTCCGCACCCTCACAGCAAAACATTTTTCCCTAAGATGTCATCTTAATCTCTCCTCTTTCAGCTGAAAACTATTTCCCTCATCCCATCGCTGCCCTCCCTGATCCAGAGCCCCTCCCCAGATTTCCTTCAGCCCCTTTCAGCACTGGAAGCTGCTCTGAGGTCTCCCCACAGCCTTCTCTTCTCCAGGCTGAACAACCCCAACTCTCTCAGCCTGTCCCCACAGTGGAGGTTCTCCAGCCCTCGGACCATCTCCGTGGCCTCCTCTGGACTCGCTCCAACAGCTCCATGTCCTCCCTGTGCTGAGCACTCCAGAACTGGACCCAGGGCTCCAGGTGGGTCTCTCAGAGCAGAGCAGAGGGGCAGAATCCCCTCCCTCCCTGCTGGTCCCACAGCTCTGGATGCAGCCCAGGACACGGGTGGTCTCTGAGCTGTGAGCACACGTTGCCGGCTCACATTGAGCTTCTCCCCCAGCACCCCAAGCCCTTCTGACCTGGCGGAGTGTGAAGGCCCCAGGAGCTGCTCCCCACACGGTCCCTCACCTCCATGGCCGCGTTGACGGCCGTGTCCGAGCCAAGGCTGAAGTCGGTGCCCGGCACGTTGTTGCTGATGGTGGCCGGGATGACGCACATGATGATGCAGAGCTCCTCGTACTGCCCGCGGGCTTCCACCAGCTGCAGCACCCCCTCGTAGGCCTGCAAACAGCCGAGGGCTGGTGAGATGCCGGCACTGCATTCCGAAGGGGACGGCCCAGGGTACCGAGAGCCCATCCCAGGCCCCACCAAAACAGGGCTGAGGGTTCTCCCCGCACCTCAAATCCCCCGATGACCAGGAGGCCCTGGATGTTGAATTTCCGCACGTTCTCCACAATCTTTTCCATGCAGGTCTTGGGCAGCGTCCTGTGGTGGGAAGAGAAATGGTGGGGTGAGGACAGGGGGTCCCCACAATCCCTGCAATCCCCGTAGTCCCTGGGGTCCCTACAATGCTTGAAGTCTCTGTTGACCCTGGGGTCCCCACAATCCTTGGAGTCTCTGCAATACCCAGGGTCCCCACAGTCCTTTGGGCTCCCACAATCCCTTGGGTCCCCCAATTCCTTGGGTTCCTGCAATCTCCTGGATGCCCACAATCCCTGAGGTCCTCGCAATCCTTTCTGCAGTCTCTGGGTCCCTGCTATGCCTGGGGTCCCCACAATCCCTGGGTTCCGCTCTGCTCCCCGGGGTCCCCTCCGCTCCCCGTTGGGGCTGTTCTTACCGCTTGGTGCCGAGCATGGAGCCCCCGCGCCCCAGCCAGCCCGCCACGTCGTGCCAGCCCACCTCGCGGATCTGCAAGCAGCAGCGCTCAGTTTTGGGGTGAGGGAGCACCCCACCACCCCCTCTCCAAGCCCAACCCCATCCCGCCAGGAAGCCCACAGCACCCAGGCTTGCCGTCACCCTTACCTGCCCCTTGGACAAGCCCTCGAAGCCATCGCTCACCACGTAGACGGTGTGGCCCTGGCAGATGCCGATGCGCACGGCTGACCTGACGGCAGCGTTCATGCCGGCGGCCGGAGCGCCCACGTTCAGGATGGCCAGGCTGAAGGGGCTCTGCGGGGACCGGGGGAACACGTCACTATGTGGCCCCAACGTGGGGAACACATCCCCCACCGCTCCTCAGCCCTCCTCACCTTCTCCTGCGCTGGCTTCTGGTGTGCCAGCAGCTTGTAGATGTTCCAGTTGTTCTCAAAGCTCCTGCAAGGACAAGGTGAGGTGGCCCTGAGCCACATGGGGATCTCTAGGCTGAAACAGCCGCTGATTTCTCTTGGGAAGCAGCTCCCATCCCAGCAACTCCTTTTGGCCACCCCACAGAGATGTCCCCCCTCATCCCAGGCCCCAGGATGCCCTCCGGCCTGCAACAGCCACCCATTTCCCCTTGGGAAGCAGCTCCCATCCCAAGAAGTCCTTCTGGCCACCCCATCAGGATGTCTCCTCCCACCCTGGTCTCCTGGATGCCTTCCCGCCTGCAGCAGCCGCTGGTTTCCCCCCTGGGAAACCATCCTTTTGACCACCCCGTAGGGATGTCTCCTCACGCCACAGTCCCTCCTCCTCACCTCCCGCGGAGCTGGATGGCCTCGTCAAACCTCTTCTCATCCATGGCCTTCTGCACATCCTTCGTCTTGAGGGGGAAAGAAGCAGCACGTGATGCCTGTGCCTGCGGGGAGGGGAGCGGGACCCCCACCCTATGTGCTGCTGCGCCCGGACCCGCCCCATACTCACCACCTGGACGCACTCCATGAGCGGTAGCCGCACCGACTGGTTTCCCGACAGGCTCACCACGCAGGCCGGGGTGTCCGGTGTTGCCTCCAGCAGTGCCATCACCGCCTCCATCCCCATCTTGCTGCTCTGCAAAGGGACCCCGACACCCCCTGACACCGAAGCCACCCAGTGATGCTCCCCTGGGCCCACCCAGGGATGCTCCCACCGGCTTGGATCGCACAGGGATGCTCGCACGCCTGATTTATACCCAGAGAGCTGCTGAGTTTGTTTCAAAAGCTGTGGAAGTTGCAGCAAATCATGGAATGGTTTGGGTGGGAAGGGACCTCAAAGCCCATCCAGTGCCACCCCTGCCATGGGCAGGGACACCTCCCACTGGATCAGGGGCTCCAAGCCCCATCCAACCTGGCCTGGAACCCCTCCAGGGATGGGGCACCACCGCTGCTCTGGGCACCCTGGGCCAGGGCCTCCCCACCTGAACAGAGAAAACATTCCTTCGCAAGATCTCACCTCAATCTCCCCTCTTTCCGCTGAAAACCGTTCCCCTCGTCCCATCGCTGCCCTCCCTGACCCAGAGACCCCCTCCAGTTTCCCTGGAGCCCCCTTCAGAGCTGGAGGTTAATGAGGGGATCCGGTGCATGGCACAGCCCGCAGGGACTGGCTGGGATGGGGAAGGCCTGCAGAGGGAAGGCAGGTGCAGGGTTCCTCAGCTGCCCGCTCCTCTCTGCACGGGGACACCCCCTGTGTCCCCTCCTCGGACCCACCAGCACGCGGTCGAAGGCTGACGGGGTCCCTCCGCGCTGCACGTGGCCCAGGACGGTGACGCGCGTGTCGAAGCCCAAGCGTTGCACCACCAGCTGTGAGGCAGAGAGGATATCACGTCGCACACCCGCCGGGCACGGTCACCGGAGACGGTGCCGGAGGAGGCGCTTACGTCCTTCACGTAGTTGGAGGAGATGGGTTTGCCGCTGCGGTCGATGGCGCCCTCGGCAATGATGATGATGTTGAGTCGCGAGCCTCTGCTGCGTGTCTGCGGGAGGAAGAAGCCGCCGTGGTTCAGCCAAAACTCGTCGGCAGCTGAAGCCGAGCGTCCATCCCGCGCCGCCCACGGGTGGCACAGGGTCGGGGCGGCCGAGCCTCAGCGCTGGATCTGTCCTTGGCTGAGCACCCCGGTTCACAGCCCCAATGCCCGGAGCTCCTGTAGCTCCGCAGGGCGCGGGGCTCAGCCGGGCTCTCCGTGGGGAGAAAAGGGAGATGGGATAGTGGGACCCCTGTGCTCACCTCCCCGAGCCTCTCGCACATGAGGTCCTCCCAGCCATCCTCCGGAGGGGACTCGGGGATGAAGAGCCAGTCAGCACCTGAGGCCAGGCCGGACACCAGCGCCAGGTACCTGGGGGGACACAGCAGTGGCCACACCGGCACCGGGACCATCCCGTCCTGCTGAGGGGCTTCCTCACCCCTGGGAGCTTACCCGCAGTGGCGGCCCATCACCTCCAGCACGAATGTCCGCTGGTGGCTGCAAGGACAGGGGTGGGAGGAGAAGGAGGGTAGGTGCAATGCCATAGACTCATGGAAGCATTGAGGTTGAAAAAGCCCTCTCAGCACATCCCATCCAACCATCAGTCCAACCCCACTGTGCCTGTTAAACCATGTCTCAAAGTGCCACCTCTACACTGGTTTTGAGCCTCTCCAGGGATGGAGACTCCCCCCCCTGTCCTGGCAGCCTCTGCCACGGCATCACCGCTCTTCTACGAAAAATTTTCCCAATATCCAATCTAAACCTGTTCTGGTGCAACTTGAGGCCGTTTCCTCTCATCTCATTACTTGTTACTTGGGAGCAGAGTGCAGCACCCACCTCACCACAACCTCCTTCCCGGGAGAGAGCGATGAGGTCTCCCCTCAGCCTCCTTTTCTCCAGGCTAAACACCCCCATGTCCCTCAGCTGCCCCTCATAACTGTCGTGCCCTGCTGCTCCAGCACCCGGCGTGCTCACCTCTGTGCCGTGGTGGTGATGGCGTCGATCACCTCCATGATGCGGTGCAGCGCCGAGTCAGTACCGATGGTCATGTCGGTGCCGCAGAAGTCATTGTCGATGGAGCCCACCAGCCCCACGATGTTCAGGCGGCAGTTCTCCCGCGCCACCTCCTCGCTGATCTGCCCTGCGGGGGGGGGACGGCAGCACCTCCGGTTATTTTAGGGTCCTCCTCTCCCCCCACTGTGGCATTGGGTTGGATCCAGTGGAGGAGCCCAACGCTTCCTGGGGTCATAGTGATGGGTTGGACCTCTGGATCTCAACACCCTTGGATGCTTCCGGCTCCACCCACCCAAGGGTTGGGGAGGGGGCTTCACCCACCGTCTTGGACCAGCTCCTCCAGCAGCCCGGCCCACTCGGAGCGGAAGATGTCAGCTCCCGTCAGGCTGCCATCCCCACCGATGACGCACAGGTTGGTGATGCCGTGTTCCACCAGGTTGCGGGCGGCCCGCAGGCGGCCGGCGCGGGTGGTGAAGGCCTTGCAGCGGGCGCTGCCAATCACTGTCCCACCCTGGAGAGCAAAGGGGGGGACACAGCTCATCACGCATGCTTTTGGGGGTGGCCTTTGGGGGTAACATGGCCCTACCGATGGTCCTCCTCACCAGCTGGATGATGTTGGAGACGCTGAGCCAGTTGGCTTGCTTGATGTTGTCTGCCCCCTCCACCAGCCCCTCGTAGCCCTGTGGAGAAGATGGGGTTGGAGGTGAAGGTGCCCTGGCATGGGGGGGGTCAGCTCCCCCCAACCCATAATGGGGAGCAGGGAGGAAGCCAACCTCGTAGATGAGGAAGACCTTGGCTCCCACATATATTCCCATGCGGGTGACAGCGCGGACGGCGGCGTTCATTCCTGGAAAGGTGAGTTGTGAGGGACCCCCACACTCCAGGGGGGGCTGGATCCCATAGGAGACCCCGCAGCACCTTCTGGTGGGTGGGGGGCTGGATCCCACAGAAGACCCTGCAGCATCTTCTCGGGGGTGGGGGCTGGATTCTATAGGTGACCCTGGAGCATCTTCGGGGGGGGGGGGGGGAAGGGTCCTATGGGTGACCCTGGAGCATCTTTGGTGGGGTAGGGGGGCTGGATCCTATGGGTGACCCTGGAGCACCTTCTGGGGTGGGGGAGCTGGATCCTAGGGGTGACCCTGGAGCATCTCCGGGGGTGGCGGTGCCGGATCCCCGGGTGACCCCAGGGCGCCCCGAGGCCCCGCGGCCGTGTCCCCGGCCCGGCCCCGCCCCGCCCTGCCCCGCCGGGCCGCACCTTGCGCGTCGCCGCCGCTGGTGAGCACGGCGATGGCCATGCCGGCCCCGGCCATCCGCAGCCGCTCCAGCTCCGCCGCCGCCATCGCTGCGCGCCCCGCGCCCCGCGCGCGCCCGCCGGAACACGCCCACCCTGGGAAACCACGCCCAATTCTGCGAGACCACGCCCACTGCCCAAAGCCTTCATAAGCCCTCGGCTAGAACACGCCCACTCTTGGCGAGGCCACGCCTACTCCTCACGCCTGCACACCCCCCTCCCGGCTTGACCACGCCCGCTCTAGGTGAGGCCACGCCCACTCTCACGTCCTCTCACGTCCTCCCCTGCCAGGCCCCGCCCCCTTCGCGCACCTTCCCCCTCCCCCTGCAGCTGGGCTGCGCTATGAGAATCCATGTCGGGACATGTCCGGCTATGTCGGGCCATGTCGGGCCATGTGCTGTCATAGCAACACATGTCCTGCCATGTCCTGCCATAGCAACCCGTGCTGGGCCATGCTGTGCCATGTCATACCACAGCAACCCGTGTCCTGCCATGTCGGGCCATGTCCTGCCATCGCAGCCCATGTTGGGCCATGTCAGGCCATGTCGTGCCATAGTGAGCCGTGCCATGCCATGGACTCCCACGTTGTGCCATCTTGTGCCATAGAGTGCTGTGTCGTGCCATGTCCTGCCATGCTGTGCTATCCCGTGCCGTGTCATGCCACATTGTGCAGCAGCATGCCATGGTGTGCCATGGTGTGCCATGGTGTGCCATAGTGTGCCATGGTGTGCGTGTGTACCGTGTCATGCCGTGTTGCGTTGTGTCACGCCATGTCATGCTTTGTCACACCGCAGAGTGCCGTGTGGTGCTGTGTGGTGCCATGTCCTACCACAGCGTGCCATGCCATGCCGTACTGTATCACGCAGTGCTGTGCCATAGTGTGCCATGGCAGGCACACGGTGTGCCGTGCCAGCAGGATGATCCCAGGGGTCACAGCCCCAGGGATGGAGGTCCCGTTCCACCTGTGCTGTTGAGGGCACCGGCACTGGGATTTGTCCCGACAGCTGTGAGG
The DNA here is from genome assembly GCF_017976375.1 of Cuculus canorus. Classification (NCBI taxonomy): domain Eukaryota; kingdom Metazoa; phylum Chordata; class Aves; order Cuculiformes; family Cuculidae; genus Cuculus; species Cuculus canorus. The sequence goes on from NC_071409.1 coordinate 26,976,928, forward strand.
CTGCTCCTCCAGCCCTCCCTTCTTCTCCTGTGTTGCCCGGGCAGAGCAGGAAGGGTGGGGAAACTGAGGCAACTGCCACTACTCTCTGCACTCGGCTGGGCCGGAGTGGCTTGGAGCCCCTCGGCCATGGCCGGGCGCTGGAGGCCAGGCTGCCCGCGTGTCCGGCAGCGAAGGAGTGCGGGTGGCTCAGGCTGAGGAAATGGGAGAGACCTGGCTGGACTCCCGCTCTCCTCCTCTGGCCCCACCTCCCCGGTCCAGCTTAACTCCCTGCCAGAACAGCGTGGGGCCACCATTCCCATCCCCATCCCTCTCTCTGCGCTGGACTACCTCTGGGGCCATCATTCCCATCTCTGTCCCTACGCTTAACTCCCTGCCAGGCCAGCTTGGGGCCACCATCCCCATCCCTGCCTTTAACTCCCTGTGGGGCCACCTTTCCTGTCCCCGTCCCTCTCCCTGTACTTAACTCTCTCTGGGGCCATCACTCCCATCCCTCTCCCCATCCTTAACTCCCTTTAGGGCCACCATTCCTGTCCCCATCCCTGCCTTTAACTCCCTGTACGGCCACCATCCCCACCCTTAACTCTCTCTGGGACCACCACTCCCATCCTTCTCCCTCCTTTAACTCCCTGTGCTGCCACCATTACAGTCCCCATCCTTCTCCCTGCCTTTAACTCCTTGTGGAGCCACCATCCCCGTCCCTCTCCCTGCATTTGACTCCCTCTGGGGCCACTATCTCCATCCTTCTCCCTGCCCTTCACTCCCTGTGGAGCTGCCGTTCCCGTCCCCCTCCGTGTCCCCACGATGCTGCTGCTCCTGCTGCTCTGCGGAGCCCTGGGCTGTGGGGCAGAGCGGGCAGGTAGGGTGAGGACATGGTGACAGCAAGCTCGGAGAGACTTGGGGTTGGGGACATGCACGGCTTATGGGGAGGGGACAGGGTGGTGGGTGATGTCTGGCATCTCTCGCAGTCCTGGGCACCTTCACCATGCTGCAACAGACCCGTGTCTCCGAAGGCAGCTGCGACTTCTGGGGGAACGCTAGCCTGGACGGGAGGCTCAGCCACCTCCTGGAGGGGCTCAACGTCACCCAGGTGCTGCCGCTGGAGCCCCCGGACGCCTGGGCCAGGCGGCAGCAGGATGTGACCACCTACCTGCTCTACTTTGGCCGGTTGGTGAAGCTCTTCAATAAGGAGAGGCCCATCAACTGTGAGTGGTGCCCAAGGGGACACAGGGATGGGGACACATGGCCCGGCACAGGGATGGGTCCCACTGGGGAAGGGGGACCCCCTGCACTGCCAGGGCGTGGGGACGGCTCTCTGGGACCGGCGGAACAGAAGGACGGGGCCACGGCCGCGTGTGAAAGCCCTCCTCTGGGAGCTGGGAATGTTTGTTCTGGAGCCCACCCTGGGAATAGGGAGATGCTCAGTCTCCTGCTGCCCCTGGGGGAAAAGGGCTGGGGGCTATAGCCTGGTGGGACAGTGAGGGGCAGGCACCCCGCCTGCACCCCGCCTGCATCGCCTTTTGCACACACCTGCCCTCCACCTGCACCCCCCCTTCCTCCCACCTGCACCTTGCCTTCACCCTGCTCGCAGTCCCCTTGCACCCTGCCTGCTCCCCTCCTGCACCCCTCTGGCACCTCCTTTGCGTCCCCCTTGCACCCCATTTACACCTCGTTTCCCCCCTGCCTGCACCCCTCACCCCCTGTTGTGTTCGCAGGGTGCTGAGGGCATGATTTGATCTTTATTTTTCTCGTTACCCCCAAACGGGCTTTGCCCCAGCTCCGCGTTTCCTCCCCTGGCCCTTGGGGAGCCCTTGCTGGCCTCGGAGTCACCGCTCTGAGCCCCACGCCCCCCTCGCCCCTCGCCCCACGCCCCCTTGCCCCCAGCTGTGACAGCGATGCCGCCTCGCTCTGTGCTCAGACCCTCCGGGGAGCCCGACAGCGCGGCTGTGCCGAGTGCGGATAAAGGAGGGAAACCCAAGCCCGGCTATTGGAAAAGTCAACGCCGCGGCTGAACTGAGTGAAACCAAAGCTTGGGGTGGGGAAACTCGGGCTGAGACCTTGCAGACTCAGCGCAGGGCTGGGTGCCGGTGCCGAGCGGCCGAGAGTGGGGGCGCGGCGCCCCTGACGCCATCCCTCTGTCCCCACAGACACCCAGAGCCTGCGCTGCAGCCTGGGATGCCGCCTCTTCCGCGACGGCACAGCCCACAGCTTCTACGAGGTGACCCTCAATGGGACGTCCTTCCTCAGCTTCCACGTGCCCAACGCCACCTGGGAGCGGCGCTGGCCCGGGCGGCACGCGGTGGCCGCCTTTGCCGAGAAGGAGCTGATGAAGTACCCCATGACCACCGAAGGCCTCCAGCATTTCCTCAACACCACCTGCGTGGGGATCCTGCGGGCTCAGAGCGCCCAGACGGGTCTGTGCTGGGGCGGTGGGGCACGCGGTGGTGTGGCTGGGGGTCCCGGTCGTCACTTCTGTCCCTCTTGCCTCTTGCAGGACAACAGAGCAGCCGGTCGCACGCGCCGCTGGTGCTGGGCCTGATCCTGGGGACCTTCGCCTTGCTGGGCATGGCCGTGGGGATCTTCCTGTGCACAGGAGGGAGCTGCTAGCAGAGGCAGAAGCTGTCCCACATCACCCCATGAAGGCAGGGGATGGACCCATCATCATCCTGTGGAGGCGGAGAATGATGGACCCATCATCATCCTGTGGAGGCGGAGAATGATGGACCCATCATCACCCTGTGGAGGCAGAGAATGATGGACCCATCACCATCCTGTGGAGGCAGGGAATGGACCCATTGTCCTCCGATGCTCCCCTTTCCTCTCAGCGGCGCCGATGTGGGGCACTGTCAGCCCCTGCATTGGATCGAGTCTGTGAGGCCTCTGGAGAGAGCCTGACGGGGTCTGGTGTCCTGAGCTTCCCTCAGTGCGCCCACAGCTTCACTTGGACTCCATGAAGCCGTTTCCCAAAAGCTGAGTGGCGATGCTTCGTTTATTTTTCATTTCCACCTCTTTGCGTGAGCCACCGAGGCTGAGTGCAGACAGTGGTGACGGGACAGCGTTCCTGAGCAGTTCATAGGATCATGGAGTATTTTGGCTCGGAAGGCACCTCAAAGCCCATCCAGTGCCACCCCTGCCATGGGCAGGGACCCCTCCCACTGGATCAGGGGCTCCAAGCCCCATCCAACCTGGCCTGGAACCCCTCCAGGGATGGGGCAGCCACCGCTGCTCTGGGCACCCTGGGCCAGGGCCTCCCCACCCTCACAGCAAAACATTTCTGCCTAAGATATCATCTCCATTTCCCCTCTTTCAGATCAAAACCATTCCTCTGGTCCCTTCGCTGCCCTCCCTGATCCAGAGCCCCTCCCCAGCTTTCCTGGAGCCCCTTTCAGCACTGGAAGCTGCTCTAAGGTCTCTCCACAGCCTTCTCCAGGCTGAACAACCCCAACTCTCTCAGCCTGTGCTCATAGCAGAGCTGCTCCAGCCCTCGGATCATCTCCATGGCCTCCTCTGGACTCACTCCAACAGTTCCATGTCCTCCCTGTGCTGAGGACTCCAGAACTGGACTCAGGGCTCCAGGTGGGTCTCTCAGAGCGGAGCAGAGGGGCAGAATCCCCTCCCTCCCTGCTGGTCCCACAGCTCTGGATGCAGCCCAGGACATGGGTGGTTTCTGGGCTGTGAGCGCATGTTGCCGGCTCACACTGAGCTTCTCCTCCTCAGCAGCCCGAGTCCTCTCCGCAGGAGACAGATGACCACGTTCACTGCTCTCCCATTGGGACGTGCATCCCAGGGATGTTTGGGGATGCTGGGATTGGGGCAGGGCCGGTGCAGGTGATGTGTTGGGGACCCCAAGGTGAGAAAACCCTCCTTAAGGGGTGGCCAAAGAAAGGCAGAGCTGTCTCACTGCCTCTGTACAACAGCACCCACGGCTTTATTCTCCTTCTCTGCAACCCAGATCTGAGCTTAAAGCTGCTCTTTGACAGTTTGAACTTTGGATCCATAATAAATTCCTGGCTCCATCTCCCTTTCACCCACAGTGCGATTTTGAGCGTGACCCCTTCTCGTGCTCCTTGCCGAGGGCAGGAATGGCTGGGGATGAGGCAGGAGCTGGCTTGGGCCACCAGAAGAAGGGACAGCACAGAGACAAGGAGCTTTCCTGGATTAATTTCCAGCTCATTCCTTTCTGAATACCCTTCCCTGCAGCTCAAAGCAAGAAAGGGTGGGAAGATGGGAAAAGAGATGCAGGGGTTGGGAAGATGAGGTCGTGGCTGTCCTCAAGGAGGGCTGGAGGAGGAGGTCTCCAAAGCCCACATCTCATCACCCTGGCCTGCGGCCACCCCGGCAGCTCCCGCCTCCCCCGGGCTCTCGGGACAGGGGCCGGGGCCCTCCCCACCCTTCAGCGTGTGCCTTTACGAGAGAGAGATGGCAGCCAAGAGGCTCCAAAACAACGGGAACGTCATCGCTCGGCCTCGGAAGATGAGCCCTTGGCGGGAGCTCTGCCACAGGCCAAGCACCGCGTGTCCCCACCGCGGGCACCAGGGGACACGAGGCCAATGCTGAAGGCCAAATGCAGGAGGTTTGCGCCCCGCCAAGGGATAAAAACACTCGTAGGCAGCTTCCAGCAGGCAGAAATTGCGGCATTCATGGCTCTGCTTGGGCTTCTGGCACCTCTGCTGCCTGCAAGTGAAGGAGATGTTGCACCACGGTCCCAAGATGCCGGTGTTTCCACAGACTCTCCTGCCGAGGGCCTCGGGGCGCTGCTCCCTGTGCAGGGATGCCCTGAGGCTGGGACGATGCCGGACACGGGCCGGCAGCCGGGCCGGCACCCGGGAGAGACCCCAGTCAGGAGAAAGTGGGGAGGTCTGGAACACTGGGCCTTGTTTTGCTTTTTGCTTCTGACCTGCGTCATCTTTTGGACAGATGAGGAAGTCTCTGCTTTAAACCCTGCTGAAAAAGCCTTTTTCCTGCCCCTCGGCTCTCTGTGCGTGTTGGTCGCAGCAGGAGAGCGCTCCGGAAAGGCTTGGCTGCTGCTCTTGAGTCTCCACAAGGGGATGGGATCCCCACAGAACGGCTGGATCCTGCGGAACAGCCTCATTCCAAACTGTGCCCGTGCCAACACACCCACAGCTGCACCCCCAGCCCAGGGCCACCTCCCTGGCGGTGACCAGCACCTGACCTGGGCACGGTGGCCACGAGACGAGGGGTTATGGCAACGGCATCCGCCCCCTGCCCCAGCGCAGCCCCAAAACTTCTCTTCCTCATCCCAAAACCCCTGAACCCCCTTGTCATGAGGCCGCCAGCCCTTGTCCTTGGAGCAGCCTGCTGGGACACAGGGCCCAGCTGCCCCAGGCTGCGAGCGGGGCTCCTGTCCCGATGCTGCTCCCACCGGCACCATCTCTCCAGCAGCCGGTAGCCACGTCTGTGGCCAATCCTCTCCCAGATCTCGCTGTTCTTCCACCAACGCTGATCCTGTCAGCTGAGGGTTGTCTCCAATTTGCTCCTTGGGTGTTTGTCTTTCTGCGAGATTGGCACAAACCCTCATGGAGGCTTTACCCAACCCCCCAAAGCAAACCGTCCTGTTTATCTGCCCCAATCGCCGCGAGAGGCTTTGCTTTTCTCACACCGCGTCGTTTCCATCGCTCAGCCCTTCTATCACAGCTCTGGATAAGGGCTGAGATAAGACGCCCAGCCTTGAACGTTGTTCCAGCAAGACGTGCTGGGAAGCAGCTTTCCCCTGTGCCCACGTCCCCTGGGTGCTTCACACGGGGTGGGCAGGGCCCTCCGCCTCGCAGGGACACGCCGTCCCCCCGCTGCCTTTTGGGCACCAGCTTGCGAGGTCGGCCACATCCTTCGGGAGCCTCCGGCTGCTCACAGGGCGTTGCTGGCGCCGTGCCCTGCCCAGGGGCCAAGGGCCGGCTCGAGGAGGTGCCCGAGCACAGCGCTGGCTGCCTGCGCCTGCTGGGGTGGGGACGGCAGCAGCTGGGAAACAACCAGGGCTGGGGGGTCAGAGCTTATCGGGACAATGGGGTCCAGCTTTACATCTGGAATGAAGAAGGCATTATCCTCGTAACCACCCCATACGCACTCGGTGCCCCCACTGGTGTCACCCTCGCTTCTCTGGCCCAAAGCTGTGTTCTGTATCCCCTCGAGGTGACACTGTCACAGCCTCAGGTGGTTTTGGGTCCGGGATCACCAGCTTTGGGACATCCTTTTCAGCCCAAGGCTGCAGCGGGTGAGGGGATTTGCAGCAGAGGCAGCATCCAGCCAGCCCTCCCCGAGCAAGGGATGCTTGTTTTACGGACAGCAGAGTTTTTGGGGGGAGGCTGTTGGGTGCCTGCTTCCTCGCAGCCTCCTGCTCCCACCAGAGAGCGGGCAGCGCCCTGGAAATACTTAACAGCAGAGGAAAGGGCTGTGCTGGTGACTCCCTCCTCGCAGGGCGCACGGGTACCCAGGATCATCACTGCCCTCTTCCCTTTCCGCTCACCTCCCAGGTCAGCAGTGCTGAGCGAACCAGAGGAAACAGGAGGAGGAAGCTGGCTGCTGGCCGGCACCCCGACGGAGCAGGGCTACGTGCCAGTCAGGATCATGGAATGGTTTGGGATAGAAGGAACCTCAGTCCATCCAGTTCCACCCCCTGCCATGGGCAGGGACACCTCCCACTGGATCAGGGGCTCCAAGCCCCATCCAACCTGGCCTGGAACCCCTCCAGGGATGGGGCAGCCACCACTGCTCTGGGCACCCTGGGCCAGGGCCTCCCCACCCGCACAGCAAAACATTTCTCCCCAAGATCTCATCTCAATCTCCCCTCTTTCAGCTGAAAACCAGCAGGATCCCCACCACCAAGGTCTCCAGGCACCTGTCTGAGCAGCTGTGTTTGGGACCACGGCAAACGTGCCTTCGGGAGAGCACTCCCCTCCCATCTCCACCGCTTGTCTCTCAGAAGCAGAAAAGTTTAGGTAAGTGCTAAATGTCAGGTTCTTTGGAAAAAGCCAAGCCCACCTGCACTGCACCTGCAGAGAAGTTTCCATGGAGAAGAAACCACTGTTTGGGAACACTTTCACCCCTCGCCTGGGCAGCCTCTGGATGGCTGAAGCCATCGGAAGGAGGCAGCCCTCAGGCCAGAGCATTCCCCAGGGCCCCAGGGAGTGCAGGCATAGGACAAGGGGAAGAGTTTTGAGCTGAAAGAGGGGAGATTGAGGTGAGATCTGGGGGAGAAATGTTTTGCTGTGAGGGTGGGGAGGCCCTGGCCCAGGGTGCCCAGAGCAGTGGTGGCTGCCCCATCCCTGGAGGGGTTCCAGGCCAGGTTGGATGGGGCTTGGAGCCCCTGATCCAGTGGGAGGTGTCCCTGCCCATGGCAGGGGTGGGACTGGATGGGCTTTGAGGTCCCCTCCCACCCAATGTGATTCCGATTCCCAAAACAGCAAGGACTTTGTGAAACATGTTTCAAGGATGAGTGTTTTTCTGGGAGAACTGAACAGTGAACACGGCTCTATCTAAACCTTCAACAATCCTTGACTCGTGCAGGGATTTAGGGTAAAAGGTGACCGGGAAATCATGGTGGTTTTGATTTGCTCCACTTTGGGAAGAACCGGATTGCTTCGAAGGGGCTGGAAATTACGGCTGTGCATTCCATGAAACTCAGCTCAGAGGTCTGCACCTTCGGGACGCTCACTTAGTCCCAAATGAAGAGGTGGTGATATGAGCATCTACGTCTCCGAAGCAGCATTTATAGGAGACAAAGGAGTCCATGCACACCGTGACTCACCGAAAGAAGGGACACAGGATGTCCCAGACCCTGAGCAGCTTCCACATCCCCCTGGCCAGACACCCTGGAGCCCTTGGAGGACAAAGTCAGAGAAAGCATGGAAAGCCTGGAAGCTTTGTCTGAAAGGCCCAGGAAAGACCCCAGCTCTGCACAGAGCTGATGGGAAAGGGAAGAGGGAAGGAAGCAGGGCTGCCCAGTATGATTTGGAGCTTTCTTTTCTGTTTTTCTTCTCAGCCTGGTGAAAGCCAGGGCTTTGCAGCTATTGTTGCCATTCCCTGGAGCATGGGCCTCTCGGAGGAGTTACAGACCCACAATGAAAAATAACAACCCCAAAAGCCACAGGAAGGAAAGGAATTCACAGGAAAAGGAAAAGCCGCAGCAGGAACAAGCACTCATGCCTGAAATAAATGCACTGCCTCTGCTCGGGGGCAGGTAGGAAAGGTTACTCTGCCTTCAGCTGTGGAGGAGCCGAGACTTTGGTGCCAAGCCCTGGCTTTTGGGCTCTACTGCTCCAAGTGAGTCCTGGCAGGGGGGTTGAAGAGTAAGAAGGCAGCAAGGGAATAGCCAAACAGGCCCTGGAAGGGCCAAGACAGAGGGAAGCAGCCCCATGCCCAGGGATATCGGAAAGAGATTCTTTGAAATATAAGGTTTCTTAGAAATCTGAGCTAAGGGGGAGGCGGGGGCAGAGCTGCCCAGGAGAGACCCGGTCACCCAACGGGCACTGGAGGCGACAGCCTCAGCTGCGATTAACGGTTTACGGTGCTGGATTTTGAGGAAGATGAGCACCAAGACCAAGGATTTGGCATCCCAGGGTTCCCAAGCCCCCGCTTTGCTCTGCCGAGGCAAACGTACAAAGGATCCAACAGGAAACCTTCCCGGTGTTGCTGCTTCCGCTGCGTCGGCTCCTGCAGGAGTGAGGGGTAGGGTGGGACAAGGCACCGGGGCTGGGCCAGGGCTGCTCCCCACCTCTCCCTGCTCACATCGGAGCTACTTGAAGTTCACAGTGAGAACAAACCACCAACAAAACCAAACAAGCTGCCCTGGGCCTCCTGCTGCTGCTCCCCAGCAACCATCTCCAGGTAGAAAAAAATCCAGATCCCATCCACTTCACAGGTCAGGGAGGCAGCGGATAGGGGGAAAGGCAGCAGCTGGAGCGTATCTGGAGAAAGGAACAGAGCTGGGAAGGGGCTGGAGCCCAAGGGTTCTGGGAGCAGTTGAGGGTGCTGAGGCTGTTTAGCCTGGAGAAGAGGAGGCTGAGTGGAGACCTCATCGCTCTCTGCACCTCCCAGCAAGGAGGCTGTGGTGGGGCGGGTGCTGGGCTCTGCTCCCAAGTGACAAGGGACAGGAAGAGAGGAAATGGCCTCAAGTTGTGCCAGGCCAGGTTCAGGAAAAAATTCTTTACTGAAGGAGTGGTGAAGCCCTGGCAGAGGCTGCCAAGGGCCGGGGTGGAGTCTCCATCCCTGGAGGAGTTTAAAACCATGTAGAGGTGGCACTTTGGGACCTGGTTCAGCAGGCAAGGGAGGGACTGGGCTGGTCGTTGGGTTGGATGAGCTGAGAGGGCTTTCCCAGCCTTGATGATTCTGTGATTTCCACTTCATAGCCCCTGAGAAGCCCAGAGGGACAGAGCAGAAGCCTGTCCTACATCAACAACTGTCTTGCTTCTTTTGCTGCCTATAGCCCTGTCACAGAGAAGCACAAGTCTGACAGACATGGGTGCCTCCAACAAATCGTTTGGGGATCACTCCTGAAGAACCTGTGGAGCTGAGAGCCTGAGGGGATGCTCAAAGCAGCAGGGTCTTCACGACAGAGACCAGAGCAGCACAGGTACCTCCCTACCAGGTCACCAGGCCCTGGGTTCAAATAAAGCAGCTACAGAGCTTTTCCCAGCCTCTGCAGCTGGAGTTTCACTCTTTTTGGCAGTTCACAGCTTGGAGGGAACATTCCTTGTTAGTCCAGCAACTTGTCCCAGCGCACGGGCTGCTGAAACACATAACCAAGTAGTTTTTGTCATTCCAACTCAAATGCCTTTATTTCTATGCTGGCAGCTTCACCCGTCCTCACAGAGGACAGAGTGCAGGAGGTCAGCAAACATTTCCAGACACGCTGTTGGTCACATTTAGGGGGCAACGAGGAAGAACCAAGGCCACGAGGGGCCATTCCGTGATATCCCAGTACCCCACAGTGAAAGATGGAGGAGCCTTTGCTAAGCTGTTGTGACTTCAAACTTAAAACCAAGCGTTAACTTTTGGGACAAGAGGATGCTTGGTAGTTAGGAGTCCACAGGAGGCTTAAGAGGACTCTTTCCCCCTGCTTTCCCACCCTGTGTGGGGCCAGAAGGCTCTCCTGCCAGTCCATTCCCAACACCACCTCCACTCCTGCCCCAGGAACACAGGCCCCGAAGCACCACCGCACTCTGGACTCAGAGGCGAAAGGGAGGAAGGGATGGGATTAAAAAACCCAAAATGACTGACACAAAGGACATGAAAAGCAGGAGAAGCTATGAAAGTACGTTGAGATGGTCAAGAAAAGTCACATCAAAATATATTTAAAAACCAGAAATTCCAATCTGCGTGGAATTTAAAACTCCTTTCCCGACTTTTTTTTTTTCCCTGCTCAAGGAGTCTTTGTTGCTCCAGGAGGTGGAATATGATAGGCAGCACCAGTTGTGTCCTGAAAAGGGCAGCATTGCCCCTAATTCGTCTGAGCACTTCTATCATTTACAAAGGAAAAATTAGACATACCTCCACAATTGCCCCCCCTCCCTCTTTTCCATTCTACAGCAGTCGGGAGAAGAGACGGAAAACAAATCTGACACTTCATTTGCAGTTAAGTCAGTTTTTCCCCACATCAATACCCCTGCAAGCCATTGTAGACCTTCTGCACTGGCCCTTGTTTCAACAACCGTTTGAGACCTGCAAGAGAAAATGAAGTATTACTGCAAGAGAAAGGAAAGCGTTGATGCACAGCCCATCCAGGCTGACGACTCTGCGTTTGCCGTTCCTGATGCGTTTACACATCTGGCTCTGTGTGTCTGATTAACACAAACACTGGCACGCCAAGAGCAGCACCAGAAAAGGAAAAACGCCCCCGAACTCAGTGGTGCAACAGCTTTACTCCTGCTACTTCAGCAGTCATTCAGTCATGGAATCACTTGGTTGGAAAAAACCTTTGAGATCCTTGAGTCCAACCGTGCCTGTCCACTCCTAACCCAGATCCCTGAGCACCTCATCCACCGTCTGTGAAATCCCTCAAGGGATGGGGACTCCGCCACCTCCTGCGCAGCCTCTGACAGGGCCTGAGAATCCTTTTGGGGAAGAAATTGTTCCTGATGTCTGATCTGAACCTCCTCTTCCAACAAGGAGAGGTGTGACCGAGGTTACTGATGCTGTAGCAGTGGTTTTATGTGCTCGTGCATCCCAGTGGTTCCAGAGAGAATGACTCTGCTGCTCAAAGCTCACCGAGACCCTCACAGCTCCATAAGGGATAAAGGGGACTCCCAGAGCTACTTTGCTGTTGAAGTTGATGAAAATTCTGTTATCTTAAGCACAAATACTCAGCAAGTTGTTTGTTGTTGCCTTTCCAGGTCTAATTCATCTAGCTCATCCCCCCAGGCTCCTCTAGATCCCAAGACAAAACTGTGAGCAGCGAGCTGGGGAGGGCTGTGTTTGAGTCCTCCTGGACCTGCCAGCTACTGAAACCCACCTGAGTATCACAGAACGGTTTGGGTTGGAGGAGACCTCAAAGCCCACCCCATTCCACTCACTGCCATGGGCAGGGACACCTCCCACTGGATCAGGGGCTCCAAGCCCCATCCAACCTGGCCTGGAACCCCTCCAGGGATGGGGCAGCCACCACTGCTCTGGGCACCCTGGGCCAGGGCCTCCCCACCCTCACAGGAAAGCATTTCTCCCTAAGATCTCAACTTAATCTCCCCTCTTCCAACTCAAAACCATTTCTCTCATCCTGTCCCTGCACTCCCCGATCCAGAGCCCCTCCCCAGCTTCCCTGGAGCCCCTTTCAGCACTGGAAGCTGCTCTAAGGTCTCCGAACAGCCTCGTCCTCTCCAGGCTGAACAACCCCAACTCTCTCAGCCTGTCCTCATAGCAGAGCTGCTCCAGCCCTTGGATCATCTCCGTGGCCGCTTCTGGACTCGCTTCAACGAGTCCCTACTGTGAATCAGTAACCAGAAAGCAGTTTTTCAGGCTGGTATGCAGTGCCTGGGGACAACACTGCCCAGTAGAAATAGTCCCTGAAGTCAAGCAAGAGAAATAAAATTGTTACCTGTGGACTTAAGCATCCCGTTGAAGGCCTGAAACCCCTAAGTCTTTTTGAAGGGCACAGTTTCACAAAGGACTCTGTATGACTTTACAAATATCTCTTCCACACCCCTGAAAGCCCATTCATAAAACATTTCAAAGAACTGACTGTGACAGGGTCCTATCAGGACAGAAATTCTTACCAGAGCAGGATAAGAGACGAGTGAGTCAGCTCTTAAAACCCTAATAGCTCATCTCCCAGGGTCAGCACGTTCAAGGAGACTGGCTGCTACTTAAAGGGCAAATCCGCACAAACCAGAGGAAGCAGAGTGGCAAGAAGAGATGTGTCACACTATTTTTATAGTGATAATCAGAAGGGACTCCCTCTGTAAAGTCACCGCGGTCACACGCTGCCAGGGCTCGACGGCCCAGGCCATGAGGCCCTCAGGGCACAGCAGCAGCTCAGTCTGCCATCAGGAACTGCAGAGCCTGATCGGGGTCTGTTGGGACCCAAAGCAGACAACTCCCCACACCATGGGTAACTTTCAAATACGAAAATAAATTCAGCTAGTCTGCTATAATTCTGCTGTTGGACATCCCCCAAAGAGCACTAGTCTGGCAACAGAGCACATAGGCAACAGGCTTTCACCTCGACATGACAGAAGACAGCCTGTCCTTGTACAGGAGCTGCTCCAGCCCTCGGATCATCTCCGTGGACTCGCAGTCCTCCTCTGGACTCTGCTCCAACAGCTCCATGTCCTCCCTGTGCTGAGGACTCCAGAACTGGACCCAGGGCTCCAGGTGGGTCTCTCAGAGCGGAGCAGAGGGGCAGAATCCCCTCCCTCCCTGCTGGTCCCACTGCTCTGGATGCAGCCCAGGACACGGGTGGTTTCTGGGCTGTGAGCTCATGTTCCCAGCTAAGGTTGAGCTTCTCGTTCCCCAGCAGCCCAAGTCCTTCTCCCCAGGGCTGCTCTCCATCCATTAATGACGGATCACATCTTTCTCCAGGGGAGAGCCAGGCAAGGTCACTTCCCCTCCACAGCCAAAGGAGGCTCAAAGCTGCTTCCTGGCTGCGGGTGAGAGGATGTGCCTCCTGAATGTGTAGTTCTTGGAAAGGAAGGACATGGCTGGAGAAAGGTGTGCTCAGCAACCCTGAAAAACAGAACCATTCCCGTACCTCGTTTCCTAGTAGCCAGCTCAGGCAGGAGCGTGCTGGACTGAAGGACGCCCTCATTAGCACACAGGATATTCCAATGCGTATCAGATGTTCAACCAGGAATTCCAGCCAGGAATCCTGACACCTGGTGCTACTGCACCTCAGGCGTTTTTCACTACAGCCAACTTTGAGATGTTGCTGACACTGCCAACAGGCGACAGGTTACAACACAACCCAAACGCTTTGCTGCCTGCTGCTGCTCTCCGAGCACTCTGGAGCTAAAACACGGGATCCAAGGCTCCAGAACAGGGCACAAACTAGTGTCAGCAAAGATAACGAGAAATGTGTCAAAGAGAAAGTCACCTCTGATCAACAGACAATAAATTCCCTGATGTCACCCTGGCAGGAAAGCGAGCATGTTATTCCTCTGATGCTAAAGCTTGGACTGACCAGAGCGGTGCTCTCGCAGTTGGAGTATCTTCTGAGTGCCCCAGAGCTGTACGTTTGGTTAAGAGATAAGAAATTAGGACCACTGCCAACAATAAGAGAAAAAGAGAATGTTTTGAGTTCTGAAGCCTACTGTTTCCTTTGAATGTGTACACTGAACTGCTGCTACGCAACAGAACAGACCTATTCCCTCATAAAACTCCTACAGTCACCGGGTGTTTGGAGATATTCTGGCACACAGGAATGCATCTGACTGCCCACCCAGGCTCCTTCCCTTGGGAAGCGTGGAATGGCTTTAGGAAGGAGTGAAACACCCAAAGGCCTCATGGCTGAACGCACTCATGCCAGAGCATCACCTCTCCACTCCTCCCCCGTAAAGGCATGCAAGAGGTTGGACAAACACGAATGCTTCTGTGGCTGCTCCTTGCCCAGATTCTTCTATATTGCCAAGAACAACAGCTGGAACAACCTCGTGTGTGTTCAAGAGGTGCTGTGGCCTTACGGGAGGACATGGATCTATTGGACCAAGTCCAGAAGAGTGCCCAGACATGATCCGAGGACTGGAGCACCTCCTGTACGAGGACAGGCTGAGAGAGTTGAGGTTGTTCAGCTGAAGAAGAGAAGCCTCAGGGGAGACCTTAGAGCAGCTTCCAGGGCTGAAAGGGGCTCCAGGAAAGCTGGGGAGGGGCTCTGGATCAGGGAGGCCAGTGATGGGATGAGGGCAATGGTTTTCAGCTGAAAGAGGGGAGATGGGGATGAGATCTTGGGGAGAAATGTTTTGCTGTGAGGATGGGGAAGCCCTGGCCCAGGGTGCCCAGAGCAGTGGTGGCTGCCCCATCCCTGGAGGGGTTCCAGGCCAGGATGGATGGGGCGTGGAGCAGCCTGGTCTGCTGGGTAAGGTTGCTCAAAACTCCATCCAACTTGGCCTTAAACCAAACACCTGATCGCACCCTCTTTTCCTATAGAGCCACGAAGGACTTTGGGTAGAAGGAGATGTATAGGGGAACAATCCTCCTCCTGGTGCTGCATGGCACTGTCTACCACTGACCGCAGAGGGATTTTCCCGAGTCTTGCCTCCAAGAAAGTAGAAACAGGGGCTGGAAACTAGCTTGTGATTACATTCCAGCAAAGGCAAAGCAGAAGGAGGCTAAGCCCAGCGAGTCTTTCAGCTCAGACAGATGGCAGCTACAGAACAAAGCTCCCGCAAACCTGCCAAGTGCTACATCCCAGCTCCAGCACATCCCAACCTAATCCAGATCTCTACAACTGTAAGCAGCTGCACTTGCTTGCTTCAAAGAGAAATGGAAGTTAATCACTGAATATCGGGCAACTGTGATTCGTTGTACAAAGGGCACAGGGAAAAGAGAGCCCCTCCTGACCACTGCTCCGGTCGTGCCAACCTCTTATCTTTGGTCAGAGTTCTGTGCAGTCCACTGCCACGAGAGAGCTTTAAAAGACGCACCTTCCCGCTGTTCGCTTGTCAGCTGCTCTTTGGGGAACTCCACATCAAATGTTATTATTAGCGAGCCTTTGATATTATTGTTGTCAAAATTTGGAAGACCTTCTCCTTTCTTCCACAGTTTGGCCCCGGGTTTCGTAATTTTATCCCGAGCAATGTGGACCTAGAGACAAAAGACATTTAGACAAAGGATTTAGATTAGACATTAGGAAGAATTTCTTCACAATGAGAATGGGGAGGCCCTGGCCCAGGGTGCCCATGGCAGTGGTGGCTGCCCCATTCCTGGAGGGGTTCCAGGCCAGGTTGGATGGGGCTTGGAGCCCCTGATCCAGTGGGAGGTGTCCCTGCCCATGGCAGGGGCTGGGAATGGATGGGCTTTGGATCTATGACTTTGGAACATTACTGGTGTTCTCCCCGTCTACCCCGATACTCCAACGCCTTTTCCAACCCACTGAAAAGCTTCACCTGATACTGAGCAATATTTAAGGAGCCGAGGTAGTATTTACTGCCAGGAGATGTGCAAGAACTGACACCATGCTCAGTAACTGCTGTGACCACCCAGAACCGAGAGCCACGCTGCACACCCCTCGTACAGGGCTGGTTTTGGCTCCATGGGAACTGGTCTGTAAGGCTCTAACAGAAGAAGAACTGCTTACAACCTCTGCACAGACCCTGGGCAAGCGAATCCTCAGCCCAGGGGACCTGCCATAACTTTCTGTCTGCACACAGCAAGCCGTTGCCTCACCTTGTGCCCATCCAAGTGGGCGATATCCATCTCAAAGCCTGTAAGTGCCTCGACCAGCGAGATCGTCACATTTGTATACAAGTCATCTCCTCTTCTTTCAAAGACCGGGTGCCTGTGGAAATAAAGAGACATCAGAACTTCTTCCCCACAGAGGAAACAGGTCCTCTGGCTCCATCCCCACTCTGTGAGCGTGGAGAACTCAGACGGGAAATTCAGAATTTAGAGAAATCAGAGGGGAAGTAAAGAATGAATGAAATTGAGCTTCATTTTCCTTTGAGATATAAACTATTGATAATCTTTCTATTTCTGGGGCAGTGAGTGGTGAGGCGTGTCAAGTAGTTGTGACTCACAACTGTTTCCTTCAGAGAGCATGGCCTTAAAATAAGGAGATAGTAAGATTACGGAGAAAAGAAGATATTCCATATGATTCATACAGGAGCTACCAACGCGTGCCAGAATTCCAGCCAAATGAAATAAAAGGGGAATTATCACAGCATCTTAACTGCGGTGATTCCTGCTACTCCAGCACCATCAGGGCTCACTGTTCTGCACTGCCCAGGACCAGACTCCCAGCTCCAACAGCTCGAGGGGTGGGCTACAGCCCACTAAGAGGGCAATGCTGGCCAGAAAGTGGCTGGAAGCTTCCTGTACCGTGAGCAGAAAGAGTGGGCTTGCTAGGCCAGTTACTTACTTAAGAACTTTAATTTTGAAGCGCAAATCCCCCGGCTCCCCATCCACATGGGGTTCGCCTGTGGAAAAGAGAGTAAAGCTCCGATTAGAGAAGCTGCTTGGGAACAAGTGAAGAAACAAACAGCACATTGAACACGACAGAGATTCGCAGCTTGCGTTAAAGGAGAAAACCAACCAGCTGACCTCTACAGGAAAAAACACACACATCACAGAATCACAGAATGGTTTGGGTTGGAAGGGACCTCAAAGCCCATCCAGTCCCACCCCTGCCATGGGCAGGGACACCTCCCACTGGATCAGGGGCTCGAAGCGCCATCCAACCTGGCCTGGAACCCCTCCAGGGATGGGGCAGCCACCACTGCTCTGGGCACCCTGGGCCAGCACTGGAAGCTGCACTAAGGTCTCCCTGGAGCCTTCTCCTCTCCAGGCTGAACAACCCCAACTCTCTCAGACTGTCCTCGTACGGGAGGTGCTTCAGCCCTCGGATCATCTCCATGGCCTCCTCTAGCCTCACTCCAACACTTCTATGTCCTTCCTGTGCTGAGGAATCCACAGCTGGACCCAGGGCTCCGTATCCAGAACCTAGGACTTCCTGAGCACTGCTGCAATGGGCTCACATTTTTCTGCTGTTCTGAAAGACTTGCCTGAATGTTAATGATATCCTTTACTTGTTGAAGGACTTTATCTCCTCAGGCAGAGCGGATTCCCTCACTTACTGAAGCCTGGAACAGATGCTCCTACACAAAAATTATCCAAAACACCAGATTTAGGGTTTTTTTGGTGCATGCCCCCAGGACCAGCAACGGGAGTAGTACTCGGAGTGTTATCTGAACTTAGCAAAGAAGATGCTCCTGGATTTCAGCAACATGTAGAAGACCACTAATCTGTTACCCAAGGAAGGGCTTGGACACTTTCATTGCCACAAAGACCAGCCTTGGATCACCAAAAAGGAGCAAGCGAAGCCGAGCAGCAGTACCCACAGACGTACCTTCCCCAATGAAGGGGTACTCCATGCCATCCCTCACGCCTGGCTCTATCTCCACCTCTAGTGTTCGCTCCTCGTTCACGAGCCTGTGCAGGGGAAGAGCAAGCACTAAGTCTTCAAGAATAATGATAGAACCCTCTTATTACCAGGGTAACGAGAAAATCCCCACCAGCTAACACACACTCGCCCCTTGTGACACACCTAAAACTGGAGGGCGAATGCTGTCTTTCTTGTCTGCTGATACTCATCCAGCAGAGAAGGCAAAGTTAAGCTCCTAAATGCACCCTCAGCATCTGGATGCGTGACTCCACCACAGTATTCCATGTCCAAATGTTCCCAGCTGGAAATTGTGGGCTACCTTGTTTATTCAGATGCAGTTGTGGGGAATTCACTGGAGTATGACTGGTTGTTCCAAGGAATAAAAGGCTGAAAGAGTAAATTGGTAAGCTCTGCATCTAAGAGCTGGCCACCTCTACTGTAGGAGCAAAGCCTGGCTCCTCGGGAGAGAGAAACCCATTTCCCCTGCTCTTACTCGTAGCGCAAGCACCTCCCTCCATCTAGTGGCAGGTTTTGAATAAACATCCATCCATCCATCAGTAAAAGGTATAAAAACTCACTTGACGTTGGGACATTCATCACAAACAACTTCTTGGGTCATCTGGAAACGCCCAGGCCCCAGCTGGGTGGTCCTCATCTCCTGACGGCAATTGCATTTCCGCTTGCCAGGCGCCTGTCTTGCCACTGGCTTGTTCCTGACAACCTGCATGGAGGACAGAGAGGTCGATCCCAGCACTCCGGGGTCTCCACAAAGCTTTGGATTTCTCAAACACAATGTGGTTTTGTCTGCTGCCTCCACAGCAGCTCCAAATGGCCTCAGTCTGACAGCAGTTTGCACCTTACATCTCTTGCTGATCACACATTAAATACCAGAAAAACTCCCTCTGACATCGCTGTTACCATTTCCTTTCTTTTTCCTGCACACTTTCTAAATAGGGAAGGACAGAGCACCTCACACTTTGGTCTATGTGAGCTCCCTTGTCTCACACAACGAGCAAAATTATTTGAGTTCTCCATTTACGCAGATGCTCATGACACAAACTCAACCAGCGCAAGTTCAAACACGCAGAACAGCAGGGTTTGTCAACACCAGAAATGTAGCTTGCTTAAAAAAGTAATTAAGAGGCTACCGTATGCTTGCCAAGTGTGCGATCCAGAGATCTGCAGTGACGTGTTTGGCCATATAAAGAGGCCAGAAAAAATCCCCAGTGTGGTTTAGCAAAGATTGCAAACCGGATTTGAGACTCAGGACAGGCGCTCAGTCACTTCATTCTAGAGAGACAACTCACGCTTTTTCCAGCTGGGCTACGACAATGGAAAAGCCATCACTCATCACCCACAGCCAATGGAGAAGTAAGAAGCATCCCTTTATAGTGAAATGGTCAGATGTGTAAATGTACTGTTTCTTCAATTAACTATCAGCAACAGCACCGCAACATCCTCCACTATCACAGGCGAGTGCTGAGCGCCTTAGCTCTGTTCTTTGGGAGAAGAAACCGCTCTGAGCAGAGGTCAGGCAGCTCAAACCTGTGAGCGCATCGGAGAGACCAAGCAGTCAACTTACTTCTACGAAGTTTCCTGAATAGACCTCCTCCAGAGTAACCTCCAGGTCCACGATGATGTCACTTCCACGGGGAATGTTCCTGTCTTGTTGGCGAGGGTTCCCTCCAAACATGAAGCCGAAGTCCCCAAAGAAGCTGGAGTAAAGCACATCAATTAGTTCAGGAAGGGATTGCAATCAAATGAGGCTTTGACAAAGAGAGCCACCCAACATGCTGCTTGGCAGAAGCTCCCAGTTCCCTGTGGATCAGCCTCGCCGTGGTACACAAGCACCACAGTAAATCCAGGTACCTCTTTTTGCTCCTCCAGGACACAAGCCAACACCTTCAAACAAAGCAGTTGCTTTGGAAAAGTTTTCTGTGCTAAGGAAAATCACTTTTGGAGCAGGAGTTGAACGCCAACACCTCAAAACCTCTTTGCCCCCTACAGGAAGTCCTCTCTGTAAGGCACTGCTGCTCATCTACCACCACCAGCAGCTGCAAGCTCGGAGCACTCCCCTTCTAGTGCTGCAAGTCAATGCTAGGAGGCTGGCTTTCAGCGGTGCCAGGATGAGGCTGATGAGTTAAAACTCACGAGTGAGTCTCCATGGTTCTCCTTCAAGCAGACAGACAGAAGGTGAGAGTCCTCAGACGGGAGGATTACATGAGATGAGCAACTTCAGGAATTATTTTAGTCAATGTGGGCCTGGAAGAACCAAAGAGGCCTTCGTGGAATGGACTGGGATGGAAGGGACCTCAAAGCCCCATCCAACCTGGCCTTGAACCCCTCCAGGGATGGGGCAGCCACCACTGCTCTGGGCAACCCGATCACGTGGTCTGTGACAATATGGTAACCATCAGTCCATCAGTCGTGTACCAAAGAGCACATGAAGTCTCTACATGTTTAACACAGCTGCAGCACCTTACAAACCATGGAGGGAGCAAGTGCTGCCCCATACGGAAGATCCCAGTGGTTCCTATTCGCTTTTCCTCATGAAAGCATGGACTGAAAACTCCACCTGTAACACTCATCATAAAGCTCTGCCTTCAAATTCTCACCTGTCCCTTCAGATCAGTCCCTCCTGACCAGGCAAAGGACCTCAACACAGAATTTACCCACCACGTGCATGAGCATCACGAAATTAGCGGCCCAAGTAGGGAACAGCCTGAAGTGGCAAAGTGTCCTTACTGTGAGAAGATGTCTCCATGGGAGCTCTGGTGCCCATCCTTCAGCCCCTCCTCACCGTAGGCATCGTACTGCTTCCTCTTCTCCTCATCCGACAGCACCTGGCAGAGGGACACAAACGAACAGGACACTCACCCACAGCCAAACTGGGTTGTTTAAACTGGGAATCTCACCACAATTCTTCTCTGAGGGACACAACCAGTGCTCTGCATTACAAAAGCACTGGCTATAACTTGCTGCACTGGACTAGAGAAGTTAAACATGTATCCCTTAAAGCCATAAAAAGTACAGTTGGTAATGAAAACAGCAGAAACGACACAGAAAATACAAACAATACTGGGTTTATCTCAAGGATTAAAAAAGAAGCAGAAGGAATAATTCAAATCATAGAACCACAGAATGGTTTGGGTGGGAAGGGACCTTAAAGCCCATCCAGTCCCACCCCTGCCATGGGCAGGGACACCTCCCACTGGATCAGGGGCTCCAAGCCCCATCCAACCTGGCCTGGAACCCCTCCAGGGATGGGGCAGCCACCACTGCTCTGGGCACCCTGGGCCAGGGCCTCCTCACTCTCCCAGAAAACATTTCTCCCTAAGATCTCATCTCAACCTCCCCTCTTTCAGCTGAAAACCGTTCCCCTCGTCCTCTCCCTGCCCTCCCCGATCAAAAGCCTCTCCCTTCTTCCAAATCTCTTTTAAAACTCACGTACATCAGTACTGGCTTTCAGTGTCCCGATGCCTCTCTCTGCAGTAAGAGCCACACGAATAAAGACTTCGAAGGGATGTTTCCTGGTTTTTGCTTCCCTGCCCCAGATGTGACAAGGTCCCAACTCACAGAAATGACACCAAGGTCACAGCTTCAACGTAAACCACACACTTCCATCTTCAGACGGGACAAACAACAGGTAACGCCTACTTAATTCTTTCCCTTCACTGGTTCCCCTGTGACAGTTCAGTCGAGTTATTTAAGAACAGACAAGTCTGAACTAACAAGAGGTCCCAGACCTGGTACAAAAATAACGTGTTTTCTTTCTGACCAAAGAGGAATGCATTCGAGCTGCTTCTCTCATTTCCCTGTTTATGTAATATTTGCATATCTGAAGAGCAGAGGAAAATCAGGGATGGAAGCAGGAGCCAGGCTGCAGCTGTGGGCTGAGCAACACCACCAGATCACAGAGAGAACACCAATCCTTCCCTTCCAAAGCTCGGCTCCTCAAAGAGGACATAAACGTCCTCGCAAGCAGCCCACCAGGGCAGGCAGGCTCCCAGCGGAACCCTGCTATGAGTTCCTCCTCGGGGCCTCTGCTCTGTGGGGACCAGCAGGAGCAGGAGGGAACCAGCAGCGACAGAAGAGAGACAAGAGCCCCTTCCCAGCTTTCTGGAGCTCCTTTCAGCACAGAAGCTGCTCTAAGGCCCTGCCTGAAGCTTCTCTTCTCCAGGCTGAACAACCCCAACTCTCTCAGTGTCTCCTCAGGTGGGAGGTTCTCCAGGACTCAGATCATTGTAGTGGACTGTCTGAATTTTGATACAGGAATGGGAGAGGAGGGTTTGCCCCTCTGACCTACAGAAGGGCCTCTCCATCTCCTAGAAGACCTCCATTCTCGCTCCCCTGAATGTTACAGGATGAAGCCTCATGGGACAACTCACTGGCAAAACTCAGCTTCACGCCCCGAGCGGTTTCACCACAAATCATACCCACCCTCAACCCTCTGGGAAGGCTCTCCCAGTTCTCCACACAGCGTCACCCCAACAGCTCCCACCTCACCTCATAGGCAGCCCCCAGGTCCTGGAACTTCTCCTGTGCCTGCGGGTCATCAGGATTCCTGTCAGGATGGAGCTGCAGCGCCAGTTTCCGGTAGGCCTTCTTGATGTCCTTGATGGATGCGCCACGAGACACCCCCAGGATCTTGTAAAAGTCTCTCCTGCCAGGGAAGAGAGGGGAAGGGAATGGGATCTGTCAGGTGGAACATAGGGTGTCAGCCATGGGGTGCAGGTGCAGCCCTTGGGGGGAGCTGGAAGCGGCTCTTGGAGCTGGGGGAGAGTGGAGCCCATTCCTTGAATGTTGGTGAGCAGGACTGGAGCCCAATCCTTGGAGCAGGGGAGGGATCAAGGTCCATTCTTTAGGGTGGGGGAATCAGATCCCGTTCCTGGGAATAGGGCGGATTAGGATTTGGGGAGGGGGGATCAGGGCCTGTTCGTTGGAGCTGGGGGAGGGAGAGCAGGGAACAGGAGGGATCAGGGCCTGTTTCCTGGAAGAGGGGTAGAGAACTGGTGTCCATTCCTTGGTGGGAGGGAAATCAGGTCCATTCCTTGGAGCTTGGGGGGATCGGGGCCAGCTTCCTGGAGCAGGGAATGGAGGGGATTGGGGTTCATTCCTTGACTGGGGCAAGGGGGAAGGATCAGGGCCCATTCCTTTAAGCTGGGGGGGAGAGCAGGGAACAGGGGGGAATCAGGGCCCGTTTCTTGGAGCTGGGGGCGTTGGGAGAGCATGGAACGGGGGGGGGGTGGGGGTGGTGGGAATTGCGGCCCGTTCCTTGGGGCAGGGGGAAAGAGAGCAGGGAATGGGGGGGTATCGGGACCCGTTCTTTTGGTCCGGGGTGTGGAGCAGGGAATCAGGGGGATTGGGGCACGTTCCATGGAGCTACAGGGAAGAGAGCAGGAAATGGAGGGGATCAGGGCCCATTCCTTCGAGCTGTCGGGGGAGAGCGGGTAAATGGGGGAGTTGGGGCCCGTTCCTTGGGGAGAGGGATCGGGGTCCGTTCTTTGGAGCTGGGGGGGAGAAGCAGGGAATAGGAATGGAACTGAGGCCCGTTCCTTGGGGATCAGGGCCCGTTCCTTCGACCTGGGGAGGGGGAGCAGGGGAATGGGGGATCGGGGCCCGTTCCTTGTGGGGGCGGAGGATTGGGGCCCGCTCCTTCCAGCGGGCAATGGCGAGAACCGGGGCCCGTTCCTTAGAGCTGGGGGGGGAGCAGGGAGCCGGGGGCCCCGCGGCCCGCGCTCACCCGGCGGCGGCCTCCCCACAGAGGCAGAGCAGCAGGAGGCAGAGGCGGCCGAGGCGGCCGGGGGCCATGGCGGGACGCGGCGCTGTGCGCTCGCCCCGGCCCCGCCACCCCCGCCCGGAAGCGGCGCGCGCGCGGCGGCCAATGGGGGAGCGGAGCTCGCGCCATGGCCAATCGGCACCGCACACTTCAGCCCCGGCGCGGCCCCGCGGGCCAATCGCCTGCCGGGACGTGGGCGCCGCGGCCAATGGCGGCCGAGCCCCGCCCGCAGCGCAGGCGGAGCAGGGGCGCCCCCGCGCGGCGGCCAATCGGAGCGCGCGGCCCCCGCTCCCGCCCCCGCTCCGGAGGCCAATGAGGAGCGGCTCCACTGCGCGAGGCCCAGTCCTCCGAGCGGGACAGAAGGGCCATCTCTATGGTGCGCGCCTGGGCTGGCGCCGGAAGTGGAGGCCATTGCCGGAAGTGGGGGAGGTGGCTGCCATGGCGGCGCCGGTGCGGCTGTGGGTGAGGACGGAGCCGTTCGTGGCGGGGCTCCTGCCTGCGCCGCCGCCCGCCCGTCTCGGGCCTCACTACCTGCGGAAGATGGCGGCGTACGTGCGGGCGCGGCCCGGCTGCTTCCCTCAGCTGCCGTGGCCCCGCTGGCGGCACATCGCCTGCGGGAAGCTGCAGCTGCGCCGCGAGCTCGCCTGGCTCTACTTCCAGCTTTTCCACAGTCTTCTCCAACCGGAGGCGGCACGGCGCCTGGAGCGGGCCGAGGCCGAGGCGGCGTGCGGCAGCGCCGAGGAGCTGGAGCGGCAGCGGAGCGAGGCAGGAGCCGCGGCCCGGGCGGGCGGGGGGCGCGGAGGGCGCCCGGCCCGTAGTGACGCCTCTTTCTCTTCCCTCTGCGCCAGCTGTCGGTGGACACGCTACAGTTCCTGCTCTTCCTCTACGTTCAGCAAGTGAACAAGGTCTCGCTTCGGCGCTCTCTGATTGGGGAGGAATGGCCCAGCGCTAGGACCAAGGCGCCCGGCCTGACCGGGAAGTCCGCCAGTGCGAATAAGGTATTTGGGGGTGCGTAGGACTCCTCGTGGGGATGTTTGGAACCTGCAGAGTCCTGCCTTGAAAGAGATTGGTTTATTCCCAGGGGCTGGAAATTGGGTGTAATTCCACTGTGGTGAGGTCTGAGTTGGGGTCACAGAGTCATTTAGGTTGGAAAAGACCTTCACTATAACCTAGTCCAACTGTAAGCCCGGCACTGCCAATGCCACTACTAAACCACATCCCTAAATGCTACATCAGCTGGGGTTTTAAATCCCTCCAGGATGGGGACTCTACTATTGCCCTGGGCAGCCTCTGCTAGGGATTCACTACTTCCTTGGTAAAGAAATGTTTCCTAATAACAAATCTAAACCCTTCCTAGTGCAGCTTGAGGCCATTTCCTCTTGTCCTGTCCCTTGTTAGTTGGGAGCAGAGCCCAGCACCCCCTCACCACAACCTCCTTTCTGGGAGCTGTAGAGAGCAATGAGGTCTCCCCTCAGCCTCCTCTTCTCCAGGCTGAACAAGGGAACAAGGCGGCTCCCTCCCAACCCAAACCATTCTGTGATTCGTTCTAGAATAAAATATTTGGTATTTGGAGTTAGGACAAAATGCTTTTCCTGAGGGGTGGGTGGTTGCTGATGAATCTGGCTTCCCTTCTGTGTTTTGGAAGAGCAGAGCAGCAGGAGCAGCGAGCGGCGGAGCTTGCCGCATTTGACTCGCTTTCCTTCTTGGCACAGGCATGGGCAAGGGTGTGTTGTGTGCTGTCGGTGGAACTTGGCAGATCTGTGAGAACTCACCCCGCTCTTCTGTGTTTTTCTGCCCACTCAGAACTGGAACGATCAGGACCACCGCACCTTTGTGCTGAGCCACCTCTCGGATATGCTGGAGCTGCTGCTGGAGCCGGAGCAGCTGTCTGCCTCCTTCCATCCCACCCACAGTAGCTTGGTGTCCTGCGAAGCCGTCTGTGCCCTCAGCTTCCTTATTGAAGGGACCACAAGCAAATCCAGGGTGGTCCATCCCCTGCATGAGCTCGCCCTCTGGCAGCCCTGCCATGGGCAGAATGGCTACTCCAAGGGCTGCGAAGCTTTCTCTTTCCCCAAGCTGGAGAGCTGGCTGCGGGCATCACTGACAACGAACCCCTTTGGAATGACTGCCTGCCTCAAGTCTGGGAAGAAACTCGCATGGGCGCAGCAAGGTAGAAGGCCTTTGTAGAAAAGTGAGCGATTTCAGAGACTCAGAATGGATTGTGTTGGAAGGGACCTCAAAGCCCATCCAGCCCCACCCCCATCCATGAGCAGAGACACTTCCCACTTGATCCAGTTGCTCCAGGCCCCATCCAGCCTGGCCTGGAACCCCTCCAGGGATGGGGCAGCCACCACTGCTCTGGGCACCCTGGGCCAGGGCCTCCCCACCCTCACAGCAAAACATTTCTCCCTAAGATCTCATCTCAATCTCCCCTCTTGCAGCTCAAACCCGTTTCCTCTTGTCCTGTCCCTGCACTCCCTGATCCAGAGCTCTTCTCCAGGCTGAACAACCCCAACTCTTCCAGCCTGTCCTCGTATAGGAGGTGTTTTTGATCACTTTTGATCTTGAGGTGACTTTAATGTTCTGCTGTGCCCTGGCTTCTGGCACTTACGGCCAGTGCGTTCTGCTGATCTGCCCGCTGGACACAGATGGTGGCGCGAAGTGTTTGCAGTTTGATGGTTCCAGCCTTGAAGTTTTGGCTGATTATTTTCTCAAGGGATTGCTGAGTGATATGGACAGTGAACCATTGTGTCCATGTTTTTGCAAGAATTGTGTGTAGTCTTGTGCTCTTTTTCCATTTAAAATGCATTGTTTAACTTTCATTTTGCAGTTGAAGGAACAACCAGGAGAGCAAAGATTGCCTGCAGCACTTGTGTGGTGCCCGAGGTGTCTCCTATGGTGATCATGAGCCAGGTGTACAAGCAGACACTGGCCAAGAGCTCAGACACCTTGGTGGGGGCTCATGTACGAATTCATCGCTGCAATGAGTCCTTCATTTACCTCCTCTCTCCTCTCCGGTGAGTTTTTCTTCTTCCAAGATATAGCTAGTTGTCTCCAGCCAGTTTGTTCAAGCATTGAGTTTTCATTAGGTGGACTAAGCGGGGCAAAAGTCCTGGTTGCAGTTGTTTCTGCTCACTGTGTCCATGCCCTCTTGTTCTTCCGCAGGTCTGTGACCATTGAGAAGTGCCGGAATAGCACTTTTGTCCTTGGCCCAGTGCAAACGTCCGTTCACGTCCACAGCTGTGACAACGTCAAGGTTATTGTGGTTTGCCACCGTTTGTGCCTTTCTTCCACCACCGGCTGTACTTTTTACATCCTCACACCTAACCAGCCTCTCATCCTCTTGGGGAACCAAGCAGTCACCTTTGCCCCTTTCCACACCCATTATCCCATGCTGGAAGACCACATGGCTCAGGTGGGCTTGGCCACTCTGCCCAACTACTGGGACAGCCCCATGCTGGTGTGCAAGGAGAGCGGGGACACCAGTGTCTTCCGCCTCCTGCCACCCTCGGACTTCTACACCTTCGTGATTCCCTTTGAGATGGAAGGAGACACCACGGAGACGCCGGGTGGGCTTCCCCATGCCTATCAGAAGATGCTGAGCCAGCGAGAGGAGAAGGTGCAGAGCTGGCAGAGGACAGTGAAGGAGGCAGGCCTGACCAAGTGAGTCGCATCTCAGCTCAGCCCTACCAACAGGAGAGTTATTTGAGGGGTTTCATCAGCAGTGCTTTACTCACGGACCGGTTTATGTGAGCAGAGTCTTGCATTCCGTTTCTAGAGTGTCCTTAATTAGCAATCTCGGGTTCATAGAATCGCAGAATGGATTGCAAGGAACCTCAGAGTACTGAAAAGGTCCCTTCCCAACTGAAACCATTCCATGGTTCCCAGTTCAGGCAGGCTGGGAGCCAAGCCGAGCTCTTAGCCGATAGATATGGATGCTTCTTGTGGTATTGAAGGTGAGGTGGGAAGTAAAGTACTGTAAATAAATGGGACCTTTACATACTTCCCTGCCGATCTTTTGGTTTCAGGGATCAGAGGAAACAGTTCCAGATGCTGGTAGAAAACAAGTTCTATGAATGGCTGGTTCAGACAGGGAACCGTCAGCAGCTGGATAGCCTTGTCCCTCCCGCAGTTGGCTCCGAGCAGGCAGCAGGATAGTGCTGGGTTCCTGTACAGCAGAAGCCAAGGAAGGGTGAGTAGAGGGCATCTTTGTCTTGATTTTTCTCTGTCTGGAAGAATTATCCTGTGTTTGTGTGCGGAGGCAGAAGTGGAGGGAGGTGGCTGTTCAGTGGAAGCTCTTCCAAGTCCCTTGCATTTGGTTTTTAGTTCTTATTTTGCAGTCAAAACCTCTTTCCAATTGGAATCTGTTCCCTGTGTGCTCAGCACCTCCCTTGTTCTCTGTAAGTGTGCTGTTTGGTTTGTGCGAAATCCAGTCTGTCTTATTTATGTAGATTCTATTGTACTCAGGAGTTTGCACTCTTGAGGGATAGGGGTCAGGTGAAGAGTAAAGTCAGGACCTTGGGTTTTAGGAAAGCAAGCTCCCGACTCTTCAAGGTGTAAGTCAAGACCCCAGGAAACCGCCATTGGGGTCAAGGAAGCAGAGCTGGTTGATCCTTAAGGATGCTTTCCATAGAATGGTTTGGGTTGGAAGGGACCTTAAAGATCATCCAGTTCCAACCCAAGAGCTTTTGATCTCCTGGTGTAAGAAATCAGGAAAGGGAGCCAAGACAGGAGCTTGGCTGAATCAAGATCTGATGTTCCAACGAATGGGCAAGAGGGAAATGCACAGGCAGTGGAAGCAGGGCAGCGTTAGGTTTATGGTTGGACTTGATGATCTTCAAGGGCTTTTCCAGCCTAAATTACTCTGTGACATCTGTGTCTGCCTGGAAAGGAAGATGGGGACGTTGTACGTAATTGGATGTAAGAACTTAATTTGAACGGCTGTGGGTGTTAACGTCTGTGCTTACCTGCATGCTTTTTGCTTGAGAGAATCTAGTGAGACTTCTAACAATTCTTACTCTGTCGTGTCTTCCTCATTCCTGAGCAGAAGTGGTTTAGCCCTGACTGTGCTTTTCTGCCATTGCCTTTTTCAAACCATTAGAAAGTTGGTTGGATTTTTTTTCCCCTCTTTTCTTTAGTCTTTGAGTTGCTTTTTCTTTGCTCTTTGGAGTAAAATTTGCTCCTCTGGTTTTGCTACAGAGTTCTGGGTACAGGCAGTGGCGTAGTGAAAACAGTTCTCGTTTGGACTTTGCGGCCATCCTGACCGAACACGTTGGATATGGATCTGATGCCGGCCTCTGTGTGGATGGGACTGTTCTAGGATTTCTGATCACCGCTGCTTTTCCCGGAGCACACTGTAACGATTCTGCTGATGGCTGAGAAGGAGCGTGTGGCTGGAGGGTGATGAACAATTATGCTTCGTTACAGATCGTTAGTGGGGAGGCTGCGGTGTCCACATATTCAAGCAGAGCTGGACGCAGGGCCTTGGCCGTCGGTAGCGTCTTTAGGATATGAGCCAGCTGCAGGGGTTTTTATAGATGGGAGAAGGAAATGTTTGATTGTTTTTAATGAATGAAATTCAATTGATTTTTTTAATATGAATATGGCACTTAAGCACTGTGATTTTATGGAATTTGCTTTCTTAGACATTTGCATTGTTTTGACAAATGTCAATAAAACAGAGTTCTTGGATAAGCTTGGCACGTGTCCTAGGAAAAGGATTTTACCTGCATAATGAGTGTAAGTGTCTTTACTGCTTAACGGAATGTGAACCTAGCAGCTGAGAGAGAAGTGCTAATTTATTAATAGCCACGGAGTTGAAGGTTCTGAAGCACAGCATTTGTATTCAAACTTTCCTACCTTCAATACTTCATAGAATGACAGAATCACCTCCTGATCCTGGACCAGGGCCTCCCCACCCTCACTGCAAAACATTTCCTAAGATGTCATCTCAATCTCCTCTCTTTCAGCTCAAAACCATTCCCCTTGTCCCATCACTGCCCTCCCTGATCCAGAGCCCCTCCCCAGCTTTCCTGGAGCCCCTTTCAGTACTGGAAGCTGCTCTAAGGTCTCCCTGCAGCCTCCTCTTCTCCAGGCTGAACAACTCCAACTCTCTCAGCCTGTCCTCATAGCAGAGCTGCTCCAGCCCTTGGATAATCTGTGTGGCCTCCTCTAGACTCGCTCCAACAGTTCTGTGTCCTCCCTGTGCTGAGGACTCCAGAACTGGACCCAGGGCTCCAGGTGGGTCTCTCAGAGCGGAGCAGAGGGGTAGAATCCCCTGCTGGTTCCACTGCTCTGGATGCAGCCCAGGACACACAGTTGGTTTCTAGGTTGCAGGTGCACATTGTATAATCTAAGTGGTCTCTCAGCGTTCTAGCAGTAAGAGCTGTAGGCAACAAGACACCTGGAATGGGATGAGGATGTGATGCTGCTGTGCATGTCCTTCTCCAATTGTCACATCAGACTGCATTTAAGAGGGCTGTGGCAGCGTACGCGGGGCAGCACGCAGAGCTGCTGCTGCCAGACTGCTTGTCCTGACAGATTTGAAACGGGGTCTGTGCGTTTCGGGTGCTGCTGTGCCAGACTCATTTCCCTTTGTCTTGCTAAGCCTTTGGGCGAGCACAGTGAAAAGCTGCAGAGGTGGTTTTTCATCGTGCTCTGGTGGGGGGGTGTGGGTGTGTGCGGGCCAGCAATCCTCGCTCTCCCCGCTCAGCGTGGGGCTGAAAGAACGGCTTTAGCTCCAGGCGTGGAGAGCGGTGTATGAGTTTTGAGTCGGATTTGTGATGCTGGTGGATTTTGTCAGATATTTGGGCACGTTCTTTGCTAATTCATGTGTTCTATTTCATGGACTGTTTCCAGGGAGGCCTTAGAGGAGCTTTCAGCGGGGGCTCCAGGAAAGCTGGGGAGGGGCTCTTGATCAGGGAGGGCAAAGACAGGATGCGAGGGGATGGTTTTCAGCTGAAAGAGGGGAGATTGAGAGGAGAACTTAGGGAAAAATGTTTTGCTGTGCGGGTGGGGAGGCCCTGGCCCAGGGTGCCCAGAGCAGTGGTGCTGCCCCATCCCTGGAGGTGTTCAAGGCCAGGTTGGATGGGGCTTGGAGCCCCTGATCCAGTGGGAGGTGTCCCTGCCCATGGCAGGGGTGGGACTGGATGGGCTTTGAGGTCCCTTCCAACCCAAACCACTCCGTAATTCTATGAAATCACTCACTTTAGGGGGTACAGCCAGACACACGTCTTTTCTTCCTCTGTGTTGGGCTCTGGTTGGAGCAACATTGCTATAAAAATCAGCAACCGCTTGGCTGTGCAGATGTTTCCTTTGTGAGCTTTGGAAGCAGCTCCTCTACGCAGAGGCTGTTCCTCACAAGCGTGTGGTGTCTGCCCTGCGTGCACATTGCCCGTTTCTGAGCTGCATCCTTTGCTGCATGGGAACGTTCTCTGACAAATATTGGGTCTCTTCCTTACAAATGACGAGGATGTTGGGTTTTTTGTTGCTTGTTTAACAGGCTTGGAAGGGAGAGAGCAGCCAAATTGCCCCCCGTCCTCCAGGACTTGGCAGGGGGTTGCGTGTTTTGAGTGCATTTGGCAGAGTTTTGGTGTTCTGACTCAGCAAATGGTAACAAAAGGAGGA
Source organism: Cuculus canorus (assembly GCF_017976375.1). Lineage (NCBI taxonomy): Eukaryota > Metazoa > Chordata > Aves > Cuculiformes > Cuculidae > Cuculus > Cuculus canorus. The sequence goes on from NC_071409.1 coordinate 27,007,869, forward strand.
TGGTGAAGCTGTCCTTTATTCCATAATCCTGTTTGCTTTTCTGGAAACCGGCTATAGCCTCAGAATCACTGACTCAATTTTTGGATCCCATTCTCATGACAAAGCGGCTGTCTGGTTTAAAACAAGCCCGTTATAAAAAGGGTGCCTCGCATCCTGGCTGTTTGTACCAGCTTCTGACATTCCTCCAGCACTGAGGAGCTTGGCTGGAACGGAAAATGTCCAGAGCTGGAGCCAAGGTAAGTTTATTTGCAGCCTGTACGCGATTGTGGCTACGAGTACAGCAATGATCAGGGGTAAGTTGTGGGGAAACTTTGGTTTCTTTGCTTTGCTGACAGCCTTCCCCTGCATTAGAAAGAGGAGATGCTTGAATCCCCTGCATTTGAAAGAGGAGAAGCTGGAACTCAGCCCTCCTTAGTCTTTCCCCAGATCTTGGCTGTTACATCTAGGTGTGGCTCCACAGAGGACGCGGAGTCAAACCCAGCAGCTGGGGAGGGGAAGGTTTAAAATGCACCAGGACTCAATGCCTTGGAAATTGATGGCGGAGGCTGCTGTGCCAGCGGCGAGCGTGAGAAGATGCATTTGTGGAGTGGGATCTCATGGAAGGCTTGAAGACCTGACATCCAACACCAATGGCAGCTGCTGCGTCCCCCTTCTGTGGAACCAAGGAGCTGTGATGGAAGGATGCCCCAATGATGACAGCACCTAAGATAAAAGTATAACCCAGGGACGGGAACCGGTCTTACGATTTGGTGGAATCAGCAGAGGTGGATTTAAGTTGGAGAAAGAGGTAGATCAGGACGCTGGGCTTCAGCCAGTGAGGTGCATCAGGTGGGGATCCTGCTCTAATGCCGGGATCTTAGATCTTAGTAAGAAATGCTTCCATGTGAGGGTGGGGAAGCACTGGCCCAGGCTGCCCAGGCTGCCCAGGCAGGCTGTGGCTGCCCCATCCCTGGAGGTGTTCAAGGCTGAGTTGAATGGGGCTTGGAGCAGCCTGATCCAGGGTTGGAACTGGATAGGTTTTGAGGTCCCTTCCAATCCAAACTGTTCTATGATTTTTAACAGTGGTGATGTTTGATCAATGCCGGTGGCCAAAGCACCATAGGTGAAGCACAACCAGCTCGGACCGAAAGGTGGTTGTGTGTCTAATACTCAAGCTATGGAAAAACGGTGGGAGAAGTGGATTACAGAGTACTGCACTTTAGATTTTTAACCACGATGTTAGATGTTTAAATCATCGTGGCTGGAAGAATTCTCTCTGGAGCATTTGGGGGGAATTGGCTGAGGCAATCACAGATGCTACCAAACAACCCAGCATCAGGGATGGGGCTGATGCTGTGCAGGAAGGCTGGAAAAGGTGAGATGCTGTGTTGAGTGTGCATAGCATTCGATCAATCAACTCGCACATCAGTTTATTCAGTACGAGAGACACTGGAGTAAGTAATCAATGTCCTGTCAAGGAGGAAGATGGGCTGGTGGTTGGGCTGATAGAGTTCTTCTGAGCCCAATTCCCGTCAAACTAAGGTCACTTTTGGCATGGTCTGGCATCGCAGTATCATATGCAAGCAAGGGACACAGTCAAAACAGACGCGGTGGTTCAGGAACCCTTATTGCGAAGAGGAGCTCTTGGTGAGTAATTGTCATCTGGAAGGATCTAAAAGTGGGGCTGTACAAAGGACGGGTCTGGGTCTAGGTCTTGGCAGTCTTTCCATGCAAGGCTTTTTGAAGAAGGTGTGTGTTGCCTCTCCAGACCTGGCTGCGTTGGAGCTACCTCAGTGAGATTTGCTCTCCAGCTCTTGAGATTGTTTCGAGTTGGGTTGTGATCAGGTAGGGAAGACGTGTCCCTAAGCCAAGTGCTTTTTGGTCCCCTGCCTGGCTGCAGGAAGAAGCGTGGTGATGGGCCAGCAATTTGTCAGTGTATTGCAAACTTGAACCAACCAAAGCAGAAGCAGCCAACTGCAAATGCAGCCTTTGAGTGTCCGAAGAGCTGTGCTGTCCACCGTGGGGCACTCCTTTAGTTATTGGCACTGGTGTGATTGGCTTTTGGCATTGATTTTTGATGAAGCAATCTGTGGACCGTTAGAGTGGGAAGGAGAGCGGACTAGAAGGCGTGATGACCCAGGAGGAAAGAGACCTGACCACCCCGTCTCGGTAAAGGTTGCACTGTGAGTTCTTGGTAAGGCAGCACAAGTGAAACCCTGCTCAGTACAGCCTGCTGGCTAGTTATGGCTCCCTCAGCCAGAATGCAGTAACTACAGGTCTAGAGAAGGTGGGAGGGAAATGCTTTAACAGTGTCTTGCTGCGAAGGACAGGGACTTCACTGAGGGAGCTTTGGGTTGGGACAGAGTCAGGTGCTGGGCAAGGCAAGGAGTTGGTGGCAGCTGGAGGTGTTGGGGCCAGGCTGGTGAGTTGGCTGTCAGGGCTAGTTGGGATGCAATTGATCCTGCTCAGTGGTTGAGCTTGGTGACTTTTTGACATCTGAAGGGTTCTTTTTTTCAGGTATTTTGGGCTAGAATATGGATGCAGGCACGTGTTTGACCTGGGTGATGCGTCTCCTTGTTTTCTTTCCTCTGCTTGTGTTTCAGGTCACCTTCTATGAAGACAAGAATTTCCTAGGCCGTTCCTACGAGTGTGACAGCGACTGCCCCGATTTTCACACCTATCTGAGCCGCTGCAACTCCATCCGGGTGGATGGGGGCACCTGGGTGGCCTACGAGAGGCCCAACTTCTCTGGGAACATGTACGTTCTGATGCATGGGGAGTATCCTGATTACCACCACTGGATGGGCCTCAACGACCGCCTCGGCTCCTGCAAAGCCGTCCAGATAGTAAGTGTGACCTCTTCCCAAGGGGTGTTCTAATTTTCACAACTGAGTTTCAGCAGGCTTGTGGGTGACCCCCATCTTCCTTGGGACCTGCGGGAACCCCTTTGGAGAGGGTGGCTGAAGAGGGTTCTGTCCTGCAGTCGTGCTCTGGGAATGGCAAGGTGTTTGGTGAGTGGAGATGAGGAAAGGGCAGGAAGATGTGCCAGGGTAGGCTTAGGTGGGACACTAGGAGAAGGTTCGTTCTCCAGAAGGTGGTGGAGCACTGAAACAGCTCCCAGGAAAGCAGTCACGGAGTCAAGCCTGACAATATTGCAGAAGCGTTTGGCCAACGCCCTCAGCCCCATGGTGTGAGTGTTGGGGTGTCCTGTGCAGGATGATTCTTTTGCGTTGGAAAGGACTCGATGATTCTTTTGCGTCCCTTCCAACTCAGGACATTCTGTGATTCCATGAAAGCAGCTCCCTTTGACTGCTTCGCGGGTGAGTATCTGTAGGACCAGTAGTGGTCCTTCAGGGACATTGGTGGCCGGGCAGGTCTCTCCAAGGTTTGCCTCTCACCTGCTGACTGCTCTGACCCTGCTGATGGGCATCTCCCATCCTGACCGCTCCTCAAGCTCCAGCAGCACCAGGCCTTCCCCCAGCAGCAGATGGGATAAATGGTGACAGTGAGCAGCGTTTACACCTGGTAGAAGTGCTTGAGGATGAAGGAAGAGAGGGAATGATGCTTTTGGGAAGCCTGTGTGGAGAAGCACGCTTTAAAACTGGCAGGGATGGGATTGTGGGTGTGTGGGGTTGAGATGCTGAGCGCTGCTGTGCCTTTGCCAGTGATCCGTGCATCGCTGGAGCAGTGCAGCCATGGATTCCCACTGTGTGGAGCAGGTCTCGCAGCTGAAAAGCAGTTTTGCTTTTATGCCTGGGGGTCTGATGCCACTTTGAGCCTGTGCTGGGTTTAGGCTACATATAAATCCCTTCGTGCAGGGCAGGGTGAGTTTCCAGCTAGATCAGTGCTCTGATCTGGCCTAAGGAATGGAGCTGAAGCATATGGGAGATGTAACAGCAGTACAGCTTCCTCTGTCAGGATGAAATACGAGGGCCTTATCCTGCACCTCCAGCTGGTGCCTGGCTTCCCTGGTCCAGTGGGAGGTGTCCCAGCCTATGGCAAGGTGTAGAACTAGGTGGGCTTTGAGGTCCCTTCCAACCCAACCCATTCCATGATTCTGTGACTCCCCCCCCCGCGCCTGGGCCTTGCAGGGGTTGGGTCAAAGCACCCTGGAGAAGCAGCAGTGGATGCATCCAAGAGACCCCCCCAGAGCTCGGCTGGGGGAGCGGGGAAAGACAGTGTCCAGGCAGCTGCAGATTAAAAGTGCTGCAGTGCCTTCAGGCAACGTGGTGCTTTGAATCGCAGCGGAAAATACCCACCCTGTGTTCTGGAATACAACCCAGCTGGGGTCAGCAGCTCATTAAACTCCTCGTCGCCTGGAGGAGCGGGGAGCAGAGGGGGTCCAGCTCTCCCGATGCTCACGCAGAGTGACTGGAGGGTTCAAGGCAGCAGCGAGACGGGCAGGCTGCCTCGTAGAGAGCCCAGCCCTTGCCGACGTGGCCTCATTCCTTCCGCTCTGCAAAACTGGGGCTGTGGTGGGGGTTTGAGCTCTGGCTCGGTGCTTTTCTTCCCTCTGCAATGTGATGCTTGGTCAAGAGTTACCTGATTGCTTCCCCACTGTGCTTTGGGGGCTGCCCCGAGCCCTTCAGCCTGTCCTGCCGTGCTTTGGGGTTGGGTGCACCCAGCCTTGCTCTGACCGTGCCTCAGCGCGGCTCCCATCTGCTGGTGACCGTCGGTGCTGGGACGTACTGGTGTCCCCCTCCAGTGCCCTGCGAGGGTGTGGTCTGGCACCCAGGGGTTCTGGGAGCCGCTGAGGGACCTGGGGGTGTTTAACTTGGGGAAGAGGTGGCTGAGGGGAGACCTCATCACTGTCCGTAGCTCCTGGAAAGGAGGTTTTGGTGAGGTGGGTGCTGGGCTCTGCTCCCAAGTAACAAATGATGGGATGAGAGGAAATGGTCTCAAGTTGTGCCAGGGGAGGTTTAGATTGGATATTAAGAAAAACTTATTCACCAGACGAGTGGTGAAGCACAGCAGAAGCTGCCCAGGGTAGGGGTGGAGTCCCCATACCTGGAGGGGTTATAAAACCTGTAGCAGTGGCACTTTGGACCATGATTTAGTAGACACGGTGGGGTTGGGCTGGTGGTTGGACTGGATGAGCTTAGAAGGCTTTTCCAGTCTTAACGATGCCGTGATTTTATGATTTTTTTTTCTTCCTTTTTTCTAGCCAAGTGGAGGCCGGGGCCACATCCAGATATTTGAGAAGGGAGATTTTGGTGGGAAGATGTTTGAAGCCACTGAAGACTGCCCTTCCATCATGGAGGAGTGGCACATGCGTGAGGTCCATGCCTGCAGAGTCCTGGAAGGCGTCTGGGTTTTCTATGAGCATCCCAACTACCGGGGCAGGCAGTACCTGCTGCCCAAGGGTGAATACCGCAAACCCGTGGAGTGGGGAGCGGCGAGCCCTGCCGTCCAGTCCTTCCGCAACATCACCGAGTGAGGCAGCCTGGTGACTGGCATGCCAGAGGCCGTCAATAAAGCAACTGAGTCGCTCAGCTCCACCTGTCCTGCTTATTCCCGGGGTCTGCGTGCGAGTGAGTGATCCTACCCTGGCAGAGCTGGGGGGAGCTGAGCCTCCTCCAGGCAAAACAGCCTCTGCCAGCCCCCATTGCCTCCATCTCCACCGTCACTGCCTTCTCCAGGCTGGTCATACCCCCTCCCCTCCATCCTACTGCCCTGGTCCCGGGAAAAGCCATGCCTGGAGCTCGTGCTCCAGTGTTTGGCCCCTGGAGCAGTGGGATGACCCATCCCCGGGACTCCAGTTGTTGGTGCTGGCTCTCACGACCCTGCGGAGTTGTGGAATCCTAGAGTTGTTTGGTTGGAAAAGACCTTTGAGATCATGGAGTCCAACCGTCCCTGTCTGCTCCTAAAGCAGATCCCTGAGCAGCTCATCCACCTGTCCTTTACCCCCGCCCCCTGCCCAGGGATGATGAGGTCCCAGTCGCTGCCTTGCTGCTCGTGGTGGTTGGGGAGAAAGGGGCTGAGGAGGAGGGCTGAGGTTTGCTCCCGTGCCATGTGCCCCGCGGCCCCGGTGGGGAGCCAGGGCAGCAGCGCCCACCCTGTGCCCCTCTGCGGACGCGTGGGGCGATGGGAGCAGGGGGCAACGTGGAGGTGAGAGGCAGGAATCCCAGAGCAGGCAGGAGGCTGCAGCCCCATGGGTGACACTGGGGACCCCGGCAGCCTTTGTGGCAGGTACAGGGTGGCCCTCGGAGGTGTGACAAGGGTTCTGGCTGCTTAAAATGGGGCTGTGCAGCGCATCGAGCTGGGCAGCTGGAAGGGGAAAAGGAGGCTGGATGTGGATAGAAGCAGTGAACGCCTCGGAAAGCTGCCTGCGGATGGGAGGCTGCTGCCCTTGGAGGACAGGAGGAGATTCCTGAGCACCTGAGATGTGCAGGGAGCAGAGGGGGCTCCCCAGGGCTTCCAGTTTGCCACCAGCTGGAGCACCCTGGTTTGCCTGGTGCTGCTATATGTCAGGCAGGGCCCGTGCCATGGCTGTGCAGGAATAAGGGATGTTGTCAGCGCAGAGCACTCTCCTCCCAGGCACCCCAGGGTCCCCCAGCCTGTCTGCACTCGGAGCCGGGGGGCCTGGGGGTAAGGGTGCTGGGTGGAGGAGCAGAGCCCTTCCAGCCTTGCTCTGCGGGCTCTTCCTGGATGATGTATGAGGTTATTACAGAGCAGGGAGGCAGGAGCAGTGCTGCGGCTCCCTGGGAGCGCAGCTGCTGGTGGGGAGTGCAGAGGGGCTGCTCTGTGGGCTTCCTGAGGCAGAAAAGTGGGCTGAAGAGTTTCCTTTCTCTTCCTCCTGTTGTGACCCCGCCGTTCAACCTGCTCTGTTCCAGCCCCTCACTGGGAAGGGGGTGCATCTCCCTGACCCACCCGTGTCCCCCCCTTGCCTCTCTCCTCCGCCGGGGCAGTGGGACACTGGGTGCAGATGATTATGGATGCATCTCAACGTGGTTTTCCCCAAAATGACTCCCTAGGACCGACCTGCCGGCACCCAGCGTCTGGCAAAGATCCCCAGGCCCCTCCGAGGGCTGCCAGCTCCTGCTGTGCACAGCACCAGCTCAAGCAATACCTGGCTACGGGTTGTTTGCACAGGGAGTCTGTTGTCATCCCTATTTTTGAAGGAAAATCTCCTGCAGGTGGGCGTCCTCTGGCTGGTTTGTTTCCAACCATCTCCCACCCTGATTTTAGAATCACAGAATGGTTTGGGATAGAAGGGACCTCAAAGCCCATCCAGTGCCACCCCTGCCATGGGCAGGGACCCCTCCCACTGGATCAGGGGCTCCAAGCCCCATCCAACCTGGCCTGGAACCCCTCCAGGGATGGGGCAGCCACCACTGCTCTGGGCACCCTGGGCCAGGGCCTCCCCACCCTCACAGCAAAACATTTCTGCCTAAGATCTCGTCTCCATCTCCCCTCTCTCAGCTTAGGGCCATTAGGACATTCTGGAGATTGTCTGCCTGGGCCGTTTGCTTCCCTGCCCCGTGTCCCCTGGGTGGGGTTTGTCCCCCCGCAGTGGGTGCTGGCGCTGCAGTGGGCGCTTTGGGGAGCTCCAGCACCACGGCTGCTGCTCTCTGTCCTCCCTGGAGCACCAGAAGAACCAGACCAGGTTCTGGTTTGCCCTTTCGGTCACGTTTCCTCCCCGTGTCCTTCCCTTACATCACCCACTGTGAAAATGCAATTATCGCAGCTCTTTTCCCTCCTCCTCCTTCTGCCCTCTGGTGAATTTTACACCGTGCCCCGACCGCTGGCAACCGACGTGAATAACAATAAAATATGCAAGTTGGGTGGGTTTTTTTTTCATTACTTTTTATTTTATTATTATTCTTCCAGATGCCTTTTTTCCACGGGGGGTCCCTGGCCGCGCGCCTGCCGATGAGCCGCGGCGAGCGCGACTGAGGGGCGCAGGCGAGCCGACCCCAGCCCACCAATGCCGTTTTTTGCTTGACAGCTAATTTCCATGTTGTGGTATCAGGGGGGCTGCTCCGGTAATTGCCATGCAGATTGTGTCTGGTGGGCCTGTTCGACACCGGCGAAGGCTCGGCGCGGCAGAATAAAGCCAACCCCAGGCTGATGGATGGGGCGTGAGGAGGTCGCGGCGAGCGAGAACATGCAGATGCCCGTGCACACCGGCGGAATTTCACATCCCTCCCCCCACTCCTCCTTTCTTTATCCAGCAAACTCTAATCCATCCTATTTCATTGAGACAAAATCCTGCTCCATTTCTCTCTTTTCCCTTTTTTTCCCTTTAAGGGAAATGTGATGGAACCTGCTCCTTGATTTAATGAGAAGATGGTGCGGCATTGCGGGAATTAAAGCGGTGCCATGCTTCATTAGCAGCTGGGGATCGCACAGAGCTGGCCCAGATGTTAATTACACTTTGGAAATTAATTGGTATAAGGCATTCCTCCCTTCCATCATCCGTAATCCTGTGGCTGTAGAAGGATTTCTGGAAGCGGAGATGGCTGGGCAGGTGTCTGCGTCCTCTCCTCGGCCCCTCCATGACTGAGAGGCACAGGATGGCTTTGGAATCTTGACTCCACCTTCAAACCCATCCCCTTGGTGCCCACAGACCCACTGCTGGTTTCCTGTTTTACTTCCCTGCGCTGTTCTTTCCTAAAGTTTTTCTCCTGCTGCTCAGGAGAAGCAGGTCCGGGCGGGACTGGGGAATGGTGGGAGGTGGGACCACTTTGAAGGAGGAATAGTTGTTCCCCTTGGAGCTGAGCATCCCCAGGAAAGCCCGGGATGCCCTCTATAAGGTCTGGTGGGATGGTAGCTTCCCTTTCTCCTGCTCCCCGACCTATCCTTGCTGCCCACCCCGTCCCCTCGTGGGTGCAGCCCTGGCTGTTCCACAGGGGAGAGCCTCAACCTGCCCTCAGGTCACCTCTCTGCTGCTGAACCCCCCCAGTTCTCCAAGGTACATGGTCTCCGGCTCTTTCCCTCCCCTTTTCCAGCTTGGATTCAACCCGATGAGATGCAAAAGCTGCTAAAAAGCCAGGCTAGAAGCAGGGGACACGTTTTTTGCCAGAGGACAGGAATGATACGCTTGGAAATGAAGAATGTGCCTCTGAATGCTGCGGATTTGTTCCTTTCTGAGCTGGCTGGTGGCGGCCCAGCGTGGGGCACGGTTATCTCCTCCATGGAGCACCACACCTCTGCTTTCTGCCTGGGCTCACAGAGATGGCAGCGGGGCCCTGGTGGGTCGCTCACGCTCAGCTTTCCCCCCTTGCCCCCAACTGCTCCCAGCCCTGGCGGTGCAGCTTGCCGGCACAGCAGGGGCTTGGCCGGAGCTCTTGCCGTGGCTGGTGGGACCGGATGAGCCCTTGCTCTGTGTTTGCCCTTCTCTTCCAGGCTTTCCAGCTGTGACGCTCCCGGGTTGCTGCAGGAACCCTCCTTGCTGCTCGCAGAGGGCACATCCTGAGCTTTTGTGCTGCACGCGGTGTCCTCAGCAGTTTGTGGATCTTCTCTTGGCATTGCTGATGTGCTGCAGCTGAGGCACCGGCCAGCTTGACGCAGGCTCTTTGCCCCCAGCAGCAAAGGTTATTAATGTCCTTCTCACTGAAACCAAAGGTGCTGGAGGTTCAGCCACTTTCTTGCACCACCTCTGCGCAGTTTCTGAGGGGCTTTGCTGGTGACTAAAACTTCAGTTTTGCCCACGAGGCCACTCCAGACATCCTCTTTGCCTCTCTTTTAGGTGCAAACCACCCTCCGCGTCCCCTGTTGACGATGGCTGAAGGGCAAAGGTTGCGTGGAGCAATGTGTTTCAGGAGCTGATGGCCACGACCAGCCCCGTCCATCCTGGTTTGAGTTTGTGGGTAAAGTAGAGCTGAGCAGCTTCCTATCTTGCATGAATCTGTGCATCCATACAGACATCCTGAAGACCTCTCTGGTGTTTCCTTATGGTCTACTACACTGGAACAGATTGCCTGGGGGTTGTAGTGGAGGCCCCCATCCATCCCTGGAAACACTCCAGGGTAGGTTGGATGGGGCTCTGAGCAACCTGATCCCATTAAAGATGTCCCTGCTCCTGGACCTGTAAAGGTCCTTCCAACCCAAACCATTCTATGATTCCCTGGGCACACGTGTCCTCTCGGCCAGAGGTGCTCCCCATGGGCTGGGTTGGCCGTGCCCACGAGCCGGTGTGCAGGGTCATGGGCGAGAGCTGCCCCTCTGGGACGTGCAGGTGGTAGTGGTGAGATCGTGGCTGGTGGGAGACAGTGGTGACCCCAGCCCGGGGCTCTGCTGCTCCCCTGAAATTCCAGAGGGAGAGGGGAGCAGAAGGCGCTGCCCAGGGACCAACCTTCCCTTTGACGGCCCCCAGCAGAGGGCAATAGAAGCAAATGGAAGAGACGAGACCTGGCAAGCGATGTGCAGGGGAGCAGCTTTGAAGCCAGAGGACCTGCAAGAGTCAGGACCTGGGAGCAGAGCGAGGAGCAAGGGGGGACAAGGGGCAGACTGGTGGGCACTGGGACCGTGGCTGGTGGGGCTTGAGAGGGAGGTCAAAGCAAACCCCAGCAATTCAGGGCGGTTTGGTAGGAGTTAAAGCAAAGTAATGCCTTCAGAAACCTAAACGTAACAGCTTTGGGCTTGGATGGGGAGCGGAGGGGAGACTGTTAACCCTTTTGTTTTAATTTTCTTGATCTTAGGTCAGCTTTTAAGTGAAAAGTGCTGCCTTGATGGGCATGGTGGAGCACCTCCAGTGAAGGGTCTGGAATGAAAGGCTTAGAGACTTCCCGGTGCCAATCGTATCGCACCCAGGCAGGTTGTGTGACTGAGCTGAGCCATCCCAGGGTCTCTTTGTGGGTGCTCTGGGCTCTTCGTGGATGCCCTGGGCCCTTGGAGGTCAAATTCTGCTATGGCCACACATATCTGGTGGCTTTGAGTGCTGTCCTGAGCCCTGAGAGGGATGCACAGAGCTTCCCTTCTGCTCTGGGGAAGCAGCAGGGGAGAGGCCGGCGGAGCATCCTTCCGCCTCCCTGCTGCTCCACCAGCTCAGGTGAGAGCCTCTGCCCTGGCATCGCTGCTTCCCAAACCCGGCGTGGCTGGAATTCCCATCCCATTTGCAGCTTTACTGTGTATGTTTTTTCAGCTTTATTTTTTGTCCCAAACTACTTCGAATCACAGAGGGATGTTTTAGTAAGGAAAGTTTTCCGTGGCAGGAGCCTGATCCTACAGCTGCCCTCCCAGCCAGGACCAGACGGCTGCACAGACACCACAGGGAAGCCTTTCCTGGCAGAATTCCCACCTGGCGGCAGAGCCAAGACCTTTTTTTTTTTTTTTTCAGAGGAGAAGAAATGCAGTTATTTCCAAAGGAAGGGTAAATCCCTGAGCAAGGAGCGCTGGGGAGGCCAGGCTGGATGGGGCTTTGAGTAGCCTGATCCAGTGGGAGGTGTCTCTGCCCATGGCAGGGGTGGGACTGGATGGGCTTTAAGGTCCCTTCCAACTCAAACCATTCCATGATTCCGTGCTCTGGAGGGCCGGATGGGTTATGTGGGCAGAGCCCCTGCTGGCAAAGCTTTGGGGAGAAGTGTACTTCTGGGGCATTTTAGGGGCATTTTCAGAGCAGCCCTTTGTCGAGATGCTGCTGCGTGGAGAGGGCGCAACCACCCTCCAGCTCTAGAGGAGAGGAACGAAGGCGCTCCACCAGTTTCAGCCCCCTGACCTCGTCTCCTTGCTGAGACGAGCAAGGTGCAATCTCCCCATCTCAGTGTTATCTCCCCATCTGCCTCCTCTCCTGCCGCTTCCAGATGTTCCTTATCTCCTCTCACCTTCCCCAGAAAGCGGGCATGCTTCTCCCACTCCCCTCGCTGGATGCAGAGGCGGCTGCCTGCGCCGAGACTCTCTACCTGTGATCTCCCCGGTCTTATCTGCCGCTGGGAGTTTGGATTCAAGCCCTGTCTCAAAGTCAAATGGATTTCTGGCAGGGCGAACACGGCGAAGGTCGGTGGCGGGGATGCAGGCAAGGACCGGGTTCTCCTCCTCCACCCCGCTGGAGCCAATTCTCCAGGTAGCGCCTCTCCCCGTTTATTCTGCAACATTATCAATTACATTTGGATTATTATTACTCATTGAAGGCAAAGTGAGTCGCAGACAGCTATTTCCTAATGGGGAAATGTTACAGGCGCCTTATTAACGAACAATGCATCATTAAGGGGGTAGAGCTTCAAAGGCTCCTCAACACATTTCAAAGGACACAATGCGAGCGGAGCCGGCAATCGCATATCTGGGGGACATGGGCGAAATTTGTAACAAGGAATATCCTGGGCCCAACGTAATTAACTAATTCTCGATCAAAGGGGTTTGAGAACTGAATGGTCAGGGAATTCAATTATGGGTTGCCTAATGAACCACTGTGTGCCAAGGCAAGGGGATGGTTTCTCCTGGAAAAGCAAAGCTGAGGATCAGGAGTGGGATTTTCACGGAGGTTTGGGGAGAGAAGCACCAGAAAAGCTCATCCTGGGCAGACTTGGCCCAGGGAAGTAGTGATGCCCCAGGGAGGGAGGCACCATCCAGGATCCCAGGAGAGCCACCTGTCGTGGAGTTGGTCTATTTTGTAGAATCATGGAATAGTTTGGTCTGGAAGGGACCTCAAAGCCCATCCAGTCCCACACCGTGCCGTGGGCAGGGACACCTCCCACTGGATCTGAGGGCTCCAAGCCCCATCCAACCTGGCCTGGAACCCCTCCAGGTACCACAGCTTCTGTGGACATCCTGGGCCAGGGCCTCCCCACCCTCATCGTGAAGAATTTCTTCCTAATGTCTCATCTAAATCTTCCCCCTTCCAATTCAAAGCCATTCCCCCTCATCCTATCACTCCAGGCCCTTGTGAAAAGCCCCTCTCAGGCTTTCCTGGAGCCCCTTTCGGTGCTGGAAGGCCTGGTGGGACGTGTTCACCCCGTGCCTGATTTTTGGGGGTGACACCTCTGCGCAAGGCCAGGGCTGTGCAGGGGCCGGGGCTGCGGCTGGAGGCCCTCCCTGGCAAACCCTGGCAGGGCAGAGCTCCTCCTGTGCCGCCCGAATCCGGCCTCCGCTAAAACCAGCCTCGCCCTCTCTTTATGAAAGGAGCATCCTCTAATTCTCCACCGGTTTCTCTTATTACAGAAAGTTGGTTTGCTCACTTTACAAAGGCAAATGTATTATGAATTTTCCCTTCAATCCCCTCCTTTCTCCCCCCCGCGTTTAACAACCGATTTGTGTGTTGCATGAAAGTTACACAGTTCTTTAGATGCATTGGCTATTTTATTTTCTTTCATACAAAACTATGTCAGTAATCTTTTTGTTAACATGAAAGATAAAGGATTAGTAATGCAAGATGCAGTTTTCTTGTAACCTTCTTGAAAGCAGACTATAGTTTCTTATCTGGCTCTAACATTCATTTTCCTGAAATGAAAAAAAAAAAAGACTTCTTAAAATGAAATAAACTCTATTGGATTCAGACGAGCGGCGCTAGCAAAGGCATTTATTGCAGCTGGCAGGACGGAGCTGCTGCGCAGAAGCCCCTCTGTGGCAGCAGGGAGTGCCTTTCCGAGCACACAGCGTACCCACGCGGACACAGTCCGTAGGGAAAATGCTGTTGCCAAGGGGAAGCACCACGGCCAGACCTTGTGCTGACATCACGAAGCAGCCCAAGCTGCGCCTGCCCGACTCACTCTTGCGATGCTCACCTGCAGGACAGCCAGGAGCAGGATCCAGGTCCCAGACTGGAGCTGGGAGCCTGATTCCTGGGCTCGGTGCTGGTGGAAGCGGGGCAGCAGTGGGCTGCCTGCCCGCTGAGCCCACCACCACGTCCCTTCTGGGTTTGGCCCTGAAGTGCTTCTGAACCTGGGTGGCTTTTGTGACTGGGTGTCCTGCAAACCCTGGAGACAACAGAGGCCATAAACGAGGAAAACATTGGGATTTTCTATGTTGATGATCCCTTGAGAAAGGTTTCCATTGGAGCTACACACCTTGTTGGAGCACCTCCCATACGAGCACAGGCTGAGAGAGTTGGGGTTGTTCAGCCTGGAGAAGAGAAGGCTCCAGGGAGACCTTATAGTGACCTTCCAGTACCTGAAGGGGCTACAAGAAAGCCGTGGAGGGACTGTTCATAAAGGCTTGTGGTGACAGGTCTGGGGGCAATGGGTGTAAACTGGAGAGGGGCAGATTCAGAGCAGACATAAGGAGGCATTTCTTCACCAGGAGAATGGTGCCCAGGGTGCCCAGAGCAGTGGGGGCTGCCCCATCCCTGGAGGGGTTCCAGGCCAGGTTGGATGGGGCCCTGGGGGAGGAGGAGGTGTGGGAGAGGCAGGGGACAGAGCGTGGGGCTACCAGGGACCAGCAGATCTTCGAGCATCACCTACTGAAGCCAACAACTGAAATTTGTTGGAGCTGATTTCTTTGTAGACATGGAGAATAAAGGAAACACAAGGTGAGCAGAGGCTGGTTTTCACAGCACCAAAGTCCTCTGGTCCAACAAACCCCACTGCCCTCTTCCAGTGGCCTGCAAGGGTTAAATTGGTATAAGAAATGCCGTATTTCTATGGCAATTAGCTAATGGGGCCTCAGCAAGTAAAACAAAGTACTTTGCTCCCGCCAGGTGGATTTGGTTAATATCGAGTTAGCATAATAAGGAGCCAGTGTCTACAACTTTGTTTATAACCTCCTTCGCAGGGAATGCTTTTGTTTTGCTCCAGAAACTCGATATTTGCTGTTGCTGATGGAAATAATGATTTTGGTCGTGCACAACAGGGTCTGCACTTGGCTCCCGTGGCAGGGCTGAACGATCGAAAAAATACAGCTGAAATCATAGAATCCTGGAACGGTTTGGGCTGAAGGGGACCTCAAAGCCTATCCAGTCCCACCCCTGCCATGGGCAGGGACACCTCCCACTGGATCAGGGGCTCCAAGCCCCATCCAACCTGGCCTGGAACCCCTCCAGGGATGGGGCAGCCACCGCTGCTCTGGGCACCCTGGAGCAAATCCTCACCTTTGAAGGGGTCTCTTGTCCTGTGCTAACAGAGCTGTGCCTTCATTCGAGGAGGAGGGTGTTTTCACACCACAGAACCCCCCCGCACTGACCCAGCCTTCCCTTCCCCCTCGCTGCCCCGGCACATGTGCTATTTTAATATTTCATATATTTCATAAGCTTTTATGCCTCTAAAAGAGAAGTGAATTTGTGGAGAGTTGAGCTCTCTGGAGCTGTACTTCAGAGCTGAGAAGTAATTCAGGGTGAAGCCTGTATTAATCTCAGGTGAGAGAGATATTTAAATTCAGGCTACCAGTGTGAATATAAAATGGGGATCTCTTTACAAAAATTTCAAATTGTAATATGCAAAGCTTAAAGAAAAGAAACCCCAAGGGAACAGCTTTCTTCTAGAACATTTTGTTCCAACCATCCTCTCTTTACCTTTATTTTTTTATTTAAGAGCCCTCCCTTTGCCATTTTGTATTTTTAAATTAAATCTTTCAGTTTTTAAAATGGAATTCCTTATTGCTGGGAGATGGGAGGGGGGGATCGAGAGTGAGGAACGAAACTGCCTGGCTGGGAAAATGGTGCACAGGACCAAATCATAGCTGGAACAGAAGGAATAAAGGGGCTCCAGGAAAGCTGGGAGGGGCTCTTGTTCAGGGAATGCAGGCATAGGATGAGGGGAACGGTTTTGATCTGAAAGAGGGGAGATTGAGATGAGATCTTAGGGAAAAATGTTTTGCTGTTCAGGTGGGGAGGCCCTGGCCCAGGGTGCCCAGAGCAGTGGGGGCTGCCCCATCCCTGGAGGGGTTCCAGGCCAGGTTGGATGGGGCTTGGAGCCCCTGATCCAGTGGGAGGTGTCCCTGCCCATGGCAGGGGTGGCACTGGATGGGCTTTGAGGTCCCTTCCAACCCAAACCATTCCATGATTCAGTGATTTGCGATCACAGGCAGTGGGCAATTTATTGGTGTGTGTTTTGGTAGGGGTGGGGCTCAGCTCGCAGGTGTCTCTGCCCGGCGCAGCCCAAACCCCTCCGCAGCGCTCCGGGACAGCCTCGTGGTTGCACCTGTGGTGAAAAAACTCCAGCTGCAACCGGCTCCCAGGTCAGGAGAAATGGTGACAGATGACACGCTATTATCAGCTCTGTCAATTAATTAAATTATACATTATGCTTATGAGGGTGATATACCGAGCCACTCTAGATTAAGTGTCTCAATTAAGTCTTTAATTTAGATTTAATAAGTAAGTTATTATATGTTAATAAAAGATCAATTAGTTGTTTAAGGAGCATTGATCCAGGTAGAAGGAGTGCATCTGGGAGACATCAAGCTGACGTTGGAGGGACTGGGTGATCGCGTGAACAACACGTGTACAATTAGGTTTTAATAGAGTCAAAGTGGGGTGGACGGGGAGGCACCCAGGGGTCTGGGATGTCGTATTGTGTTCTGGAACCCGGCCCTCCCTGGGCTGGAAGGGCTGGGACAGCCAAGTCAGACCCAATCCTTTCATCTCAGCGAGAGCAAGCGTTTCTGATAACCCCGTGGAAGGATCTTCCATCAACATCAGCAAAGAGATGTCTCCAAACCAACTGGTTTTACTCTTTACTTTTGATCAGGGAGTGCAGGGATAGGACAAGGGAAACGGTTTCCAGCTGAAAAAGGGGAGGTAGAGGTAAGATCTTAGGGAGAAATGTTCTCCTGTGAGGGTGGGGAGGCCCTGGCCCAGGGTGCCCAGAGCAGTGGTGGCTGCCCCATCCCTGGAGGCGTTTGAGGCGCTGGATGAGGAGCCCCTGATCCAGTGGGCCTTCCAGGTGCCCGCTGCACCTCCTGCCGGGACCCCCTTCCTCCAGGAGCCCCAGCTGAGCCCGCTCCTTCCCACCGGGAGGTTCTGGGGGAGCGCGGTGTGGCTGGGAGCCCGTGGCTGGGCAGCGACGGGAGGGGAGCGCTGGGCTCCAGCGGAGCCGAGATTTGAGCTGAATATGGATGACATCATTATACGGGTGATCCTTTCAGCAACAGCGAGCCGGGTTTTAAAGTAGCGACCTACAGCATACAAATGATGGGTTTAAAGGAAATCAAAAAAGAGATGATTTGAATAGCATACATTTATAGAAGAAAAGCCATCCACCCCTCCTTCCATTCCTAATATCTTTCTACGGGGCAGGCGCTGTGCCTTCGAAAAGAAATTAAAACACTCCTCCTAAATACACTCCAGGCAGTAACAATGGCAAAGTTAAGAAGGTTACGAGACTTAGTTGTCCCAGCAACATGTCATCAAGTTGAAATGAGCAGGAAACACAGATAACGTAAGAAAGAGGAGAGGGGAGGAGAAGAATAAAACCACAGGAGGAAAAATGCCAAGAGATTGAGCAAGAAAAGGGAAAACCCTTTTTATTTGCTGTTTCATTAGGATGAATCTGATTTTATAGTCTCTAAAAGAGGTTAAAATATAATCTCCTTTTGTGTAATGCGCGCGTTAGGAAAATGTGTCCTCAGCAATTCTTCTGTAAGCGACAGCAATATTAACAAAATTAGGAGGGATATTGAAGTTGAGCCACAAAGAAAAACAAACACCAGCCTCACATTTCCAGCCCGAGCTGTCATTTAAGAATGTTTTCAACTTTTTATTAACCTTTCTGATTGTTCCTTATGATTTCTCTCCATCGCAGCAGAAGAGCTCTGAGTTTCCAAAGGAAAACAAAGCACAGGAGAGAAAGAGGCGGCAGCTCTGTCTGCCCAGCAAGCGCAGGGCGCTCCTGCCTCCTCTGGCATGGCAGGTTCTTGTGCTCGGCGCTGGACACGGGCACGGGAACAAAGCCTGCCTGTCTCGGGTGGAGCACCACCAGTACCTGGCAGACAAAGTGGCGACCGAAGAGAACTGAGGGGGTCTATTTGAGGTCAAGGGAGAATGGTTTCCAGCTGAAATAGGGGAGATTGAGATGAGATCTTGGGGAGGAATGTTTTGCTGTGAGGGTGGGGAGACACTGGCACAGGATGCCCATGGCATTTCCATGGCCTCCTCTGGACTCACTCCAACAGCTCCATGTCCTCCCTGTGCTGAGGACTCCAGAACTGGACCCAGGGCTCCAGGTGGGTCTCTCAGAGGGGAGCAGAGGGGCAGAATCCCCTCCCTCCCTGCTGGTCCCACAGCTCTGGATGCAGCCCAGGACACGGGTGGTTTCTGGGCTGGGAGCGCACGTTGCCGGCTCACATTGAGCTTCTCCTCCCCCGGCACCCCGAGTCCTTCTCCTCAGAGCTGCTTCCAACCCATTCTCCACCCAGCCTGTGTTTTTGCTTGTGACTGCAAAATCCTCTCCTTCCCACCCTTTTCTTCCACAAAAATATTTTTTTTTTTCTGATTGTCTCCTGCTGTGACTTCTTGTTGTGGATTATATTTTGAAGCAAGCATTGATTTAGTTAATTGATGGAGTGTTTTGCCTGTGAGGATTTAATAATCCTTACTATTTTATCTTTCCAATAATTGCTGTGTTTGTCATTATTTCCAAGCACTAAGAAAAAGCAGACAAGAAAACAAGCTCATCTACTCTTATTTTGCAGCTTCTCCAGGCATCTGGGGTGGGCTCTGCTCTTCTTCTCCCAAGTGACATGTGATAGGACAAGAGGAAATGGCCCCAAGTTGCACCAGAAGGGGTCAGATTGGATATTGGGAACAATTCCTTTCCTGACAGAGTGGTGAAGCCCTGGCAGAGGCTGTCCAGGGCAGGGGTGGAGTCTCCATCCCTGGAGGGGTCCAAAAAGCGTGTAGAGGCGGCACCTTGAGCCACGGTTCAGTGGAGGGGGGGAGGTATTGGGGTGTTGGGCTGACGGTTGGACTGGATGAGCTGAGAGGACTTTTCCAACCTTAATGACTCTGTGATTCTAAGATGTCCTTTGTGCAGCAGCCCAGGGAAGACAACCAGGCAGCACATGGGGTGAGGTGCTGGGGAAGGGTGAGGAGCTGGTGACCTGGGGAAGGCAAAGCTCTGTCGTGAAGATCAGTTAGAACATCAGTGACACTGAGGACTGAAGGGCATCCTTCTGGAGATGAAGGGGAAATAGCCACTGAGGAGACCCCAGGATCCTGCAGCCACGCTGCCCGCAGATGGTGCCACGGTTTCTGTGCCCCGGTGAAGGGCAGAGAAAGAGATGCACCCCTTCCCACCAAGGTCTCACTTTGCTGCTGGGATGATGTTGTCACAACATCACTTGTCTGTGCAAGAAGAGCAAGTGCCTGTGCCACGCGTCTTTGCTGTCTCTGGGCAGAAAGGGAAAAGGCTTGGTCCCACCCATGCCGGGCAAGTGTGATGCTGCTGTGGAAAAGCTGCTTTTTTTTGGCAAAAAGGGGGTAATTCATGTACTTCTGGCTTTGGGGCAACTGTGAATCCCTGTGGGCTTGGATCTGATGGAGGGGATGGTGGTCCCACACCACATGAGTGCACGAGATGCAAAGCAACGCTTGTCTTCATGGTGGGACATTGGGTGTCAGGCCAGGCTGGTGTTTGCTGTGGGATGTCAGATGTGAGTCCACACCGGCATTTGGTGAGGGATGTTGGAGGTGTGGCCACAGAGGTGTTTGGTGTGGGAAGGCACACCGGTGGCTGCTGTGGGACGTTGGCGGTGAGGACACACCGGTGGCTGCTGTGGGACGTTGGAGGTGAGGACACACCGGTGGCTGCTGTGGGACGTTGGAGGTGAGGACACACCGGTGACTGCTGTGGGACGTTGGAGGTGAGGACACACCGGTGGCTGCTGTGGGACGTTGGCGGTGAGGACACACCGGTGGCTGCTGTGGGACGTTGGAGGTGAGGACACACCGGTGGCTGCTGTGGGACGTTGGAGGTGAGGACACACCGGTGACTGCTGTGGGACGTTGGAGGTGAGGACACACCGGTGGCTGCTGTGGGACGTTGGCGGTGAGGACACACCGGTGGCTGCTGTGGGACGTTGGAGGTGAGGACACACCGGTGGCTGCTGTGGGACGTTGGAGGTGAGGACACACCGGTGGCTGCTGTGGGACGTTGGCGGTGAGGACACACCGGTGGCTGCTGTGGGATGTTGGAGGTGAGGACACACCGGTGGCTGCTGTGGGACGTTGGTGGTGAGGACACACCGGTGGCTGCTGTGGGACATTGGAGGTGAGGACACACTGGTGGCTGCTGTGGGACGTTGGAGGTGAGGACACACCGGTGGCTGCTGTGGGACGTTGGCGGTGGGGTCTGGCCGGTGGCTGCGGGGGTCGCTGGGCCCGGGGCTGCCCGCGCCGCTGCCGTCTGCCCGGTGGCCGCTGGGTGCTGCTGCCGCCCGCGCGGTCCCTCGGCCCGGGGCGCCCATCGGCTGTGGCGGCGGGGCGGGCAGGTCCGAGGCGCCCTCCCTTCTCTTTCCTCCTTCTCAGGACAGAGGGCAGAAGGGTGGGAGGGGATTCGGGGCGGGGAGAGCGCTCTCTGTGCCGCGGTTTGCAGAGCGGGAGCGTCTCCTGAACCACCCGTGCTCTGGTGCGCTTGAAAGAGCTCCGGGGTGTTCACAGAATCATGGAATGGTTTGAGTTGGAAGGGACCTCACAGCCCATCCAGCCCCACCCCTGCCACGGGCAGGGACACCTCCCCCTGGCTCAGGGGCTCCAAACCCCATCCAACCTGGCCTGGAACCCCTCCAGGGATGGGGCAGCCACCACTGCTCTGGGCACCCTGGGCCAGGGCCTCCCCACCCTCAGCAAAACATTTCTCCCTAAGATCTCATCTCAATCTCCCCTCTTCCAGCTGACAACTGTTCCCCTCATCCCATCCCTGCCCTCCCTGATCCAGAGCCCCTCCCCAGCTTTCCTGGAGCCCCTTTCAGCACTGGACGGATGTTCAGTGTTCTCTGTATCTTTTCTTCAATTCAGAAGCTGCTACGAGAGCGTCGCAGCCGCCCCCGACCCAACCCCAGGGCCCTGAGTGGGCTCACCTGGGCCCGGCACTCCCACCCTGCTCCCGGGAGGCTCCGGAGCTCCATTTAAGGCCAGACCCGGGCAGCTGCTCCTGGTTTGAGCTCTGCTGTGGATGTGCTCGTCTCTGGCCTGGCCTTCCTGCACGGTAGGTTTTTGAATGTTTATTAGTTTTTGGCTTATTTCTGCCCTGTCTCCTGGTGGGATGCCATGGATGGACCTTGGATCTGGTCTACTCCCTCATTGTGTCACGGTGTTTTGAGACTTGTTCGGTGCTGTGACTAATATTCATTCCACTGTAAGCAGAGGAAGGTGTTGTCCATGGGGAGCGCAGGTCATTGGAGTTCCTGCTGTGTCTGGATAAGTAAGGGAATGGTGGCTGGTTTTGAAGACTTTTCATGGTTGTGGTGAGTCTGGAGCAGGCAAATCATAAAAATGACATACTAATTGTCTCAGATCCAGAGGACACCAATTCCCGAGAAGGTTCTGTAGCTTGCAAGGGTGCGGGGAACTTGCATTTATCTGCTTGACCGCTGGAATAACTTTTCCCCCCTGGGCTGGGAGGTACAATCTCACTGAAAGACACCAGTCTAAGCGAAATGTTTCTGTAATTCTCCAACCTCTATGATCTTGTTTTTGGTATTTTCCTTTGAATTGGTTCTCTGGCATTTCCTTAGCTGTTATAATTTGATTGAGCTCTTGGAATACATGGAGAACTCCTTAAATTACACAGGGCCTGTGTCTTACACCCAAATACCTTCACAGTATGGAACATGCCGAGCTTGCAGCCATTGCAGGTGATGTTTCTTACCTTCTCTTAAGTGTCCTGCTTCTCCTCTTGATCTCAGCCTCTCTGCACCATCTTGGTCTGCTTTGTGCCCAGCTCCTTTAGGAGCACCTCATCGCCTTATCTGCACCTGCTGTGGTGGCTACATGCTTGCTGGGTTTATGTAGGGAAGCAGGAGGGGAGGCAGCGGGATGTGGGGTCTCTCCCAGCCCCTCTGAGAGGCAGAACCATGCGGGGATTGAGAGCTTAGGACACAGGAGGAGGCCTTCATCAGTCTCAGTAGACTGGATTAACTCCTAGCAGTACTTACTGGGTCAGCCCCCTCCTGCTGCTGCTGCTTCGTAAACCTGTTCCTGGTGCTAAATCCACAGAAGCAAAGTCTGGTGACGTGATTGCAGGAACAGAACTCAGCTTGATGGCTTCTAAGCCCAGTGGCTCAAGTCCTATGTTTTTCCTGAGCCTGTAAGGGCTGGAATTGCCCAGGACACTCCTGAGTCCAAGACCTGCCGTGCACCTGGGCAGCTGTGCATCAGCTGCTCTAACTGGAAGAAAGTGGCATCAGGTTTATCTTGGGGCCCTAATTCTCAGGATCCCTCTCCAGGAAAGAGTCAGCTGTTCGGCGCAGATCCTACAGCTCTGTGTAAGCAATGAAAAACTGGGCTTTGCTTAATGTACAAGGATGCCTCGATCCAGAGTTCTGTCAACGGCCTCTAGGGAGCAACCTCAAAAAAAGCAGACTTTTGGATACTGAAGGGTGGAAATGGGTGCTGCGATGAGGAGGCTGGATGTGGCAGAAAAGGAGATTTTTTTTCTGATTTAGAGGGATGGCTTGGAGAGCAAATCCCCAGGGCAAGGGGGAGAACAGCACGTAAGAAACCTGCGGGGTGTGGCCATGCTTTTGGCACAGGTTACAGCTAGGGATGGTCATATGGTTCCTCTTCAGCTACTCACCTCATAGGTCCCACTCAATGGGCAGAGGTTTCCAAGGTCATCGATTCCAGTCCCTCCCACTCAGGTGCAGATCCCAGAGGCAGTTAGTTGATCCTGACTTGGAGGTGACCAGGGAGGGATTTTATCAATAAAAATAAACTAGGCTGCTGCAATCTGTTCTGACAAAGACCGGTCATGACTGAGGTGGTGGGGGCTCATGTGGTGGCTCTGCTCTATAGTGAGAGACGTGCTCCTTCCAGGATCTCTCTGGCAATGTACCAGAACAGAACCACTCCCAGTAAGGGAGAAACTGGCATTCAAGGATGCTTTTCTGGCAGAGCAGAGCTTTGAGGTTTCTTTTTCCTTTGTGTGAGAAATCTATATGCAAAATAATGGATACAATTGACTCCCTGCCCTTAGGTATCTTGAAGAAAAGCTAAAAGAGATGGAGAATGCAGAAGGCAGCAGGTGTAGAGACCTGTGGTCAGCTAAGGTGAGAGGAACCACTGCAGAAGCAGGTTTACAGCAGCCTTGTATTCCCAGAGGGAGGGGAGTCTGGGCCCTCCTCCAGTACGAGGGGCATTGGGAGACTCTAGAAAACAAACTGATTCATAATGAGCAGAAGGAGGTGTTTGCACAGAGGGTATTTAAGCTGCTGGCTCTATGGATGGTCGTCTCGTGGGTGCCCTGGGTCTTCTGGATCAGTTCCTGGGCCACTTTTGCATGCTGCTGTCCTGTTTGACCTGAGTGCTGTCTGGGCATGGCAGGAGCAGGTGGTCCCCCCTCAGTCCCAGTGGTGTTCAGTGCCCCAGGGCTGCAAATACTTTTTGTCTGGGAACAAAAAGGGGAGAAGTGCAATATTCCCTGGAAATGCCTGGCTGCTGCTACCCTATCTCTGACGCTGCTGTTTGGATGCAGAACTTGCTGCTGGGGGTCTTTAATGTTTGTGCTGCCTCAGCTTCCCAGGGTTTCATAGAATCATGGAATGGTTTGGGTCAGAAGGGACCTCAAAGCCTATCCAGTCCCACCCCCTGTGTGGGCAGGGGCACCTCCCGCTGGATCAGGGGCTCCGAGCCCCATCCAGCCTGGCTTTGCACCTGGCCTTGAAGTGTGGGCTGTTTCCCGGTAGCCCCCAGCTGGTTACAGCATGGTGTCACCCTGGCTGCCAGCATTTTCCTCCTCCTTTGGATAAGCAGTGAGGAAGCTCTATAGATAATGGAGATGGGAAAGCGATGGTTTGCAGGTAGCAGCGCTGGGAGTGGAAACTGCCCTTCCTTTCATCCACAGGGACAGCCCTGTGATCACCTGGTTTTATCTGCTGAGGAATGAAGGGGAGCAGGGGGGGAAATCTCATTAAAGACCTTGCTGTTGGGAATGGCTGGACATCTCATTAGGGGGGGCAAAATCACTTGTTCCCTCTCTGCAGGCTTTTTTTCCAGGAACTCCATGGAGGGAAGGAGTTCATTTAAAAACAAATCCGTGTGCCAGTGTGCCTGCAGGGTGCCCTGCTGCGGGAGCACCAGCCTTGTGAGAGGCTGAGGGCCCTGGGGCTGTTCAGTCTGGAGAAGAGGGGGCTGAGGGGAGACCTCATCACTGTCTGCAGCTCCTGGGAAGGAGGCTGTGGTGAGGTGGGTGCTGGGCTCTGCTCCCAAGGGACAGGTGACAGGATGAGCGGAAATGATATCAAGTTGCACCAGGGCAGGTTCAGATTGGATATTGGGAAAAATTTCTTCATGAAAAAGGTTCTCCGGCCCTGGCAGAGGCTGCACAGGAGGTGGTGGAGTCCCCAACCCTGAAAGAGATTAACAGATGGGTGGATGAGGTGCTCAGGGATCTGGTTTAGGAGTGGATGGGTACAGCTGGACTCAATCTCAAAGGTCTTTTCCAACCAAGCGATTCTATGATCCTGTTTTTTGGCACGGGGCTTCTATCCCAGCACCCAGGGAAGAACTCGGTGGTCATTTCAGAAAGGGAAACCTGGTAGGTGTTTGGCTTTGGCTGTTGCTTGATGGTTGGACTTGATCGTGGAGGTCTTTTCCAACCTTAATGATTCTATGATTTGGGAATTGGATTGGATGACTTTCATGGTCCCTTCCAACCCAAACCATTCTAGGATTCATTTACCTTGTCTCAAATTATGTAGGTGCTGAATGGGAGTGGAGGAGTCTCCTTTGTGGGACACCAGAGAGCAAGAGGGGAGCAAGAGCTGAACTGGGAGGGCTGGAAATCCTTCCCACTACCCTCCCTGCACACATGATGTGCATGCACACACGTTTCCTTGCACACGCAACCACTGCAGCGGTTCTGTGCTCCTGCCAGTGGAAACTTGGAGAAGGGAGGGGAGAGACGGCGAGAGACAGCAAGCACACTTATCAAGTGGCTTGGACCGTAGCCGATTTGAAATATTACTAACCTTGCATTTTCAAATTTGATGCACAACAACCAAGATGCTAATACTTTCCTTAGTTTAGAAAAAAAAATCCTTTCACCCATCTCTTCTAGCCGAAGATTAGGAGAGAAGCTTTAAGAAGATTTAAAAAAAAAAAAATCAACTTCTGAGCAGCGGAAAAAATGGTTTGTGATTCAGGGGCTCCGGGCAATTCATCATGGAAATTGGGTTTCTTAGCCGACATCATGTGAATCCTTTCGGCCCTGTCAACTTTTTAATACATTACATTGAGAATGTAAATCGTGTTGGTGAGGGGGAAAGAGAGGGGAGAGGAAGAAAAAAAAAGAGGGGAAAAAAGAAGAGCTGCTTCATTTTGGGTTTAGAGGGGAGGCAGCTTGAGGCCTGTAATTCATATTAACTAAATAATACTAGTAAAAAAACCCACCCCTCTCTAAATAGACAGCGATGTACGTGCACCTCGGGAGGGAGGGGGGAGGGAAGTCAACGAGCCAGACTGAAATTGAAATAATTTTATCCTTTTGAAGGGGGAGTATTTGAAAGGGGTTTGTTATGGATTTATTTTTATTTTCTTCTATTTTTTAATATATATATTTGGGTTTATTTTATCCCTTTCTCTGCTTGAGCCAGTTCTTGAATCAAAAAGAAGAGCAAAAAAAATGAATGTTTTGGAGGTGGAGGAAGATAGAGGAAGCAGAAAAGGGGGAAAAACTGCAATAGTAGCCTGGGATCTTTTCCGAGTTTGCAGTTTTTCTTGCTGGCGTGTGTGCTGTGTCCTGGCGCTCCGGATTAACTCCTCACTGGAAGCTGATGCTGATTTGTTGTCCAGTGCTGCACTTGTAACCTGCCAGGGGGCCCTCGGGTAGGGCTGAGGGTCTTTGTGCCCGGGCTGCATGTGCTGTGCAGCAGTTCCTCTCGGAAGGAGTCCTTCTGGAGGCTCAGTGGGAGCTATAGGTGGCACAAAGACGGTATGAGCCCCCTGGTAGGGCTTAGCTGCTGTGCGGGATCTTCACCCAGCACGTTCTCGTTATAGCTGGTCACCTCCCCTGTGCCTTGAAATGCTCTCAGCATTAGAAAGAAGGTGGAATTGATCACCATAGAATGGTTTGGGTTGGAAGGGAGCTCAAAGCCCATCCAGTCCCACCCCTGCCATGGGCAGGGACACCTCCCACTGGATCAGGGGCTCCAAGCCCCATCCAACCTGGCCTGGAACCCCTCCAGGGATGGGGCAGCCACCACTGCTCTGGGCACCCTGGGCCAGGGCCTCCCCACCCTTGCAGGAAAACATTTTTCCCTAAGATGTCATCGCAATCTCCCCTCTTTCAGCTCAAAACTGTTCCCCTCATTCCATCCCTGCCCTCCCTGATCCAGAGTCCCTCCCCAGCTTTCCTGGAGCCCCTTTCAGCACTGGAAGCTGCTCTAAGGTCTCCCTGGAGCCTTCTCTTCTCCAGGCTGAACAACCCCAACTCTCTCAGCCTGTCCTCATACAGGACCTGCTCCAGCCCTCAGATCATCTCCATGGCACCCTCTGGACTCACTCCAGCAGATCCATCATTTAGAAGAGGCAGAAAAAACACAGAGCATCTGACTTTATGGGGTGGGGGCAGCCTTTATTTTTTCCTGTTGGGTGGTGCAATAGTGTGGCTGAGAGATGGTTTTTATACCAGTCACAAAATCTGGTTTGGAAGGGACTTTTGCAGGTCTCTGTGCTGATGTCCTCCTGGGAGCGTGGCAGGTTTCTGCATCAAAAACATCTGTGTGCAAGGGTGACACAGGAAGAAGACAGTGAAAAAAGTGTGGAAGCCGTCACATCAAGAAGGAAAATAGCAAACAGGACAAAGAATCGATTGGTTTCAATACAAGTTACAAGAATGTAGAAGGCACCTTCAGAGATAGTAAAAATGGCTGGAATTGGGAATTGTAGCAGGAAAGATCTAGAAAGATCAGGAAACCAAGCTTATCTGCTCTGCTAGGAGACTTCTTGGAAAGCATCTGGAAAGATTAAAGCACTCTTGGAAGAGCTGCACTGATGCTCCCCCTCTGAAATGCAGTTGTTGGTTTGGGTGCCTCCCACAGGCAGAAGATGGGGATGAAATAAGCTCAGAAACAGCCTGTGAGAACAGTTGTAGAGGCTGGACACAACGTCTGGGTCTGATCCCCTCTAAGAGGAAGGAAAGGTGTCATCCCCCTCCCCCATGATGTGGATAAAGGAGGTCTGGAGCACGAGGGACAAAGGCATGGCTGGTGCATCTGATAGGGGCTTTGAGCTGGTAATACCTGCTGGTTTCTATCAGCAGTGCCTGCTCTGCAGAGCAGCACACCAGCAGGTGATTGACAGCACCACCATGGACCAGGGTGGCCTGTGTGTCCCTGGGCTTGGGACATGCTGTTGTGGTTTTGGGTTTCACCTGGGTGATAAATCGCCGAACCTGGGGAGGCAGCTCCTTTGAAAGGAGCTGCCGGGGAAAAGTTAGGGGTGTGTTTTAACCAGCTCTTTCCAACTAAACAGCATCTAATAGTTCATCTCTCTTCCTTTGTATTTTATCTCTAACAGGAACAAGCGAGCGCGCTCTCCAGCGCGAGGACTGGTTTATCACCTCCCTTGCTCAGAGTCTGTGGAAGCCCTGCAATACTGAGGTAAAGCCAAACGTGTTCCCTTTACCGAGAAATGTGATTTATCCCATGCAATTTAACTCTATTTAATTAGTGCCCTAAAAACAAATAGAAATTCCGAACACAGCTATTTGGGTTAAGAATCCTCATTTTGATTCCTTTTTGCGCTGTTGGGATCAGGTGCTGCTCTGTGTTTATAGCTCAGATTTGTGATATGATAACTGGCAGCTCTTCTCCTTCCGTGGTGTGGGAGACGGTTGCAGGTACCTTTGTGGCTACACGCACACAGACCATGCAGTTATGCAAATCGGAGTGGCTGATAGCAATAACGCACAAGGAAGAGGTTGGGTGAAGGTGCTTCACGCCATTGTTATTTTTATGCATACGAATATTCCTGAGCACTGCAAGTGATTTTTCTGAATACCAGACTATAGTCAAGCAGCCGATATCATCAAGGTGTTATTTACCTGGTGTCTGAAATTGAGTACTGCATTTCCAGAGGGGTTTTCTGGGCCTGGTGTCCTTCGAAATAATTCATTTTCCTTTTTTTTTTTTCCCCTGCTCCCAGACCTTCTCCACAGCTGCAGGTCTGTTCTCACAAAATAGCACTTGTCCTGTCTGGGCACCGCATCCAGACCTCTAAAGCTGCATCCTGGATGTTTCTAACTCCTGCCAAAACCCAGACCGCCCCACCATTAAAGACATTCAGGAGGGTGAGATCAGTCCCCCGAGGGAGCAGACCCAAACGTATTGGAGTAGATGGAGATTTGATGGGGTCATCTCTGTGAGCCTGGAGAAATGACTTGCAAACTTTTTGTGTGGGTCAGAAGGAACAAATATTGGCAAAAGAGCAGCTCTTTGGCAGCCTCAGATTTGACCCTTGAGCAGCAAAGGCTGTGGGCAGCTCTCCACTCAAACTCATACACAGTCATGGAATAGTTTGGGTTGGAAGAGACCTCAAAGCCCATCCAGTCCCACCCCTGTCATGGGCAGGGACACGTCCCACTGGATCAGGGGCTCCAAGCCCCATCCAACCTGGCCTGGAACCCCTCCAGGGCCTCCCCACCCTCACAGAAAAACATTTTTCCCTAAGATCTTGTCTGCCTCCCCTCTTTCAGCTGAAAACCATTCCCCTCATCCTCTCCCTGCATTCCCTGATCCAGAGCCCTTCCCCATCTTTCCTGGAGCACCTTTCAGCACTGGACGCTGCTCTAAGGTCTCCCCCAGCCTTGTCTTCTCCAGGCTTAACAATACCAACTTTCTCAGCCTGTCCTCATACAGGAGCTGCTCCAGCCCTTGGATCATCTCCATGGCCTCCTCTGGACTCTCTCCGACAGCTCCATGTCCTTTCTGTGCTGACGACTCCAGAGCCGAATGTAGGGCTACAGGTGGGGTCCCAATCAAGAAGAGTAGAGGGGAATAATCCCCTTCATCCCTGCTGGTTCCTCTGCTTTGGAGCTTCACCTCCTTCTGCTGAACCCTCCTGCCTCTAGCCTGAACATCCCTGTGCACCCATATTTCCAGTATCTCCCTATAAGGCAGCTTAGAGACATTTTGTGTCCTCCTAGGTCAAGGCACTTGTTCCCAGGTCACTCCTAGGAAAGCTTGAGACAAGTTGCTTGTTTTTCTCTGTAGTTCTTCAGTCCTCAATCTCCACCTGCTCAGATCTTGGAAATGAGTTGTTGAGGCTGTCAGGACAGTCTGGCACATAATGATGTACAGATGTGTCCATATAGACATCTCTAGGTGGGACGGCTCTTGTTGTGATGCTCTGGTATGGCTTAATTAGGAATCGTTCAGACATCCTATGCCTAAGCTGGAGATTTCTCTTTTCTTTGGTTTTCTCATTTAGGTTTTAGCTGATTCCCAAGTGAAATAAACAAGAGGCTAATTGCTTTTGGATTTTAATTACCTGGGTTTATTGTATGAATTGTGTTTTAGAGGTGGCTAACGGACACCACAGGCAAACGACAGATTCTCAGCTGACAACAGCAGTGGTTAAACCAAAGCAATGCTTTGCGGTGGGATCCAAAGGACAGCACGCAAATTCATTTGCTAAACTCCTAATTTTTCTGTTGTAGAATGCAACTTCAAGACTTGGCTGACTTTTAAACATGGTGTAATTAAGCGTGCCTGAAAATGCATTTAAAAAAGACAAAAGTAGAAGTACTTTATAATCCAGAGTGTTAAGTGTCTTTAAAATTCCTTGAATGCTTACAACTCACTTTAGTTGAGGGGTGGCACAGCTCACTACTAAGGTGTAATCCCTGAGTGACTCTTCACATGCCATAACTCAATTACTCCAGCTGTTGGGTTCACATCCTTAATGCCTTGATCCAGAAACGCCTCCTGCTTTGCCAGGTGGGTTATTCTACTGATTTTTAGAGGACAAAATGCCAGGCAAGTCCTTCTTCTACATCTGCTTATTAATCCTAAAAATATTTGACATCCATTTCTATCCATCTGTATTTTCTTATTTGTGATGTCCTGATTGAACCATGTACTTGCAATGTACAGGCTGGCAGGAGCCAGTGAGAGCTTTTGCTTGTACAACCCTCTCTTAGAATTGTAAATCATAGAGTTTTTTGGTTGGAAAAGACCTTGAGATCATTAAATCCAACTGTTCCTAATGTCTTGGTTATCATAGAATGGTTTGAGTTGGATGGGACCTCAAAGCCCATCCAGTCCCACCCCTGCCATGGGCAGGGACACCTCCCACTGGATCAGGGGCTCCAAGCCCCATCCAACCTGGCCTGGAACCCCTCCAGGGATGGGGCAGCCCCCACTGCTCTGGGCACCCTGGGCCAGGGCCTCCCCACCCGCACAGCAAAACATTTCTCCCTAAGATCTCATCTCAGTCTTCCCTCTTTCAGCTCAAAACTGTTCCCCTCATCCTATCCCTGCACTCCCCGATCAAGAGCCTCTGTCCTGAGGCTGGAAGGGTTTTGTGACATGTTGGATGCTGGTTTGAAGCAAATAAGCCATCTGAAGTCCACTAACAGAGCTGGGAAAATCCTTGTTGAAAGGCAGCATTCAGTTTTGGTCTTCACACTCGAAGGAGGAGCACAAGTGCATCGAAAACTGGAGGTTCAGCAAACACCCACAGAGACATCATAATCGGTATATTCAGGCTACTGAAAGAAAGCTTCAGAGGGTGATTTGACTGTGGTATCTCAATGTTCACACCTGCACCTGGTACTAAAGGGATCTTTGCTCTAATAGACCCATCACTTCTCAACAAATTCTTATATAGGAGTGCTCATAAGATAAGCACTTGATTGGGTTTAAGTGTGATAAATTCCAAAGGAAAATAAGATGCTGACAGTGAGAGCAATTAACTGCTGGAACAGCCTCTCATGAAGAGCAGTGAATCCGTCATGACTGCTTACCTCTTAATTCATAACTAAATGACTTTCTGAAAGGTTTGCTCCAGTTCAACCACTGCTAAGGAACAAGCTCTGAGTGTCTTGTGAAGGTGGAACTCCTCCTGTTGCTGTACCTGCGAGGTGAACCTCCATGACCTTCATGGCTAGCACAGACTTCTCCAGCCTCAGCTCCCTCATTTCGGGCTCAAACCTGCACTCCTCTTCACCAACACCTTTGGCACAGCCACTTCCCAGAAACTGGTAAGAATCTCATTAAAACACTGTGATGCCCCATCCAACCTGGCCTTGAACCCCTCCAGGGATGGGGCAGCCACCACTGCTCTGGGCACCCTGGGCCAGGGCCTCCTCACCCTCACAGCAAAATATTTCTTCCCAAGATCTCATCTCTGACTCCCCTCTTCCAGCTCAACACTATTCCCCTCATCCCATCCCTGCACTGCCTGATCCATAGCCCCTCCCCAGCTTTCCTGGAGCCCTTTTTCAGCCCTGAAAGCTGCTCTGAGGTCTCCCCGCAGCCTTCTCTTCTCCAGGCTGAACAACCCAAACTGTCTCAGCCTTTCTTTACAGTTCTTTCATTCCCATTGTCCCCTTGCTTGTCTCCTCTCTCACATTTATTTTGCTTTACCTCTTCCTGCTTCTCTCTTACATTTTTGTCTTCCCCTCTATCTCTTCTTTCTTGTGTGTATCAGCCTTTTGTGCCACAAGTCAAACCTGTTAGGAGCTCTGAAGGGACTCTTGCCACTGGTTTTCCTTTGTGAACTCTGGCTTTTTTTCAGTTGCACTGTTCCACATTATACTGCTGTTGATTTAATAGACCACCATGAATTTTACTGCCTCTCAAACAACAGACCCATTATTTTGAGTTCTGTTGTGGCACAGCTTGACACCAAGCTCTGGACCACAGCTCTTCACCCTTGCTGGAGTGCACTAGACAATTCAGGACAGTATCCCACGTGGTTGGAGGATGGCTTCTCGTGTCATCGTTTTGATTTGGCATTTTGGGGACTGAATGAAATGGCAGTTGAGGGATGAAACCTCCCACCCACTCGCTTACTTGAATCTGGAGATCACTTAGGGAATGCGGAAGCTATTACAGGGTGTTAAAAACTCGAACCAATATCCTTCTCACTTGCTGCTTCCAGGTAGGAATAAATAAGATGGGAGTAATGCTCATCTTTGGTGTCGGTTCATTGTTTGTGGGCTGATCTGAAAGTTTTGCAGGCAGGATGCTGGAAGTCCTCTCCGGTTGGGCTCTCGTGGGGGGCTCTATAGTGACCCACAAAGGTGCTGGATGCAGGTGCCTGGAGACTTATTCCCGGTGGACAGGTAAGGATGGTAACGTACTTTGAGAGCTGAGGTTGGCACTCGCCAGTGCACAGCAGATTTTCTTGCCTGTAACAATGAGTGGATTACATCTGCATTAAAATAAAGAAAAGATTGGTTAATTCGGGATGAATCAGCCCATTGTATCCGTTTTTAGAGAGCTCTTTCTGTGGTCTTGCGTGACCAGGACAAATTCTTTTTCAGATGACAGGAGTAATGGACTAAGTCCACGTTGTTCCAGGGGCTGCACACATGCAGAAAGAGAATCCAACAACTTCAGCGCACCCCAGGAATATATTGCAAGACAGCAACAGGTTCCTTGGAGGAGAGCGTGAACAAAGAATTAAATTACTTGCCCAAGGTCATAGTAAGTATGCGTTGGGGCTGGGACCTGTTTTCCACTGTTTTAAAGTTTTATTTCAATCATTTTTCTCTAGGGGCTTTTGTAGGGCCCTGCAGAATACGGCCCTTCCCATAAGGGAATCTGAAGGAGATGGGTTTGGGGTGTGAGTTGAGTACAGGAGGGTACTTGCATAGAATTGCAGAACAGAGTTGGGTCGGAAGGGGTCTTAAAGCCCGTCTAGTCTCAAACCATTACAGGGACACACCTCCCTTTGGATCAGGGGCTCCAAGCCCCATCCAACCTGGCCTGGAACCCCTCCAGGGATGGGGCAGCCACCACTGCTCTGGGCACCCTGGGCCAGGGCCTCCCCACCCTCACAGCAAAACATTTCTCCCTAAGATCTCATCTCAGTCTCCCCTCTTTCAGCTTCAAACTGTTCCCCTCATCCCATCCCTGCCCTCCCTGATCCAGAGCCCCTCCCCAGCTTTCCTGGAGCCCCTTTCACACTGGAAGCTTCTCTAAGGTCTCCCCGAGGCTTCTCTTCTCCAGGCTGAACAACCCCAACTCTCTCAGTCTGTCCTCATATGGGAGCTGCTCCAGACCTTCGATCATCTCTGTGCCCTCCTCTGGACCCTCTCCAACAGCTCCATGTCCTCCCTGTGCTGAGGACTCCAGACCTGGACTCAGGGCTCCAGGTGGGTCTCTCAGAGCGGAGCAGAGGGGCAGAATCCCCTCCCTCCCTGCTGGTCCCACAGCTCTGGATGCAGCCCAGGACACGGGTGGTTTCTGGGCTGTGAGCGCACATTGGTGCATGTTGCCGGCTCACCTTGAGCTCCTCAACCCCCAAGGCTTTTTCCTCAGGGTTGCTCTCAATCTATTCTTTGCTCAGCATCGATTTGTGCTTGGAGTTGCCCCAACTCAGGTGCAAGACCTTGCCTTTTGGTCTTGTTGAACTCCACAACTGCATAAATCTCTGAGGGAAGTGAGAGTGGGATGGGAAGGCTCTGCAGTGCCTACGCTGAGGCCCTGGCAGACCAGGCAGTGGTAGGTCTGTGCTTTATGGCATGGGCAGAAGCGGGGTTGGGCTCAGGTTCCTCTGCTTCCCTTGTGAATGTAGAGCTATGATAAAGTTTCACGAGGCCAGGGTCCTCTTCCCCCAGCACTGTGACAGATATGCATTGTGTTCTGTTTTGGAGATCCTAGTCAGATGGAATAATTAGGTGGCAACACAATTTATTGCCTGCAGCCCTGTAAAGCTCAGGAAGCTCTCTTGCAGCCTTTGGCTGGTATTTCATCAAAGTGTCATAACTTTTATTAAGTCTAAATGCAATGTTTCTGAGATACGAAATTTAAAATGTGCCTGGAAACCAGGGCCAGTTTTTGTCTGATTTACATATTGCAGCCTCATGCAAACTGGGAATAGGGTGACGAGGAGCCTGGATTATGATCTTCTCCCTGGGGATGCTTCAGAGACTTCAGTCCTGCTGTGAGAGCTCTGGTGCGTCACCAGGTAGCAGGGCAGCGGGAGGCAGGTTGGAGCCTTTGAGGCCTCAGCTGCTGTTACAGATCAAGAAAGGATGCGGTGCCCAAGGTGGGTTCAGCGCAAGCTCTGTGTGTGGTGACAGTGGCTTCAGCTGAATATCAAGAAACACTTCTAAGTCCTTGGAGAAGAGTCTTCTGCAGTGCAGGTCCACAGGCAGAGAAAAATGCCTTCCCAGGAAGTAAATCCCCATCTCTGCAGTGCTGTCTCAACACATTGAGCTCTCCTGGGCGTCCCATGACACCTCTCTAGGGGCGTTTTACGCATCCTTTGGCCTCCCCCATACTGGCCCAGTCTCCCAGTGCTTCTAAAAGAACTCCTTTAAGTCCTCTGCAATGGGCAGGTAAGCCGTGCTCACATCCCCTTTGTCCGCTTGCTGAGGTGGGCGACCAGAAAGTAAGTCCGGTGGCATCCAGGTGCCAAATACCCCAACCAGGTTGTGGCAGCCCTGCTCAGCCAATTCAAGCCCAAAACACTATTTCTGCATTGACCAAACAGATCTCTGTCACCAGCATCGCAGCTGCCAGCCACAGCCTTCCCTTGGGTGCATGGTGGGACACCCATTTCCAGTTGCGATGGATGTGAAGAGTATGGGAGCGAGCACCACATCCTTGTTTTCGAGTCTAGGAGACTCTGAGGCCCGCCTGGCAGCACTGCTTCGGATCTGACAGGAACCCAAAAACTTTGCCAAATGTTGGAGACTAGCTTAAAATGCTAAATAGAGTACTTAAACCCCGTGGAAATTATAAAACAAGGGTGTTATTAAAGTGGAATTAAGGACAAAAGAGTTGCTAATATTGTCAAGAAAAGGGAGAATAAGAACATTTGGGTTTTAAATAGTATTAGAATATTAGAAATAAGGTTTATCTGTAAAACATTGTATCTGAGAGGCTTCCAATTCATGGATGAGATGCTAACTCGATTGAAGACACCTCATAACATGTTCTTTTGTGCTGGGGCCGTTCCAGAGCTGGGAGGGCAGGGACGTGGGTGTGCAAAACAGGGTCTCCCAGTGGATCAGCTTGGAACTTGTTCTCAGCCTCTGGCATGTGTGACTGGCTCGTGAAATATACTTTGTCCCAACGCCCCAAGGCTGAAATGGTGGTTTGGGGACATAACCTGTGGCCTCTTGTCTGAATTCCTATCTCCACTGCCTGCCAAGACCCACATGGGAGGGAGTCGGGGATTTTCTGTTAATACATGTAATAAGAACCACTGAAACTGCAAGAGCCAGGATTAAAACCAAACATAAATGACATTTGGAAAAAGTATGAATCCTCGTGCTTCAAGAGAGACTGATTTCTGAATGTTAAGGAGTGGGAGGGTATTACCCTCTCAGTTTGTCCTCGCAGGGGAGATGTTCCAGCCATCGGATCATCGTCAGGGCTTCCTCTGGACCAGAGCCATTAAACTCAATGGAGGTAACTTCCAGTGTTTGGTGCCCCATACTTTACGTGCAAATCTGGAGGTACAGCAGCTGAAAAAGCCTTGAAGGACAAGACAAACCACTTCAGCTCTGGGCAGCGCTGCAGAGCCTTTCAGAGGGAGAACTGCTCTCACATGCAGAGAGAAGCAAAGTTTTTGATGAGGGATTGTGAAATTTGTGTACGTGGACAATTTTTTGCACCTGAAGCAAGTGTTGGCACAGAAAGGACTCTTGTTGTGGTGCTGCCTGGCTCAGGGAACTGTGGGGCACCCAGCCTGTCTTGTTTATCCTTTCTGTATTCACTGCAGACTGTGTAAAGATGTGAGAGATTCACTCGCTGGGGATCACATGGGAGTAAGGTAGAGTCTTGTATGTAAGAGTAAGATACAGTTCTCCTTCCGCCTGGGGCGGCTGGAGATAGAAGGAAAGCAAAGCAGCCCTGAGGCTTATCTAAAATGCTCAATGGAATGGCTCACCTCTGGCTTAGGCAGAAGAAGATCCATACCTGGGGGCAAATGGGCAGTGCAAGGTCACCTCTGCATCTCATGGCTTCCAGCTGGTTGGAAATCCTTCCTGGTGAATATCACTGGCAAGTGCTCTTGTCATTAAATATGTTCTTTAGCACATGGCTGATTCTGAAACTAAGCTATAATTATTGGTGGAGCTGGCAGGGGTGCCTATAATTAAGGTTGCCAGACATTTTCCATTAAAAGATTCTCTTTTCCAATGCCACATCCTTGCCAACATGTAACTGTTCAGGCTGAAATTTGCTGTTGCCCATTGGCTTGGGCTGGTCTTTGTGTGCATGAATATGTGTATGCAAGAAAGCAGGAGTAAAATATGATTTAACCAGATCCAAGAGTGTGATACAGGGAAAAGACATTGTTTTATAGTTATTTAAGGGAAAAAGAAAAAAAACCCAACACCCACATTGTTGAGAAAGCCTGACACTTTCATGCTTTATTTTAATTTTCATAGGAACTTGAAATTTGGCTTTGTGACTGATCTGGGCTTTTATTTCCTCCTTCAGACTCCCCTTCCTGCTTTTGGCTATGTTGGATGGCTCAGCGGATCATCTGTCAACGTGAGAAGAAGAGAAGATATGCCCTGATGTTTGTCTGGATCTTGTGCAGCCCGAGTTTTTGAGAAGGGAGCAGCGTTTCCTCCTTTCCAGAGCAGGTTGGCCGTTGTTATGTGGTTTGGCCCTGGAATAATAAGAATGCCGCTTAGATTTCCTCCACCCTGTGTGTTTCTCCAGCTGATTCCCAGGGTATGGAGGCAATCACACATGCACTGATCACATTGGGGACAATGTTTTTCTGTCGTGATGGGCAGAGGTAGAAGGGGAATACAGAGCAGATTGTATAAGAAGGACAGGGAAAGGGTGACTGACTATCCAGTGAGATGGGTAAATCCTTGAAGGGTCTGTATCCTGGGCTGCATCCAAAGCAGTGGGACCAGAAGGCTGCGAGGAGACCTTAGAGCAACTTCCAGTATTGAAAGGGGCTCCAGGAAAGCTGGGGAGGCACAGAGATTGGAAGAGGGGGAACAGTTTGAAGCTGAAAGTTAGAACTGGATGGGCTTTAAGTTCGCTTCCAACCCAAACCTTTCAGCTACTCTATGATTCTACTTATCCAGACTTGAGAGCTTTGCCATAGTCCTGTGTGCCCACATCCCCTCCTCAGCTGAGATCAGATGCGAGTTGAGCTCAGAGCCCCGAGAGCAGCAACTGCTTTGGGGGAGCCATTTTTACCCTGCCTCGAGGCTTTCAGTCAAAGCTGGAGAAATCTCCCCTCAGAGTCATTGATTTGCCGAAGCACATCAAGTCATGTCAAATTTAGAGTTGTTTTGGCTGTAATGTCAAAAATTGTTTCCAGCTTGAATACTTTGTTGAGGTGTTTTGTTTCTGTTTAGCTCTGCAAACAAAACCACCTCCCTGGAAAGAATTGATTTTATAGTCAGTGCAGGGCTTGAGCGCAGCGCAGGCAGAGAGGCCTGAGGCCACCGGGTCTGCAGCAGAAATTCTGAAGAACATCGAAGAGCTGCTGATGGAAGGAACACTGTTGTGTGCACAGGGCAAGGCAAGGGGCCTCTGGAGAAAAACAGTTTTGATTTAAGTTAAGGGCATCAGGTACGTGAAGAGGAGAGGAGGAATAAAGTCTTATGAGCATCTCTAATTCTTCAGAGCATAATTTTTTCTAGACCTTATGTTATGTATGTAATCTTACCTATGTCACTATCCATCCGTATGGAGATTTGTGCTTATAGGTAGTTGCCAGATGTTTGAAATTTTCTTGTTTACCAGAATGGTGTGGGATGTATAGGGAACCCCTTCAACGCATGTAGACCTGAGCTCTTTTGTCTTCAGTGAAGTAACAGACTCAGAAGGTTGGGGTTGTTCAGCCTGGAGAAGAGAAGGCTGATGGGAGACCTTAGAGCAGCTTCCAGTGCTGAAAGGGGCTCCAGGAAAGCTGGGGAGGGGCTCTG